>NC_138882.1:128269994-129469994 GCF_965194825.1 Balaenoptera physalus | reverse complement strand
GACAAAGAGTAAATATTCTTTACATAACCATTGAAAGTACTAAAGAGATCATGTTGTTTATCTTACAAAGCTGAAATGTGAAACCTCTTTAATTTTTAAGTAGCACAGATACAATAGCATAGATTTTCACCAAATAGAAGGAAACTGAAATCATCGTCACCCTCCTCTGTAAAACTCTTCAGTTACACCTTACTACCTTTCACACGCAGTCCAAATTCCTTATCCAGGCAGACTTCACGCACTGGCTGCTGCTCACACCCCCCCCCCAGCCCTACTGCTCACGTTTTGCCCTGACTCCAGACTCCAAACATATTAAAATACAAACAGGTTCTTCCATGTCCCTGGATATTTGCATAAACTGAACCCTCTGTCCAGAAAGCTCTTTTGCTCTTGGTTTAGTCCTGTTCTCCTGGCTGCCCTGGCCAACATGGTTGTATTAACCATATTCTTCATTTTGTATATTTTGATACTTTGATATTTGGAGCCTTGCTGTTTCTGGAGGGACCACTCCTCCAAGGGTTAGCTAATACCTAGAGATAGACAGCAAACAAATAGCCCAGAAGCACGCCTTTCACATACACACTAAGCAATCCAGAGCCCATACCCACAACAGTCTCCTTTACCAGCTCTCATCCACTTTCCCTAATCACCCCAGGACCAGACACTAGACAACTAGGGCCAGCCCCTCAGCCCCAGAGCCTGCTGCAGTCATTCAACTAGCCACTCCTAACCTTGCTTATCCTGCCTTGCTCCACCACAAGAAAGGCTCCTGACCACATCCCTTCCTCCCCCTACATCCTGACCAACACTGGAGCCTTCTCACGTGGCCCCCTGTGGTATAGCATGCCCCTCCTCTTGGGATCTCTGAATATAACAGAGCATAAATTATTCTTCAGTGGCAATCATCTCATGATCTGTTGGCCTCATCATAGCATACTTAAAAACTTAGTGAATTGATTGTTCCTGCTTTTTTGCTATCACTGTACCAGTGCTGCTATTGCTGCACTTTCCACATACCACACTGCAATCCTTTATGGAACTGTCTCTATGACCGCCTGTTAGCTTCCTGAGAAACTCTTTCGTCTTCGTATTATTAGCACATAGCATGCTGCATGTCAACTGTGTAGGCTCTCAATAAATGCTAGATGGGTGAAGCAATTAATTATTTAATTATCCTAGAAGCCCCTGCATGTCAAATCACTTAGATTCAAATCTCATCACTTTTCAATTAGCCTTCCCACTTATGACACATACAGATGCAGGCACCAAATTTACACATGGAAAATTAAAACTCAACTCATTGGTACATATGACTAGTTGACATAAGCATGAAACAATGTCAACCATCGTACAAGTGTCCAAGTTGAAAAGAAGTTTTACAAGTGCAAAATACTATTATTAGGTCCAAAAATGTATGTGAAAGAAGTTCTGAGCCAAAATATGGAATGGAGCTTTATTGCCTCAATTTTATATCATTCATCGAAAGCCCATGAATCTGAGGGCTCATAAATTCTATTTGATGATAACTTAGAAAAGGAAGAAATGACCTCCATATTTTTAAATCCTTGATGTATAACAATGCATAAATTGTAAATGATCTCACAGCATATAATTTAGGCTACTGGGTTCTTAAAGAAGAGGGGAAATCACATGTAACTGAGGGCCTACTATGTGCCAGAGCCTGTGTTATAGAGGTCAAGCTTCATGATCATCTTGCAAGTTAGGTGCTGTGACAGCCCTGTCCCTTCAGAGATATCATGTTGAAGAAAATCCCTGCCTTCTGACTTGAAAAGGGAAATAAATTCACATGAGAAGTTTACCCTGGTTGGAAGGGCATGGAAGTGAGGTTCTGAAAATAGAAAATGAAACAACGCATGCCTCTATGGGAAGTGACGATAGGAACGTTACAGAATATATAAGAACACGTGGGAAAAGACGTTAGTGTCTGGATTGAGATGGTGCAACAAAGAAGTGGTCATCCAGACCACACACAGTGGGAAATGGGCAGGCAGGGGCACCTGCAGGTGCCAAGTGGGATGACTCGGGGAGAGGAGGTGTGAGCATATATAGCTGGGTTTCTACTTCAGTATCTTGAGCCCAGCTAGCAACCCCCAAATACTGGAACCATGTCTGATACATACTTTGTACTCTATGACTGTTTGCTTAATGAATGAATGAGTGAATATTTTTCAAACAATCTAAGTTGTTAAGTACAAATTTTAATGCGAAATTATCTGGTTGTGCCACTGACCTACCCTCGTTTGGATCTCACAAAAACAGGCCCCCAAAAAAGCTCTCATCGTGGCTCTTGCCTTGTCTGCCATCTTAGGAGATGCACCTGTTTATCTGAGGAGCGACGGGACAGGTGTGGGACATAGACGGCATTACAAACAGAACACCTATAAGCATCCGTCAGTTTGTTTTCATTTTTTATTCATGTTTATTTTTCTCTACCAGCAATAGGAAGGCCAGTGGTTTCCAAGCATAACTTCCAAGTTACGGCCACCTCAGGCAGGAGGAAGAGATCTGGGCTTCCCATTCCTACCTCAACCAGACAGCTCTAATTTTAACTCACACAATGAGTCTACAGGAAATATTTTATTTAAACTACAATAATAATTGACAGGGTTTTTTTTAAGTTCATTATGTGTGAGGGTCCAAATATTGATACTACGACTTAGTAACTCTGTGATCTTGAGCAAGATATTTTGCCTATGTGTGCCTCAGTTTCCTTATATGTAAAAGGACACTACAACAGTAGCTAACTGAGAGGGTTGTTGTGAGGATTAAATACATAAAAATTCTATATACCTATTGGAAACCCTCATCATTACCTCATTTAATCCTTAAAATGGCCCAGCTGAGGAGGGCAGTATTACCATTGCCCTTGCATGGATGGGACAACTGGAGCTTAGAGAGACTTGGTATCTTGCTCAAGGTCACAGCCTATAAATGGTAGAGCTGAGATTCAAACATGGATGTAGTTGACAGTGGAGCCTGTACCCTTAACTTTATACGGAAGTGAAGTATAGGTTCCACAGATAAAAAGAAATTCAAAAGTCACAAATTTAGGTCTTTTAATTAGTCGACTTTTTTAGAAAGTTGACTCTTTAAAAGTGTCACATTTCAATGCAACTTAAATAAAATCAGCTGTTTTAAATGGCATATGCAATATCTTGAAACAAAAGGAAGAAGACACAAGAATGATATAAATTAGCATGGGAAGAGAAGCAGAAAGATGCTTATAGATCAATCATGCTTTTTACATTAGCAGAAATATTGCAAGGACACTCAAGAATGCACTTTTAAATTCATTTTGAAAACTCTTTAGCTGGCTTTCCTCCCGCAGCTGCTACCCCTTTCGTTGCATGCTGCACAAAAAGAATAAAAAGGCCGGCCTTCCTTGATGTAGGCCCAGCATCACCCCTGACTTCCCGGGTTACCCAGGAGCACAGCGAGCTTTACAGCACGTGCTCACTCAGCTTTCAGATCGTTGCACTGGGTCCTACAGGGATGGTCCTTTGTCTTTCACATTTGGAGGAAAAATTTGTTGTATTTTATGAGGGTCACAGTGTTTGCCCCTATTTGTCTTTCCCCATTCTACTTTGAGATATCATAAATAATAAAACAAAAGTCCGTTCCTAATGTGAAAAACTCCCTCCCCTGAAGTTTCCTGGCCTTCCTTTCTAGTTGTTGGCCTACCTTCAAATACTCCAAACTTTATAGGCCTGTGGGATTTACGAATCCCCAACAAAGAGTCGCTATGCCCACCGTCACGGAGCTGCGTGGCAGCAGCAAGATTTCTCGAGAGGAATGTGGAGGAGCTGAGTTCAAGTCCTGTCTCTTCTAACTGGTTGTGTGACTCTGGGTAAGTTGCTTTAGCTCTGTCAGTCCCAGTTTTAACACAGTTAAAATGGCGATGATAATAATCATTCATCCATCCACTCAATCACATACACTAAACACCCACTGTTTACCAGGCTCTGGGAAAACAAAGGTGAATTATACAAAATTTCTAAATTCAACGGCCCACAATCTATACCAGGAGACAGAGATCCCAAAAAGTCAGTAGTGAGGAAAAGGGGAGGGACTTGACAAGAGGCGTTTCTGTTTGGAGCAGCAGCTCTGGAGGCCGGTGGAACTGACCATGAGCAAGAGCTGCCCAGGCTTAGCTGGAAACCACACATTTTCCTACGTCACAAAACTCTCCGGAGGTTCAAACAACCTAAGGAATTTGAATCCTTCGGAAACTCTCAAGAGTCCTTTGGAAACTCTATGGGGACTTCAACCTCCGGCACCAGCCAGTACCTGCCTGAGTGACCTTTCCAGCCTCCGGAGCCTGCCTGCACTGCCACGTGTGAGGCAGGCAGCACGGGCCAAAGGACCAGCGCCCATCGCTCCAAGCCCAGGGCAGCCCTCAACCAAATGCCCCTGCTCCCCCAGCCCCCGGTGGAAACACCAAGGCCTGACTTCTACACTGGCTGCCAGAATTTCTCCAGCAGGACTGAGCCCCAGTTGTCTACCGTTGTAACTTGCTGGATAATGCACCATTTACTGGCTGCCGTCGTTCCTCCCTATATCGCTTCCCTACACTCCCCAAAGGGGTTCGCTCCACCTGCCAAAGAGATGCTTGCACACGGATCTTTATTGCAGGGTATGCTTGCGAGAGAACCCAAACTACGACATCATATAAGCCATTTTTTATTATTATTCTGTATCATTTTGAAATGTGGCCAGAATTATACACTCCATTTTGCATGAAAAAAAGCACGTTTTTTGGGGAGGGAGCCGCACCGCGAAGCTTGTGAGATCTTAGCTCCCCGACCAGGGATCGAACCTGGGCCCATGGCAGTGAAAGCACCGAGTCTTAACCACTGGACCGCCAGGGAATTCCCAAAAAGGCACTTATTTATAAATCCTCTTCTGCATAGTTAGGATTTGATCCATTTACCCATTATAACGTAATACCTGCCTAAGAATTTCTTCAGTCCATCCCAACCACCACTGCCCTGGCTGAAGCCTTTATCTCTCACCCAGATTTCCACAACAGGGTCCTAGCTGTCCTCTCTGGCTCCAGTCTTTCCCTCTACAAAGCCATCCCTCTCACTGTCTCCAGAGACATCCACCTAGAAAGTAATTCTGACTACACTACTCCCAGCCCAAAGGGCACTACTGTGCAAATTTTTAAAGGCTTCTGGTACTTACAACACTCTACTTCTATCTAATGGAAAATTGTTATAATACTCTGATATGTGTAAAGCATAGTCTACACATGGTCACGGTCATTTTCAAGGAAACTGATGAAATAAATATACAAATCTGCAGTATCTGTGACTGTGATACCCAGTTAGATGCACATCCTTGCACACTGCACAACCTGCACAGCTGTACAGAACCACTCTGGTTCTGATAACTCTCTACCTTACCCACAAACTCCTTCTCTGTTGTCAGCACCTACCATGAGGTTCCATGCTCCCACGGTTTTGCTTTGTTTACGCTGTCCTTTCTGCCTAGGGACACTGGCCTTCTCCTGACCTGTTTCTAGCGATCCCTTAAAACCAGCTGAACGTTTCTCTTTTGCCAGAAATCATATCTGAAACACTCTCACCCAGCCATATGTCCCTCTTCTGTGATCCCTCTAATTCTTCATTTGTAACTCAACATTTAAACTTAACATATTGGGGTATAATTACCTGCTCATGGATTTGTCTTCTGTAAGTGAGGGCTGTCTTTCTCCTCTCTGCATCTCCAGCATCCAGTGGAGGACTTGGCCTAGAGTCAGAGCATGTAGAAGACAGTGGAGTGTGGAATGTGGAGCTTGTGAGGGAAGGCTCTGCAGTCAGACAGGCCTGGTCAAATCTTGGTTCTGTCCCTTTCTAGCCATGTGACCTTGAGCAAACGACCTCACATCTCTACATTTCAGTTTCCTTGTTGGTAAAGTGGAGATGACATCATTCCCATTAAAAAAGCCACTGCCTCCAATTAGCACCATGCCTGACAGCAGGCACACAATACCTATTAACTATTATTTCTGCTATAAGCTCAATAAACATTGGAGGATGAATTCTTTTATACCAAACAGGCGGCCCCTTATGAAAACATACCTTTTGTTTGATCCATCTGTATAGTCGGAATGGTGATGAACACTTTCCATATGTTAGTGTATTTTGTCTACACAACTACTCTGCTCGAAAGGTTTTACTCTCTGCCTGTTACAAATGAGGAACCTGAGAAGGGCAGTCAGTGGCTTGCTCTCAGTCGCGAGAGGTTGGGCCAAACCTGGTCTGTGTGATTCCAAGCCTGTGCTTTTAACTGAGCTGGAGAGCGTTAAGGGGGGGCCTCAGTGTCCGACTGCAGGATCAGAAAGTGGGGGATGCAGGTGGATGGGGCACAGGCTGAGATGTGAAGGAGTAGGACAGAAAGGGGCTTGTTGAAAGACCCAGCTGAATGACCATAAGTACTGGAAATTCAAAGAACAGTTTTTATGGCTAATTCAGAAGGTTCCTGTGTAGAGATGAGATTCAAAGGGAGTGGTGGATGCCTAGTTGGGAAGGACCTGGGATGCTAAGCAAGGATTTCTAACTCTATCTGGAAAACTGTACAAAAGCCAAGAGACATTTAAAAGACTGACCACACCACGTGCTGACAGGATGTGGGACAACTGAAGCCTCATTTGTTGCTGCTGGAAATAAAAAATGGTCCAACCACTTTGGAAAACAGTTTAACAGTTTCTTTTAAAGTTAACCCGACACCTATCACGTGACCCAACCATTCCACTCCTAGGTATTCATGCAAGAAAAATGAAGCCATGCATCTACCAAAAGACAAGTACGTCCTCAATAACTTTATCCCTAAGAGCCCCAAACTGCAAACAACCCAAACGTTCATCAACAGGAGAATGGATAAAAACAACTGTGTCATTTTCACACAATAGAATAGTACTCAGCAATAAAAAGGAACAAACTCTTAAAACACCCGAGATGGATAAACCTCAAAATAGTGTGCTAAGAGAAAGAAGTCAGACTGAAAGGCATATGCTGTATGTTTTCATCTATATTAAGTTCTAGAACAGGCAAGGCTGACCTATAGTGATAAAAATCAGGACAATCTTTGCTGTTTGCCTATTGGGTGAGAGTTCGTCTGACTGGGAGGGAGCATGAGGGTATTCTCTGGGATGATGTAAATGATCTATATCTTGACAGTGGTGGTGGTGAACAGGTGTATAATTTTGTCAAAACTCATCAAACTGTACCCCTAATTTTACGTATTTTACTGTCTGTAAAATATATCCTGAAGAAATAAAAGTAGCAAAAAAGTACATCACAAAACAAGGCACTGCCTTGTTTATATTTGTTATATATAAACAAGGTTATATTATCTAAAGATTGGGTGTAAACTGTATTCTTATAAATCAGACCAATTTGGAGTTTAGTAGAAGAACGTGGTTATGGGAACTCCTACAAAGCGTCTATCCATTCATTCTTTAACAAATATTGATTTGTCTTAACAAATATTGATTTAGCCTAATGCTACCACTTGCCAAAGTCTGGGTGGCTTTGGACAAACGACTCTCAGTTCCTCATTCATTCATTTGTGAAATGGGGAAAATAATAGTACCTACCTCGTGGGGTTGTTGTAGGGACTAAAGGTGTGAATACATGTAAAACTCTTAGACTAGTGCTGGCACATAGTAAGGAGCTGGATAAATGTTAGTGAGTAATATTATTACCCTCACTTATATGCTGGGCTTATGGGTTTATGTAGGCTATAAACAGTAAGAGAACATAGTTCCAGTTCTAGAAAATGTATGATCTAGAAGGAAGGATGAAAAATAAATATATAAATGAATATGCTTGATACAATAACAGAACTTGAAAAGTGCTTTGAGGGCATAAATGACTCACTGTCTTGGAATGGAAAATCCATTCAAAATGAAAATAATCAGACATCTAAATCCAATCAAGTTCAGAGAGTCATTCACTGTTTTTTCAGTATTATCATGACTGTAATAATGCCTCCTATTCTTGGCATCTGGAATTTGGAGCTCCCAGGGCTCAGGCCGGTGACTTCTTTTCTTCTGTGTCCTGGCTTATCCCTAGGTGACTTCATCCTTTCATGAACTGTGGTGCTTTGTCCATGTCTCTAAGCCCAGCATTACGCCTGAATTCCAACCGCTTGTGACATTTCATACTGAGCACCTCTAAGTGCAGATTCTCCATTCACAGCCCCTCACACCTGCTTTTCCCACGGCATGCCCCATCTTGGAACTAGCAGCCTCGTTCCCCAAGCCACTCACTCCTAAAGCCTCGCGCTTGCACGCCTCCTCTCTTTTGCTTGTGTTTCATACCCAGTATCAGCACACCCTGAAACCAATCACTTGTCCTAAAAGCACCACCTCCTCCTTCACCTAGACCACCGCAACAGCTTCCTAAGTGGTCTCCCCCCTTCTGCTCCCCCAAAAGCTTTTCTCAGCACAGCAGCCGGGTGATCTTTCCAAAACACTAACGATCCAAGGCCTTCCTCTGCTCTAAACCCTCCAGTGGGTTTCCTTCGCACTGTCCTCTTCATGGTCTGTGAGGCACTAGACGACCTGGCCCTGGACTACGTCTCTGCCCTCCGCGCCCCCCACCAGTCTCCCTCTCACCCCCTCCACTCCAGCCACACGACCTCCTTGCTGTCTCTTCAACATGCCAGCCAAGCTCTTACCGCATGGCCTTTGCACATGCTGTTTCCTTTGCCTGAAATGCCCTTCCTCCAGATAGCCTCATGGCTCCCTCCCTCCCTTTATTCAAATCTCTCCTCAAATATCACTATCCTAGCGAAAACAGTGCTACACCCCACCCCAATCTCTAGCTGTTTTACCCTGCTTTTTGCCCTAGTGCCTGGTATTCTATTATATTAGTTTATTGTCCTCTCTTGACTATAAGCCTCATGGGCTTGCTTGTCTTTGTCACATCCTCATGGCCTAGAACAGTGCCTGGCACATAGTAGATGCTCACTTGATATTTGTTGGATGAATGAATGAATATTAGCTCATGCAGAGCTTCATCATTTACAAAGCAGTCACGTCTACAACGTCTTTTTTTTTTTTAATTAATTAATTTATTTTTGGCTGTGTTGGGTCTTCATTTCTGTGCGAGGGCTTTCTCCAGTTGTGGCGAGCGGGGGCCACTCTTCATCGCGGTGCGCAGGCCTCTCACTATCGCGGCCCCTCCTATTGTGGAGCACAGGCTCCAGACGCGCAGGCTCAGTAATTGTGGCTCACGGACCCAGTTGCTCGGCGGCACGTGGGATCTTCCCAGACCAGGGCTCGAACCCGTGTCCTCTGCATTGGCAGGCAGATTCTCAACCACTGCGCCACCAGGGAAGCCCTACAACATCTTAATGAGCCCTCTAACAAAGGGGGGCTAGGCTTTGTTTAGTCATTTTACAGGTCAGTCAAGAGTCTGCTTAATATTTTTCAGTCCTTGGCTCGTCATGCAGCTCTTGGTCACACAGGTCAAACCCTGGTCTTTCACCTTCAAACCCAGTTTATTCATCATAATCATAAAATATTATTAGTCATGGTTAACAATCTGTCAGTACTCCTCTTGACACTTCACTTGCGGTATCTCACTTAACTTTAACAACAAAGCCTTGAGTTAGGTGCTCACGGTTGCTATTCTACAGGTAAGGAAATTAAGGCACAGCTAAATAACTTACCCAAGGTCACAGAGCTGGGAAGTGGTAAAGTCAGAATCTGGATCCTGGCAGCCTGACTCCTCGGACTTGTTCTCAGCCAGCCAGCCCATTAGGCACAGCTTGTGAAGTAAAGAGAGGTAAGGAAACTAAGGAACAAGTATCCACTTTGTTCTAGGGCTTTCTGCCATTGTGAAGCTTTTTGCTCTTGCAGCATTTAGCAGAACCTTTTTTCTTTAAGGTCATAAGGTAGAAATCAGTTGCATCTCAAATGCAGTTTACTTTATGTTGTCTTCCGCTTTTCATACATCTTTAGAATGTTTGCAACATTTGTTTCTGATTTGAGGGGTCATTTAGGAGTCATGGGCAGGGCTCACTAGTTTCCAGCAGTCTGTCTTCTGCCTCCCTCAGAGCTTTGTGGTACCACTGTGGCCCTGCGCGCTGGCAGGCGCTCCCTCCAGCTCCAGGTCCCACCTCCCCACTCCTCCTCGCCCCATGACCTGCCTTGTTTCGTAAATCATCGCCTTCAGCCTATCACATAACCTACATTGTGGAACATTCAATTTCTTTTCCTTTCCTTTCCTTTCTTTTCTTTTTTTTTTTTCAAAAGTAAGAATCTATTTGATTGGATGTGATGGCACCAGAGGCAGAAATATGGAGAAATTTCAAACGGTGAGAAATCCATTTCAGCTACCTGGATTTTGAGAAGCAAATTGTGATTCCCCAACTTATTGAACTGGACAAGTTAGATGAACTAAAAAAGCTTTACTGACTTGTCTACTTGTCTCCAAGTCAATCAAGTGTCTGTGAATGTTGCCTATTTTCTGCTCTTTCTGGCTCTTCAAATTATTAACTTAGAAGTGTGCAAAAAGTTACATAGAGGTAGCTATCCTTATGATATCAAACCCCTCAGGTAATAATAAGCAAGCACTCAGAATTTGAAAAACCAATCAAGTATTTTGACGGTTTCCTCATTTTTTGTAATATGAAGATTCATGGCAGTTATTTGGGAATAGTAGGCTGTGAGTTCCTTCAGGGCAGCATGTGATCTATTTATCCAGGTATCCCAATGCCTGCCATGTAGCAGGTGCTCACCAGAGGAGGTGCTTAACATGGTAGGCACTTGACAAATATATGTTGAATCTCTAGTACTCAGTCTTTTATTGCCAAGTTGAAGACTTGTCTCACACACACACACACACACACACACACCCTAGGTTGTGAGCTCTTAGATGAGAAGATCTGTGCCTTATTCCTCTCTGCATTCCCTAATATAAAACCACCCGATAGCAGGTGATCATTAAATGATCACTGAATTAAACAGCACAAGGATTTTAACTTGTCACTTGTTTTACCTGCCCTTCTCCACTCCCCCTTGTTCATTTGGCTCTCAGGCCAGAGTGCCTAAAACCATTGCATCAATCTAATCAAATATTTGAAGGCCAGAGACCTTGACATTATTCAAATCAACTTCAGAATTACATTTTTCAAATTTACCCTGGTCATTTCATAAGTAGATCTAGCTACTCACTAACTGCTATCCCAGGAGGTAAAAAAAAAAGCATAAGCTTAATGAATTTGGTCAGACATACTGTGTAACAGATGTCCAACATGCTGCCATGAGTTTAAATCATAAATATGATGGCTCTGTTTGGCATGGCAAAACATATTAGAAGTGTTTTATTGGTCACTGGGCAACTTACTAGATAGAAGGGGAATGATTCTGAAAACTGCAGAAGCTACCACTAGTAGCATCTCAACAGGAGCCCCGGAGAAACACAGATAATCTGCTTGCAATGATTCATCAAGTTGGTCCTTTGTTTCCCTAATTTGAGTGTCAAGTGCAACCATCCAATAAAGAATTGCCAAGACCCAATAAGATTCTCTTCTGGCTGCTGCTTTTTCTGCCCTAACTGGTACTATTCATGCCTAAAGCACAAATTGAATAAATAGCTTCAAGGCTGGCAATGTTGGACAGTGTTTGGATTTTTTTGTTTTTCCTTGAAAGGCTGAATCCCATATGTTTCTCACTTTCCCCCAAATGCATTGCATTGATAGTCATTGTTGCACCGATTAATTTTAACTTTCTTAATACTGGGTATAGAAGGATGCCTCATAAGTTAAAAATAGTTCCTGTTTTATCATCAGTCCAGCAATGGATTAGTGAAGATTAAAAAAGGATTGTAATGCCTTTTTCGGCCTTGAGAAAGCTCTTATTGTGCCTATGGTTCAGTTGGCCTGCTGATCATTTCCATCTTAATGTAATTTTTAACATTACGCTGCTACAGGTGAGGTGTTAAGTAATCCATTAAGACAACTATTTTCGCTGGCTGAGCAATTTCACAAGAAATATGTTTTTAACTAAATTAGACATTTAACAAATGCCATTTGTAATTCAACGCGGGGCGGGAGGAGGGAGAGTATCCTTAAAACAAGCTATGGATGTGAATTTCCCAAGAAAAAACAAATGATTTTTTAAAAAATTTAATTGAAGTTCTGAATGTGAAATTATGTACTGTCAGTGCAGTAGACCAACACAGGAGAGCACCAAAGGCCTTAGGATTCTTACAAAATAAGCAGTAAGCAGTTTTAGCTCTAGCAGCCAGAAATCTTTCATTTAAATTAGGCAGAATCTGCAGGTCCAGTTAATCCTGTGGATATCATGTGCTGAATGTTCTTAACACTTTTCAATCATTTAGATGAACACTAGGAACCTCAAGGTTTTGATAGAAAAATAAACTATAATATTTAAAACAAGTAATGAATGAAATAATTTCGATGAAAATGAGGATATAAAGATTGCATGAGAATAACTCGATTTAAAAAGTAAAATTAAGGGGAAGAGAATATCAGAAAGCTTACAACTGGAAAACTGAAACAATAATTTCTTTGAAAAAATTATTTCGTGACAGATTCCTCCACGCTATGAACATAAACGCTAAATGCTATAAATAGAGCTATTGACATTTGGGCTGTTGACTTGTTTTTATCAAAATCACAGAACAGAAATCGTAGTTTGCAAATTTTCAAATGGCTATCATGTTCAGAATCCAATAGGGTTCTCCTTCCCTTTTACTTGATGACTTCATAAAAGATAAATAAGCCCTCGGACCAAGAGGTGGGTATACGGGCACGGTTAACTCTCTCGCCCCAGAAATTCTACTCGGCTGAAAAGATTATTATTTGGGGGCGGGAAGGGGGGAATGCAGAGGGCTTTAGGACCCGGCAGGCGGCAGTTGTGTAGATCGCTGAGAGACTACGAGGGTCCAGTTCAGCTTCAATTCTGTCTCTAATCTCTGCAACAGCGGCTCTTCCTGGGTCCCGCGGCTTTCCTGCTCACTCAGCTGCGGCAGGAGGCCCGGCGAAAATCAGAGCCGCTTCCGCACCATCACCCACGATGGAAACCCTCCAAGAAAAAGTAGCCCCGGACGCGTGTGCCTGAGGATTCCGCACAAAAGAGGTGCCCAAAATGAAGACCCTGGTGGTGAGTCATTTGTTATAACTCCTCTGGGCAGAGGCGGGACCCCCGGGCGCAGCGTCCCCGGGGCGCACGGGAGAGCTCCAGGGTGCCTGACCCTGCGCTGCGAGGTCGCCCGTTCCAAAGGAACAACTTTCCACCTGCTCCGCGTCCACTCCCGATTTCTCGCTTCAGCCTGGCTCGGAATCCCAGAGCCTGAATGGGAACTCGGGTTGCTGGGCTCCTGGATCTCCGGCGGGAGTTCCGAGCGGCCAGCGGAGAGCTAGAGAAGCCTTGGAGTGGTGGGCGCCTTGCTCGGGGATGGGGGTGCCCTAACGAAACAGCCTGGCAAAAAACTAAGAGGGGCGGGAAGCGGGGACCTTTGCAGACTTTCTTGGTTTCCTTGTCGGATTTCAAACTTGCAAGGATCGCCAAGGTAGAGCCCCACGGGTCCAGAAAGGAGAAGCTAGACATTCCAAAGCCGAGCTAGGGCAGAGGGCCCCCTCCCAAAGTGTGAGCCCACCCCTGCCCTCGCCGCCGGCGCGCTCTTCTTCACGTAGCCGGGCGCCACGCACCACCTGTCCTCTGCCGAGGGATGTGGGAGGCGGCGGCGGCCCAGAGCAGCGACGCGCGGGGAGCATCCCCTGCCGTGCGCGGGGAGCATCCCCTGCCGTACGCGGGGAGACGGTGCCTCCTCTGCCGGGCTGCGTGCTGCGAAGGTGGGACCCGGGCTACCCCCGCTGCCCCCGCCCGTCTGACCGTCGCGCCGGAGTCCCCGCCGGGCGCGCTCCTCCCGGGTCGGCGCTCAGCGACTCTCCTGTGCTCTCTCCCGCTCTCCCGCAGCGCCATGGTCTGGCAGTGTGTTTAGCGCTCACCACCATGTGCACCAGCTTGTTGCTCGTGTACAGCAGCCTAGGCGGCCAGAAGGAGCGGCCCGCGCAGCAGCAGCAGGCAGCGGCGACCGGCAGCCCCCCGCCGCACCCCGAGGCCCCCGCGGGACCGCGGCCACTGGACGGATACCTTGGCGTGGCGGACCACAAGGTGACAGCTTGCTCGCCAGCCTTCCCGCCACCCAGCCTGGGGATCCCGCACACCTGAGCTTGCCCCCTTCCCCGGGGTTGGGAGGCGCCGTGAGTAGGTGCCATTCAGAGGCTGGAAGTGCGAGTGGACCCGCTGGGGTGGGACAGGATAGTTCCTACTTGGTGTGAATTTCTATTTGGAGAAGGAAGCAAAGTTTTTCAGGGAATAGGGATGAGATGGGTGCACCCCAAAGCCTAATTTCCTAACAGGAACTGTCCCTGGAATTAGAACCGCCTCATCCCCAGAATTGCAGCTATCGCTGGGTGCAGGGTTCCCGAAGCCTCGGGTTTGGCAGCGAAGTCGCGCCCTAGTGGGAGGAGACCCGGGAATGGCGCGGGTACCAGCCCGAGCTTACCTCCGACAGGGAACCGGAGGCTGAGTAGCAGCCAGTCCGCGGCCGCAGCTCAGGCTCGCAGACTCCTATCTGATCTCTGCTTCGGATGCTCTGGGCTAAATTACTACAGCCCTGGGGAGCGGTGCCCAGGCAAGCGCGGAAGGCTTGAGGCACAAACTCAGCTTCCATTGGCTTGAAACTCATCGTTGAGGGCCTATTTTCCTCTGCCTTCTGGGAAGCCGCTGCATGGCTTGGCTAATAATTAATAAGGTGAATTTTTAAGAAATTGAGCCTTCTTTCCCTGGAATAATAAATCTCTCGTTTCAGTGTGTGAAGCCTCTGGGAGAATCCTAATCAAGTTTCCTGGTTCTGAAAAGATATTTTAATGCACTTTAAATGTAGTCCCCATCATTTGAAGCTGCTAATATATTTTTATTAAAACACAGTTCCATTCTGTATATGCCCTATAAAGCTAGAGGATTTCTTGAAACCACCCAGCTATTTTGCTTTTTGTATTACTAGGTTGTATGGCTGTGAACCAAAGTAATATTTAGCAGGTGCTCCTTTTGTGTGAAAAGATGGTTCTAACCATGCATGAAAAAGTCAAACTTTTTTTAAGTGGCAATCAAAATACTTCTACTCACTTGTGCAATGGATAATGCTAAGGATTTTGGAGGATACAAAAGAATTTAAGGCAGGACGCAGCCTTTAGGGATCTTTGAATGCCTGTGGGAAAACAAACAACATACGGTGAAATGTGGATGGATGGATAGATGACAGAGAGACAGAGAGATAGACAGTAGATATAAATGTATAGGAAATACTGGATATAAACAGTTACTACTGTTGGAGTACAGAGATGAGAAAGATCTCTGCCCCGGTAGGATCAAGGAAAGTTTCTTTGAAAAAGTGGAACTTGCACTGGGAAGAATTCAGGGAAGCAGAAAAGAGGGAGAGATTTCATTAGGAAGTGATTTACTGGGGAGAGTGCTGGTGGTAGATCTTAAATCAAAAGTAGAGAGGGCCATCAGTTTCACAATTTCTGTTTTCACAAGCTTCTGTTTTCTCTTTAAGTTGTTGATTGATTACATACTTTGTATCTGCATGTGCAAGCAACCAATAAGGGCTGGAGTTCTAGAAAAGTTTGTGCATTGACTTCTGACTGTGGAGGGATGTGGTGTTTATGTGTTTATAATGAATATATTGAATATGGTGGATTTTCATGGCTATTGTTTCGTGGAAATGGCTATCTAGCACTTGTGAAGCTTTGGTTGATAGGGGTGTCAAAAGGTAAATTTGCTGTAAGCTTTGATCTGCCTTTAGGAAGATATTGCTAATACTTTCCTTCCTGTGCTCTCCTGCTGGACAGACACCAGCTAAGAATATTGATAGCCTAAGGCAAAATATGATGCCCTCATGTTCTTCTTCAAAACAGTGTTTATTCACACAAATATGTTGGATTCCATTTTCAATGTATCAGAGCCTTATTTCATTAAAATGAAGAACAGCCCTGTTGGAGAAGGAATGTGGGAACTCTGTATGAGAAATTGAGATAATCTGTAGTGAAGGGTTTTGTAAACTATGAAGTGTTATGTGAATGATACGTATGTGTGGAAGACCTTGGAATTCTTAGCAGAGAATTAAAAATGTGACCAGGAAGGTCTTAGCAGATAATACCAATGAAATTCTTTCATAGAAAACCAACCTCTCACAAAATTCCATACCCAAAGGGTTCAACAAAGTTTACCCTACCTCAAGCAAAGGAACAAATGCAAATATTAAAATCTATGCCTTCTCTTTAGGCATTATTCCAATTGTCCCACTGAAGGAAATGTAAACTTCTGCTCAGAATGTAGTCACTTTACTGCTAACTATCTAACCGGCCGGAAGTTCGGCAGTTTCATTTCCAATGGCTGTCTGAAGGTGCACGTGTAAAATGTTTATGTCTTCTCCCAAAATTGCTGTTTAGGTTTACTTGGGATCTTCCTATAGTCTTGCTTAAGCAGAGGTAGAAATCATTTGTTAGACTGTTACTAGGATGTTTTTTTTCAGTTAACACAGGGGATGATAAATGAAAGCTTTTCTATTCTTCTTATGTTGCCAGATGATACTCTGATTGCTTTTTTGCCCCACTTTCACATCAAGCTTTAGAAAAATTATAGGATATGTTGAATATGATGACCACCAAGCCATATGCTGCTGCATATTGAATCAGAATTCCAACAGACTTTCAATTGGCCATTGATTTACTGAATCTGGAGAGAGTTACAGATACCATTTAGGAAAACGTTCACATCTCCATGGTTAGAGGTCCCAAAGTCTGATAAATATGTAGTGTTTTTGTTCAGTTACATGATGGCATTAACATTATAACTCCAAGATTAAATTCAACAGGTGGTCCTGATCCCCAGCACCTGAATTTCACAAATTACCGCCTGTCTGCAATGATAGTCTTGTCCCATATGCTGCAGACTGAATTACTGTTGAGATTAAATCACTATGTGCTTTTGTTGAAAGACATGCTGCAAGTCAAGCCAGCGATGAGCAATATGTGTTGAAGCTTAAAATATCACTTTCCATGGTCGTATTCCCTACTTCCTCTTTCACAAACGATGCTAGCGGAAATTGTAATTCCAGTATGACTAAGTAAGTGAAGGCTACTTGGAGTTTCTTGTGATAATGAAACCATTTCATTTTCTCTTAGATAGATTTTTTTCTCTTCATTCCCAACCCTTCCCCTGACCTTTTCCCACACATGTTCCACCAGCTCATTTCCATCTTGTTACATGTCTGTCACTGCAGCTACTGTATCTGCATCCTGCCATTTCCTGGTCCCCGATTTTGGAAGGCATTGATTTCTAATCAGATCTTCCAGATCTAAGCAAAGAAGTCAATCTTCATGGCTTGGAGAAACTTCTGCCTTTAGAACTGCAGTATAATGTATAATCAAACTAAAACACACATGCACACACACACACACACACACACACACACACACACTCTCTCTCTCACTAAATCAAGCAACCCTCAGAGGAAAGCTCCAAGTCTCCCAGCAGAGTGGAAGGGGGCATGAAGCACATTATGTGTTCAGTCTGGGTTGGGTCCGGGTAGATAAAGTCATTTGCCATCTGGTGGACCCTGTGAAATGAAACTGTGAGCCGATTCCCATTTCCAGTGGACCGGAGCCCTTATCACAGAAGGCCCACTTGTCACCTGGGTTGCCCTCTTCTTAGGTGGCTTATGAAAGAGCAGTGATCATGGGGCCTGAAGCTGAGCTGCTATCTCCTCACTTCGGTAGTAGTTCCCAAGAATGGATTTTACACGTACCGGTGACATGCTTGCCCTTGGTTCTTTCTTTCCTTAAGCACTCAGTTATTCAGACAAAACCAAACTGCTTAGAGGTAATAGTACTATCACTATTAATTGGTAGCTGTCCAGTTGGAATGATAAGACAAGTCAATGCAAGAGTTGAAAAGTAATTCAAAACCGGAAAAAAAGGTATATGCCATATAACTTACATTGAAATTATGGCGTAAGAATTCTTCCTTTAGAGAGGTATATACATTCTCAAATACAAGTTTACACCATTTATTAGACCCTGTTGTATAATATTTGAGGCATCCAATGAATGATAAATAATTTGGATCTCAAAGAAATTTAAAGTGAGCTTATTTTCAGTGCTCAAGTATTACAAAATGTAATCTGCCAATGATGACAAAACTGTGTTATCACAAAGCATCAACCAAATGGGATCATGAAATGAACTGTTTTTTATGGGAGAAGAGTTCCAATAATGTGGGTGTTTTTACTGGAGAAGTTAAACTATTTTAACATTTACTGAATAGTTAACCTTCCTTAATTCTGAAACCAGAAGTATTTCTCCACCTTCCCACAGGAGTAATCCCAAGATACTTCTATGCCAAAGCCCAGATTGTACCTAGCAGATGGTCTGACCTGGCCCCCTCTCAAGTTTCATGCATTCTGGCCTCCCTGCTGATCCTTGGACACTCATTCTGCCTCAGGACCTTTGCACTTGCTGTTTCATCTCCCCGGAAAGCTCTCACTCAAGATCTTTTGCATGGTTGATTCCTTATGGTCATTTAGTCCTCAGATCACATATCATCTTCTTGTGTACCACACTCTTTAAATAGCCCCCTTCTCACGAGTCATTCTCTATCATACCAGCCTGTTTTATTTTCCTTATAATACTTAACAATATCTGAAATAATCTTAAAGTTTACTTGTCTCTTGTCTGCCGTCCCCCCAGGTAGAATCTAAGTGCTCTGATATCAAAGCATCTGATACATCTTGTTGACCAGTTTAAATCCAGGCCCTAATACTTGGCCATTGGTGGGCACACAATAAGTATTTATGGAAGGAAAGAAGAACGCAGGGCGTATTGCGGGTGGGGTATCCCTGGAGAAGGACAGAGCTGCCTTTCCTTATGTCAAGTCCTTTCTCTGCAAGACACATCGGTGCAGTCCCAGGCCCAGATATGTCTCATCTTTCCTAAATTTGACTTCCTCCTCCTCCACCTCCTAATAATGATAATAGGAAATGATTTGAAACATAAGAGTCTTTGGGAATAAGATTTGGGAATCTACCATTTTAATAGGCTTCCCTTATGGTTCTTGTGCACGTTAAAGTTTGAGAGTCATCATTTGAAACGTTTTTAATCATAATAGTGTGTAGTTCTGTCGCTAATTTGTTTCTGGGTTTTTGAACTACTCATAGCCCTTAGTAAATATTCATTGAAGGCCTAATAGTTGCAAAATTCCAGGGTATCCTGGAAGAAGAACACAGTCCCTGCCCTCAAAGAACCTTTGATCTAATTGGAAAGAAAAGACAAAGAAGCAAGAAAGGTTAAATAATAAAGCAAGTGCTGAATAATAATATGAAACCAAGAAACAGTACATCAAGGCACGGACACTAAAAAGGAGCAATTTCTGTGATCTTTCTCATCTACAAAGTAAGTTAGATACTGTTGTTACCTTAGAAGCTATAAAACTTTCAAACTAAAATTCTATTATTCATTAGCCCTTTTAAATATATGTGTGTATGTTTCTATATACATATTACATAAATGTCAGTGAATAATTAGTAAACAACTTAAATATTAAATCAACTTCAAAGTGAATTTTATTTATTATTTATTTATTTATTTAATTTTATTTTTGGAACCATTTTATTTCACTCCTCATATCACCCTTGTGAGAGTAAAAGGTTTTCTGGCTTTCTTTCTCTCCTTGGTTGTGAAAAGGAGTTATTAGAAAAAGACCTATTTCAAGTCAAAGAGCTATTAATGTCAAGCCCAAGCATTCCCACTTAGAGATGTTTTGGAAAAGTCAGATTCAGTGACAAACGTGTGTATAGTCACAGTGGAAAGTTCTGTCTGCAGTTAGACTGACTTTGCCAAGAACAGATTAGGATGATTTGATCTGTTTTCTACTCATTAGCAGGGTGATGTTGTTTGACTGTTTACAGAGGATGTGTCCTAACACAAAATATGTGTCCTAAAGGAAAACCTGTAATTGCTGGGATATTGTGCTTTCTTTCTTTTCTTTTTAAACATCTTTATTGGAGTATAATTGCTTTACAATGTGTGTTAGTTTCTGCTGTATAACAAAGTGAATCAGCTATACATAAACATATATCCCCATATCTCCTCCCTCTTGCGTCTCCGCCCCACCCTCCCTATCCCACTCCTCTAGGTGGTCACAAAGCAATAAGCTGATCTCCCTGTGCTATGCGGCTGCTTCCCACTAGCTATCTGTTTTACCTTTGGTAGTGTATATATGTCCATGCCACTCTCTCACTTCGTCCCAGCTTCCCCTTCCCCCTCGCCATGTCCTCAATTTCATTCTCTACATCTGCGTCTTTATTCCTGTCCTGCCCCTAAGTTCTTCAGAACCTTTTTTTTTTTTAGATTCCATATATATGTGTTAGCATACAGTATTTGTTTTTCTCTTTCTGACTTACTTCACTCTGTATGACAGTCTCTAGGTCCATCCACCTCACTATAAATAACTCAAGTTCATTTCTTTTTATGGCTGAGTAATATTCCATTGTATATATGTGCCACACCTTCTTTATCCATTCATCTGTCGATGGACACTTAGGTTGCTTCCATGTTCTGGCTATTGTAAATAGAACTGCAGTGAACATTGTGGTACATGACTCTTTTTGAATTATGGTTTTACTCGTATGGTAGTTTTATTTTTAGTTTTATAAGGAACCTCCATACTGTTCTCCATAGTGGCTGTGTCAATTTACATTCCCACCAACAGTACAGAGGGTTCCCTTTTCTCCACACCCTCTCCAGCATTTATTGTTTGTAGATTTTTGATGATGGCCATTCTGACTGGTGTGAGGTGATACCTCATTGTAGTTTTGATTTGCATTTCTCTAATGATTAGTGATGTTGAGCATCCTTTCATGTGTTTCTTGGAAATCTGTATATCTTCTTTGGAGAAATGTCTATTTAGGTCTTCTGCCCATTTTTGGATTGGGTTTGTTTGTTTGATATTGAGCTGTATAAGCTGCCTGTATATTTTGGAGATTAATCCTTTGTCAGTTGCTTCATTTGCAAATATTTTCTCCCATTCTGAGGGTTGTCTTTTCGTCTTGTTTATGGTTTCCTTTGCTGTGCAAAAGCTTTTAAGTTTCATTAGGTCCCATTTGTTTATTTTTGTTTTTATTTCCATTTCTCTAGGAGGTGGGTCAAAAAGGATCTTGCTGTGATGTATGTCACAGAGTGTTCTGCCTATGTTTTCCTCTAAGAGTTTTCCAGTGTCTGGCCTTACATTTAGGTCTTCAATCCATTTTGAGTTTATTTTTGTGTATGGTGTTAGGGAGTGTTCTGATTTTGTTCTTTTATATGTAGCTGTCCAGTTTTCCCAGCACCACTTATTGAAGAGGCTGTCTTTTCTCCATTGTATATTCTTGCCTCCTTTATCAAAAATAAGGTGACCACATGTGTGTGGGTTTATCTCTGGGCTTTCTATTCTGTTCCATTAATCTATATTTCTATTTTTGTGCCAGTACCATACTGTCTTGATTACTGTAGCTTTGTAGTCTAGTCTGAAGTCCCGGAACCTGATTCCTCTAGCTCCGTTATTCTTTCTCAAGATTGCTTCGGCTATGTGCTTGCATACAAATTGTGAAATTTTTTGTTCTAGTTCTGTGAAAAATGCCATTGGTAGTTTGATAGGGATTGCATTGAATCTGTAGATTGCTTTGGGTAGTATAGTCATTTTCACAATGTTGATTCTTCCAATCCAAGAACATGGTATATCTCTCCATCTGTTGGTATCATCTTTAAATTCTTTCATCAGTGTCTTATAATTTTCTGCATACAGGTCTTTTGTCTCCCTAGGTAGGTTTATTCCTAGGTATTTTATTCTTTTTGTTGCAATGGTAAATGGGAGTGTTTCCTTCATTTCTGTTTCAGATTTTTCATCATTCGAGTATACGAATGCAGGAGATTTCTGTGCATTAATTTTATAACCTGCTCCTTTACCAAATTCATTGATTAGCTCTAGTAGTTTTCTGCTAGTATCTTTGGGATTCTCTATGAATAGTATCATGTCATCTGCAAACAGTGGCAGCTTTACTTCTTCTTTTCTGATTTGGATTCCTTTTATTTCTTTGCTGTGTCTGATTGCTGTGGCTAAAACTTCCAAAACTGTGTTGAATAATAGTGGTGAGAGTGGGCAACGTTGTCTTCTTCTGGATCTTAGTGGAAATGGTTTCAGTTTTTCACCATTGACAACGATGTTGGCTGTGGGTTTGTCACATATGGCCTTTATTATGTTGAGGTAAGTTCCCTCTATGCCTAGTTTCTGGAGAGTTTTTATCATAAATGGGTGTTGAATTTTGTCAAAAGCTTTTTCTGCATCTATTGAGATGATCATATGGTTTTTCTCCTTCAATTTGTTAATATGGTGTATCACATTGATTGATTTGCATTTATTGAAGAATCTTGCATTCCTGGGATAAACCCTACTTGATCATAGTGTATGATCCTTTTAATGTGTTGTTGGATTCTGTTTGCTAGTATTTTGTTGAGGATTTTGGCATCTATATTCATCAGTGATATTGGTCTGTAGTTTTCCCTTTTTTGCATGACATCTTTGTCTGGTTCTGGTATCAGGGTGATGGTGACCTCATAGAATGAGTTTGGGAGTGTTCCTCTCTCTGCTATATTTTGGAAGAGTTTGAGAAGGATAGGTGTTAGCTCTTCTCTAAATGTTTGATAGAATTCGCCTGTGAAGCCATCTGGTCCTGGACTTTTGTTTGTTGGAAGATTTTACGTCACAGTTTCAATTTCATTGCTTGTGATTGGTCTGTTTATATTTTCTATTTCTTCCTGGTTCAGGCTTGGGAGGTTGTGCTTTTCTAAGAATTTGTCCATTTCTTCCAGGTTGTCCATTTTATTGGCATATAGTTGCTTGTAGTAATCTCTCATGATCCTTTGTATTTCTGCACTGTCAGTTGTTACTTCTCCTTTTTCATTTCTAATTCTATTGATTTGAATCTTCTTCCTTATTTTCTTGATGAGTCTGGCTAATGGTTTATCAATTTGGTTTATCTTCTCAAAGAACCAGCTTTTAGTTTTATTTATTTCTGATCTGATCTTTATGATTTCTTTCCTTCTGCTGACTTTGGGGTTTTTTTGTTCTTCCTTCTCTAATTGCTTTAGGTGTAAGGTTAGGTTGTTTATTTGAGATGTTTCTTGTTTCTTGAGGTAGGATTGTATTGCTATAAACTTCCCTCTTAGAATTGCTTTTGCTGCATTCCATAGGTTTTGGGCCGTCGTGTTTTCATTGTCATTTGTTTATAGGTATTTTTAAATTTTCTCTTCAATTTCTTCAGTGATCTGTTGGTTATTTAGTAGTGTATTGTTTAGCCTCCATGTGTTTGTATTTTTTACAGATTTTTTCCTGTAATTGATATCTAGTCTCATAGCGTGTGGTCAGAAAAGATACTTGATACGATTTCAATGTTCTTAAATTTACCAAGGCTTGATTTGTGACCCAAGATATTATGTATCCTGGAGAATGTTCCATGAGCACTTGAGAAGAAATTGTATTCTGTTGTTTTTGGATGGAATGTCCTTTAATTTTCAATTAAGTCCATCTTGTTTCACGTGTCATTTAAAGCTTGTGTTTCCTTATTTATTTTCATTTTGGATGATCTGTCCATTGGTGAAATTGGGGTGTTAAAGTCCCCTACTATGATTGTGTTACTGTCAATTTCCCCTTTTATGGCTGTTAGCATTTGCCTTATGTATTCAGGTGCTCCTATGTTGGGTACATAAATATTTACAATTGTTATATCTTCTTCTTGGATTGAGCCGTTTATCATTATGTGGTGTCCTTCTTTGTCTCTTGTAGTAGTCTATATTTTAACGTCTATTTTGTCTAATATGAGAATTGCTACTCCAGCTTTCTTTTGATTTCCATTTGCATGGAATATCTTTTTCCATCCCCTCACTTTCAGTCTGTATGTGTCCCTAGGTCTGAAGTGGGTCTCTTGTAGACAACATATATATGGGACTTGTTTTTGTATCCATTCAGCCAGTCTATGTCTTTTGGTTGGAGCATTTAATCCATTTACATTTAAGGTAGTTATCTATATGTGTGTTCCTATTACCATTTTCTTAATTGTTTTGGGTTTGTTATTGTAGGTCTTTTCCTTCTCTTGTGTTTCATTCCTAGAGAAGTTCCTTTAGGATTTGTTGTAAAGCTGGTTTGGTGGTGCTGAATTCTCTTAGCTTTTGCTTTTCTGTAAAGTTTTAATTTCTCCATCGAATCTGAATGAGATCCTTGCTGGGTAGAGTAATCTTGGTTGTAGGTTTTTCTCTTTTATCACTTTAAATATGGCCTGCCAATCCCTTCTGGCTTGCAGAGTTTCTGCTGAAAGATCAGCTGTTAACCTTATGGGGATTCCCTTGTATGTTATTTGTTGCTTTTCCCTTGCTGCTTTTAATATTTTTTCTTTGTACTTAATTTTTGATAGTTCAATTAATATGTGTCTTGGTGTGTTTCTCCTTGGATTTATCCTATATGGGACTCTCTGCACTTCCTGGAGTTGATTGACTGTTTCCTTTCCCATATTAGGGAAGTTTTCAACTATAATCTCTTCAAATATTTCTCAGTCCCTTTCTTTTTCTCTTCTTCTTCTGGGACCCCTATAATTCGAATGTTGGTGCATTTAATGTTGTCCCAGAGGTCTCTGAGACTGTCCTCAATTCTTTTCATTCTTTTTTCTTTATTCTGCTCTGCAGTAGTTATTTCCACTATTTTATCTTCCAGGTCACTTATCCTGTCTTCTGCCTCAGTTATTCTGCTATTGATTCCTCCTAGAGAATTTTTAATTTCATTTATTGTGTTGTTCATCATTGTTTGTTTGCTCTCTAGTTTTTCTAGGTCCTTGTTAAACGTTTCTTGTATTTTCTCCATTCTATTTCCAAGATTTTGGATCATCTTTACTATCATTACTCTGAATTCTTTTTCAGGTAGACTGCCTATTTCCCCTTCATTTGTTTGGTCTGGTGGGTTTTTACCTTGCTACTTCATCTGCTGTGTATTTCTCTGTCTTCTCATTTTGCTTAACTTACTGTGTGTGGGGTCTCCTTTCTGCAGCCTGCAGGTTCATCGTTCCCGTTGTTTTTGCTGTCTACCCCCAGTGGGTAAGGTTGGTTCAGTGGGTTATGTAGGCTTCCTGGTGGAGGAGACTGGTGCCTGTGTTCTGGTGGATGAGGTTGGATCTTGTCTTTCTGGTAGGCAGGACCGCATCAAGTGGTGTGTTTTGGTGTGTCTGTGAACTTATTATGATTTTAGGCAGCCTCTCTGCTAATGGGTCGGGTTGTGTTCCTGTCTTGCTAGTTGTTTGGCATAGGGTGTCCAGCCCTGTAGCTTGCTGGTTGTTGAGTGGAGCTGGGTCTTAGCGTTGAGATGGAGATCTCTGAGAGAGCTTTTGCCATTTGATATTACGTCGGGCCAGGCGGTCTCTGGTGAACGAATGTCCTGAACTCGGCTCTCCCACCTCAGAGGCTCAGGCCTGACACTTGGCTGGAGCACCAAGACTCTGTCAGCCACATGGCTCAGAAGAAAAGGGAAAATAAAAAAGAAAGAAATAATAAAAGTAAAATAAATAAAATAAAATAAAGTTATTAAATTTAAAAATAAAAAATATTAAAAATAAAAATAATTAAAAAGTAATGAAAAGAAAGAAAAGAATGAGAGTGCAACCGAACCAAAAACAAATCCAGCAATGATAAGAAGTGCTAAAAACTATACAAAAAAAAAAAACCAGACAGACAGAACCCTAGGACAAATGGTAAAAGCAAAGCTATACAGACAAAATCACACAAAGAAGCATACACATACACAGTCACAAAAGGAGAAAAAAAAAGGAAGAGAGCAACCAAATCAATAAACAAATCTACCAATGATAGTAAGCTCTAAATACTAAACTAAGATAAACATAAAACCAAAAACAAATTAGATGCAGAAAGCAAACCCGAAGTCTACAGTTGCTCCCAAAGTCCACCGCCTCAATTTTGGGATGATTCGTTGTCTATTCAGGAATTCCACAGATGAAGGGTACATCAATTTGATTGTGGAGATTTAATCTGCTGCTCCTGAGGCTGCTTGGAGAGATTTCCCTTTCTCTTCTTTGTTTGCACAGCTCCTGGGGTTCAGCTTTAGATTTGTCCCCGCCTCTGCATGTAGGTCGCCTGAGGGCGTCTGCTCCCCACCCATACAGGACGGGGTTAAAGTAGCAGCTGATTAGGGGGTTCTGGCTCACTCAGGCCACGGGGAGGGAGGGGTACAGAATGTGGGGCGAGCCTGCGGCAGCAGAGGCCAGTGTGTCATTGCAACAGCCTGAGGCACGATGTGTGTTCTCATGGGGAAGTTGTCCCTGGATCACGGGACCTGGCAGTGGCGGGCTGCACAGGCTCCCGGGAGGGGAGGTGTGGATAGTGACCTGTGCTTGCACACAGGTTTCTTGGTGGCTGCAGCAGCAGCCTTAGCATTTCATGCCCATCTCTGGGGTCCATGCTGATAGCCGCAGCTCGTGCCCATCTCCGGAGCTCGTTTAGGCGGTGCTCTGAATCCCCTCTCCTCATGCACCCCGAAACAATGGTCTCTTGCCTCTTAGGTAGGTTCAGACTTTTTCCTGGACTCCCTCCCGGCTAGCTGTGGCGCACTAGCCCCCTTCAGGCTGTGTTCACGCAGGCAACCCCAGTCCTCTCTCTGGGGTCTGACCTCCAAAGCTCGAGCCTCAGCTCCCAGCCCCCGCCCGCCCCGGCGGTTGAGCAGACAAGCCTCTCGGGCTGGTGAGTGCTGGTCACCACTGATCCTCTATGCAGGAATCTCTCCGCTTTTCCCTCTGCACCCCTGTTGCTGTGCTCTCCTCCGTGGCTCCGAAACTTCCCCCCACTGCCACCCCCCATCTCCGCCAGTGAAGGGGCTTCCTAGTGTGTGGAAGCTTTTCCTCCTTCACAGTTCTCTCCCAGGTGCAGGTCCCATCCCTATTCTTTTGTCTCTGTTTTTTCTTCTTTCTTCTGCCCTACCCAGGTACGTGGGGGAGTTTCTTGCCTTTTGGGAAGCCTGAGGTCTTCTGCCAGCATTCAGTAGGTGTTCTGTAGTAGCTGTTCCACATGTAGATGTATTTTTGATGTATCTGTGGGGAGGAAGGTGATCTCCATGTCTTATTCCTCTGCCATCTTGAAGCTCTGCTGGCATGAATTAATTTTAAATTCAAAATATTTAATCTCTTTATGATTCTCCTTTGGCATGGCATAGGATCTCCTGGACGCTTGAAGGGAATGAACCCTCTTACCCTGTTCACTTGTGTCTGTAACATATGGTGACTACATTTCAAAACCAAATCTCATAACTCAAGGTATGATGAATTTGAACATAATTGTGTTGGCCACAAGACAGAATATTTGCATTCAGATCCATCCTGGAGACATGACATCTGTTATAGAGGGGACTTTCCATACCTCTGGAGTCAAACAGCAGCTCAGTATAATTCCTGTCCTGCAAATATTGGGATAAAGAGAGATTAAAGATGAGAAAAGACTGAAACATTAAAACCCATCATCAATCAGTAAATCATTCTGGAAACCTTCTATACACCTATTAAATAGCCTTTGATCAGCTGTGAAGGATCTTAGATATAGAAAGACAAGGAATGATTATTTCTTAAATAATAATATTATTACCCATACCTTGTGATTCAAGAGAAGAATCCCCTTGTGAGTCAGTAGATTTATGATCAAATGATCAATAAAAACTTGGGGGTGGGGGCATTTATGAGATGTACTCAGATTCCTCTTCATGAGCTCTTTTAGTCTTAAACTCTTAGTGTGGGCCTGGGACAAATAAATATTTTCATTGCATGCTCTATTCAATATGGTTTCCCAAATAAAAGCCACAGGCATGAATAGTCTCAGTTTAGACAGTATATCGGCAGGGAAGCCTTCCCGGACTTGTAACCCAGGATAGATCTGAGCTGTGTGCTTTGTCGTCATAACCAGCATCGCATGATAATACTTATTCTGGTTGATTGTCATTTCTTGTCTAAAACTGTCTGCTTTCTCAGCTTGACTCTTGGAGACTGGGGATTTTTTCTCTTTTTCTGTCATTGAATTCCCAGCCTGGCATACAATGGGTCTTCAATAAATATTTGTTGAATAAATAAGTGTATCTATATAAAGATTTTATATTTCTTCTAAAATAAGACTGTTTCTGACTGCTTGGAGTTACTGACAAGGAATAGCTACACATCATAAATGTCAGTTTCTCCAGCCACAATTTGTAGTTCTGTAACTATTTCATTTCTACTTTCTTGTACTAATCAGAGCTCTTAAAACATACTCAAAATTTTAGAGCTAGAATGACAACTTCAAAATTATCAAAAGGAATTCACGAGTGGTCATGCGATTTGCCCAAAGTCGAGGGTTAGTGGCAGAGCTAGGGCTAAAATGTGGGTCTCTAATGTGAATATCATTACTGTAAGGGAAATTCAGTGCCAGTATATTCTAAGCCGTGACTCAACATTATTTGAACAGAATTTATTAAAATGAAGAGCCTAGGCCTATCCAGTTATTGGAAAGAGATAAATATTTAAACATCTTATTATTCTGAAATGAATTTGAGAATATGCCTCTGGGTAGTTAAAAAGAGCTCCCACCAACCACTGACTTAGCAACGGGTACTCTAAAGGCTGCACAAAATGCATGACACTGATGTAATTGGAACAATTTGAAAATCAGAGTGGATTTTGCCTTTAAAAAGTAAACCAAGCCAAAAGAAGTGTCGTGTTTAATTATTTGCAGAAAATGTCATGACTAGACCACTTATTTATCTGAATTACCTTCTCCACAGTGGGGAAGGAAACACCATTGGGAGACTCAGTTCACCAAGTATCTGGACTGCCATTCTGCAAGTAACCATTGACTCCTCCTAAATTCTGAGATGTGACTCTTACTCTGAGATAGAATTACTTTAGGCAAATAAGAAACCATTTTACCCATGGTAGGGAAAATTAACCTTGATAGTTGTTGTAGCTCAGAATGAAGAGGAAACGTTCTTTATTATATTCTCTTTTAATAGCTAAGGAGGTGTCTTTATTGTTCCTGGGAACCTCACAGAGTCTGAGGATACCCTGGCAGATTGAAATGCAGAGTTAAACCATTTTTTAATAAGAAAGCATATTCCGGAAATTAATTGCACATATGGGACCTCTCCACTGACTGAACTGCATTACTGTGTTTCTCATTTACAGATTTGCTTGTGTTCCTTGCATGCCTCCAATGGCTTCCCACTGCCTGGAGGATCAAGTTCAGACTCCATAGGAAGGCTCACAAGGCCCGACAGGGTCTGCATGGCCCAATTCTCCAAACTAACCTCCCACAGCAGCCCGCAGCCCAGGCTGCACACACCCTGGGAACACAGCTTGCTGTTTCACACTTACCTGCTCTTCCTCCCTCTCTCATTGTATCCACCAGGTAGGGGACGAATCATCCAGTAAAATCCAGCGCAAGCATCTCCTTCCTAAAGTTTTCCCAGATACGATCTCTATGCAGAGTAAGCCCCACATTGTCTTATGCCAGCAGTGTATCAGTTAGTCAATCACATATTGGCTGAGTGCCTACTATGTGCTAGACTCAGAGGAGGAAACGAGAGGAAGGACCTAGTTCCTACCCACAGGAAAATCACTGTGGAGGAAGTACATATGACAATGACTGTATCTTTGTAAGTGCTAAAATATTCTCTGTATCCTGTGCAGGCCTCTAATCACAAAGTATTGCAATTATTTGTCTGCATGCTTGTCTCCTCGACTAGGCTGTACCTTCTTGAGACCAGGAACATAACTTATCCATCCCAGTATTTCCAGAACCTAAATCTGTACCTCATACATGTGGAAACTCAACAAATCTTTGTTGAACGTTAGGTGGACAGAATCCTGTTGTAACTATATGTAATAGGAAGAGATTTGAACAAGTCTGGCTAATAGACTTAACATAAGAATGACAGAAATGATAAGTAGGGGCAGAAGGACTTCACATTTGTGGCAGACACATCTTTAGTTTCTGGTTCCCCTTTAAATGCAGAGCAGCATTTGCTGATCTTTCCAGAGTGGTTGCCCGGGTGTTGAGAGATGGGAATGCCTGTATTTGAGGACAGTATGGTATCCTGGGAGGCAGGGAGGCACGCCCAAGCTTTTTACTTGTTATGAGCACTTTGGAAAGTCATGTAACTTTTAGGCTAGTCTGTAGAAGGGACAGTTAAGCTAGATTCATTCGTTCTCTCATTTATCAAATAATATTGTGTTCGGGACCCAGAAGGCAACGATGCACAAGGTGGGATCCCTGACTCTATGAAACTTACATCTAGGAGAGAGGTATGTAAACAGACATAAGATTACAGCACAGATTTGGAAAGAAAGATTTACATGTTATGGAGATTAGCTTTTTTTCCTGAAAGCTTTGAGGAAGTCTTTAAAGGGTGAATTAGAGGAGTGACTTCATCAGGTGTGTGTTTCAACAGATCGCTGTGGCTTTGGCATGGCACAGGTCAGAGCGGTCCTAGATTACAGGAAGAGGGACCAGTTAGCGGAGTGTGGATGTGATCTGAGTGAGTGAGAGGAAAAGAGACCTAAGGTTTCTGCCTGCCTTAAGTTTCTGTGATCACCCACCCCACTGTGTCGGTGCAGACAGGCTGAGTGCATCTTCTCGAGCAGCAGAAGGTTTGTGGTTCAAGATTGCCTCTCAGTATTTAGTGAAAAGAGTTTGAGGATGATCCCAGATGGCGCTCCAACTTTGTCTAATTTTGAACCTCACTGTGCATCTTAATACCGCATACTGACTTGAGGAAAACAATGGTGTGATGGTTAAGGCTGAAGCAAGCTGTTCGTGGAGACTCCCTGATGCACACTGGCAACGAATGACAGGAATTAAACCCTCCACCTGCAGCAGAGCCAGTGGGGTGTGGAATAAATGTGATGGAGACACTTTATTAGGTAACAGTTCTACTGGGAGAGAATTTATTCTAGAATAACCTTATCAAGGGAGACTTTGTTGCATAATAAATTTCACCAGGTATAGATCTGTTGGAAGTATGGGGTGGAAGGTGGTTTCCTCTCCTTTCATTCCCATAGTTAGAGAGAGAGCAATTAGTGTTCTTTTAAATCACTTAAGTCTGTTCACAGCTTCTAAGAAAAGTAAAGTTTCTGTTTGCCTTGCACCAGAAGGAAAAATTTGTCAAGGGGGTGTCTGGTTCCTAATTCATTCAAAAGCATTTGGTTGGGAGCAAAAAATATATACAGCCGAATGAACTCTGGTTTTTTGGGGCTCCTATTTGGAGTTACTTGGCAATGTTGCATCTGCCAGGCTGCCATCAGGGATTTCCAAGTTGTCCCTCATTACCTAAGTAGTATGTGCTTCCATTCTGTAGTGCAAGTCATAAAGCTGGATCATTTCATTTTTATTCCACTTGTTGCAAGTTTTGAACAAAGTGGTGGAAGCGATCACATGCTGCTTGTTTTCTGGAACATGGGAAAGGGAGAGGGGATTATAAGAATCTGTGTGTGTTCCCCACTACCAAAGAAAAAGAAGTTTTACCCTGATGCTCTAGCCATCATGAATCCCCTGAATTATGCCCATCACTCTTACTAACAATTGTGTGTGGTTTTTGGCTCCATTTGAAATGTGATGGAGTTTTAATACAGAAGTTCAGAAATAAAAGTCAGAGAAAGCTGTCATGAGAGAACAGGGTATCCGGACTGGATGGGCCTGCACTAGTGAAGTATAAAGATGAAATAACTGGACCCAGGACCAAGAATAAGGACCAGAGTGAAAAAATAAGACCAGTTGCTTCTTCCCTGTTAACCAAGGGGCTCTCTTTCTGTCTGTACAGACATGAAATACTGATTGGGTTCTAGAAAGGCAATAAGAGTGGCTTGTCACGGGCTCTGCAGTGGAGTAACAGTTGTTTGACATTATTACGTTTGAATGTGATTTGTTGTGCTGTGTGACAGCAGAACAGAACATCAATGGACAAGGAATCCATCGAAAATGAGCTCCTCTGAGTAGGAATCACAGTGTTGTTTGTTTTATTTTTTCTGAAATGAGCACCATCGTGGCCCTCTAAAAAGAGCAGGCTCAGGTCCTCAAGGGAGTTATTAATCTCTGCCAAGTGAAGGGTCATTCGTAATGGGTCCACAGAGCATCTTGATGGTGTCTCACCCTTTAGAAGGTCTGAAGGATGGAAAGGAGGCAGACCTGTATCTTCCAGGGTATTCTGCCTGTGAACACCAAAACTCAGTACTGTTTCATGAAAACTATGCCTGTAGACCGTATTTGAGAGCGTGGAATGCCTTCTACCTGAGAAAATCTTCTTCTGCATCATCCCCGCAATAGCATGTTGAAAAAGAAATGAGAGAGGAGACATAGAAGACTAGTTTTGAAAAGCAAACTTTACCCCCACCCAGTTGCATATATTCTCATTGTCTTCTCAAAATGGCAAATGGTAAAAAAAGAAAATAACAGTTATTCATAAACTTACCACCCAGACATAATTACTGTTGATAATTTAATGTATTTCCTTACAGATTTTTTTCATACATATCAAATGTATGTATCCGTTACACTTTAATGTACTTCTATCCTGCTTTTAATTCATATATGTTAGGTATTTGGGGTCTATATGTATATAGTGTTACCATATCACGTGATTGGTAGTATAGCGGGGGGCATGAGCTATACAGTTAGATCCTAAAGACTTTTTGTTTTTTTTTTGGCTGCATTGGGCCTTTGTTGCGGTGCGCAGGCTTCTCATTGCAGTGGCTTCTCTTGTTGAGGAGCACGGGCTCTAGGCACGTAGACTTCAGTAGTTGTGGCATGTGGGCTCAGAAGTTGTGGCTCGCCGGCTCTAGAACACAGGCTCAGTAGTTGTGACGCACAGGCCCAGTTGCTCCGCAGCATGTGGTATCTTCCTGGACCAGGGCTCAAACCTGTGTCCCCTGCGTTGGCAGGTGGATTCTTAACCACTGCACCACCAGGGAAATCCCCAAATGACATCTTTTTTAATAGCTTAAAACTCAAATATATTCCAGTTAGAGTTGGGATAATTAGTAAATATGTCTTGATATTGGTACTAAGTTCTCCACTTATTAATCCTGAAGATGTGTACATCCCTTATTAGCATAAACACTTTTGTTTTTCCTTTGGCGGTGGTGTGCGGTTTGTGGGATCTTAGTTCCCCGACTCCCTGACCAGGGATTCGAACCCGCACCCTCAGCAGTGAAAGTTCGGAGTCCTAATCACTGGACCACCAGGGAATTCCCTAAACACTCTTCTCTTTCCTCGTTGTTTACAACTCTCCAGCACTTTTTAGTGGTGGCGATGCTTCCATCCCTACCTTTCATCCTCTGCCTGTTTGCTTAGTTACAGAAAGTGTTCCAGGATTTTTCAGTTTTAAGAATCAGTCGCAACAGTCCCTTAATCCTTCTGATCACTTTTCTCTAAATTCCCTCCAACCCATCAGTAGCTATTTTGGGAACGTAGCTGGTGGCAAACTCATACGGGCTTCCGGGACTCAGAGATGATCGACATCTTCCTGGTCAGTGGGTGGTGCGTTTCCAGATGTATGCCTCATGTTAGCCTTTATTTTCTGGGCTTCCACTTACGATTTAATTCCCTGTCCATATATATTACAGATCTAATTGCTTGTCCGTATACAATACAGGTTTACTTTGATATAACTGTCTTTCCTAAAAAGAAATTTTGCAGCACGAATAATTGTATCACCTTCTTAATCAGCAAACTTTTCTGTATTTCTTTTTTATCTTCTAGTTTTCTAAAATATTTCGATTCCTTTATCTTATTTTAACCCAAATTGTTGAATCTGTGACTGTTCTTCTTGACTTTTTTTTTTTGGTACTCAATGATGTCTCTGAGCTACTCTTTTTTTACATTTTTCAAATGTGCGCTAAGTGTTATTTCTCGACTTTGGCAGAATTTCAGAGCTGCTCATTATTCTTCCAGTCCATGGGTAGAAGAATTCTGTCATTAAAGACATCAGGGCCTGCTTCTCCCATGACAGCCAACTGGCAGGGGGTGTATTTTATACATCTTGGTTTGGTGGCTTCCAAGAAAAGGGATGAATCGGAGAACAGGAGATCTTTGCCAATAAGCTCTTGATGAAATAAGTCTTTTGTTTTGGTGCCTGAACTCCCTCCTTTATCCTTTAGACTGAAGCATCACTGAATCCTTCTGATCCACTTTTGTTGCTGTTGTTGTTGTCTACAAGAAACCCACTTTATTTTTTTTTAATTTTTAAAATTTTTTTTTTCAATTTATTTATTTATGGCTGTGTTGGGTCTTCGTTTCTGTGCGAGGGCTTTCTCCAGTTGCGGCAAGCAGGGGCCACTCTTCATCACGGTGCGCGGACCTCTCACTATCGCGGCCTCTCTTGTTGCGGAGCACAGGCTCCAGACGCGCAGGCTCAGTAGTTGTGGCTCACGGGCCTAGTTGCTCCGAGGCATGTGGGATCTTCCCAGACCAGGGCTTGAACCCGTGTCCCCTGCATTGGCGGGCAGACTCTCAACCGCTGTGCCACCAGGGAAGCCCCCACTTTATTTTTTTTATTGAAGTATAGCTGTTGTACAATATTATATGTTGCAGGTGTACACTATAGTGATTCGCAATTTTTGAAGGTTATACTCAATTTATAGGTATTTTAAAATGTTAGCTATATTCTCCATGTTGTACAATATATCCTTGTAGCTTACTTTATACCTAATAGTTTGTATGTCTTACTCCCTACCTCTTTATTGCCCTGTCCCTCCCCCGCTTCCCACTGGTAACCACTAGTTTGTTCTCTATATCTGTCTGATCCACCCTTATAAATGTTTTTATTGTGGTGATGCATGTGTAACATAAAATTTGACATTTTAACCAGTTTAAGTGTACAATTCAGTGGCATTTTAATTACATTTTAATTAATTCACTGTGTTTTCAATCATCACCACTATTTCCAAAAATTTTTCATCACCCCAAACAGAGACTCAGTAACCATTAAGTAATAACTCCCTATTCTCTCCCTCCAGCCCCTGGTAATCTCCATTCTACTTTCTTTCTGTCTCTATGAATTTGCTTGTTTTACGCATTTCATAAAGTGGAGTCATTCAGTATTTGTCATTTTATGTCTGACATTTCACTTAGCGTAATCTTTTCATCCATGTTGTAGCATGTATCAGAACTTTGTTCCTTTACACAGCTGACTAATATTCCATTTTATGGATAAGCCATATTTTGTTTATCCACTCATCTTTTGATTGACACTTGGGTTGTTTCCACTTTTGGCCATTGGGAATAATGCAGCAATGAACATTGGTGTTCTTCTTGATTTTTTGAAGTACCTCCTTCCTTTTTCCCTCCTCTCCCATCCCCATGACAGCACCTGAGTCTCTAACTCCTATCACCTCACACCTGGAAGGCCACTCTACCCCTAGCTGTTTCCCACCTCCATGCAAAAAAATAAAAATAAAAGTAAAAAAATAAAGACAAGAAGAAGCCATTAATTGCACTAGTTACATTTGTCTAAAGATCATGTAAACATCTTGAAAAATAGAAAGGGGAAATGTTCCCATAATCCTACCACTTTAGTGTAAGTAATGGTATAAATTTGGTTTATTTCTGACAATCTTCTGCATTGCAGTCTTCATTTTTAAAACTTAAATGTGAACATGTTATGTGTTTTTTCAAAACTTGTGTATGATTTAAAGTCTGTTTTGTTTCCATTTTGCTGATAGCCATTAAGATTTCTTTTGGTTAATGTTTGCCTTTTATATCTTTTTGCCTTTTATATCCATCCTATCCCTTTTAGTCTTTTGTATGCTTATGTTTTATATATGGCCAGACCTGTCGCTAATATTTGCAGGGCCTGAGGCAAGAGTACAAATGGAGGCCCACATACATCCTAATTGCTTTAATCAGTAATTATGTTTTCATTTAGGAAAGATTTTCAAGTTTCAGAGATTTCATGTGACCTACCACAGTTACGGACTTGATCAGAATAATTATCTTGTACATTTTATTTTTTGATCAATAATTAAATCTTCATTAAGGGAAAAGGTTGTAATATCATACTTGATAATTTTATGTGGGTAATGCTTGACAAAAGTCAGTCTACTTGCATCATCTCCAATTTCTTATAATGTAAGTAGACTACTTCTTTGAAGATTTTATTTTTTCAGTTTTTTCCCCCTGAGGCTCTTTTTCATATGTTCTATTTTATCTCAATCTAAAATTCTTCTCATTCTACCCCCTTCCCCTTACACACACTGAAGCAGTGACAAGCTCCACCCTAGCAACAGTACAATCCATAAATCTTCATAGCATTTGAACACAGTGGCCTTTTGTTTCAAGGGCAGAGGGCAAGAAATATGGAGAAGCACTTTTTCTGGGGCCTGAGTGGTATTCGATATGAGTGGTTGTTTACGATTGTGGATAATACTGTAACAATGAGAGAGGTGCCCGTGTGGTCTTTGATATAATTGTGCACTGTTTATGATTTTCTGTGCCCTTTAAGCCGTGCTTCTCAAACATAAATGTGTGTATGAATCACCTGAGGATCTTATTAAAATGCAGAATTTGAATCTTTAGGTCTGAGTCAGGGCCTGAGAATCTGAATTTCTAACAAGCACTCCATGCAGCTACTGGTCCAAGAACCACATTTTGAGTAGCATAGGGCCCAGATCAGAGGTCCTTCTCATCTCATTTTAAGGGTAATACTGTGTATATCCTGTATGAATAGCATAAAGCAGGAATTAATTTTTAATCTAAATTTATAATCATTGTCTTTTAAGAGTTTAGTTCATTTACATTTATTGTGATTTTTGCTATACATTATTGATATATTGAAAGGTTTTTAAAAATCTCATTTAAACATTGGCTTTGTATTTATCTCTTTTTCTATGCTTTTTTTTTTTTCTTCTCTTTTTCCCTCTTCCCTGGGTTGGTGGAGTTTTGTGTGTGGGAGGGAAAGGAGATTGTCATTCTTATTCCATTTTTTAACCTACACTGGCTTGGAAGTTATACTCTTGATTTCTATTCTTTTATTAATGTTATTCTTGAAATTTTAACATGCATACTTACCAAAGTCATAAGATAATTAATATCTTTATCCTCCTTCCAGAAAATTCAAGGACCTTAGAACACTAACTCTGGTCAACCCAAACAATAATTTTACATGCTGCTATTGTATTGAAGTATTTTATTTCTCTTTTTTTAAGCCTAACAAATTGGATATTAGCATTATTATTGTCATTATTTCAGATAGTCAATGTTTATTTAGATTTACCTGCATATTACCAATTTTTTTACTCATCATTTCTTCTTTCAACTTAGATTTCCATTATCCTTCTTCCTGAAATAATTTTTTTAGAAGTTCTGCTGATGAAGTTCTATTGGTAGTAAACACAGTTTTAGTTTTTCTGAAAATATCTTTGTTCACATTCTGGAAAGAGAATACAATTCAAAATCACTAGTTATTTTCTCTCAGTATTTTGAAGGGCTAATTCCTGTGTTTTCTCCCTCTCATTGTTGATATTGAGCTGTTTGCCATCAGGCTAGCTGTCATTACTTTTTAGGTAATCTAAACCATTATCTCTTTAAATATAGTGTCTCTCCTTCACTCTTATCTCTTTGTAATGTTTTGTTTATTTGTCTATACTGCATTATGGGTGATTTTTTTCTGATTTTTCAGTTTGTTAGTTTTCTATTCAGCTATGTCTAATCTGTTATTTAACTCATTCACCAAGTGTTTTCTCCCCAAGTATTTCATTTAAATCATCATTTCTAGATTTTTTTTCCCCACATTGTCCTGGTCTTTTTTCATAGTGTCTTCTTACTTACATACATGTTATTTCCACATCTGATAACTCCAATATTTTAAATCTTTGGAAGTCTAAATATGTTTTTTGGTTTTGTGCTGATTTTAGTCAAGGAAACATTTATTTATGTGTTTTGTCTGTGCTTGTGTGGATGTGTATATTTATTGTGACTCCATGTTCATCTGGATTATATCTGTGGAAATTCTTAGTGACCTATGTTGAAAGTGCATTCCTCCAAAGAAAGCTTTCATTTGCTTCTGTCAAGCTCCTGGGGGCCATAACAACTACGAAATGCCACTTTCAAATAAGCCTGACCTTCTGCACGCATGCCAGTGGTGTGAATGTAAACTGCAAATCTATGTGCTTTTTATGAATTCTCAAGGAAGATTGTTTACCCCCTTTACCCAGATTCAAGGACAGAACAGGCAGGTTTTCTTATACTTTCCCTGTGCTGGGTATATTTTCTTTTTCTAGTTCACTCTTTCTTTGAAGGTTATGGAATGACAGAGTTCCCCTTCCTTGCTCAAGCTCAAGGCTCTGCCTCCTGTCCCTCCACGTGGCTGCTGAAATTTAAGGCTCTAAGTGAAAGGATCAGCAGTTACCCTCAGAGCAGCAGCTGTCTTCAGTGCCCACTCCTCAGGCTTGATTTGTACTCTGGCTTCATTGTCAAACTCTGGGCACGTCCTTACTTGCTTGTTAACTTAATAAAAAAGATTTTAAAACATTTTATTCAGCTTTTTCAGGAATTTTATTATCTGAGTGCTTGTATCAGTGGCAAATTTTTAAATATTATTTTTAAAAATAAATATATGGTTATTATGGTTAATTTAGAAATACAGAAAAGTAGAAGAATAAAATAAAAATCTCCAGGGATTTTTTAAACTAGAGATGGCATAACCATTAAAAAATTTTGGAATGTTTTCTTAAGGTCTTTTTTCTATGTACATTATTTTTACATAGATGAGTTGACACCATATGTATCAATTTAAGCATAATTAAAAGATATTCACAAGTGGGAAAGTGGAGGATTATATAGCAAGGTTGGCAGCAAATAATATCAAGTCTTTCCAGTAAAATTCTCTATTATGCAGACTTCTATTTGTAGAAGGTGGAAATATTTTTTGTTTAATCATTCTTTTAGCACAGCGTCCCAACCATATAAAAAAAAATTTTAGAAGTGTTGCAATAGAACAGTATCAATATTTAATTTAGATGGTCATCAAACATGGCAAGAGATTTCACCTAAGGCATAGACTTAAAAATAATAATAAAAGGTCTAGTCCTGTGACTGGGATAAAAATCTTAAGTGGAATAACTGAGGAAGCCCCCAAACCAAAGAACCCATGAGAAAACATAATCCATAATTGGATTTCTAACTTTCAATTTAAAGCAGATAAGGGAAGACTCCCCTGTCATTTTTGCCCCAACTTTCTTCTTATTGTATTGATTTGTCTTCATCTCATTTGGTTGGAATATACATATAAATCACTTTTTCAATTATAATAGGTGAACCGAATTCCTGATTCCTTGCCTAGCTGACATTCTTAGATGCTTTCAATTTGACTGATAAAAGATTCTTGGGTGACAAAATTTTTATTTCTAATCTCTCAGCTAGGTGCATTAGGGGATGCGATAGAACTCTAATTTGGAGCTCCCAATATATTTAGAAAAAAACAGACAATAAAGCAACTATTCAATAAATGTTTCTCAATCTGATTTGATTTTTAATAACAGCTTTATTCATATATAATCCATCCTTTTAAAGTCTGCAATGCATTGGTTTTTAGCATATTTACACGCTTGTGCCATCATCACCATGATCTAATTTTAGAACATTTTCATCACCCCTAAAAGAAACCCCATACTCATTAGCAGTTACTTCTCATTCTCCTCTGTCCCCATTCCCTAGTTAAAACTAATCTACTTTCTATTTCTATGGGCTACCTATTCTGGACATTTCATATATTTCATATAAATGAAATCATTCAACACTTGGCCCTTTGTGACTGGCTTCTTTTTTTTTTACTTTTTTACTTATTTATTTATTTTATACAGCAGGCTCTTATTAGTTATCCATTTTAGACATACTAGTGTATATATGTCAATCCCAATCTCCCAATTCATCCCACCACCATCACCCCCGCCACTTTCCCCCCTTGGTGTCCATACGTTTGTCCTCTACATCTGTGTCTCAATTACTGCCCTGCAAACTGGTTCATCTGTACCATTTTTCTAGGTTCCACATATATGCATTAATATACAATATTTGTTTTTCTCTTTCTGACTTACTTCACTCTGTATGAAAGTCTCTAGATCCATCTATGTGACTACAAATGACCCAATTTCGTTCCTTTTTATGGCTGAGTAATATTCCATTGTATATATGTACCACATTTTCTTTATCCATTCATCTGTCAATGGGCATTTAGGTTGCTTCCATGACCTGGCTATTGTAAATAGTGCTGCAATGAACATTGGGGTGCATGTGTCTTTTTGAATTATGGTTTTCTCTGGGTATATGCCCAGTAGTGGGATTGCTGGGTCATATGGTAATTCTATTTTTAGTGTTTTTTTTGTTTTTTGTTTTTTTATAAGTTTGATGATGAGTTCTTTTATTTATTTATTTATTTATTTATTTTTATGGCTGTGTTGGGTCTTTGTTTCTGTGCAAGGGCTTTCTCTAGTTGTGGCAAGTGGGGGCCACTCTTCATCGTGGTGCATGGGCCTCTCACTATCGTGGCCTCTCTTGTTGTGGAGCACAGGCTCCAGACCCGCAGACTCAGTAATTGTGGCTCACGGGCCCAGCTGCTCTGCGGCATGTGGGATCTTCCCAGACCAGGGCTCAAACCCGTGTCTGCTGCATTGGCAGGCAGACTCTCAACCACTGTGCCACCAGGGAAGCCCCTATTTTTAGTTTTTTAAGGAACCTCCATACTGTTCTGCATGGTGGCTATATCAATTTACATTCCCACCAACAGTGCAAGAGGGTCCCCTTTTCTTCACACCCTCTCCAGCATTTGTTGTTTATAGATTTTCTGATGATGCCCATTCTGACTGGTGTGAGGTGATACCTTATTGTAGTTTTGATTTGCATTTCTCTAATAATTAGTGATGTTGAGCAGCTTTTCATGTGCTTCTTGGCCATCTGTATGTCTTCTTTGGAGAAATGTCTATTTAAGTCTTCTGCCTATTTTTTGGTTGGGTTGTTTGTTTTTTTAATATTGAGCTGCATGAGCTGTTTATATATTTTGGAGATTAATCCTTTGTCTGTTGCTTTGTTTGCAAATATTTTCTCCCATTCTGAGGGTTGTCATTTCGTCTTGTTTGTCATTTCCTTTGCTTTGCAAAAGCTTTGAAGTTTCATTAAGTTCCATTTGTTTATTTTTGTTTTTATTTCCATTACTCTAGGGGGTGGATCAAAAAAGATCTTGCTGTGATGTATGTCAAAGAGTGTTCTTCCTATATTTTCCTCTAAGAGTTTTATAGTGTCCGGTCTTGCATTTAGGTCTGTAATCCATTTTGAGTTTATTTTTATGTATGGTGTTAGGGAGTGTTCTAATTTCATTCTTTTACATGTAGCTCTCCAGTTTTCCCAGCACCACTTATTGAAGAGACTTTCTTTTCTCCATTGTATATCCTTGCCTGCTTTGTCATAGATTAGTTGACCATAGGTGTGTGGGTTTATCTCTGGGCTTTCTATCCTGTTCCATTGATCTATATTTCTGTTTTTGTGCCAGTACCATTCTCATACTGTCTTGATTACTGTAGCTTTGTAGTATAGTCTGAAGTCAGGGAACCTGATTCCTCCAGCTCCGTTTTCTTCCCTCAAGACTGCTTTGGCTATTCGGGGTCTTTTGTGTCTCCATACAAATTTTAAGATTTTTTGTTCTAGTTCTATAAAAAATGTGACTGGCTTCTTTCACTTAGCATAATTTTAAAAACTTCATTCATGTATCAGACCTTCTTTCTTCTTTATTGTTGAATAATATTCCCTTTTATGGATAGACCACATTTTATTTATCCATTCACCAGTTGATTGACAGTTGGGTTTTTCCACCATTTGGCTGTTAAAGATAATGAACATTCAAATACAAGTTTTTTGTGAACACATGTTTCATCTTTCCTGGGTATAAACCTAGGAGTGGAATTGCTGGATCATATGGTAATCCAGGGTTTAACCTTTTAAGGAACTGCCAAATGGTTTTCAAAAGAGGCTGCACCATTTTACCATCCCACCAGCAATGTATGAGGGTTCTAAATTTGTCCACATCCTTGTCAGCACTTGTTATCATCTGTGTTTGTCTATTCTAGCCTTCCTAGTGGGTATGAAGAATTTTTTTTTTTTTTTGGCCACGCTGCACAGCTTGTGGGATCTTAGTTCCCTGACCAGGGATTGAACCCATGCCCTTGGCAGTGAAAGTGCAGAGTCCTAACCACTGGGCTCCCAGGGAGTTCCCTCACTGTGGTTTTTATTCACATTAGCCTAATGAATCATAGTTTTTAATTTTTATGATGTTAACTTAACCTTTGCTTTCTTCTATCATTTGTGTTTTTGGTGTCATATTTTTAAAAAATCATCACTTATTCCAAAATCATGAAGATTTACTCCTGTTTTCTTCTAAGAATTTTATAGTGTTAGCTCTTATGTTTATTACCCAATTTGAATTAATTGTGTACATGATGTGACATAGGGATCCAACTTCATCTTTGCATCTTACACGTGGACATACAGTTGTCTGAGCACTATTTGTTGCAAAGGATTATTCTTTCCCCATTCAATTGCCAAGGGACCCTTATCAAAAATAAATCATTCATAAATTTAAGGGTTTATTTGTGAATTCTCAATTCTATTCTATCAATTATTTTATATGAATAGTCACTAGCCATACCAGGCATCACATGTTCCTACATGCTTAAGACGGGCAAGGACAATGATTATCAATAGTCATGGAAAAGAATCATGGTCCGTTATTTCCAAAGATCCTGCAGAGATGCCTGTGCAGCTGAGAGTTTGTTTGGTTTATATAGACTAAGAATAGGTCTGCTTTGTACACTATTAAGTAGTTAAAAGATTGTAAAATTTCTAAAGTCTCTCAGAGCTCACACTTGATTTCATAACTTGTACATGACAGTCTCACATAAAAGTATTCCCATGAGAGTGTTACTAGGGACAGAAAAAAAGACTCTGCCTCTTTTATTGTTGCTATTGTTATTTAGGGCCCCTTTGGTTTTTTGTTGTTTCAAAAGATTGCATTTTGCAATAAGCAAAACCATAGATAGATCCCGAATAGAAAGAGCCATGTTTAGGATTTTTGTTTTCTTTAGTCACAGCGATTTTTCCATTTACCTTGAAAGGCAGTCACCATTACTTGTAAGCAGTGAAGATAAATAGGGTTTCTTTCTTTCTGGCTGTGTTGGGTCTTCATTGCTGTGCATGGGCCTTCTCTAGTTGCAGTGAGCAGGGGCTACTCTTTGTTGGGGTGCACTGGCTTCTCATTGTGATGGCTTCTCTTGTTGTGGATCATGGGCTCTAGGCACACGGACTTCAGTAGTTGTGGCATGCGGGCTCAATAGTTGTGGCACACGGGCTTAGTTGCTCCACAGCATGTGGGATCTTCCTGGACCAGGGCTCGAACCAGTGTCCCCTGCATTGGCAGGCAGACTCTTAACAACTGCACCACCATGGAAGTCCTAAATAGGGTTTCTGATACTCATCTTTATGAATAGTCGATATGTGTATGAACAGAGCAAAAGCAGTACCTCAAACTTTTCCTTCAACTCTAGAAACATGTGAATATATTTTAAGTATTCTACCCAAACTAATCTCACTCCTAAATAATGAGATTATTGTTGAATGTCTAAGGTGGAAAAACAGAAGACCCTTAAGCAACACCACACAATCACATATTTTTAAAGAAGGAGGGTCACTTGTAGCTGGCAACAGAGGAACTAAGGAAAAAAAATCAACTTTCTTATATCTGGAGTACTTTTAAGCAACAAACAAATGAACCAACATAAAACACAAATGGTACCCTCAGAACACATAATTAAACCTCTCATTTTAAGTTTTTGCACCTCAATCTGCCCAGTTGTGCAAAGAAAGGGAAGAGGATTAAATATACAATGGAATAGTGGGTGCCTCTAGCTGCTTTCTAGGCTGTTCCTCAAATGAATCAACACTTGTCAGTCATTCATCATAACTTGTTTATTCTCAGCAGCAGTTGCTAGAAAGTCCAGATTCTTTGCTGTAGCCCCAAGCACGTGAGGTTCCTACAGAGCACGATTTTGCTCTAAATATCATTCATGTATTCACTCTTTAATTTACACCTGTAGTCTTGGTAAGCATAGGGAATATCACAATAGAAAATGTAGATCCTGCCCTTAGGGATTGTGGGAGCTTTGGAGACCCAGCGCTCAGAAAATAGCTTTAGTAAAACTTTGTTAATAAGGAAGGAAAGGAGGGAGGGAGGAAGGGATGGATAGACAGCAGGATGGATGGGCAGACTTGGATTACATCCCTCATAACAGAGAAAGATGAAATCACATGATGGCATATTGAGACATAAAGTGCTGTAACAGGTGAGAAGAGGTGAGCAAAAGGAAGGCAGAGGCATTAGAAAAGGAGAATTATAACAATGCTTGAGGGCACTGTCTTTGGAGACAGATCAGATTTCCAGTCTTAGATCTGCCATTAATTGACTGTGATTTGGGAAAATTCACTTTATTTTTGAGCCTCAGTTCCCTCTATAATATGTAAGGAGTAGCAGTATCTACCTCACTGGATTATTGGGAGGATTTAATAAGATGATAATAACATAATAAATGTTTTTCCTTTAGTATGATACCCAGCACATAGGAAGCACTCAGGAAATATCAGTCATTAATAGAAGATGCTAATTATACTCAGGTTTTCTTTAACCCTGAAATGTGGCCTTAGCATACAAATGTAAACATTTTCAAATCAGTCATGAGTGGTATAGGCTTTTAGATTTTTTTTTCCTTACCTTTGAAATAAGTTCAAGACAATGCTGTCATGGAAAGCCTCTCTATAAGAAACTGTCATTTTTTGTACCATTTGCCTTTCTAAAATTCGTCAAATCCCCAAAGTTTCCCCCTTGACCTTCTTGGAAGCTGAAACAAAAACTGAATTATCATAAAACTTTTTGAGGTTTGCTTTGAATCTACTTTGGAGCTACATGTATGAGGTCTCTTGGTAACTGACCTTCTGTTAACCTGAACGGGCCCGTTACAAGACAGAATATACACCCCCCGCCTGGCCACCACCCCTGTGGCAGCAGTGTTCTAGATCCTAAGGAGTTTCATGTGCAGAGTTATGACAAAGATCAGCCAAGTGTAGTTAACCATATCAGGTGACATGGCAGTTTGGAGCACAGAAGAGGCAGGGGGGAACTTTAAGCAAGGAATCTTTGCATCCAGCTGTGCCCAATAGACCTTCCGTATGAAATTTATAGGCACCTCATTGTCACTTGTCATTTGGTGATTGAGACCATACTCAAAAGGAAAAAAATCCTTACCTTTCACAATCTTATCTCAGCAGTGCAACTTCATGAGAAAAATGGTGATGTTCCAATAGGTAATGCAAAGTCTTTAAAATGTTGGAACTAATCAACAAATTCAGTAAAGTTGCAAGATGTGAAATCAGCATACGGAAAGCAGTTGTATTTCTATATACTAACAACAAAATATCTGAAAAAGAAATAAAGAAAACAATCTCATTCAAAATAGTATCCAAAACAATAAAATACTTAAGAATAACTTAACCAAGGAAGTAAAAACCCATACAATGAAAAGCACAAGAGTTTGATGAAGTAAATTGAAGAAGACATAAACAAATGGAAAGATATCCTGTGTTCATGGATCAGAAAAATTAATATTGTTAAAATGTACATATTACCAAAGCCATTTATAGATTCAGTGCAATCTTCAATGGCATTTTTTTTTTGGAATAGAATTCTTTATTTTATTTTTAACATCTTTATTGGAGTATAATTGCTTTACAATGGTGGTTAGTTTCTGCTTTGTAACAAAGTGAATCAGTTATACATATACATATGTTCCCATATGTCTTCCCTCTTGTGTCTCCCTCGCTCCCACCCTCCCTATCCCACCCCTCTAGGTGGTCACAAAGCACTGAGCTGATCTCCCTATGCTATGCGGCTGCTTCCCACTAGCTATCTATTTTACGTTTGGTAGTATATATATGTCCATGCCACTATCTCACTTTGCCACAGCTTACCCTTCCCCCTCCCCATATCCTCAAGTCCATTCTCTAGTAGGTCTGTGTCTTTATTCCTGTCTTGCCCCTAGGTTCCTCATGACCTTTTTTTTTTTTCCCTTAGATTCCATACATATGTGTTAGCATACGGTATTTGTTTTTCTCTTTCTGACTTACTTCACTATGTATGACAGTCTCTAGGTCCATCCACCTCACTACAAATAACTCAGTTTCGTTCCTTTTTATGGCTGAGTAATATTCCCTTGCCTATATGTGCCACATCTTCTTTATCCATTCATCTGTTGATGGACACTTAGGTTGCTTCCATGTCTTGACTATTGTAAATAGAGCTGCAATGAACATTTTGGTACATGACTCTTTTTGAATGATGGTCTTCTCAGGGTATATGCCCAGTAGTGGGATTGCTGGGTCGTATGGTAGTTCTATTTTTAGTTTTTTAAGGAACCTCCATACTGTTCTCCATAGTGGCTGTATCAATTTACATTCCCACCAACAGTGCAAGAGTGTTCCCTTTTCTCCACACCCTCTCCGGCATTTATTGTTTCTAGATTTTTTGATGATGGCCATTCTGACCAGTGTGAGATGATATCTCATTGTAGTTTTGATTTGCATTTCTCTAATGATTAATGATGTTGAGCATTCTTTCATGTGTTTGTTGGCAATCTGTATATCTTCTTTGGAGAAATGTCTATTTAGGTCTTCTGCCCATTTTTGAATTGGGTTGTTTGTTTTTTTGATATTGAGCTGCATGAGCTGCTTGTAAATCTTGGAGATTAATCCTTTGTCAGTTGCTTCATCTTCAAATATTCTCTCCCATTCTGAGGGTTGTCTTTTTGTCTTGTTTATGGTTTCATTTGCTATGCAAAAGCTTTTAAGTTTCACTCCAATGGCATTTTTCACAAAAATAGAAAAACTCTAAAACGTGTATGGAGCTACAAGACCCAGAATAGCCATCATAATCCTGAAGGAACAAAACTGGAAGCATCACACTTCCTGATTTCAAATTTTATTACAAAGCTGTAGTAATCAAAACAGTATGACAGTGGTATAAATATAGATACATAGACCAATGGACCAGAAGAGAGCCCAGAAATAAACCCCCACATATACAGTCAACTAACACCTGACAAGGGGTCAAAAATACTCAAAGGGGAAAGAATAGTCTCTTTGGGAAAACTGGATAACCCCATGTAGAAAAATGAAATTGGATTCTTATCTTACACCGCTCACAAAAATGAACTCAAAATGGATTAAAGACTTAAACATAAGGCTTGAAACCATAAAACTCCTAGAAGAAAACATAGGGGGAAAGCTCCTTGATGTTGGTCTTGGCAACAAATTTTTGGATATGACACCAAAAGGACAAACAACAAAATCAAAAATCAACAAGTGGGACCACATCAAACTAAAAAGCTTCTGCACTACAAAAGAAAATCACAAAATGAAAAAGCAACCTACAGAATGGGAGAAATATTTTCAAACCATATTTGATAAAGAATTAATATCCAAAATATATAAATAACTCATACAACTCAACATCAAAAAAAAATCCAATTTAAAAATGGGCAGAGGAACTGAATAGACATTTTTCCAAAGGAGACATCCAAATGGCCAACAGGTACATGAAAAGATGCTCAACATTACTAATAATCAGGGAAATGCAAATGAAAACCAGAATGAGATATCACCTAGCAACTATTAGAATGGCTATTATCAAAAACACAAGAAATAACAGTGTTGCCAAGGAGGTAGAGAAAAGGGAACCCTTGTGCACTGTTGGTGAGAATGTAAACTGATTCAGCCACTATGCATAACAGGATGGAGGTTCCTCAAAAAGTTAAAAATAGAATTACCAAAAGATTCAGCAATCCCACTTCAGGGTATGTATCCAAAGGAAATGACAACCACATACTGAAAAGAATATGCACCCCCATGTTCATTTCTGCATTATTCACAATAGCCAAGATCCAGAAACAACTTAAGAGTCCATAAATGGATGAATGGATAAAGAAGTTGTGATATATATATGAATATGAATATTAGTCAGCCATAAGAAAGAAGGAAATACCGTTTGCAACAACATAGATGGATCTTGAGGGCATTATGCTAAGTAAGATAAACCAGACAGAGAAAGACAAATATTATATGATATCACTTTTATGTGGAATCTGAAAAAGCTGAACTCATAGAAACAGAGAGTAGAATGGTGGTTGCCAGGGCCTATGAGATGGGGTAGTTGAGATGATGCTGATCAAAGGGCACACACTTGCAGTTAGAAGAGGAATAAGTTCTGGAGCTCTAATGCACAGCATTATGATTATGTATTGTATCTTTCAAAGTTGCTAAGAGACTAGATCTTAAATGTTCTCAGCACCAAAAGGAAATGTTAATTATTTGGGGTGATAGAGGTGCTGTCAAATATGACAGTGATAATCATAGTGTAATATATAAGTGTATCAAATCAATGTGTTGTGCATCTTAGACTTACACAATTTTATGTTAATTGTATTTCAATATTTTAAAGATTTCCATCATCTAAAAATTTTTTAATAAATAATAAAATAAAATTCTACCAAGTACGTTACAGGTGGTAGATGTGCAATGAAAGTCAGTTGGGGTGGGATAAATAGAAAATAAAATTCTACCAAGTACTTTACAGGTGGTAGATGTCCAATGAAAGTCAGCTGGGGTGGGATAATATTGAAATTTGTTTGAGATGTGAAATTATGTGATTATGCTTCTGTGTTTTCACCACAATCATAGGTATACTCAGTATCTTATATTCATTCCTAACTATAATTATTAAAAATTGTAGGTCACAATATTGTAGAAATAGTCATTTCTCAAAGAAACATTTGGTGTTAGTTAGCCCAGAATTAGAACATAGTTTTGCAAGAGAGGATTTTTTTTTAACATCTTTATTGGAGTATATTTGCTTTACAATGGTGTGTTAGTTTCTACTTTATAACATCGTGAATCAGCTATACATATACATACATCCCCATATCTCCTCCCTCTTGCGTCTCCCTCCCACCCTCCCTATCCCACCCCTCTAGGTGGTCACAAAGGAGGAGCCAATTATAAATGGGTTTTTCTTTTTTCTAGGATTTTAGTAAATCCCCTGATTCCTGGTCAAAGCGGTTGAACATTCTAACAACGAAGAAAATGAAAGCAAGAAAGTGGTCAGTCTAATTTCAACAGTGAACAAACTGATAAAATTAATTATCATTTCAAATATTACATTTTTACATTTTGCAAATAGGAATGATTTTTCTTAAATATGTTTCTTATTCCCTCAGTGATTAAAAAAATCACATTAGATACATTTATTGCTAATGAATATTTTCCATAGTTTAATAACACTGGTTTGCTGAGAATTATCTGAATATATAATTAATTCAGATAATGAATTGGGAACAGACCTACGGATTAATATTTGCTCAGAACATCGGTGTTTTAGGAAATAACATGATGTTTACAGTCAGCACATTATTAGTCTCATTAGATGTCAGTGTAATTCTCAAATATTTTATAAAGCTCCTCAGTAGTCTCGAATGAGAAAATGTTTTCCTTTAGATCATAGAGGTTGAGAAAATGGAATAGTTGCAAGAAGTGTTCATGGTACATTAATTCCAACATCCTCTTCTGATGAAAATAAATGATTGGTATATTTATACACATCAACGACAGGGCCACAAAATACTTCAAGGACATTAAGAACTGTTTATTCATGGGATACATCTTACTTTCTTAGCCCTCAATATCTTTTTGGTAGAATATAAGGTCTTACTCTATATCACAGCATACTGGTCAGCCTTTCAGGACCTTTCCCAATTAGGGTTGAAAGGAGCCTGGGTGCTCCAGCTAATACCTCCCTGTGTCCTCTCTCTGCATCTGCCACGAGGGGGCAGCACTGAGAGCACCACAGCCCAGGGTTGGGTTTTTCTTTTTACAGTAGGGCAGTGTTCTTCATTGTGAGTATGGTTAAAACTTATGTTTTCATGTGGAGCAGTTTGGCCCAGGCTGTGGTGATCTATGATCTAATAGTCTAACATGGTATCATTTTAGCGCTTTTATTGCAAGTCATCAAACACTGTATCTGGGAAACGAGGATAAATTATGGTACATTCAGAAACTGCTGAGAAATAACAAGAAACAAGAGAACAAGACACTTTGGGAATATAAGACCTATTGAATGAGAAATGTTTTGTGCTGGCTATAAATGGATTTGTTATTTTCAGAGAAACTCCATTGCATTGGTCTTCTGAACTGGGTAACATTTTCCTGATCTTTTGCCTAATATAGCAAATAGAATCTTATGTATTCTTTTAGAGAATTTCCAGAGTGTCTTTATCAATTTGAATTTTGCTTTTTCACTTTATTATAAAGCTGATTTTTAATTCTCCTCATTATGTTCACTAGGTGGCCATATAAAATGGAATAATCTATTTCTAACTGCAAAATGTTACACATGATTATTTTCCAACCTAATTGTACAGTCAACTGAGAAAACAGGATGCATTTTTTCTCCCCTGAATTCCTTTGCAGAGTATCCTTTAGGATCAGAGGATGTTATCTTCTCATCTCCAGAAAATTGTTAGAAAATAATACATTGAGATTAACTAGTTCCCTCTTTGTTATGATTATGTTTCTCTAAGAGATTTTTTTAAAAAAAGACATATGATCTTTTATAAAAGTCCTAAGGACTATACTAAAAACTGTTAGAACTAATAAACAAGTTCAGCAAAGTTGCAGGATACAAGATCAATATGCAAAAATCAATTGTATTTCTATACAATTACAATGAACAGTTGTTACCGAGTCCAAGCTTATACTGCTCACTGCAGGACAGGCCAATAAATCAAGAGATGAGTTGTTGGGGCAAAGAATAGTGACTTTGTTCGGAAAGCCAGCAGACCGAGAAGATGGTGGAAGAGTGTCCCAGAGAACCATGTTCCCTGAGTTAGAATTCAGGCTTCTTTTATACTAAAAGGGGAGAAAGTAAACTCAAACATTTCCTGGTCCTGGTCATCCTCTGGAGGGAATGAGTTAATTTCTTCCTTCTTGTAGTCAATCATGGGTGGGCCTGGTCAGGATGTTTCCTGTGAGCTAAACAAAGGTATTTTAGCTTAATGCTCATTACCTGGGAGGCAGGGTTTCCAGAGATGGGTCAGTATATGTAATTTAAGCTTATAGACAACATCCTTTTAGTGATTAACTTGTAAAAAAACCAATAGAATACAAAGGTTAAATAAAAGAAACAGATCCAATATGGAGTCAGATTTGTTCTCTATTACACAATCAGAAAAATGAAATGAAGGAAATAATTCCATTTACAATTGCATTAAAAAGAACTAAATATTTAGGAATAAATTTAACAAAAAATGCAAAACTTATGCTTGAAAACTAAAAAACATTGTTGAAAGAAATTAAAGAAAATCTAGATAAATGGAAAACATCCCATGTTCATGGATCATATGTCTTAATATTGTTAAGTTGACAGTACTCTCCAAGTTGTTGTTCAGATTCAGTGCAATCTCTACTGGAATCCCAGCTGGCTTCTTGGTACAAATCGATGAGCTGATTTTAAAATTAATATGGGATTGCAGGTGACCCAGAGTAGCCAAAACAATCTTGAAAAACGAGAACAAAGTTGGAGGCTTTCAAATTTCAAAACTTATTATAAAGTGAGAGTCATCAAGACAGTGTGTTACTGGCATAAGGATAGCCATATAGGTCAATGGAACAGAACTGAGAGTGCACAATTAAACCCATGTGTCTATGGTCAACTGATTTTAACAAAGGTGTCAAGATCATTGGATAAAGAATAGTCTTTTCAACAAATAATGTTGAGATGGCTGGATAATTGCATGTAAAAGAATGAAATTGGACCCTTTCCTCATACTTATTGAAAAATTAACTCAAAATGGATCAAAGACCTAAATGTAAGATATATGTAAATGCTAATTTCTTAGAAGAAAACTCTAAGAGATTAGAAGAAAATTTTGGAGTAAATCTGCATGACCTTAGATTTGGCAGTGGATTCTTAGGTATGACACCAAAAACATGAGCAACAAAAAAAATAAATAAATTGGTCTTCATCAAAATTAAAATATTCTATGCTTCAAAGGATACTATCAAGAGAGTAAAAAGACACCACAGAATTGGAGAAAAGATTTACAACTTGTATATCTGATTAGAGACTTGTATCCAGAATATATAAAGAACTATCACAACTCAGTGACAAAAAGACAAATACCCAATTTTTAAATGGGCAAAGGATCTGAAGAGACATGTCTGCAAAAAACATGTATAAATAGATCATAAGGACATGAAAAGATTCCCAACATCATATGTCATCAGAGAAATGTAAATCAAAACCACAAGATAACCCCCTAGGATGTATCTCATACACATCTAGGATAGCTGTTTTAAAAAAGACAGATGATCATAAGTGTTGGCAAGGATGTGAAGAAATTGGAACCCTTATACTCCAGGGGTCCCCAACCCCCAGGTACCAGTACCGGTCCGTGGCCTGTTAGGAACCAGGCTGCACAGCAGGAGGTGAGCAGTGGGCAAGCGAAGCTTCATCTGCTGCTCCCCATCACTCCCCATCGTTTGCATTACTGCCTGAACCATTCCCCTTACCCCCCCATCTGTGGAAAAATTGTCTTCCACAAAACTGGTCCCTGGTGCCAAAAACGTTGGGGACCGCTGTCATACACTGCTGACAGGTATGTAAAATGGTGCTACTACTTTGGAAAACAGTCTGGCAATTTCTCAAATGGTTACACATAGAATTACCACATGTCCCAGCAATTGTATTCCTAGGTATATATCAATATAAATGAAAATATTCAGCTACAAAAACATTGATCACAAATGTTTATTTGTGATCAATGTATTGATCAGTATTATTATATGATCAATAGCAGTATTATTTATGACAGACAAAATGTGGAAACAACCTAAATGTCTGTCAGCTGATCAATGAATAAACAACTTGTGGCATATCTGTACAATTGAATATTATTCAGCCATTGAATGAAGTACTGATACCTGCTGCAATATGGATGAACCCTGAAACCATCATGCTAACTTATAGAAGCCAGTCACAAAAAACCACATATTATATAATGCTGTTTCTGTGAAATGTCCACATAGGCAAATCCATAGAAACAGAAAGTAGATTCGTGATTTCTTAGAGCTGGGGTGGGGATGGAGGGGTGGGGAATTGGTAGATAGGAGGGTGAGAGCTAAAGGGTATGGGATTTCTTTTTGAGGTGATGGAAATGTTCAAAAAGTGATTGTGGTGATGGTTTCACATACTCTGAATATACAGGCATACCTTGGAGATACTACAGGTTCAGTTCCAGCCTACCTCAATAGAGCAAATATTGAAATAAAAGGAGTCACACAAATTTTTCGGTTTTTCAGTGCATATAAAAGTTATGTTTACACTATACTGTACAATAGCATTGTGTCAAAAAAATGTACATATGTTAATTTAAACAATACTTTATTGCTAAAAAATTCTAACCATCATCCAAGCCGTCAGTGAGTCATAATCTTTTTGCTGGTGGAGGGTTTGAAATATTGGGAGGATTACCAAAATGTAACACAGAGACACAAAGTGAGCTAATGCTGTTGGAAAATGGTGCCGATAGACTTGCTCCACACAGGTTCGCCACAACCTTCAGTTTGTAAAAAATGCAGTGTCTGTGAAGCACAGTAAAGTGAACCACAATAAAACGAGGTCTGCCTGTACTGATAGCCACTGAAGGGTGCACTTCACGCTGGTGAATTGTATGGTGTGTGAATTATATCTCAATATAATTGCTCTTATAAATGTGAAACAAAACAGGAATGGGATGGTCTCATTGGCTTAGTCCAAAGGCTCCTTGCTTATTCTGGGAGGAGCCCTACCTGAATACATGGGTCCTAAATAGGCAAAGGGTAGTTTTCCTGGAAGAAGGATGAATAAATGCCAGATGGTAAAAAGTGAAAAAGTTTATTACACATGTCCTTGACGTCATTAAGAGATCTGGTCTTTACAAAGTGAGGGTTCTATTAGAATCTTTGGTTGGAAGAGGAAAGGGAAGGGATTGCACTTCCCAGTTATTAGGTCTCATGACTGGCACCAACACATTCAGTAAAAGACACGTACAATAATGTTCATGCAGTACTATTAATAATAATCCCAATATCCATCAATATTTTTTTAACATCTTTATTGGAGTATAATTGCTTTACAATGTTGTGTTAGTTTCTGCTTTATAACAAAGTGAATCAGTTATACATATACATATATCCCCATATCTCTTCCCTCTTGCATCTCCGTCCCTCCCACCCTCCCTATCCCACCCCTCTAGGTGGTCACAAAGCACTGAGCTGATCTCCCTCTGCTATGCGGCTGCTTCCAACTAGCTATCTATTTTACGTTTGGTAGTGTATATATGTCCATGCCACTCTCTCACTTTGTCACGTCTTACCCTTCCCCCTCCCCATATCCTCAAGTCCATTCTCTAGTAGGTCTGTGTCTTATTCCCGTCTTGCCACTAGGTTCTTCATGACCATTTTTTTCCCCCTTAGATTCCATATATATGTGTTAGCATACTGTATTTGTTTTTCTCTTTCTGACTTACTTCACTCTGTATGACAGACTCTAACTCCATCCACCTCACTACAAATAACAATTTCGTTTCTTTTTATGGCTGAGTAATATTCCATTGTATATATGTGCCACATCTTCTTTATCCATTCATCCGATGATGGACATTTAGGTTGCTTCCATGTCCTGGCTATTGTAAATAGAGCTGCAGTGAACATTTTGGTACATGACTCTTTTTGAATGATGGTTTTCTCAGGGTATATGCCCACTAGTGGGATTGCTGGGTCGTATGGTAGTTCTATTTTTAGTTTTTTAAGGAACCTCCATACTGTTCTCCATAGTGGCTGTATCAATTTACATTCCCACCAACAGTGCAAGAGTGTTCCCTTTTCTCCACACCCTCTCCGGCATTTATTGTTTCTAGATTTTTTGATGATGGCCATTCTGACCGATGTGAGATGATATCTCGTTGTAGTTTTGATTTGCATTTCTCTAATGATTAATGATGTTGAGCATTCTTTCATGTGTTTGTTGGCAATCTGTATATCTTCTTTGGATAAATGTCTATTTAGGTCTTCTGCCCATTTTTGGATTGGGTTGCTTGTTTTTTTGTTATTGAGCTGCATGAACTGCTTGTAAATCTTGGAGATTAATCCTTTGTCAGTTGCTTCATTTGCAAATATTTTCTCCCATTCTAAGGGTTGTCTTTTGGTCTTGTTTATGGTTTCCTTTGCTGTGCAAAAGCTTTTAAGTTTCATTAGGTCCCATTTGTTTATTTTTGGTTTTATTTCCATTTCTCTGGGAGCTGGGTCAAAAAGGATCTTGCTGTGATTTATGTCATACAGTGTTCTGCCTATATTTTCCTCTAAGAGTTTGATAGTGTCTGGCCTTACATTTAGGTCTTTAATCCATTTTGAGTTTATTTTTGTGTATGCTGTTAGGGAGTGTTCTGATTTCATACTTTTACATGTACCTGTCCAGTTTTCCCAGCACCACTTATTGAAGAGGCTATCTTTTCTCCACTGTATATGCTTGCCTCCATTATCAAAGATAAGGTGACCATATGTGCATGGGTTTATCTCTGGGCTTTCTATCCTCTTCCATTGATCTATGTTTCTGTTTTTGTTCCAGTACCATACTGTCTTGATTACTGTAGCTTTGTAGTATAGTCTGAAGTCAGGGAGCCTGATTCCTCCAGCTCCATTTTTCGTTCTCAAGATTGCTTTTGTTATTCGGGGTCTTTTGTGTTTCCATACAAATTGTGAAATTTTTTGTTCTAGTTCTGTGTAAAATGCCAGTGGTAGTTTGATAGGGATTGCATTGAATCTGTAGATTGCTTTGGGTAGTATAATCATTTTCACAATGTTGATTCTTCCAATCCAAGAACATGGTATATCTCTCCATCTATTTGTATCATCTTTCATTTCTTTCATCAGTGTCTTATAATTTTCTGCATACAGGTCTTTTGTCTCCTTAGGTAGGTTTATTCCTAGATATTTTATTCTTTTTGTTGCAATGGTAAATGGGAGTGTTTTCTTAATTTCACTTTCAGATTTTTCATCATTAGTGTATAGGGATGGAAGAGATTTCTGTGCATTAATTTTGTATCCTGCTACTTTACCAAATTCATTGATTAGCTCTAGTAGTTTTCTGGTAGCATCTTTAGGATTCTCTATGTATAGTATCATGTCATCTGCAAACAGTGACAGTTTTACTTCTTCTTTTCCAATTTGGATTCCTTTTATTTCTTTTTCTTCTCTGATTGCTGTGGCTAACACTTCCAAAACTATGTTGAATAATAGTGGTGAGAGTGGGCAACCTTGTCTTGTTCCTGATCTTAGTGGAAATGGTTTCAGTTTTTCACCATTGAGGACGATGTTGGCTGTGGGTTTGTCATATATGGCCTTTATTATGTTGAGGAAAGTTCCCTCTGTGCCTACTTTCTGCAGGGCTTTTATCATAAATGGGTGTTGAATTGTGTCGAAAGCTTTCTCTGCATCTATTGAGATGATGATATAGTTTTTCTCCTTCAATTTGTTAATATGGTGTATCACGTTGATTGATTTGCATATATTGAAGAATCCTTGCATTCCTGGAATAAACCCCAGTTGATTATGGTGTATGATCCTTTAAATGTGCTGTTGCATTCTGTTTGCTAGTATTTTGTTGAGGATTTTTGCATCTATGTTCATCAGTGATATTGGCCTGTAGTTTTCTTTCTTTGTGACATCTTTGTCTGGTTTTGGTATCAGGGTGATGGTGGCCTCGTAGAATGAGTTGGGGAGTGTTCCTCCCTCTGCAATATTTTGGAAGAGTTTGAGAAGGATAGGTGTTAGCTCTTCTCTAAATGTTTGATAGAATTCGCCTGTGAAGCCATCTGGTCCTGGGCTTTTGTTTGTTGGAAGATTTTTAATCACAGGTTCAATTTCAGTGCTTGTGATTGGTCTGTTCATATTTTGTATTTTTTCCTGATTCAGTCTCAGCACGTTGTGCTTTTCTAAGAATTTGTCCATTTCTTCCAGGTTGTTCATTTTATTGGCATAGAGTTGCTTGTAGTAATCTCTCATGATCATTTGTATTTCTGCAGTGTCAGTTGTTATTTCTCCATTTTCATTTCTAATTCTATTGATTTGAGTCTTCTCCCTTTTTTTCTTGATGAGTCTGGCTAATGGTTTATCAATTTGGTTTATCTTCTCAAAGAACCAGCTTTTAGTTTTATTGATCTTTGCTATTGTTTCATTTCTTTTTCATTTATTTCTGATCTGATCTTTATGATTTCTTTCCTTCTGCTAGCTTTGGGGTTTTTTTGTTCTTCTTTCTATAATTGCTTTAGGTGCAAGGTTAGGTTGTTTATTCGAGATGGTTCCTGTTTCTTGAGGTAGGCTTCTATTGCTATAAACTTCCCTCTTAGAACTGCTTTTGCTGCATCCCATAGGTTTTGGGTCATCATGTCTCCATTGTCATTTGTTTCTAGGTATTTTTTGATTTCCCCTTTGATATCTTCAGTGATCATTTCGTTATTAAGTAGTGTATTGTGTAGCCTCCATGTGTTTGTATTTTTTACACATCTTTTCCTGTAATTGATATCTAGTCTCATAGCATTGTGGTCAGAAAAGACACTTGATACGATTTCAATTTTCTTAAATTTACCAAGGCTTGATTTGTGACCCAAGATATGATCTATCCTGGAGAATGTTCCATGAGCACTTGAGAAAAATGTGTAGTCTGTTGTTTTTGGGTGGAATGTCCTATAAATATCAATTAAGTCCCTCTTGTTTAATATATCATTTAAAGCTTGTGTTTCCTTATTTATTTTCATTTTGGATGATCTGTCTATTGGTGAAAGTGGGGTGTTAAAGTCCCCTACTATGATTGTGTTGCTGTCGATTTCCCCTTTTATGGCTGTTAGTATTTGACTTACGTATTGAGGTGCTCCTATGTTGGGTGCATAAATATTTACAATTGTTATATCTTCTTCTTGAATCTGTCCCTTGATCATTATATAGTGTCCTTCTTTGTCTCTTGTAATAGTCTTTATTTTAAAGTCTATTTTGTCTGATATGAGAATTGCTACTCCAGCTTTCTTTTGATTTCCATTTGCATGGAATATCTTTTTCCATCCCCTCACTTTCAGTCTGTATGTGTCCCTAGGTCTGAAGTGGGTCTCTTGTAGACAGCATATATATGAGTCTTGTTTTTGTATCCATTCAGCCAGTCTGTGTCTTTTGGTGGGAGCATTTAGTCCATTTACATTTAAGGTAATTATCAATATGTATGTTCCTATTCCCATTTTCTTAAATGTTTTGGGTTTGTTATTGTAGGTGTTTTCCTTCTCTTGTGTTTCTTGCCTAGAGAAGTTCCTTTAGCATTTGTTGTAAAGCTGGTTTGGTGGTGCTGAACTCTCTCAGCTTTTGCTTGTCTGTAAAGGTTGTAATTTCTCCATCAAATCTGAATGAGATCCTTGCTGGGTAGAGTAATCTTGGTTGTAGGTTTTTCTCCTTCATCACTTTAAATATGTTCTGCCACTCCCTTCTGGTTTGCAGAGTTTCTGCTGAAAGATCCTCTGTTAACCTTATGGGGATTCCCTTGTGTGTTATTTGTTGTTTTTCCCTTGCTTTTAATATGTTTTCTTTATATTTAATTTTTGATAGTTTGATTAATATGTGTCTTTGCATGTTTCTCCTTGGATTTATCCTGTATGGGACTCTCTGTGCTTCCAGGACTTGATTAACTATTTCCTTTCCCATATTAGGGAAGTTTTCAACTATAATCTCTTCAAATATTTTCTCAGTCCCTTTCTTTTTCTCTTCTTCTTCTGGGACCCCTATAATTCGAATGTTGGTGCATTTAATGTTGTCCCAGAGGTCTCTGAGACTGTCCTCAGTTCTTTTCATTCTTTTTTCTTTATTCTGCTCTGCAGTAGTTATTGCCACCATTTTATCTTCCAGGTCACTTATCCGTTTTTCTGCCTCAGTTATTCTGCTATTGCTCCCTTCTAGAGTATTTTTAATTTCATTTATTGTGTTTTTCATGATTGCTTGGTTCCTCTCTAGTTCTTCTAGGTCCTTGTTAAATGTTTCTTGCATTTTGTCTATTCTATTTCCAAGATTTTGGATCATCTTTACTATCATTATTCTGAATTCTTTTTCAGGTAGACTGCCTATTTCCTCTCCATTTGTTTGGTCTGGTGGGTTTTTACCTTGCTCCTTCATCTGCTGTGTATTTCTCTGTCTTCTCATTTTGCTTATCTTACTGTGTTTGGGGTCTCCTTTTTGCAGGCTGCAGGTTCGTAGTTCCTGTTGTTTTTGGTGTCTGTCCCCAGTGGCTAAGGTTGGTTCAGTGGGTTGTGTAGGCTTCCTGGTGGAGGGGACTAGTGCCTGTGTTCTAGTGGATGATGCTGGATCTTGTCTTTCTGGTGGGCAGGTCTGCGTCTGGTGGTGTGTTTTGGGGTGTCTGTGGCCTTAATATGATTTTCGGCAGCCTCTCTGCTAATGGCTGGGTTTGTATTCCTGTCTTGGTAGCTGTTTGCCATAGGGTGTGTAGCACTGTAGCTTGCTGGTCATTGGGTGAAGCTGGGTCTTGAAGTTGAGATGGAGATCTCTGGGAGATTTTCATCATTTGGTATTACGTGGAGCTGGGAGGTCTCTTGTGGACCAGTGTCCTGAAGTTGGCTCTCCCACCTCAGAGGCACAGCCCTCATGCCTGGCTGGAGCACCAAGAGCCTTTCATCCACACGACTCAGAAATTTTATTCCTATAAATTGTGTCTTTTAGTTTCTTCATAAATCACTGTAGAGCTCTTTAGACTTTCATTTGCAAGGGGCTCGATTTTGGAGGCTGAGAAGTCTCTCTGCAAGCTGGAAGTCCAGGAAAGCCGGTGGTGTGGTTCCAGTCCAAGACCCAAGTCTGAAGGCCTGAAGAAACAGGCCGCAAACAAGCTCCCAGGGCAAAGAGGCGGGTATTGGTTACCATGACAACAGCGCGCGCCTAGACATTTTCCACTCACACGTCGCTGGGGAAGAGAAAAGCCTAGGCTGCGTGTTGCGTCATCACTACGCGCTCATTAGGCTTCTCCGTTCCGTTTTAGAAGGTCGAGGCCCAGCTACCGTCGCTCCATGGCAGGAATTATCTTCGCGTTTCAACCTTTGTTACAGTGCACCGAGGCTGCAAGACCGTAAGTACTTAGCGAAGAGTGATAGCGAGCGAGCGAGCATTAAAAGAGGTGCCGCAGCACACTCCCCACTTCTGAAACTTCCCTGTGTTTTCTTGATTCTATCAGCTTCCTCTCCCATCAATATTTGAATTGGGACGTATTTAAAATGGAATACGATATGACAACAAGAATGGATAAACTACAAACGCATACAGTATAAATGAATCTCACAGACAATGTTGAATCAAGAGCACCATTTAGGAAGATACAAACTATATGATTCCATTTAAATAAAGTTTAGTGATAGGCTAAACAAATCTATGTTGTAGAAGACAGATTAGTGTTTATCCTTGGGGGAGGGGCTGTGAGTGGGAGCAGAGAAGGGGCTTCTGGGGGGTTGATAATGTTCCATTTCTTGATCTTGGTGCTGTTTACATGAGTGTGTTTACTTTGAGAAAATTCATTGAGCTGTCCACTTATTTATGCATCTTTCTGGCTATATGCTAAACTTTGTTAAAAGTGAAGTAAAAAGTAGAGTGTTGTTTATTTTCTGTGGAGTTCGGCAGCAAATCCTGTTTATCTCTCATGTAGTGGTAGAGATTTTCTGCCAAGGCTGGAGTGGAGGGGTCATCACTTACAGGAATCAGAGTTACAGGGCACTTCCTGAGCATAGAAAGAATAGACCCCTTCCAGCTTGGCCATTTCATTTGTGCTGTCTTGGAACCAGACTGTCTAGCAGTTCTGCCTAAAGTCAGGTGAACAGTGGTGGTGGTCATCTCCTGCCACATTGGTCAGGCTGCTCGGACATCCTCTCTACCTGATTTGCAAAGAGACAGAAGGCGTAGACGGGAGCACAAATGGAGTAGGAAACAGTATATTTCTCTATGGTGTGCTTACGTCCAAATCAGAAACCGTGCTCATTCTTTCCTTAAGAAATGTAATTGCTAGCTCTCAGGGTACTGTTCTTCAAACTGTGATTGGAGAAAGGGATCTTTCTTTTTGAGTTCTATGAAAAACTAAAAATTCTGTGCTTTGATAATGAATAAAACAATCCTTCCAATTATAAAGACAGAAATTCTGTATTGAAAAGTTATTTTCATAGAATAAAACCTCAGTTTCTTAAGTCAGCCTTTTGCAAATCGGGGTTTATGTATGGATTATCAAGAAAATCTTCCCAATAAATGTACTCGGGCATGTTTTGGCTTGTTTGATGTATACATGAAGCTTTGGGGGAGGTGAGTGGTACATTCATCTCTTTCATTTGCTGCAGTCTTTCCTTGGAGCAGAGTGAATTTTAGCTGGTGTTAAGATGGAGAGAGGTGACTTCTGTAGTGTTTTTGTAGAACTATCTTATTTTTTTAAGCATACAGAAAGTTAACATGACCTGACTGCTTCAAAGGAAGCAAAATGCTTTTGTCTTAAATGTATTCATCATTTTGGGGGAGGAAAAGCCATAATGAGTCCTTTCTTTGTCTTTTTCTTAACCGAATTGCAGCAGATGATACTTAAGCTATTATCTAGCAACAAAAAATTCCATGCTAATGTAAAAAAAAATTGCCTGCCCAAATTCCTCTCTACTGGGCAGTAATATAGCCAAGTTAAAAGCCCTTTTGAGATGGAGAATATGACAAGGAAAGTGACACACCCCCTAACCAAAGTGGGCTTTCCAAGAGCTTCCAGAATAAAGCCACTCTCATTATGGTTTCTCACACTAGTTTTTGTTGGCGGCACTTCTCAGGAATCATTTCCTCCATGGGGGAAATAAAGTGGTAGAATCATTCATGACTGTTGCAAAAGGTGAAGTAAGAATTTAAATTGAGAAAGGCAGTTAAAATATTATCTGAACTTTTGAACTTCCTGAACACATAATTATTCTTGAAAATCTGTACAAGATGGGAAAAGAGAATTAATGTCACTTAACGTATTGAATTTTAGAGGAATATTAACATTAAATATAGTACTTCTCCCATAATTTTTTGATTGTTGAGTACAGGAATGACAAGAATTTTATGAAGACACTTCTGATTGATAAGATGCAGTATAAACAGAAAGTTCTCTTTAGTAAGGTGAATGTGTTTAGAACTTGAACTTGTCTCTTTTTGCTTAGAAGTCAGCATGATTAATGCAAGACGTCCGTCTGTATCTCCACCCCAGGTCTTTCTCCTAAGCTGTAAATCTGCATATCCAACTACTTACTGCACACATTCCCTTGAATGCTCCAAAGGTATGCTAATTCAACAGGTTCAAAAGAAAACTCATCATCTCAGCTTTCTCCTGCGCCCCATAATTGAGCCTTTACTACTGTTTCCTATTTCTACTTTCTATTAATCATTGTTAAACCAGTTTCCAAAATCGTGTGTTTAGGTATCATCCTTGGGTTCTGCCATCTCAAATGCTACACATACCAATCAATAGCCTCTCCTAAGCCTCCTGAAGCCACCACTTTCTGCATCCCCACTCTTGCCCATCTAGAAGAGACCACCATCATTCCTCCACTGGCTCCCTTAGCATTATTCTAACTAGGCTTCCTGGGTCCATCCATCCTTTTGCCTCATTTAATCCATTACCACCGGAGCAATCTTTCTAAAACTCAACTCTCAGGTCATTTCTCTACCCACTTGTTGGGTTTCTGTTCTTAGGATGAAACCCTTAACATGGCTTTTAGGATTCAGTTATGATCTTGACCCTGCTTACTACTCTAGCCTCTGTGAGTTCCTATTGTCTCTGAGTATGTCCAGCTATCTTTGGTGGCAGCAAGGGACAGAAAGAGCAACTGAGGCAGCAGGCTGTCAGATTGGCTAATAACCCAAGCAAACTCATAAAAGCCACTAAGTCCAAGATGAGGTCTTTCTGAGGGATGATGGTGACAAGACACTTCACTGATTTTCACTAGCTGCAACTACACAGGTGAGAGAAAGCCCTTCTCTGCAATTTCTTACCTCGCCAGGCTCAGGGCAGCCCCTTTCATTTGCCACCCAAGTGCTTCGCCCATGATCTCATTTTTTGTCCTGGACTCAAAGTCTTCCAACTCTCCCCTTCCACTCCACGTGACCCTAGTCTTGGTTGCTGTGTGCTTCATTTACATGAGGTTTTGCTCCTTATTAAGCTTGGGGAGAGGGATCTCATAATTGGGACCATCAAGACAGATATTTGAGCTTAGGCTTTGAGTGTTTCACTTAGTGGATTCCAGCTAAGTGGATATCCTTGGTTCACCCTAGTTGTAGTCCCAAGATCATCCTGGTCTTCTTCTTTATACTTTGTTATTATTTTCATATATCTTATTAGGAAGGAACACTAAAAACATTAATTTACTGCATTACATTTCTATTATGGCAACACATGAGCTATTACCAGCATGCAAGACCGCCTGCAGAGCCTATGGAAGGGTTTATTTCCCTCTGCCTGATTAACCTAAAACCCTATTTTAATGCAATAGCTTTCTTTTCGTATTACTCACCTCTCACCATTTTCCTTCCCAGCCAAGGCTCCAAGCAGACTAAATATCTCTCAGGTTCTGATTTTTGCCATGCTTTCTTTCTTCTCAACACGTTTACACAACAAATTGCCTTGAGACCACTGGGATCATACGCCTCCTGTTTGCTTGGCTACTTCTTTTTTTTTTTTAATTTTTTTTTTTTTTAATTTTTATTTATTTATGACTGTGTTGGGTCTTTGTTTCTGTGCGAGGGCTTTCTCCAGTTGTGGCAAGTGGGGGCCACTCTTCATCGCGGTGCGCGGGCCTCTCACTATCGCGTCCTCTCTTGTTGTGGAGCACAAGCTCCAGACGCGCAGGCTCAGTAATTGTGGCTCACGGGCCCAGTTGCTCCGCGGCATGTGGGATCTTCCCAGACCAGGGCTCGAACCCGTGTCCCCTGCATTGGCAGGCAGATTCTCAACCACTGCGCCACCAGGGAAGCCCCTTGGCTACTTCTTAATCTCTGCTTAGGCCTCCCTCCCTCCAGAAAGTTTGGGTTAGAGCTTTTTCTGTGTGCCCATAACCCCTTCCCCTTCTCTTCGCATCACACTGAACGCACTCTGTTGGGTTGTTTTGAACGTCTGTAAGCTCCGTCACAGCAGCGTGCTTGTCTTCCTTGTCCATCCTTGTATCCTCAAAGCCTGTGGCAGTACCTGGCCCAGAGGAGCTACTTAATGATCATTTCTTAATGATTGAATGACTAAATCACTCCATTAATCTCTGAATCAGTGAATCAATGAATTTACAATCCTATAGAAGTCTTTGATACTCTAAGAAGTTGAAATTTTATTTCCTGAAATTACATATTAGTTTCATTTCTTAAAGAATCTGATTTATCACTATTTTCAGTCATCACTACTGTGTTTATTAAAGCCTTGTTACTGTACGGTAAAATGCATGAGACATCTAATAATGCCTTAAGAAACCTGTTTCAGGCCTCTTTGTCAGCACTTTCCATTTTATATGAAATTATTGGTATTTATGTCTCTTTCACCTGTAAGACATGAAGTGCCTCAAGGGCAGTGACCGTGTCAGATTCATCTTTGTATCCTCACAACCTCATATCTATGCAGTGTCAGCAGTCAGTAAATGTGTAAATGCTTAAGGTAGGCCTGAAATCAAATCTAGGCTCAACTACTTTCTGTCTCTGACACTTATCTCTGTACTTAAGCTCTCAAAGCCTCAGTGTCTTCATGTGTAAAGTGAGAATTCAATTGGTGTAAAAGATCACCTTGCAGGGGTTGTTGTGAAATATTACATAAAATATACTGTGAATTAGTACCTGGAACATATAGAAATTATGAATGAGCTAGACTAAAGGATAAATCTAAGCTTCTTTGTGAAGAATTCTGGTATATCAGAATGTTAATTTTTCAGTCATAGGCTGGCAAGACACAGTTTCAGATCTAGTAAAATCTTTGCAAAAGAAAGCAAAGAGGCAACCTTTCCAATTTTTATATTAAGGATATTTGTCTGAAATAGAAAACAAAGTGAGAAATTGAGATGCAAATAAAATACACTACAGGACAATTTATGGAGAGTTCAAATGTATCAGTTGCATAATTTGTCTTATGAATATACTTTTCAAAAAGGAAAACAAATTGGACAAAAGACTGTAAATCCTTGAAAATGAGATGTACGCTTGGAGACAGCGTGTAGAAAAAAGGACAAGAAAAGCATAGCAGGACTTGCGCTTCCCTAACTAAAATGCCATAGCATTATCTGTAATGTGTTTATGTTTTATCACTTTAGTAATTCTTCTTCTTTTCTTTGAATTAACAAGAAATCACCAAGGAAAAAGGTTCTCTAGTCATAATGTGTTTCGGAAAGTTAAGATGTTAAACATTCACAGTATAGGACTGGGAACCAAATTTACAAGAGAAAGAACTCTACCCTTAAACCTGAAGCCTCAAATTTCTCAGCATAGCATGCTTCCATTTGCTAAGACTGAGACGTTTTGCTGACGTGGTTGTTCCTGTATTGTTTTATTCATCTTTAACTCTTTCTTTGTATTGATTTGTCTGATGATTTTCATATCATATACTGTTATTTTAGCTGGAATTTGTAATTTTTTTTCAATTGTTGGCTCTGTAATTATTGTAATTGCATCTTATTATGTAATTTGTGTAAATATATGCAATCATGGAATTAGAACACCCAGGTGGTGATATGCAATGTCACAATTGCAGTGGTTAAAGATGGATAATTTTTTTAGTCTTTGGGGGAAAAAAACCTAAGTAAATATAGTAATTTCAGGGGAGAGCATTTTAGCTGTCTGAATTGATTGCCCAGAGAAGTCAACCAAACATTTTTATTTAGTCGTAGATAGAAGATTTTGGTTTTGCCTGTACTTATAACAAAGAGATTTGGAGATCTGAGTTTTAAATAACAAATTTGATACCTGGTGAAACACTTATAGAGAAAGTTCCAACATGAACTTTAAAACATAAAACACTGAGGATCAGATGTTTCTAAAGATACCTTTCCTTGTAGGTTGTTATCAATGTGAATTTGAAGACGCATTTATTAACACCGTGAACTGGATGTGTATTATCACCACTGACATCTATATCTATAAAATTAAAGTTGTTTATGTGGATGTAGATAAAAATGCAGGTAGTGGTGATTTATATGCCATTCAGAATCCCTGTGACTAGAAAATTTGTTCCTCTAATTACTCATTAGGTAAAGAGTATAGTTAAATAAGTAGTCAAGGCCAAAAAAAGCATAATTCAAATTCAGCACCCACTGGAATCCTAGATGATGAAAACCAGGCTTTAATAAAGGTACCCCCATTAGCTCTAGGATTCCCTGTGCACCGAGAGACCACAGTCCATTGAGCTACATTCATCTTTAATTAAAGAGCTGCACTTGCTATTAGAAAATGAGAGACGAGCAAGTAAGCACACTACTCACTCAGGGAAGACTTGCAGTGGGTATAGATCTTTGTTAAGATTTTAACATGTTTCTAAAAATTCCTTGGTGGTAATAATAATCATCTGTGTATTTGAGAATTTAGAAAGTGAAGAGAAAACATGTTTTCTACGAAAGTAAAACAAGATTGATCTAGTTATATGCATTAAAAAAAATTTCTCTGAAGCATTCACATAGAATATATCTCCCATGGATTGGCTGCGTTCATGGATTTAGGAGAAAAATATCTTTTTCCTTTGGACCAAGAAGAGAATCCAAATTTTGGTTGAAAACAAAATTTTCTATTTCTGTGTTCTAAGTGTTTCGGAGACACAGGTTGCAGGTAGGAGGCTGGGACAGATGACACATGGAGGAGAGAAGTGAATCAGCCACCTTGCACAGCTGCTCTGCATTGTCTCTCCCAACCCATCCCTTGTTCAGCATCTTAAGAACAGTTGTGCATTGCCAGAGAGGCTCTCCATCTTGTTTTCTCTTTAGTTCCTTTCAAAAGAAAGAAAAAAAAAAAAACAGCCTAACTCTTTATGCCCTATTCAGATGTCATATGTTGATCTTACAGACCAGAACTAAAACTTCATTACCCAGAAATTTTCTCTTCCAATTTGATCTTGGTCTAAATTGTATTTTTCAGTGAATGGAAAAAGTAAAGTTTCTTTAAACATCAAGATTTTGGTATTCATTAGAAAATGAATGAAATTATTAAAGGATGGGATTTTGAAGTGCTCTTCAGTGCTCAGTAAAGACAAACCACAAGGCGTGAATAAACTTTACCATATTTCTCTTTCAGTGCTCCAGTTAAAATCTAGCTGGTATGTCATTGGCATTGCAAAAAAATAGGATAATGTTTGTCAGTACAAAATTTGAGGCCTTTTCTCACCTTTTAGGTATTCTTGCAATTAGGATATACTTTAAAGTTACATTGGCTTTGGCTTCATGGCCCAAACAATGAATTTTCCCTTATGTTTGGTTAAACGAACATGTTAGTACAGTTTCCCTGTAAATTAAGCTTTGTGTGTCAAATGCCACCAAAAAATTTAGTATAGATATTAACAAAGTAAGCTGACAAATAATTATAATGAACAAACTAAAACATCCTAAGTAGAATTGCTGCTTTTCTTGAGAATTAATTCCTCCCAGATTAATTGTGGAGTTTCTGCAGGAACCCCTTCAGGATGAGTAGAAAGTCAGGTGGGCAAGACTCTGAGCCCTGCTTCCTTCAACTATACAAGTTTTGATTTGGAAAATGAAGTTTTGAATTCATTATTTGACCTTGCCTAGAACCAAGATCTTAGGCATGTGCTTTACTATTGCTCTTTGCACATGTATACATAAAAACAAAGAGGTTTTTATGTCTTCAATGTATAATGAACGTTAATGATACAAATAATCAACACAGAATAAAGCTGAAAAGACTAAAAGAGCATAGAGTAAAATTTGTGATAGACGAAAACTGACTTGCTCCTCACATTGAACATTGCTAAAAATCAAGCTAGGAAAAATTAGGCTAAATATTGACATCAGGGTCAAACTGTCCTGTATTTGTTTATGAGTTATTATTGAGCTAGGATCACTGACAAATATATGCAGTGTGATTCAATCATTTGGAAAAACTAAACTGACAACCTACACACACCACACACACACACACATTCCTATTGCCTCCGGTTAATGGAGTTATAAATAATTTGAATCTTTGGTTTCTTATTTTTAAATAGATAATTTTTTATCCAAGTGACATATTAAAAGTAATTTTTTTTCATTTTCAGCCTTTTTTAATAGATAAGAGAGGGTACATACAGCCACCAATCAGTGAACTACTTACAGTCACCTGGTTCCTGAGGACAGTGCCTCATTTTAGTTGAGACCCTTAAATTAATAACGCTTGATGCTTACACTTATAAACTCTCAAAGTAACTTTTTAAAAAGAAATTTAATGAGTTGGATAGAAATTACCTTCTTTCTAAAAGATAGAGACATAGGCAAGAGTCAAATTGATTGATGTGCCTGAAATCTTTCCTGGCTTCTAACACAGTTTGAAAGTGAGGAAAAGAAGAAAGCTCAGTAAAACTTTTCTAAATATGGGGGTCATTTTTCCATAGCATCAGTGTTAGAGAGGCAAGTCAGAAGAAAGAGGTCCCACAACAAGCACTAGACACTCCTCTTTCCACAGCTTTAGTGTTTGTGAAATTTTGATACTTTGGACCCCACTGAACACTCTCTTTAGCTGGGTAGCAGCCCAAATCACTCTGTTAAGTGGACTGCATCTATTATACACACATACACACACACAGATTTAAAATGAGGTTTACTGACGTGAAGTGACCTCTACAACTGAAGAATCATAAAGATTCTGTTATGCCCACTTCTTCTTTTCTTCTCCCTTTCTTTCTATTCATAAGTTAGGATTCCCAGAATGTCATTAGGATATTGTAAAGTAGCAGCATTAATATCCTACCTTTTCACTTCCTCAGGTAAGCACTTCTCTATTCTTTTTACCAATGCCTTGGTTCTCAGACCATTGTCTTTCTCTTCAATCATGTGTGTGTATGTGTGTGTGTGTGTGTGTGTGTGTGTGTGTGTGTGTGTGTGTGTAGGTTGGCAGTTTAATTTTTTCTTTCTGAGCTGGTTTGTTTGCCTCTGGGTTTACCCCTCCAAATTTATCTTCCGTGCACCTGACTGGGTGATCCTTCTGAAGAACAAATGTGACCATGGCACTCCCAATTTAAGCGGTTTCCAAGCTTCCTGGGTGCCCTGAGGATGGAGCCAAAGCTCCTGCAGGGTGTAGACAGGCCCTCCCATCCACCCTGCTCGCGTCTTGGCTCCTGCACTCTCAGCCAGTCATGTATTTTCTAGCACTAAACAGTGTAGTTTTTCACATGCACCAGTTATTCACACTATCTAATCCCACTCCTAGATTGCCACCCTGCCCAATCTCACAAATCTCTGCCTTCTTCCCTTAGTGAGTTTCTATTCATTTTTCAAGGCATGGCTCAGCCATCTTCTTATCTGAAAAGTTTTCTCTAACAGCCTCTCCCTCTACAGGACAAGATAACTTTCCTTTTTTTTCCAGAAGAAACATACCAGTGGTCACACTGGGTATAGATGAACCAACTGTCTCATCTGCTAGGCTGTGAGGTCTTTGATGTTAGAACCTGCATTAATTCATCTTAACGTCCCCAGTGCTTGACGGTGCTGAGTAAACGTGGGGTGCACCAAGCTAAATTCCCAAAGATGAAGCCAAGGGCTCTTAGTTCCTTAAAAAACTAAACTTCTGACCTTTCTTCACTATAATCTTGACAAACTCGGAATACGTTTACCCTAAAATATCTTTGTAATTGAAGCTAGAGTGAGAATGAGAACTGTAGTGTTAAAGAATGAAAGTTTTAGCATTGTGCAAGAAATAATAGAAAAGAGCTATAACCAGTTTCACTGAGGACTGCTAACAAAAATCAGAGAAAACACCATAAATATGGCATTAAATAAGGTGGAAAGCTATGCTGAAGCTTGAAGATGGAAATATTTGTGGAAAAATAAGGCAGTGAGAAATAACGTCCTGTATCATGTTTTGACATGCTGTATTCATCTTTCTGGTGATGACTGTTTTTCACATGTACATTAGGGGGGGAAAAAAAGGGAAAGTGTATGCATGTCATATCTAGGAAAGGAGAGTCAAGTATCTTAGAATAGTTTCTCTAGTTAGCTCTATATATCTGGCCTTTTGAAGTACGGGTGACTTTTTTAGTCTTGCCTTCTACAAAGAAATAACAAAACTTAGAAATTTTAAAATCTCAACTGCTATAAATTCAGTGACTTTCCATGAATCAATCTTATTTATTCTTTGACATCTTAGAGGAAAACAGCCATAGGACTGATAATCTTTGGTGAATTTGAGACTCATGTGACATAGAAACTGTGAAGAAATTGAAACTAAAAGTACTGATATTTAGACTCTTTTAAAAACCTACCAGATCAGATATAATGACTATAATAGAATAGTGTACTTGTCTCCTTTACCAAAAACTCCAAAATAACACCATTAGTATACCCAATCTGGAACTTTAAATTGTGGTTTACTCTGAGTGCTTCATAGACCCTCAACCCACGGCTCCCTTCTGATAAGTTTCTTATGTATAGTTACCAAACTTTGTACCCATACTACCTCGCTATGCTGGTCACAGATGATTGGATCAGGGAACAGTGGTCTGCCCAGAGTCAGCCTATGGGCTAATCTTACAAAACAGACACGGCCAGTCAGGCAATTTGTACTGGAGAGTGATTGGCCAACCAATCCAATACTCTCTTGAAGAGTGTGAATACAGAAACACAGATAATAGAGAGATACCAAAGCCCACAGACACAGAGATAATAGGCAGGCAGTAAGCAGAAGCCACAACAAAACAGAAGACATAAGGTCAAAAGAAGAATACAAAGTCAGACTTGGGTAAAGGCAGTAGAAACTATCATTTAGTGAGAGGTTAGTGTCAGGAGGAGTGGAAACCAACAAGCATAATCAGAAGTAAACTGAGACATGGTTAGGATGAAGTAACTAGAATGAGGGAGAGTAGCCAGAATGAGTGGGAAATAAAGTGCTAGAGGCAGAGAATGTAGACTACCTGCTAGAGAAGTTTGATGGTGAAGAGAAGCAAAATTTAGTGGGAATTGTGCTTGAGGGACTTTATTTAAGATGGAATAGAGTTGGGAACAAACTTATGGGCTAAGAAGCTTGGAGCTGAAAGAGAAACCACAGTTACTGAATGTGGCATGACCCCAGAGAAGAAAACTGAGACAAAACTGGGGAGGGGGTGCTTAGCCTTTGAAAGGAGGGAGGAGCCTTCTCCTGACACAAAAGGAATGAAGAAAAGATGGGGTGGGGACACCAAGAACTAGAAAGAAAATGAGAGAGACAAAGAGCTCTTCTTTTCCTCTCTTGGAGACGTGCTCTTGGGCATAAAGAAGAGTGAGAAACCAAAAAAGGAAAACAATGAAACAAAAAGAAAATCAACAAAACAAAAAGCTAGTGTTTCAAAAAATCAATAAAATTGATAAACGTCTAGCAAGACTGAAAGAGATATAAAGAGAGAAGACACAAATCACCAATATCAGAAATAAAACAAGGATATCCCTACAAATCTGGATCCATTAAAATGACAGTAATGGAATAGTATGAGCAATTGTACATTGATAGATTTGACAACTTAGAAGAAATAGACCAATCCCTTGAAAATTACAAACTACCTCACCTCAACCTGAATAGTCCTAAAACCATTAATGAAATTAGATTTGTAATTTAAAAGTTCCAGAAAAGGAAATCTCCAAGTGTGTAAAACGAATTCACCACTTGAAAATCGATTGAAAGGCTAAAGGAGAAAAACGTCAAATCATATCAATTGATACAGAAAAGCATTTGACAAAATCTTACACCCATTCATAATGAATACTCAGCAAGCTAAGAATAGAGGGTAACTTACTCAACTTATTTAAGAATATCTACAAAAAACATATGGCTAACATCATACTTAACAGCAAAAGATAATGCTGTCCCTCCAGGATGGGGACAGGAAGGAAAAGTTGTGTGGTACCACTCTTGGTAAGCATAGTAATGGAAGTTCCAGCCACCAACATAAGGTAAGAAAAAGAAATTTAAAAAGCATATGTATTGGAAAGGAAGAAATATAACTATCTCTTTTTGCAGATGACATGATTATCTATATAGGAAGTTCCAAAGAATCTCAAAAAAAAAAAAAAGAAAGAAAGAAACCTATTAGAACTAATGAGTTCAGCATGGTCACAGGATAAATGATCAACATGCAGAAATCCATTGGATTTCTATACACTCACAATGAATATGTGGAAATTGAAATTAAAAACTTGAAATGATTTACAGTCACTCCAAAGTAAAGTAATACTTAGTATAGCCTTAACAAAAACATGTACAGAATCCATATGTTGACAACCACAAAATACTGTTGAAAGACATCAAAGAAGGCAAATAAATGGAAAGACATTGTGTTCATGGATTAGAAGATTCAACATACTTGAGACTTTGCAATTCCTGCCAAACCCAAGCCACAGACAAACTTATTCTAAAATTTATATGGAAAGACATAGACCTCATAATAGCTCAGACAATCTTTAAAAAAAAGGAATACAGTGACAGTAATCACTCTACCGTATAGCAAAGCCTACTGTATAGCTACAGCAATCAAGATAGTGTGGTATTGTTGGAGGGATGGGCACGTAGATCACTGGAACAAAATAGAGAACCCATACAAATATGCCCCACTGACTTTCAACAAAGGTGCAAAAGCTATTCGATGAAGAAAGGGTAGCTTTTTCAACAAACAGTGCTGGAGCAGTTGGACATCCATAGGCAAAAAAAGTGAACCTTGACTTAGACCTTATACCTTATAAACCAATAACTCAAAATGCATTATGGATTTAAAGTAAAATATAAAAATATAAAACTTCCAGAAAAGAACATTAGTAGAAAATCTTCAGGATCTGAGGCTAGGCAGGGTTCTTAGTCTTGACACCAAAAGCATGATCCATAAAAGGAAAAATTGGTAAAGTGTGCCTCATCAAGCTTTAAAACTTTTGCTCAACAAAGACCCTGTTAAGAGAAAGAAAAAATAAGATACAATTTAGGAGAAAATATTTGCAAACCACAAATCCAACAAAGGATTAGTATCTAGAATATATAAAGAACTATCAAAATTCAGCAGTAAAAAAAATAAAACTATCCAGTTAGGAAATGGACAAAGATATGAACAAACATTTCACTGAAGAAGATATATATGGCAAATAAGCACATGAAAAGATGTTCAACATTATTAGTCATCAGTTAAATGCAAATGAAAACCACAGTGAGATATCACTGCCTACCTACCAGAATAGCTCAATAAAAATTAGTGACAGTACCTAATGCTTTGCCAGTAACTGAATCACTCACACATTGCTGGTAGGGATGTAAAAGGATACAGCCATTTTGCTGTGCTTGACACAGCAAGCAGTTCAGTAGTTTCTCATAAAACTGGTTATATCATCTAGCAATAACAGTCTGGTAATTTATCCCAGAGAAATGAAAACTTATGTTCACACAAAAACCTGTACAAGAATGTTCATAGCAGCTTTATTCATAATAGTCAAAAATTGGAAACAACCAGATGCCCTTCAATTGGTGAATGGATAAACAAATGAGCAAATTGTGGCATATCCATGCCACGGGATACTACTCAGTAATAAAGGGAATAAATGAGTGATACAATAGCCTGTATGAATCTGCAGGGAATTATGCTGAGTGAGAAAAGTTGATCTTAAAAAGTAACCCACTGGATGGTTCCATTTATATAATATTCTTGAAATGACAAAATTAAAGAAATAGAGAAGAGATTAGTGGCTTCCAGGAGGTTAGGGAGAAGAATGGGGGTGGGCGGGAAGGGAGATCAATGTGGCTCTAAAAGAGCAGCATGAGGGATCCTCATGGTGATGAAAATGTTTTAAACACCGACAGCATCATCAATACCCTGGCTGTGATACTGCACTTTAGTTTTGCAAGATGTTACAATTTGGAAGATACTGCACGAAAGGCATACAAGATCTCTCTCTATTATTTCACGTAACTACATATGAATCTACAGATATTTCAAAACAGAAAGTTTATTTTAAAAAATTAAACAAGGGACTTCCCTGGTGGCGCAGTGGTTAAGAATCCGCCTGCCAATGCAGGGGACATGGGTTCGAGCCCTGGTCTGGGAAGATCCCACATGCCGTGGAGCAACTAAGCCCGTGCACCACAACTACTGAGCCTGTGCTCTAGAGCCCGACAGCCACAACTACTGAGCCTGCGTGCCACAACTACTGAAGCCCGTGTGCTCTAAGGGCCTGCGTGCTGCAACTACTGAGCCCTTGTGCTGCAACTGCTGAAGCCCATGAAGCTAGAGCCTGTGCTCCACAACAAGAGAGGCCACCGCAATGAGAAGCCCACGCACCGCAATGAAGAGTAGCCCCCGCTCACTGCAACTAGAGAAAAGCCCACGTGCAGCAACAAAGACCCAATGCAGCCAATAAATAAATAAATAAATGATATTGCCAAATGAAGAAAGAAAGAGCGAATGCAGGATAGAAGCAGAAATTGGAGACTTGCAGCCATAGGACAGCTCACGTAGAAGGCACTTGGTTGTCAACTAGAGATGAATGAAAGGTTTACCGAGTTCCATCATTAGCCCCGCTGAGGTTAGATTTCATGGATTTGAAGCAGAACAATTGACATAATTAAGTGTATTTGGAAAAGCATGATCCCAAGTTATGGCCGCCCCCTGCCACATCTAGGAAATACCATCCAGACATTCACAGAAACTAATGTATCAGCTCAACACTTCAAAAGTTAATGTGCCATTCCAATGAAAAGAAACTGCATGCTGTACTCCTGGTCTTTTGCAAATGCATCAAATGCAAGTCCTATTGAAAGCATGGTCAGATAAACACAGCATGATGGTACTAAAATGAGCATTAAAGCCGGGTAGGGGAAAATCAACACTGCTGTGATACCAAAGAGTGGGAGAGACAGATTTCTGCTGGGTTGTCTTAATTTGTGTGTGTGTATGTGGGCACGTGTGTGCACGCAAAAGCACCAGTATATTAGTGTAGATTAGTATTGTATGTGTGTGTAAGTATATAAGTGTGGATGAGTTGAAGCCTGAATTAAAGACTTTTTCTTCCAGATAAAAGAAATATTTGTACCTTCAGAGTCCGCGAACCGGTGTCTGTTCAGTGGCATTGCTTTTGCACACCACTGAGCCCTTCCACTCCAGTGCCAACTGTGAAAGGTGAAATGCAGAACATTGAAGGGGTGTTCCACTACCTAAGTATCTAGAGATAATGCTTCCCTTTGGGAAGGTTCATTCAAATCACATTTCACGATGGCAGGTCCGTCTCATGCATCTTGCTATACCAACCACAGTTATTTTGACATAGGAACACACAAATGTTTGTTGCATGGTTGAATGTATCCACATGTATTATTGAGATCTAACTTTGTGTCTACCAGTTTATTGGACTTTCTGGAGGATACCAGAGTACTTAATATACTTTGCTTCTCATGAAATATTTATAACCAGAATTTTCGCATGTCTTCTTTTCTCTGCAGTGTCAGCTTTACTGGTGGGCTAGTTCAAACATGTTTCTTTAGCTTCCTCACATACTGTCACCTACATACCAAAAGTTCTTCTCTATTCTTCCCCTGAACTGGAGCATCAGCAGTCCTACTAGCTTAAATCTCTAGGGTTTTAGACCAAGGACAATTTCAACCAAGGGGACCAAGAGGTTCCAAGAGACCTTGAAGAATTAAGAACTATGCAGTCTTTTGGGTCCAAACATTCCTGACCAGTACAGACCCATAAGCAGTAATTCGATTTTTTCACTTTTTTAAAACTAAACACAGTAAATAATTCTGGCTGGCCTGGTTTCCTTAAAGATTCCAGCAATCTATTTGAATTTGCCAACTCAAAGCCAAAGACACATTTATCTTTGCTACCAGAGTAACTCATACTTGAAGATCATAGAGGTGAACAGACCAGTGCAGAGTCCATTTTTCTGCCTTCAGTCAATAGTGTAGTCAAATTAATTCATAATAAGAACAGTCTGTCCTTTCTTTGAAATTTCAAATGACAGAACCTCTCATGGAAATACATTCAGGAGTTTTAAAACCTCCATCATTAGGGAGTCATCCAAGCCAAATATTTGATACCGAAAGAAGAAAAGCAATAAAGAGTTTGTGTCCTACATGAAACACTCCATCATCAGTTATATGTTTTGAAAACAAATATAGAAAGAAAAACCTAGATTCTAATTTTTTACAGAAGTTACATTAATAAATGTAAGCATTCCTTCCATTCTTTGAAACTGGAGGAGATACAAATTGCCATTTCAAAAACTGCATGTTTTGCTTTAGAGAGATGACATTTTAAAAGATAACTACTGACAAACTGTCTAGAAGAGATAGCTGGGACCTAGACTGACACAGTTTAATCCATAAGCCAGGAACACTGAAACCAGGACTTCAACCCACAAGCAGCTTTTCCAGGCTCCCTGGTTACTGAAATCCGCTGTGTCAGCAGAACTCTGCAGCGCCACGCCCCTCAACTCCAGCTGACACATTTGTGGGAAAACTGAGCAAAAGTGTCTGCCTGATTGGAACAAAGAAATAGGCATCAGCAAGCGATTCCAGGGCTCTTTTCTTTCTTGTTATTGATTTTATTGATTTACTTGTGAAAATGAAGCAAAGTAATAGTAGAAAACTTAGAAATTATTGAAAGCTCTAAAAGAAAAAAAAAAATCAAGTTATAATCCTGCTGTCAAGTGATATTCATTTTTATCTTTGCATATAGTTTTCTAAAATTAAAATAGTATGCTTATTTAGAAAATTCAAGCATTATAGAAAAAAGTGTAAGTATCCCATTATCCAGAGGCAACCATTGTTAATATATCATCCAGTCATCTCTTTATTCGTACCTACACACACAATTATCACTGTAATTTATGTAAGGGGTCATTCTCCGTATCATGGCCTGCATCTGGCTTTTTTAGTTCAATCAAATTTCAGGGAGATCTTTTCATATCAGGAAATATAGAAAAACATTCTTTTTAATGCATGCAGATAATTCTTTTAAATGAATGGATGGTTGTTTTAGAAATTATGCAGCCAGCCCTTATTTATGAGTATGTAGGTTGTTTCTAGTTTTCTATTCTCTAAAATAATGCTTCAGTGAAGCTCTTTGTACATCTGTTCTTGTACTTAATAGCTCTTTGAGAGAAATTTCTAGAGAAGGAATTACTGGGTCAATTTTGATATGTTTTTCAGGACTACCAAAAACAAGATTGTGAGGATGTATGCTTTCACTAGTTAATGTGTAAGAAAGGTGGATTCTTCATACTGTCATCAGTATTACCAATATTTCCCCAATTTACTAGAAGAAAATGAAACATTTACACCATTCATTAAGTAAAAATGATAGGTCACTTTTACTAATAGTTTTTCATTAATAGTGCAAACATTTTCCGTATATTTATAGACAGTTTAATTTCTTTTGTGAACTACCCATTTTCAAACTAGGATTTTGTCTTTTTAAAATTGCTTTGTAAAAATTTATTTTATGTTATAAATAAATACTTCATGTCTATAGCATATTGCAAATATTTTCCCAATTTGTCATTTGCCTTTTGATTTGTTTATGGTGTATTAAAATTATGTATAAATGTTAATACTTTCAAATAACAACTAATACATAATTTTATGTCTGGCTTTTGTCTTTTTAACATTATATTGTTTTTACCTTCTCTTATTATTAAAATTTCTAGTAAAATATTTTAATGAATGTTTAAAATACACTTTAGGAATGTACCATTGTTTCTCTGTTTCCTTACTGTCAGCTGTATTTATACTGTTCCAGTTTCTCACCACTATAAATAATGCTGTATTCGAGGGTAGTGAGGTGATAAGCAGATGGAAAAAATAAGGTAGCTGTGATCTTCAAAACTTTAGCAACAGGAGAGACTGAAAGTGAAATGAGACTATTTTTCCTTTTTCACTATTGGGAAAGGGGTCAGGGATTTATTTAGCAAAAGCCCAATCGTGATACCTTCAAAAAAGATGAGATGCATATTAAGAAAAAATAACCCTGGTGGAAAAATAAATATACAGAGGACAATAGTACATTAAACTTGTGTGATTTAGTAGACATGATTTTAATTGAGCCTTCAAGTTTTTTCTTTGCACTTGTCCCATTTGTTTTAATGGGACATAAAGTTTTTTTTCCTTGACTGTAGAGCCCCTCAGGATCTCCATCGTTTTTTGTTACTCTTGGCAACAATAAAATGTATCCATTCTCTTTAGGCTGGTCTAGTAGGTGGCATTATTGCGTTAAAGTTTTTTTTCCTTGACTGTAGAGTCCCTCAGGATCTCCATTGCATTTTGTTACTCTTGGCAACAATAAAATGTATCCATTCTCTTTAGGCTGGTCTAATAGGTGGCATTATTGCGTTATTCAAGCATTTAAATTTGATTGATGAACTTATCCATAAAGGTTGTACATAAATCTGTTAAAGTCATTTATTTGTGATTCCAGTATAATTGTGTATGCCAGTATTAATGCTGCTTTCCCGGAGATTAACCATATGTTGTAGGGCTTAACTGGGGGTTCAGAGTAGAAAGTGATCTTTTCAATGTGTGATTATTGGGGAAAAGGAAGCTTGATGGGGGTAATCTGGGAGCAAACACACACTGGGAGGAGCCTCAGGTAGACCTTATGTTACTTTGCTGTTATTCAGCAATTTATATTGTGGGACTTCTAGCACCAATGAAGGTGAAATACAGTCTCACATTTTACTACCAACTCTGTTGTTTCTCTCTATTTTTTCTTTACTAAGACCAGGGAATAGAACATAAAGGTCGATAGCTTTTTCTTAATCTGAATTGTTTTGAATATTGTACTTGTATTTTCATCCTTCATTGGTTTTTAACGTGATGTGATGTATTATAGCTATATTCATTATAGTGTGCTGCACCAAAATTATGCTGTGGAAGTGGGACTTTTAATAAAAGGAAATGCTTGTGATTATTTGTGCTGTATCAACTGTCACATCAAGTCCTTAATATACTGTAATTCAGTAGGGGTGTTTTTTTCCAATTTCATAGCAATAAATGCAGCAGCACATTGGTTCCATTGCCATACCTAGGTTTTAGAGTTGTTTTGAACCATTGAGAGTTTTGCTGGTAGTTTGTTTCCATGGAATTTCAACTAAATCAGATGGGTGAGTCTACCACAGCTAGTAAGGGTCAGGTGCATAATTGGATAGCTGTAAGTGAAAAGGTGACTGACTTTGGAAATGTGCTTGTCTACTCTTTTTGTTTGTTTGTTTGTTTTTCAGTTTTCTGTGCTTGTCTAGTCTTGAGTAGGCTCGGAATTTTTCATCTTTGCTCTTCAGGATGTAGCCTCTTGCCATCCCTACTCCCTTGGCTATTGGGGTTCTGTTTCCTGTCCATACCCGCACTGTAATGTTAAAGTATCTGTCTCCCTATGTGCATCCTACCAGAATTCGGGCCTATCGTCTGTATATTCTCAGGGCTTGGTGCTTATCATGGGCTCTAGCACAAGGTGACATTTGATTAATTCAACTGAGTGAACCCAGTCTTGCCATCTTAACTTACTAAGGGATTAATACATGCAACTGATGATTAAAATACAAATCCATCTTCCTTCAAACCTTCCTTTCTTCCTTTCAAAAATGTTTGTTGAGTGCTTGCTTCAAACACTGTTCTTGACACAGAGAATGTGGTGGTGAAAATGGTGGAAATAACCCCTGCCTTCAGGGAGTTAAAAATCTAATGAAAAAGCTCAGTAGTCTTATTTATCCAATTCACATGTTTTTAAGTTTCAGATTAGAGAAATAAATCAAGTATCCTCTCATATTAAAAAAAATTGGGGGGCTTTGCCACTGGCGGCATGGTATAGTAGAGAAGTATAGTAAAGAGCTGTGTAATCCAGTACTGTAGCCACTTTGCCACGTGTGGTTGTTAATACTTGGGATGTGCTTGTCTTCATTGAGGTGTACTGTAATTGTAAAATATGCCCCTGATTTTCAAGATCTAGTATGGAAAAAAGAATGTAAAATATCTTATTAATAATTCATATATTGATTATTATGCATTGAAATAATAGTTTTTATATTTTAAGTTTAATAAAATGTTATTAAAATTAATTTCACCTAGGGACTTCCCTAGCAGTCCAGTGGTTAAGACTCCACACTTCCACTGCAGGGGGCACTGGTTCGATCCCTGGTCGGGTAAGATCCTGCATACCATGTGGTGTGCCCAAGGGGAGAAAAGAATTAATTTCACCTAGTTTTTTAAAAAAATTTTTGTGACTACTATTTAATTTAAAATTACAGATGTCATTTGCATTTGTGGCTTGCATTGTATTGCTATTGAATACTGTGAGTATAGAGAGTAGTACAGCATAGACTAGAGGCAGAAAGCATCACTTCAAATCCTAATCTTGCCCCGTACTGGCTTTGTGGCCTTCAGCAACTTACTTGACCTTTCTTTTGCCTTACTGTATCTTCTTGTAAAATCAAGATAGCAGTAGTACCTAACTCATACCATTATTATGAGGAAAGATGCATAAATCTTTTAGAACAGTGTCTGGCAAACAGATTACACTTTTTAAGTGTTTGTTAAATAAGTAAATAAATGCAGTGGTCACTAGCACTTTCACGCTAGTGGGTAGAATTATCAAAGGGATAATGTCATTTTTAAGTAGCAGTCTTGTGACGAACCTATATTTTTCTAGGGGCAGTGGTAGCAATTATAGACTAACATAGTGAACATTTTTGATGGTTTACTAGTCCAATTCGCTTCTCCCTGCCCTCCTCTTTCCTCAGAGCAGATGGAGGGAAGAGAGTAAAGCTCAAATGAATTAATTACCTTTCTCTCCAGCAGGCTATTTGGGAGAAGCATACTGAAATAAATGGCAAATTTACAAAGTTTTCTCTTACATTATTGCAGTTCTCTATTACTTTGTGTTGTTTCCTAGAAAGAAATCTAAAATATGAAAGTCCAAGCTTCTAAGTTTGAGAATGGATTCTTGGCAAAACAGATCCATTAAAGAACATTGTTGGCAATCTGTATGTATTTTTAACTAATTAGAGAGAAGACACTTTGAGGTCAGTCAAAAATTCAGATATTTATGATAACTGTATTTAAAGAAAATATATATTTTTTAATAAATCACATGTATTTTGATAGTTGAATCCTAGTCTATTCTATAGATAGTAGGAATTTCTTGTTGAATCCCTTATTTGTGAATATTTAAGTTGTTTCATTTTTTGCTATCACAACCAGAACATTAAATATCTTCATATTGCATCTTAAAGCATTTGTGTAATTATTTCCACTGAACAAAATCCTAGAAGTTGAATTCCTTGTTCAAAAAAATGTGCATTTAAAATTTTGATATATGTTGCCAAATTGCCCTTCCAAAATGCTGCAAGTTATTGTCTTGAAAACAGAGCTATTATTAATATTTTTTGCCAAACTGCTAGGTGACAAGTGTTAAGTCATTAAGGGTTTAAAAAAAATTTACTTTATTGAAGTAGAGTTGATTTACAATGTGGTGTTAATTTCTGTTATACAGCAAAGTGATCCAGTTATATATATATATACATATATATATATACACATATATATACACACACGTTCTTTTTCATAATCTTTTCCATTATGGTTTATCACAGGATACTGAATATAGTTCTCTGTGCTATACAGTAGGACTTTGTTGTTTATCCCGTTTATATATAATAGTTTGCTTCTGCTAATCGCAAACTCTCCGTCCATCCCTCCCCCAACCTCCATAAAAATATATATGGATTGTGGCAAAGAGACTGTTTTTTTTTTTCTCGCATTTTACTTATTGATTTTATAATGCGTTTAACTATTTTTTCTTGTACCTGGCAAAGAGACTCGTTTTTTTTTTTTAACATCTCTATTGGAGTATAATTGCTTTACAATGGTGTGTTAGTTTCTGCTTTATAACAAAGTGAATCAGTTATACATATACGTATGTTCCCATATCTCTTCCCTCTTGGGTCTCCCTCCCTCCCACCCTTCCTATCCCACCCCTCTAGGTGGTCACAAAGCATCAAGCTAATCTCCCTGTGCTATGCGGCTGCTTCCCACTAGCTATCTATTTTACATTTGGTAGTGTATATATGTCCATGCCACTCTATCACTTTGTCACAGCTTACCCTTCCCTCTCCCCATATCCTCAAGTCCATTCTCTAGTGGGTCTGTGTCTTTATTCCCGTCTTGCCCCTAGGTTCTTCATGACCTTTTTTTTTTCTTAGATTCCATATATATGTGTTAGCATACTGTATTTGTTTTTCTCTTTCTGACTTACTTCACTCTGTATGACAGACTAGGTCCACCCACCTTTGGCAAAGAGACTCTTAAGGTGACAGCACCAGTTTGAGATTAGAAGTGGATCCTACCCCAGTCGAGCCTCTGCTGAGACCCAAAACCTTGATTTCAGCCTTGTGAGACCCTAAGCAGAAGACCCAGCAAAGTCATGCCCAGACTCCTGACCCATAGAAACTGAGACAATAAATATGTGTTATTTTAAGCCTCTAATTTGTAGTAATATTGTTATTCAGCAATAGATAACTAATACACTGATACTTTGACTTACCCAGATTTTCACCTCTAAGCTTATTTTGTGGGTAAAGCAAGATATATATGCATTGAAATTATTGGAACTCATTGTTCCTTTTCTCCGTTTTAGTTGTTTCTGCCATCTTAGCAAGCCTGACTGAGGGATTTAGGTGTATGATATTTAATAATAAAATCAGTTATCATGTTTATAGTATTTTATAGCCTTTGAAAGTTTACCTGCAATACATTTTCAGTTGGTAGATGATGACTCAGTTTCTCACATTTGTTTTGACCCAATTCTGTGGTTCAGAATGTATCAGACACATATATCTAGGGTTCCAAGGAGAGCTATGGACCAGAGAGAGATTTTTTTCAAATCATTAGCATATTCCAGATGGTAATTGGAGCTACTGAAATGGATTAAATCACTTGATCATCCATAGAAGGTAAAGAAGACTAAGTACAAGGCCCAGGAAGGAAACAGCATTTAAGGGACATAAAGAAAAAGAATCAGCAGCAGGGAAACCAAGTCAGGAAGATCAGCAGAGATTTAGGAGAAAATGATGTCAGGGATGCCAAGAGTTTCAAGATAAAGAGAGTTCCAAAAAAAAGAAAAGTAAAATGAAACCCAAGTTAACTGGATTTAGGAATTAGAAAGTGATTTTTTTACCTTAGTGAGATGGGATGGAAGTTGGATTTTAATAAGTCACTAAATAACTTAGGAATGAGAAAGTCAAGGTAAATATTCACTTAGGTGATAGCTAAAGGGGAATAAGGAGTCAAGAAAAGCTTTTTCCTTAAATGATGGAAGAGACATTTACGTTTGTTATCCATGAAGAGTTACTAGAAGAGAGGTCGTCGGTATGGGAAAGGAAGAGGATTACTGTTAAAGCGAGGTCCAGGATTTTGTGACAGGGCATGGGTGGGGTGGACAGCATGAAGAGTTAGCCACAGGCGGGGGGGAGCACCTTCTCCCAGACTAGAGGAAAAGAAATTAGCCTACATGTGGAAGTAAGTACATTCTAGGTGTCGGGGTGAGAAGTCAGGGGATTTACATGAATCTAGTCTTCCCATGTGTGGAGTAAGTGGGGTCCTGTTGAATAGGGGAGGTGGGCAAACGTGTACAGTTGCTGATGGGAATTAGAGAGGAAGTTAACTGAACACAAATGAGAGTCTGGCTGAGTACAGCTCAGCTTCTAAGAGGAGGTGAGAATCTCACCAAAGCTGAATCAGTACCATTCTGAAATCTCACTTGGAGTTGAAGGAGACAGGATTTTGGTTTGTCTCCATTAATGTGTGAAATAACCTCGCAGCCCAGCTTTCAAGGCTGTTGCCAAGGCCATCCCTCTTGCACGCAGATGGACTGCCCTCACACATCTCGACAGACTACGCTTTTGTCTTGCCTTTTAACTTGACAGAGTCACACGCATACACACAATGTAGGCCTTCAGGTTGCAAGTAAGGAATTCCATTTGCAGGACATATTCCTTGCATGATGTGGCACGTGCCCGCCATCCTCCCTAGAAAGGGCATTACTCCTTGCTTTCTCCTTCCCGCTGGAACTGTTTACAGTGCCCACCTCTTTCCTCTCCTGATTTAGGTAAAACGAGGTCAGAGTCATCCCTCATTTTTCTCTGAGACTGGTTCTTCTGGAAACTGTGCATGCATTACAACTCTTTAGAGGTAACTTGTCTTTTCTTCAGAAGAATCTAAGTCCATAAAACTAGAATTGCTTTCCATTTCATTTCTTAAATATATCTTAAAATTTTGCTCCTAGCAAATGGTCTGTAAAGAAAGCAACCTCCATATCTGCATCATCGATGTACAGCTGGTGCTCTGGCCATGGTTGCCGCCAAAGCCAACGTTCAGATCTTCTGAAATTATCATGGCGGTTTATTCTTTCATTTAATATAATGATTAAGTACATGTTATGTGTCTAGTGCTGTTCTAGGCTCCAAATAAGGACCCCAGCTTTCAGGGAGCTGGCATTCTTATGTGCATGTAATGGGGGAGGGGAGGGAAGATGAAGCGAAAATAAACAATTACACAAATACATATTAAAAAAAGATATGTCAGATTATAAGTGATAAGTATCAGCAAAATAAAATAGGTGTGATGGATAATGACTGGGAAAAGGCTGGCTTTAGGTGTCTAGAATACTATCCAGAATTCAGATGATTAGATTGTAGTCAGACAGCTAAACAGTCTGCGATTACCTTGGCAAGAACACAAATGGCATAAGACCTGCTGTGTCCATATTTTCGGAAAGCTGAATCTAAATCAGGAGAAATAATTCTCTTCTGTGAACTCAGGAGTGGGGAACACATCCCAGGAATCAGCTGAGGTTAGTACAGCCGGACCATCCTGCCCTCAGCCGAGAAACGTCCTGAAAACCAGAAGAGAGGAAGCCAGGAAGCCTTACAGATGAGGGAAGTTATTTGCTGGAAAACTCAGTCTCTTGTCAGTAAATAGTCCTCTTAGTGTACTGGCATTCAGGCTCTCTCCTTTCACCACTCCTTTGTCTTACCTTTTTAATCAATTGGTTATATAACACTAATAATAAACATATTACCACCCTCACTTGTCCTGATCTTCACAGGGGTGGCCTCCAACCCCATCTTCTGTTTCTTTTGTTTAGACTTTGGGTTCTGAACTTACTTTAACTACATGCAGATTCTGGAAAATGGAGGTTTCTGGGGTTACGTTTGAACGATCTTTGAGTGACAGGCTCCCTTTGGCCACACAGAATTTCAAGAGCGGGATTTAAAAAACAAAAATGTGGCTTTAGTTCAAACTCCAGCAGCTTTTTTCACCTCAGAAATGGAATCTGGCTGTGGCGAGCCCCAGGGAATGTAAACAGAACCTTACCTGTAATTAACCCAGGGCTTCTCTTGTTCTCAATGCAAATAGAGTTATAATTGTATTTCCTTTAGTGGAATAGAAAGCCTGTGTTTCAGAGGGGAGCTGGCAGTTGAATAGAGGACAAACTGTCTAACTGTGACAGCTCCCTCCTATCTCCTTCTAGAAACCTGAATGATAATAAAACGAGTTGCATTTGATGTAAGACATATGGTAATTACTATAATAATATTATCACCCAAGTTCTGCAGTGGTTTTGTCAGTGAGGTGCAATTTCACATATTGTCTGCGATAAAATCCCAGCTTTTTTGGTTATTGATAGCAGTGCCTTTCTAAAATGGTATAGGTGTTTTGTGACAGCTGCGAAGTGCCTGCTTCATATCCAGGTAATTGGGTTGAGAATAAGGCCTGCATGCTGAAACCTGAGGATGTAAGAAGTGGTGAAAGCCCAGGGAATACTGTGAATATTTTGGTAGTTATAAACAGGCTAAAAGGAAAGCCTTTGCTTGACGGATCCTCTGAAGCAATCCTGAAGAAGAAAAAAAAAGAAAGACAGACAGATGGCCCCCTTTTAGAAAGCCTCTGTGGGGTCTTGAGGCATGACTTTGAAATTTTGAGCTAATCAATTATATTATGAGTCTGTAGGTAATATCTTAAAGCTGTATAGAGTGTTCACAAATCAGACTACAATTATTTTCATTTCATTCTGCTCTTGGTTGTTTCCTAAGTCAGATTTCACTTTGCCTAATTTCTGATTTACTAGAAATGACTTCTGCATAATAAGTAAGTGGGCAGGTAATAAACACTTTTATTTATTTGTCACAGGAAAATTGGTTCCACAGTATGTTATCCTGAGCTAGCTATATATACTCAATTTTACAGCTGCTTCCAGGGAACCAAATATTGAAGACATGACAGCATGTTAAAATGGACTACTCTAAAGTTTTTTTTGGAAATATGTGGAAAATGAGTAATAAATAACAATAGTATGTCTAAGCGATTCCATTGCTGAAATTAATAAAAGGAAACCAATACGAGGTCCAGATAGGGGGAAAAATCAAATTATGGGTTTTTCCCTTTTTAATATCATCTCTCATGCAGAATTCATTTTTTTTAAATCCCACCAAAGACCCGTAAGACAGTGAGCTCTATTCAGGAGTTATTATTTAGGCACAAATCATCAGTAGTGGCGATATGGCATTGCATACTCTTGTTGATATGTATATGTAAAGGTGTAGATTGGTAATTTAATCCTTCTGTGAAGTGCTAAATAACCAGAAGTAATCTGAATAATTTAGGAAGAAAATTGGTGTTGTATAGGTGGTTATTATGATTTAAATTCCTTGGTTCTTTTTTTTTTTGAAAAGGAAAAATTGTTCAGATGTTGAAAAATTGAACTGTAAAGTTAGCACAAAAACTAAAGACCTTTGGCCCTAGCATTTAGAGTAAAACATTTGGGATTTGTAAAAAAGATTTATTGTAAGATGGTAATTCAAATCATTTTGATGCAATATAATTCAAGAATTATGATTACTATTATTATTAAATCTCTGAAAAGTCCAGGCACTTTCTTGCCCCTGGGAGTACAGACATGAATAAAATTAAGTCCTACTCTCATGAGCTTACACTTACAAGGTATGGATTTGGTGCCAGACCTTGTATAGAACATTTCAGGTACAATTGATGATAACCCTTGGAGGTATTATACCAATTTCTCAACAAAGTTGAGACTGAGCAGTCATTTGTTAATATGGTGAAGAACCAGGAATAGGCCCAGACTCCCCAAGCACTCTGAACTTTCCTCTAGTGTAATAGGAAGGTTATCTTCTGCAGAGGTAAAAACATTCTTAATTTTTCAAAAAAAAAAAAAGTCAATAAAAACACCTCTAGTTGGGTTGAAAATTTTGCACATATTTGTTTGTTCGTATACAATTTTCTTTTGTATCTTGTTCTTTGACCGTCTTCCAGGGGTCTTACTATTTTTACATTCACTTGAAGCTCATTATGTAATTAAGCTTTTATGCCTTTGTCGTATGTACTATAAATACTGTCCCAGTCTATCACTTTCTTTATTTTGTTGGTACCCAGATTTTTCAAGTAAATATCTGATTGATTGTCTTTTATTTGAAGCAACGGATCTATCTTCAGATTGAAGTAAGAACCAAACTTGGAGTTTATTTGGTTGTTCATACTCTAAAATAGAGTAGGGAAAACATACACACCAAAAACAGTGGCCCGTTTCTCCTTGTGAATGAGCCTTTCCCCTTGGAGAAAAGTTCACCGGCAAGTTTCACTGAAGGATGTTCTTTCTTTGAGACATTATGTGCACATGCTATTGGAGTCTGAGGAAGAAGGAAGCATTTCTTTGGAGTAGTTCCCATTGTGGGACCAATCCTCACTTTAGAGAGTATTATTATAAGGCAATTAAATAGTATTTGTGAGGTTGCCCAAATGGAGTAATTTGTGAGATTTATTTTCAGTTTTATAATGTCTTACCTTTTGAAATTGCATTAATCGTTGAGCTACTGATAATGAATCTTAGATACTAAAGATCTTTCTAAGGCCCATAGTAGAGGTTACATGGAGATGTAGTAGAAAGAACATTGGACTTTGTACCAGAAGATTGGGTTTTTGCCTACAGGTGAGGACATGGACCGAATGATTCCAAGGCCCTTTTAGGAGTGGGCGATTCTGGGACCATTGGAAAGTCTTCTTCTTTTTTAATAGGGGTTATTTTCCTTTTTAAAAATTACTCCTCTTTTTTCTTCCCCTTCCTAGATTTAGAGAAGTTTAAGAATGCAGTTGTACATGTTGAGTTGCAGATATCTGAGCTGGCTCTTAGTTATATGAGTTGGAAGTCCAAATGAAAAATTGAAACTGAAGATGCACATTTGGAAGCTGTTAGTAGGCAAATATTATTTAAATCCATAGAAACAGGTAACATAAACACAGGATATTAGAAGAATTCAGAATGGGACCCTGAAAAGATTCAATGTAACAGTTCTATAGAAGAGGAACTGGCAAAGGAGACAGGGAATCATGTCTGAGACTTGAAGATGCCATTTGGTTGTCCAGTGAGGTACAGAACTGATTATGACATCATGGTCAGTGTCAAGAAATTACACAGATAATAAAGTTTTTTAAAAACAGAACTGTAGTCTAAAATGATACAATAAGGGTATTGGAAGGGCCATGTAATATACCTTACTGATAAAATTCTTGTTTGAATTCCTATGTAATTTAGGATTTAGAAGAAAGAGGCCTCATAGCCAGTTTTAAAGGGGATGGGGGGAGGGACCAGGAAAGTCTTCGTGAGGAGGAAATAATTAATCTGGGCCTCAAAGTATAGTGGGAGGAGCCAAAGTGAAGACATTCCAGACAGAGGGGAAAAACTAAGCCGAAGCAGGAAAAGGGCACACATAGGATATGTTCCAAAAGCAGCATAGAACTCGGTGGTTTCCAGCCAGTCCTTATGTAAATGAGTTTGAGGGCTGAAAGTGGACAGGTAAGTAGGGCCCTATTATGAAGAGATTTAAATGCCAGGTGAGAAGCTTATTCATAAACAGTCAGGTAATTGGAAGTTAGTGAGTGAATTTGAAGTAGAGAAATTTGCTCCAGCTAACCATTTCAAATGGAAATTTTAAAATCATAGAAGTAGACAAATAATTTCTGACTTATTTATTAAGCATAATTAACTAATACTTGAACACTTTCAGGCTCAGAGAGATCCCTTTGGGTAGAAGCAGAAGTATGACTAGAAGAAAAGGGATAAGACTAGAAAAGAAAGTATCCCCTTGTTGACAAAGTCATTCCCATACTCCATCATCAGTTCCCTGGCACCTCCAAGGTACAGGAACTCCTCCAAATTCAGTCCAGTGCTTGTTCTCCCAGGAAGGAGAATAAACATCCTCTGACTTGATACCAGATAGGTCCTCCTTTCTCTTTGTTGATAGAAGGGTTTTAAGACAGAATCCAAAATCAAAATGGTGCAGGGGAAACGTGCAGGGAGTTTGCAGGTTCCTAAGGCACCAGTGCCGTGTGTTCCAACCTTCATTCAGCAAATATCTCCCAACCACCATCTAAGTGCCAGATGCTCAGAAAATCAGCCTCATTCACTGTTGACAGCCATCAAATCTAGTTGATTCTCAAGATATTGTCTGACTTTTTTCTTCTCTGATTTAGCTGAACAATAACAATTTATAACTCATTCCCTTCAAAAAGCCCCATGAAGAGCTAAGCCTGATCCTGACCAGAATGGAAAGTTGAGCTTATTTCGTCTTCCATCATTTCCCCTTACTGTCTATCTCTCAGTCTGTCTGAAACCTCAGTGTGTAAGCTACACTGGTGCAAAGAAGGGATGGAGTCAGAGAAACAGTGGATTTCTTCAGGCAAAAGATGAGGTCTCCAACGAGGGAAGTGACAGCAGAATTAGGTGCAGATGGTTGAATGTAAAAGCTATTTCAAAGTGAGAACTGATTTTTTTCTCTTACAGGTTATTACAAAATATTGAGTATAGTTCCCTGTGCTAAACAATCTGACTCACTTTGCTGTACACCTGAAACTAACACAACATTGTAAATCAACTATACTTCAATTTAAAAAAAAAGAAAAAAACAAACAGAAAAACAAAGTGAGAATTGATAGGACTTTGTGACCCACTGAAGGTGGAAGATGGGAGAGAGTAGAGACTCAAAACTGCGTCTGAAGTCACACTCCAACTTAGAACAGGAAGGAAGCTGGGCCTGTGTGTGTGCCTGTTTGTCGTTGGTGGGGGAGGGGTGTTTAAGAGGCTCATTCTGGGCACATTCCTTGGAGATGCCGCATTGAGATGTTTTGTAGATAATCAAATATCATCTCCCTCTCTAGAGAGTGGCCTGGTCTGGAGTATATAGGTCTGGGGATCAGCAACATAGCAGTGGTTAATAGAAGCCAAAAAAATAATAAAAAAGGATACGATTACTTCAGGAGGGGTTGTAGAGCAGAGGTCCTAAACTAGCCCTGCAGGTGGTTTTTGGTTTTGCTTGTCATTCATTTTTGATTCTTGTTTTTGATGATTTGACAATAAAAGATTTTTCTGAAAGACCGAAGTTTTGTAAAATCGCACACTAAAATAATAGGACTTTATGGGGGAGATAAGGATGAGGCAAATCACTCAAAACCCATGTTTGTAACCAGAACATTAATAAAAATAACAATAATCTTATTAAATTATCAGCACAGTTAAAAACCATGTTAAATTCCTAATAATTTTTTTTTGGTGAGAACATTTAAGTTTTACTTTCTTAGCAAATTTCAATTTTACAATACAGTGTTATTAACGATAGTCACTGTGTTTTACATTAAAGCCTCAAATCTTATTGATCTTATAGCTGAAAGTCTGTACCCTTTTACCAACTTTTTCCTATTTCTCCCCCTAATCCACCCCCTCTCAGCCCATGGCAACCACTTTTCTACTCTCTGTTTCTAAGGGTTTGGCTTTTTTTTTAAAGATTTCTCATATAAGTGATATTATGCAGTATTTATTTTTCTCTGTCCATCTTGTTTCACATAGCACAGTCCCCTCAAGTTCCATCCACGTTGTTGCAAATGGCAGGATTTCCTTTTTTCTCATGGCTGAGTAATATTCCATTGTGTATATATACCACATCTTCTTTATCCATTCATTCACTGATGGACACAATTGGCTATTGTGAATAATGCTGGGGTAAACATGGGAATGCAGATATCTCTTTGATATCCTGTTTTTATTTCCTTTGGCTATGTACCCAGAAGTAGGATTGCTGGATCATATGGTAGCTTTATTTAATTTTTTAAGGAACTTTCATACTGTTTTCCATAGTGGCTGTACCAGCTTACATTCCCACCAACAGTGTGCAAATGTTTCCTTTTTCTGCATTCTCACCAACACTTGTTATTTCTTGTCTTTTTGATGATAGTCATTCTGATAGGTGTGAGGTGACAGCATTTGCATTTCCCTGATGATTAGTGATGTTGAGCACTTTTTCATGTGCCTGTTGGCATTTGTAGGTCTTTGGAAAAATGCCTATTCGGTTCCTCTGCCCATTTTTTAATTGAATTGTTTGGTTTTTTTTTGCTATTGAGTTGTATGAGTTCCTTATATACTTTGGATATTAACCTCTTATCAGTTATATAATTTGCAAATATTTTCTTTCATTCACAGTTTAAAACCATGTTAAATTCTCAATAAATGTTTTTAAAAAAGAGAATGACTAACAGCTTGATAGAAGGTGGTGTGAGGAAGGGTTGAGGCTGCTGAGTTGAAGAAGAAAGAGCAAATGTACTAATTAAGGCAAACACCCAATAAGTATTTCCAAGCCAGAGTGTATGCAGGCTTAAAGGAAGAACAGGGAATGAATGTACTTTGTGTACTTTGTGCTCAGCAGCTGTTACTCCTTGGTGTCAGATGATGAGAAAAACCAGTAGAAAATGAACACCAACCTGTCCCAGGTACTGATATCAGTCTCATCTTCACCAGGGGGACGCATAAAAGAAACATTCCTTTTCCTCCTCTGTCCTACCCGACCAATAATATATATATATTTTTTTATTAATTAATTTATTTATTTATTTTTGGCTGTGTTGGGTCTTCGTCTCTGTGCCAGGGCTTTCTCTAGTTGTGGCGAGCGGGGGCCACTCTTTATCGCGGTGCGTGGACCTCTCACTATCGTGGCCTCTCTTGTTGCGGAGCACAGGCTCCAGACGCACAGGCTCAGTAATTGTGGCTCACGGGCCCAGTTGCTCTGCGGCATGTGGGATCTTCCCAGACCAGGGCCCGAACCCGTGTCCCCTGCATCGGCAGGCAGATTCTCAACCACTGCGCCACCAGGGAAGCCCCCGACCAATAATATTTATGCTTGTAATTCCTTGCTCTCAGCAAAGGCCCTGAAGAGATCAAAATGACTGTATTCCAATTTGAATGGATTTAGCATGAGGGTATTCAGTATCCATTTAGCCACAGCCTGCACCACTCCCTATTTTCTTTACACCCCCTCCTATCCCAGCCATTACACACGTTTATGTTTCCTGCTTTCTCTCTGTTGGATTTTCATTTGCAGGCCCTTGTGTAGAGAAGGAAAGAATTTAGGGGAAAAGCTCACCTTTGAGGGCAAGCCAGGAACTAAAAAGTGGTCACTAGAGAGGTAGATGGAGCATCGGGAGAAAATGTTAGAGCTGAAACCAAGGAGGGGAGGATTTCAGAAAAACAGAGTCACGAGTGTGAGACGCAATGGAGAGGTCCTAGGAGAGCATTGGATCTATGGAGCAGTACAGCACTGGTAACTCTGCCAGGAGCAGTTTGGGCATGGTATGGTGAGGGCAGGGGCAGGCTGCCACACAGGGAAGTGGGGCTGCAGAGAGGGAGGAGGGCACGTGCTCCACTCTTTCAAGAAATTTGATGGGGAAAGAAAGGAGAGAGGAGCAGCTTTCACAGGGAGGCACATTGAGAGAATTCTCTTTGTACGACGAGGAACACTTGAGCATACTATTTTTAGGCTGAAGACAAGTAGCTACTGGAGAGGAAAAGGGAAATGATTGAAGATGAGAGAGCGAGAGCACGAGAAAAGACTAAATGGAATAACTCTCCAGGGAGCTTATTTCCATTACATAATTCACTAAACAAATGTGGATTTGTCTTTGTTTCAGTTCTAGCGCCTTCGGACTGGAGGTGTGATTTCTGGTAATACATTTACAAAATCTCCCCTGCCCCTCTTCACACACACCCCAGTAACTGCTCTGGGTAGAGCCTTTGTAAAGATCCCCGTACTATAGTGATGAGGACCAGAAAACATCTGTTGGCAGTGCTTTTGCCAAATTGGAATGAAGGGTTGCATCCCTGGAACAGCCAGGAACTGACGCAGGCCATCTCTGCTGTGACCCAGCCCTGAAGGCGGTGAGCGGATCTTCAGGATGAGTGAAGCCCCTTTATTACTGATATATCGTCTGCCTCATTATGCTTAACATTTCAAACGTTATTAATTTTTAATTATTTACATTTAATTATCTGCATCACTTAAGCATCCAAATTCCACAGCTGATGTTCTCAATGAAATATTTACTAAACAATCAATCCGCTTTGATTCCACAGAGCTGAATATTTTCAATTTGCAGCAAACCTCTCCTCCAGGAGGCTGCCTTCTCATATTTGTGTTCTGGATGGACGTGGCTGCACTCTGGGCGCTTGTGGCTTCAGCTGTGGCATCCGCTTTGTCTCAGCGATGCTCTGTCAACTTTAACGGGACGGATGGCCCTGCTCAACATTAGTGTTAGCAGGTTGAGTGCCATGGGGACACTCACGCCATCTCCCTTCTCATTTCTCTTGTGTTAGGGCTGGAAATGCATTAACAGGGAGCCAGTTCTGGTGATAGGAAAGCGAAACAGTCTTATTGGTGGTCAAAAGACAGAGGCAGGATGAAAACTAATCATAGCTCCCACAAGAGATGGTCACTCACACAACTGATCAACCAGCTGGCTTTTCCTTGCAAAATCAGGACCCACTGTCAATGGGAATGTCATTTCCAGAGCAAAGGCCAAGGGAAGCAGGCTTATCCACCCTGGGCTCCCTGACACAAATATCCCACAGCTCCATCATCCTTTGTGCAGGAGGAGGGGGCCCAGGGTCAACAAAATGTGCAGTGGTTTCACTTGGTTTTCCAAGAGTGGAGTTAGAATTATGCTAATCTACCTGTGCTCACAAGTGGGGTCTCCCTGGCAGCCTCTTACAAGATCACTGAGAGGGTTGATTATGTGATGTATCAGGGAGAGTCGTTGAGAGTAAGGGATATGCGTTAGACTTTCATTCATTCCACAAGTATTTACTGATCACCTGCTGTGTGCCAGGCACTGGAGAGGCAGAGGCAAACAAGACAGACCTAGTTGCTACTTTCATGGAATTTATATTCCAGTAAATGTAAGTCCTCCAGAATTTGAATCATGACTGCCACCTACTTGCTGAATGACTTTGCATAAGTTAATGAACCTCTCCAGGCCTCAATGTCCTTATCTGAAAATGGGAGTAATCAGAGTACCTCCCTCAAAGAGTCACTGTGATGATTATTTAGTTATGCACGTGCAAATGCGTGTAAAATTCAGGAATCATAAGACTGGCACCCATAGCCAGCTTCACTGAGTTGTTGTAGCTTAGTTATGCATGTATAGTTTCACTAAAACTTGTATTTGAGGCATTTAACAGAATTAACATTTTAATTATGAGTATTAAATTAAAATTGTTATTACGGGGCACAGCTCTAGTTTAAGGAGCAGTTGGAGACAAGATACAGAAGATGTGGCTGTGGTGACCAGATGTTAGAGAGGAAGGACTTCTGAGTTCAGGTAACGTCAGACCCATTAGTATGCAACCTGGCATGAAATAAGTGTTCAATAGATACTAGTTGTTGTCAGTATTATTACGCTTATTAGGCCCTGAAGTCTTCATAAATAAATAAGACTGACATAATGGAGCACAAGTGTGGTACTTGTACATATCAAATAATAATAAATGTTAGCTCACACAGACACGTGTTAGTGTGCTTTTTTTATGACAGGCTATTTCAAACGTGTATTAAACGGAAGGAACCTTAGAAATGATGTCATCTGGTGCCCTCAGGGTGATGAAACCTGAGATCCTTAGAAGTAAAATAACTTGCCCAAGTCACATAGTGAGTGGTAAACTGGGAACCCAGATCTGGTCTTTTGCCCCAGCTGGAAAAGGTCTGCTGTACATACACTGCCTCTCTTTGAAACACCTCATCTCACATTTGATGAAAATGGTGATAAGTTAGGTCCACACCACACGGCAGCTGCAAACACCTTTCCCTTTCACGCCAAGCTTAGTTACAAGCTTTGGAGTGCACCTATTTTGTCTTCCCTGGCTCCTCACCTTTCTGCCACCTGCCTTTTTGGGTTCATAATAAAAATAAAATCCAAACACAAAAATCGTAGACCTGACAATTGTAGCTGTTTTCACTGGATGGCTTAGTTATGCTTGTAGAGATTCACTGAAAACTTTTATTTGGAGCCTCAAAAAATTAGCATTTTTATTGTGAGTATTAACTAAAAATTGTCATTACTGGGCACAGCTTTAGTTAAGTAGCAGTTGGAGGCAAGATACAGAAGCTGTGGCTATGGTGACCAAATGTCAGGATTGTCAACTCGGTAAGCTTGGGTGATGAGTCAGGCATCGGGTAATTTCTTGTATCACACAAGCCTCTTAGGAACTACCTCTGTTCCTTCTTAAATATACAGTGTTGTGCTCAGTGGTTTGCACTGAACTTGTAACAGGCAGCAGTCAGGAAAGTCGGTTGGCAGCTCCTTCTAAAATAGACCTGAGTTTATCTTTGTGGCATATAATTTCCCATGCTGAGGAGTTCACATCATCATCAACATAATGACAGGGCCTACAGCAGGCAGTCCTGAAGTACTTCTAAATCCAGGTGCCCCCAACACCACAGCTCTTTCTAGCAGGCTGGGGAGAAGGCTATCTAATTCCATCCATGAACAATCGGATACAAGTAACATGAGAGCTTAACCGGAAGCTTCCCCCCGCCGCCCCGATGTCTCAGTATGTAATTCATGCTTTTAATTCAGTATTGTGACAAGACAATACATCTAGTTCACGGAAACCAGTTCTAAAATATGAAGACATGTTAGCAGCCAAGGTTCGGGTTGTACACCTTTCAAATGGTATGGGATTTCTCTGGAGTACAACAGTACATATTGTGTTCTTTAACAAACAAGGGTGTGAGTTTGCACACGTAGGGTGCAGCAGGAGGGTTGTGGCTGCCCGGCAGATCATTTACTTAGTCGTCGTGTGCTGAGGAGCACAAGGGTTTGAGTGTAGACCCGTCAAAAGAGAGGAGGCCTGTGTGTCCCCACTGCTGCTTCTCTTACCCTAAGGCTGCCCAAGGTGACAGTTTTCATCCTGGTAGGATGCAGAAGTGCTTCCCCTGATACACGGTGCCAGAAATCTAGAAGTAAACGTTTCCTGGTTCTGTCTGAGAATGCTGGCAACAATTCCTGTGGAATTGCTTTCATTTTTTAAAAGAGAGAAATAGATGGCTATTGGGTCACTTCCACAGCTGACAGTTTATAGGTCAAGATGATCCGGAGCTGAGAAATGTGATAGTCGTTACGAAAAAGGGAAAGCTTTGTTTAGCAAAGAATTTTTGTTTAATCATAGGCCCAAGGAGGCTGAGTATAAAAAGTATTTAAGGTGCCAAGAATAAGTTAGATTGCCCCCTCTCTATCTTCCTTTCTTATCCCCCTAATTATTTATTCTGCACCCTCTACCCACCCCTGAGATTGTGAGCCACATGGAGGTAGGGATGTTTGTCCATTTGCTCACTGTGTATCCTCAAGGCTTTACACAGAGTCTGGCATATGCAGGTATTCAGTATATACTCACTGGCAAGCAAATGAATGAATGAGTGAATTGTAATCTGAAAAACTGTCCTTCCAAACGAATTCACTTGTGGAAATAAGCTAGCACATTGCCTGTAAAGCAGCTTCCTTGAATAAGGGCAAGCTTTAAGGTTCACAGGAGATTTTAGCATCAGCCTAATGACACCGATTTTCCCTGGAAACCGCTCTCTGCTTCTCTCTCCCAGTTTGTCTTCCCCAGCATTTTTTTTTGGATCTGTAGTTATAGCTTTTTCTCCCCAGAATTCACCTGAGGAGAAATTGTCTTTTCCTTACATTTGAATCTTAGCAAATTGAGGAAAACCAACTTAGGCGAACATCTGACCATCTTTGGAAAAAAAGAGGCCAGGAAGCTCACGACAGACGGTGGCACTGCTGCTTTGGGGATGCTGGGCAGCTTGGGCCCGACCCGGAGTGGTTCTCCTGGGAAACCGGGATTGACTGGATTCTCTCCTGACTCAGCAGAAGTGCCAGGGCCATGCCAGTCACAGGGTGAAGCAGCTGTGGCGTGGGCCCTACACGGCGAGGGTCTGTAAAACCCTCCTTACTGTCCTGAGCCCTGTCGGGAGTTCTAAGATTCCAGGACTCACCTAAACCTGATAAAGGGTGTCCAGGGGGCCCGGGGTTAACGCTGAGTTGTTCTTTAGGTACAAGATTGCGGTTTCCAGTAAAATGGGTTTGTGATGCCTGAGGTGATTTTGCGGGAGAAAAAAAGGAAGATTAAGAAGGTTGTGTCAAAATAGTGTTTTGATTAGACCAGAAGCATAATTTTAGAAAATGGAAAGTAGTAGGAATGCAGTAGAAAATGTGCCTGGCCCTGCCCTCCCGGGAGGAACGGGGGTGATAAACCATCCCTCGCTATTTCCAATTTTTCAGGTGTCAAATAATTCTACATTTTGTAGACTTAAATTTTCTACATTGTGAAAAAAGAATGAATGTACAACCCCATATATTTAAGCTTCTATTATTGCATTTGCCATCTTTTTTAATTTTTGGAAGATATTTCATTTACCCTTTTCAGGAATATATATGATCCTGTACTTTACTTTCTCGTGAAGGAGGGAGAGTTAAACAATAAGCTTCTTGGTTTAGGAAGAACTAATCAGTAAATTTTCTTCCTGTTCTCCAGGCCTGTGGCAACTATTTCTTTCCTGACAACTGAACTTTGCATCCCAACCTCCATTACTCTTAATAGAAGCCAAGGCATTCTCTCCCCCTCGCTGTGCTATGAGAATCATTTTTCCTCTGAGTGGAGTAATGGCTGTGAAGTCATTTAGGTATTCACAGAAAAAATAGCCTTTTACTGTTGTTTTTTATTCATTCCCGGAATGAGGCTAAGAGAAACCCTGTTCCATTTTACTGTAAATACTATTAATCCAGAGATGACTTCTTAGTACACAGACATGACTGGCTTGAATGTAAATGAGTTGATATTCAGAGTTTTCATCTAGACTCAGATAAAACAAAAACTTATCCAGTGACTGTGGCTGAATTTAGAGTTGCTACTTAGATTGCCTAAACAGTCTTGTATTATGTTTTCAGTACACCAGGTATGGAAAAAAGAGAGTAAGAGCTACATTCCACAATTCTGAGGTATATTAGATCCTGAAAGTATATACTTCACCTCCCTTATTGCTGACTTATTCATTCCTGACCTCATTCCCAAAGAAACTCACCCATTTCCTCCACCAGGTCCAGGACCAATATCTTATTTTAAGTAAGAAGTTTTCACTCAAAAATAGGTAGACTTTTGAATTTGACAAAGTAGAGATTAGAGTTATGGTGCTGTTTTAAGAGAAGAATTGGAGAGGTCTGATTCCCAATCTACATAATAATTCAACAGAATTTAAGGCTGTCTTTAGCACTTTGCATTAGCAGCAAGTAATTACCTCCAACTAGAATGAAATGAGGGTCAAGAATGGTCTCAAGCAATCAAGTGGAAGTGTTACTTGCTTTATTGAGCATGCTAATACAAAGCTGCATTTGGAAGAGTTAAAGAAGAAAAATGCCTCCAACCCAAATTGCCTTGTGAGCTTTTTTTGCAAGAGTGGGCCAGAATGGTTTGTGGATGATAAAAAAGTTTAAGTTGTTTAGTTTTAATACTTTAGATGACTTTACCTAGGAATTTAAGTGATTTGGGATTCATGTTTTTGCGTCTAAATTTAATGGTGCATTCTATGTACATAAGGATAAGCAGACATACATTTTTTTGTACATGTAACTTAACTATTTTCAAATAGATGTGCCTATCCCTGAATGGATAGGTTGGCATCCTACCAAATTACAAAATTAAGTAGATATGAATTAGTATATGGAAGTGTTAACTGAACCAAACTTGGGTTCGCCCACCCATCGCCCAGCAAAGCCAATCAACTGACACAAAACTGCTGTGAAGGAAAGTACAATGTCTATTTGCAGGGCTCCAAGCAAGGAGAATGGGCAGCTCATGCTCAAAAGACCCAAGTTCCTCTATGGTTTTCAGGGAAGGTTTTTAAAGGCAACATTTGGGGTGAGGGTTGCAGGGTGCATGACTTTCTTTTGATTGGCGTGGTGGTTAGGTGACAAGGTGGAATTTCAGGAATCTCAAATCAACTTTCTGGTTCCAACCAGACTGGAGTCAGCACGTTGTCACCATCCTCCACCTGGTCAGGGGTCTTAATTTCTGCATAACATCTCAAAGATATGCATCAGATTGTTATGTATATTCCTTCAGGAGGACTCTGTCTTATCACTGAACTGTTGTTCAAGCTATCTTGTTTAATTGCTTTTCCTTTGTTTCTGCATTCCATCACTTCTCTAATTAGTAACTGTTTGAGTCTTCTCTTTGGAACTCAGGGAAGACATAGGAGACTAAAATCTTTTCTACAGACAAGGAAGGGTGGGGGACACAGAGGCTTTTGTACATGGGAGGGCCTCGCAGGGTCCTGCTCAATTTCAATCCCCCCTTTTCTTTAATACTTCTTACTCCTGAGGGGAACAGGGGTGGGACAAGAAAGGGAATTAAGTTTTAGATAGAGAGGTTAATCATACTTGTCAGGGGAACTCGGTTTTAGCAGGGGCCCCAGTTTCAGAAGTACTAGCTGAGTGCAGTTCCTCTTGTGAAATTCTAGGCTTATAAAACATACTGATCCAAACTCAAACACATTTTTATTTACTCAGTTATCCATGATTCCAGTCTGCATCGGTAACAATTCAAATTCATAACAATAATTTTTTTATTAGCAACAGACTAACTTTGAGAATAAAAATGCAACCAGGTCGAGAATTCCTGAATTTGCTTTTTTTTTTTCATTAGACATTAACTGAAGTTTAAGATGAATAATATTTTATACATCTAGGTTGATGATAATATAAATAATCCTGGCCTAAAAGCTGTATCCTGTAGCTTTAAAAACATTTTTTCTGGAAGCTTCCCTGGTGGCGCAGTGGTTAAGAATCCGCCTGCCAGTGCAGGGGACTCGGGTTCGAGCCCTGGTCCGGGAAGCTCCCACATGCCGTGGAGCAGCTAAGCCCGTGGGCCACAACTACTGAGCCTGCGCTCTAGAGCCCGCGAGCCACAACTACTGAGGCCTGTGCACCTAGAGCCTGTGCTCTGCAACAAGAGAATCCACCACAATGAGAAACCCGCGCACCGCAACAAAGAGCAGCCCCCACTTGTCACAACTAGAGAAAGCCTGCGCGCAGCAGCCAAAAATAAATAAATAAATAAATTTATTAAAAAAAGAAATTTCTTCTCTATCACGTAACAGGAAATAAGTAGAGATTAAGCTCTCTTAAAATAATTAAAGAAGACAATTTAGATGATGCAAACTTTATTTAACACTTCATGAAGCGAGCAGTCTCCATTCCCAAGGGTCCAGAGAACTTCAAAATGGACTGGAAGGCAGGACGCTTTTATAAGATAAAGAATGAGGAATAGAGAAGGGAAAATTTAAATGAATAAGGAAAAGGGAATACGTATAGAGCCCCGAGTTGGCTTGGCATGTGGGGATTGGTTGACTGGATATACTGCATTTGTGGTCAAGTGGAACATTTATAGGGACTTGAAAGTTACATGTTTCAGTTTGCTGACATGGCACCCCAGGCAGGAGCAGCTCCATCCTGGACCTAGACATTTATTTCAACAGCTCTTTAAACTAAATTAGTAACTTTATTTATTTATTTTTTCAAGAGGACAATTAGTTTTTATTTCAGATATTGTAGTAAGAAACTCAATTGGTATCTTCTTTTTTTTTTTAATTGAAAAGTATGATAACCATATTTACTCATTAAATACTGTTTTTCTGAAACACAGCTTGGAAACATCCAGCATGCATGTTTAACCTCAGTACAATGGGTTTAAAACCAAGTATGCATGTTACATGCATCAAGGCTAGATTACAAATTATCATGGTCATCATCATCTTCACATTTTATTTTCAGTGCATTTGATGATTCACTGGCAGTATTTTGTGATGACACCATGTTAGTGGTAATAAGAATGTCTTTGGAACTAATTAATGATGGATTAATTAGAACATTCTGAACTGCTGATGTTGCAGGAATTGATGCTTTCACAGCTGGGGATTGTGAAGTGGGCATCTGTACTGTGAACCTTTGCCCTTTGAGGGACACTGGAGTCCCTACTTTAGTTGACACAGACGTGGTGTGTGGGGTTGGTGTGCCAAGTGTGGGAGTACTTGGTCTGCTAATAACTGAACCAACACTTTACCGCAGAACTGTTCTTCTTCCCGCAGAAGTAGATCCCTGTTTTAAGGCTTAAATCTATTATTTGGAGCAGTCAAGGAGTATCTACCAGTTGGCAAACTAGAGCCTGAACATGGCTTGATCAACGGCAAAGGGGTTTGATTTCTTTGCTTTGCGATATCTAATAAAAAATCTCTTGGGGGAGGAGAGGTAAATGACTCAGAATCTTTTCTTCCTTCATTACCTTCATTTCTGTCAGCTGCAGACAGAACATGAAGACCCAGAATTAATCTGCACATTAAAATGATTAACCATAAGGCTATGTAATTCAGAAGGAAGGAGTGGGGATGAAAGGCTGAGTAGGAAAAAGAAATGAGACAGGAGATAGGATTGTTTTCTTTGCTGTGCAGAAGCTTTTTAGTTTGATGTTGTCCCACTTGTCTGTTTTCGCTTTTGTTGCCAATGCTTTTGATGTCAGGTCCATGAAATCACTGCCAAGACCAATGTCATGAAACTTATCCCCTGTTTTCTTAAGGAAAATTAGTAACTTTAAATGAGGGATTGTTAAAGTTAAAAGATCATGATTATTAAAAAGTTACAAAACTATTGAAAGTTTACCAAAGTATTTTATTCACCTTCAAAGTTTATCTTTTATCTTATAAGGGTTTTTTTTTTTTTAGTACATATTAAAACAAGAAAGGAACACTTGGGGAAAACTAGGGCCAGAAGAGAAAATTTGGGCTTGTGTATAAATTCCCCTCAAATCCCTGTATCCTGCGCTGACACATTCATATTTCTAAGGAGGATAACAGGAGAGGATCTCTAAAAAACAATGCAAAACGTTGAATCCTGAAGAAGTCTCCTGTCCTGCATTCTGCCCCACCCTGTCATCCTCAGATGAAATGGGCTTGATAAATTAGAAGAAAGGTCAGGATAAAGTAGGCTATGCTTAAGTAATAAATAAACCTCAATGAGTAAATTGTTTAAGACACTGAGGATTTTCTTCTGCACTCAAAGTCCAGAGTGAATCAGGTGACCCTCTCCTATCCTGCAGCCTGCAAGGTTGCCGTGTCAAGAAAAGAGGAAGCTAAAAGTTTCCCCGCGTGTCTGTAGGGGCCGGGAAGTGCCCTCATGACACTTCCTCCACATTTCATTGGTTGTAACTCAGCCACATTATCCCAACTTAAGGGAGCTTGGGCCAGCAAGGGGACATGAAGTGGGACTTAGACGTCTCTGCCTCCGAAAACTTTCTGACTCCTGTAAGCTCCTCCCACCTTAGTGATCAGCTCCCTGATTTCTCTCCTCAGAACCGACATCCCCCCAAAGAAAGAGAACTGGCCAGTGAGAACGAGAGAGAGAGAGAGGGTGAGTGGGAGCAATACGTCTCCTACCAAGCCCCAGAGCACAGAATTCCAGAATGGTACCGTATCCCAATGTGAGAGACTCCAGGTCATCCCACACGTCATTTTATTAACGAGTGAAAAAAGAGAGAAAGAAAACCATTCAACTAAGACTATAGACAAGAATATACTTCTCACTCTACTTCCCTTCCTCCCGTGTGACTACTCCCACTAGAGTGAATCTGATAAAGTGTATGTCTGATTTTCTTACTCCAAAACATATCAAGAACCGTAAGCTTCCTTAAGCTCAAATGACTCGTTTTCAACCTCATCTTCATTTGTTAAAGGGCAGCTATTATTATATGAAAAGAGCCTTTTCATATTCTACTGCATATTCTGTGACATTGGGGTCACCAGCATGAGTGACACTTTCTGGACTCATCCAACCAACATTCTGAATGTCTTCCAGGTGCCGGCTCTTGTGCCAGGTTGGTGCTTGGGCTGTACTCTTCTCTAGGAGCTCACGGTCTAGCAGCTGCCATCTGAGTCCGGGCAGATACATTACAGGAAACATAACTACTGTTTCTTGTAAGCCACGCCCTGAGGTGCGTCGCTGGGTCTGTGCTCAGCCAGAAAAGGAAAAGGGCCCCTGAGGCACCAGTTGCTCACCGCTCCTGAGTAATCACATCCAGGATGGGGTGGTATATACATTAAAGACAACAATTTTCACTGTTCTCATGGGAGTTAAAAATTGGAATTAGTTTTTCCCAAAGCCAACTTCAACTTTCTCCAACAGTCAGATTTTATTTGAGACCTGGGGGGCAGGGGAGAAGACAGTGTTCATTGGTGCCTCTTTGGAACTCACTTTTGCCATCAGAGAGGCTCCTGGCCGGCCGCGATGCTGGCCCACGGCAGGTGGGACTGAAGTGGGAGCAGAAGCTGTGACCCGGGACTCCAGGAGGTGCACTTCCTAGACCCAGCTCTTCCATTAACTCGCTCTGCAACCTTGAAGGAGTCCTTTGGCCCCTCTGACCTTCAGTTTCCTCATGTGTAAAATCGAATGCTTAGACTAGACAGGCCTCTCCCAGCTGAGACACCCTGTGATTCTGGACTTCTGTGTTCCTGCCTCTGTAATTGAGGTCCCCAGCCCTGTGTCACATGGGGTCTGCAGGATGCACTGGTGCACTGTCATCAGTGATCAACTTGAGAGGCATGCCCCCCGCAGTGACTTGCCAAGAGAAAAAGTATTAGATACGTCACCTCCAGAACTCCTTGGCATTGATTTTTTTTTTTTTCCCTACAGCTTCCAAATGCTCACTGTAGTCACAGAATGAAGAAGGAAATAATCCTTCTCCGGCCAGTAAAGTCAACAAGTGGAATGGCTGGGGATCTCTGCACCCATGCGTACATCACCGAGGCAGCCTTGCCAAAGGGTACTTAGCCCGTTGCTGAGGGTTTACAGAGAGGCAGTTATTGAAGGCGGTGTGCTGCCTGTCACTGGGAGCCCAGTTCACCCAGGGGGACTTGCCACGTGGTATTGTGGAGGTACAGACCTTCAAAGAGGCTCAGCCTTCTCCTTGCATTCACACACATACTTTGCAGATAAGGGAACTGAAGCCCAGGGAGGTTGACTAGCCCAAGATCATGAACATTGGGCAGAACTGAGATGAAAACTTACATCTTCTGTCTGACTCCTGACTTACAGGCCTAAGCTCTTATACCACACAGTGCTAGAGAATTCATAGACACACTCACTGAAACTTGAACCTGGTATCAATAATAGTCGTATGGTAATGATAGTGCCAGCAATGGTAATTACATATACCACATATTTATGTTATACGTGTATCCTGTGTATTACACACACCCCGTTTATTGAGCAGCCGCCATTAACCAGGCACTGTGCTAGTCATTTTATGTATCTTAGCTCTCTTTTTTACAATAACTGTAAGATATAATCTCCTTATTATCATTCCTAACTTACAGGTAAGAAAACTGAGGCTTAAGGAGATGAACTCACTTGTTCATTTGGTGACATATAGCCCACTCATTCCGCTGAACCAATTTTTTAAAAGTCTTAACTATGTACGGGCATTAAACTAGTCACCATGGTGGGATTGAGAAATAAACTAGGGAAGAGCTCTTCCTTAAGGAGATAATAGAAACCTCTGACATAAGCCGCAGATATATGGGACAGCAGTATAAGGGAGAAGATGTCAGAAGAAAGATTTGGCTATATTGAGGAATTCAGAGAAAAGGATGATTTTTTTCCATACTGAATGGATTAGGAAAGGAAAGGAAAGGTAGCTGAACTGAACCTCAATAGAAGGGTAGGTGCTGGGCACTGGAATCGGGGTGAAAGGCCTTCCAGAATAAACAGAAGCACAGAGCCCGAAAGTAGCTACACATGGAACCAACAGCAAATCGGTTGGGAAGTTTGATCTCTGACCAGTATATGCAACAGCAAAGGGACACTGAGTGTAAAATATTTAGTAGGTAAAGGCCCAAGGTGACTAATCCCATGAACCACCAGCTGTAAAGAAATCTTGCTTTCAGATTTTGTTATACCAAAAGAAATGGAAAAACCACTAGAAAACTTGTAAATTTGGCGTCTAACCTAAAAGCAAAGTGGAACTGACCCAGCCCACAGTGAGAGATTCTTCATGGGAGAAACTAGAGCATCTTCCTGTAAAGTCAAAAGGGTTTACGGTTGTAGGAGGTCGTTGATTCTGAACATACATATCTGAACATACAGGGAGTCAAATCAGTCTCCCAGAAACAGAACATCTGCAAATGGTAAAATCCTGATGTGGCACAGGTAATTTACATCACTGCTTTAAAGGGGAGTGGTGATTTGTCTCCACTGAAGTAAGAACAAGGAGAGAGGATTGGACTTAAACTAGCGTCGTGCCAGTAAATGTTTACATACTAGCGCTCTTTTAAAATGTGCATATGTCCATGCTTCAGTTTATTATGAATTTTATTGCTATAAAGGCAGTACACACTTTAGAAATAATAATAGAATACTAATACTACTACTAATAAGATACTAATATACAATACGCTTTGTTGTAAATTCCATATAGCCAGCTGGTCCTCACAGAATGCTTTCATTGCTTTTTGCAAAATTCTTGTGTCTGTAGACAATCTGTGGTTGCAGTTAATGAATGAGTATAGTCCCAACATGAATGTAGTTGATATTTTTGGTTACTTAATTAGAAGAAAGAGAAACAAAAAAGACCAATGTTGGAACTTTTCTCACTCAGGACAAACCTGAATCAAAACGTGAGCAACTTCTTTGCAGAATCAAACAATAGTTTTCAAATAATAGAAGACTGGTTTTTCAATTTGATGCTCTTCATGATGTAATGGTTACAGACATAGCACGCTTTAAAGCTTAATTTACAATATTAACATTTTCTCCATTACTTTTTTTGCAATCAGCTGTACAATAAACCAAGTTCTGATTTGTAGTGCGTACTTATTTCTGTGATATAAACACTCTCATATGGCTGGTTTCCAGCTACCAATGAGATATCATTGAATGCAGAGTAGGGAAGAGAGGCATAGTAGCAGAACTTGTATGATATTTCCACTGTTACGGACTGAATGTTTGTATCCCCCTAAAATTTGTATGTTGAAGCCCTAACTCCTAGTGTGATTGTATTTGAAGGTGGGGCCTTTGGGAGGTAATTAAATTTAGATGAGGTCATGAGGGTAGGGCTCCCACGATAGGATTAGTGTCCCTATTAGAAGTGGAAGAAACACCACAGCTTGCTTGCTCTCTGCCATGTAAGGACACAGCCTCAGCTAGAAGACTGTCACCTACAGGCCAGGAAAAGAGCTCTTACCAGCAACCAGATCTGCCCAGCACCTTGATCATGAACTCCCCAGCCTCCAGAACTGTGAGAAATGTCTGTTGTTTAAGCCACTCAGTCTCTGGTGTTTTGTTATGGTAGCCTGAGCTGACTAATAGAACCAGCATAGAGTGAATGTGAATAACTTCAAGGCATAGTTAATACTAAAATGTTGTAAAGCAATTAGAAAGTGATGTCTTAAATATTTATTTCTTCTGCATTTGTTTCGTTTACTTTTTATTTTGAAGTAATTATAGACACATGGGAATTTGCAAAAATAGTACAGCATCCCACATACCCCTTACCCAGCTTCCCCCAGTGTTGACGTCTTATATAACCGTAATACAATATCACAAACAGGAAATTGAGACTCGTACAATACTACTAAAGACATTAATCAGCTATCACCATTTTTATATGGATTCATCTGTTGTGTGTGTGTGTTTGTGTATATGTGTGGTATGTGTGCAGTTTTATCCCATGTATAGATTTGTATAACCACCAGGACATTCAGGATACATAAATGTCCCATCATCACAAAGGAATTCCCTTGCGTTTTCTCTTTAGATTGTCACCACTCCATCCTTGTCTCTCATAGCCCTTAATCTGTTCTCCACGTCTATTGTGAATATAACAATAAATATCCAGAATGTTTAAAATACAGAACCATACATTACATCAACTTTTGATACTGACTTTTTTTCACTAAGTGTAATTCCCTGAACTTTGTTTCATGTATCATTCCTTTTGATTGCTAAGCAGTGTTCCATCGTGTGGATGTACCAGTTTGGTTAACCACTCAGCCACTGATGGATACTTGAGTTGTTCCAGTTTTTACTGTTATGGTAGAGCTCCCATAAATATTTGTGTACAGGTTTTTGTGTGAAAGTAATTTTTCCTTTTTCTGGGATGTGACCAAGAGTGTGACTGCTGAGTCATATGATAAAGTACAAGTAACTTTTTCCCAAGTTATTTGGGAAATTATTTTCTAAAGTGGTTGTATCATTTTACTTTCCTGCCAGTATGTATGAGAGATCAAGCTTCTCTGCATCCTTGCCAGCATTTTGTGTTGTTACTATTTTTCATTTTAGCTATTTTAATAGTTGAATAATGATATTGTGATTTTACTTACTTATTTTTTAACATCTTTATTGGAGTATAATTGCTTTACAATGGTGTGTTAGTTTCTGCTTTATAACAAAGTGAATCAGCTATACATATACATATATCCCCATATCTCCTCCCTCAATATTGTGATTTTAATTTGCATTACTTAATGGGTAATGATGTTAGACATCTTTTCATGTGCTTGTTTGTCACCCATGTCACCTCTTTGGTGAAATGCCTCTTTATATCATCTACCCATTTTCTAATTGGATTTTTTTGTTTCCTTACTGTTGAGTTTTGAGAGTTCTTTATATCATCTAGATATAAGAATTTTGTCAGGTGTGTGGTTTGCAAGTTTTTTCTCCCAGTCTGTAACTTATCTTTTCATCCTCTTAAAAGGGTCACAAAAATCTTAAATTTTGATGACGGTAAATTTATCTGTGCTTTCTTTTATGGATCATGCCTTTAATGTCATGTCTCAGAACTCCTCGTGTAGGTTTAGATCCTAAAGATTATCTCCTATGTTTTCTTATAAAAGTTTTAAAATTTTACATTTTAAATTTAAATCCACAATCCATTTTGAGTTAATATTTTTGTATGGTATGAGGTTTTAAGTCGAAGCTATTTTTTGCCCATGGATGTCCAATTGTTCCAGCACCATTTATTTAAAAGCTTATTTTTCTCCACTGAAATTTCATTTGTTTTTCATATAATTTATTTTCTTGTAGGTTTAATTTTTAATAATGGCTGTGGCTTGACATCCAGCTCATAAACTCCCTGAAAATTTAACCATGGGCTCTGGGAGCCAGTACAGGCTGACTGCAGCATACCATTGATTTAAACTGTGTTGTAAGGTTCTGATTAGAGGAAAAAAGACAGCCATAGAGATGATTAGGGATGGTCAGCATGTGTAAATGTTGAAATATATAACGTAAAGCATTAGAAAAGCACCAAGGCCCAGAGGTGGCATTAGTACCATCTTGTAGAAAATTAAAACTCAGATTTGAAATTCACGTTTTATTAGCTTTGGAGAGAGGGAGCAGGAATTGAATGTAATTCGTTAATTTGAAATTGCTTAATTCATAGGTTCCCTTTAAACTAATTGGGTGGCCAAGAAGCTTGGTAGGACAGTCATGGCCTCTGTGGTCAAATGAAGCTGGGTCTGATTCTTGGCACTGACATTTATCAGCTTTGAGGAACACCTCAATGACCTTTAGTTTCCAGTAGTGTTAAAATTGGGAGAAGAATCCAAAGCTGTGTTCATTAATTTAACAAATACTTGATGAGTTCCAGGCTGTGTAGAAGGGATTAGGGATACAGCAGCAAGCAAAGTCATCACAATTTTTGCCCTCAAAGATTTATGGTCCAGTGGAAAGGTAGACAATGAACAAAAAAGCACACTAGTGAAAAATAGTGTTACAATTGTGATAAGTGGCATAAAGGAAAAAAAAAAGCAGGTGCTATGATTCAAACAGACAAGCGAAGAGCCCAGCACAGTTCCTAGCACACAGAGTGTGCTAAGTGGTAGCTATTTTTTTATTACAGCTTTGGGTAATACGAGGGTGGTTCAGACAGAGGTCTGAAGACCTCATCAGAGGGCCTGACTACTCATCACTTACATTGCGTTATAATGCCTGCTTTGCATAGAGAGCTGAATTGGATATACTTTAAGGGCCCTCTTAAGATTCTTAAGTGTCTAAGAATCTGTGACCATCATGTGTGTCAAGCAGGGATTTGTTTAATTTGTTTACACAGAGACATGGATAAATTCAGCAATCAATATGGTAGTCATTAAGTCAGATGCTTCATATATTTATATTTTTAATAACATTTTTCTACCATACTCCCTAGTCATTGTGCCCTTTTAAAAATGGATTAAATTATGAAAAAGTACTTAGGGATCTACAGTTCTGAAACCTGGGACAATGCAATGACTGCTGAAGTGTTTTATCAATTTTATTTTCAACTATATACACGTCGGGTTTTGTTTGGAAGTAAGTTATTGTTAATCAATGATTTTTGTAATGAAGCCCATAAATCCACATTAAATAAACATCCAAACTTGTTGATGTCCTTTTGCTTTCCTCTTTGAGCTTGTGTATTTTCATCAGAATAATTCACTAAAATCAACCTGAGTCTTTTTTTTTTAATTTTTACGAGTTTTCCACTGAGTCTCCCCTGACCTACTGATCAACCAGGCCCAGTGTCAGCTGCCTGGGCAGGTCTGGGGCAGGGGCTGCGGGACATCTGAGCACTTCTGCTTCTTAACTGATGTTCTTATTCTTTAAAACAAAACACATAATCTTTCCTCCCCACCACTATCTCTACCACCTCCATTTTTTCAATGGGAAGATGAGTAAGAGGGACATGGCTAGTTCTTTCATTTTTTTCTGACTATCAATTTGGCACTACGTTATTGTAAAACATTTGGAAAATTACAAACACTTCAAAGGAGAAAATAAAATTTTATCTGTGGTGGTACCATTTGCAGAATTCTTTTCCCCATACCTTGAAACACTGGGCGTGATCATTCCAAAATTTCAGGGTTGAAGTCTAAGTCACTGCTTCTGCATCCACCATGGTTTGAGACTAACAAGTGAAGCCAGGTACCTAACCCAGGCCCGAGATTCAAGAAGAATGTCCAGCTCAAACGTGCATAATGCTGGTGGCAGGAACTCTCCTTAGTACTTTGCAGATACATTTCTTACAACAACGCTGCAGAAGTATGATTATTATCCCCAGTTTTCTAAACTCACAGAGGCAGAGTAAGAGACAACCTGAATCCAGACCCAGGAAGACCAGTTCCAAGTCCACAGACTAAATAACCTTCTTAGACTATAGAAAGCCTAGTGACAGGTCCGACTCCTCTCCTCCCCTGGCACATCCCTTTCTATGTGAAGCCAACACCTTCTTTGTTTCTTTGTCCCAATCCAGGTCCAATATTGACTTTGCTCATATTTTGACTGGTTAAGTGATGCTGTCTCTCACTCTTGTGAATAGAGGATCTGTTTTGTCCCTTTACCCTCTTTTTAGAACCTTCGCTCCACTCACTTCTATTGAAGGCCAACTGCATTTCCATGACTCAGCAGTATTATTCCCAATCATCTCCCCATTTCTCCACATCTGGCAGTTCTACCCAATAACCAAAGTCTCATAAGATACCAAGCATAAATTTGGGAAGGAGGGAGGGAGATGATTAAGCTCACTTTTTAACATGGAGGGCAGGAGGATTTCTGAGGTCACTGAGGGGCAGGGACTCTTTACAACTACGGGGAGATAAATTTGGTTGATTGGTGTATGTCCTTGATTTTTTTCTATGCATAAGTTTAAAATTTTTTAAATTTTATTTATTTTAATTTTTTCCCAACTTGTGATTTTGAAATATTTCAGACCCACGGGAAAAACCCAAAGTATTTTCACTGGACACTTTTAACCGGTACCTACAGTATTAGTTTCCCAGGACTTCCAGAACAAATCACCACAATTGGGTAACTCATACAACAGACACTTATTCTCTCACAGTGCTGGAGACTAGGAGTCTAAAATCATGGTGTTCGTAGGCCCTGCTCCCTCTGAAGGCTCCGGGGAAGAATTCTGTGCCTCTTCCTGACGTCTGGTGATTGCTGGCAGCCCTGGACATTCCTTGGCTTGTATCCCTCGAATCTCTGCCTCGGTCACCACGGCCTTCTCCCCTGTGTGTCTCTATGTCTCCTCTTCTTCTAAGAACCATATTAGGTTTAGGGCCCACCCTTATCCATTGTGACCTCACCTTAATTTAACTAATTACTCTGCAAAGACTCTTGTTAAACAAGGTCACATTCTGAGCTTCTGGGTAAACGTGCATTTTGGGGGGACTGTTTAACCCAGCACACCTACATTTATTAATTATTAACATTTTGACACCTTTGTTTTATCTTTAACTCCATCCATCCATGTCTGCACACATGCATCTATCCACACACAGATTTTGTTGATCCACTTGAAAGTTAGTACTAGACGTGATACCACAACCCTAAATACTTCAGCTGATATCTTCAGCTAAGAAAAAAAACATCGTTCTACATAATCACAATATAATTACCACAACATAATAAATTTAACATTTGATACCATGATTTATATGAGATATAGACCATATTTAAATTTTCTCATTTATTCCAAAAATATTCTTTCTAGCTGATGGTTTTTTCCAAATCAGGATCGAATAAAGGATCAGACACTGCATTTATTTATTATGTCTCTTTATAGTCTCCTTTTACTAGACAAGTGCCCTCCCCCATTTTTCTCATGTCACTGACATTTTTGAAGAGTCCATGCCAGTTATTTTCGAGAATATCCCATATTCTAGATTGGTCTGATTATTTCTTGATTACATTCAAGTTAAATATTTTTGGAAAGGATACTACGCAGATGATACCGTATTGTGTCCCCCTAGTACATCACACCAGGAGGCTCAGAATGTCCGTTTGCTCCATTATTCGTGATGCTAAATACAATCTCTTGGCTGAGGTGCTGAGAGCCAGCTCTCCCCCTTGTGATGCGGTGCCCATGATTCCCCGTTCAACCAATTCCTGTTTCACATTGTCTTTTGAAAATTTGCCCATTTCTGTTCTGAGCTTTTGTATTTCTGACTAGAGGTTTTTTTAAAAATATACAAAGTGCTTTTTTATGGACATTTAATTCAGTTGGGGTTTGTGTTACAGCTTTCTTCTACTTTGAAGTTTTTGGGGGGGAAGAATTTTCACCTGCTGAAATATTTTGGTTCTCGATTTCCATGGTCTTACAGTGACTCTGTGGGGATGATATCTGCTCTTTTACCTTTGAATAGTCTTGCATTTTCCTGAGTCAGCAGCAACAGGTGATTCTGTGCAGACAGTGGTAAGGTTTTGGGGAGGCTCACTTAATTTCTTAGTTCAAGAGCACTGTCTTCTGTTGATACACTTAAGAGCGCTTTTCAAAACTAGATGACGCCTTTTATTGGTGGGGGGCGGTGCCTTCTCGTTCTTCTCTGATGGACCCCTCATCTTGCTTCCTCCTGCTTCATCACCTGGGCTTTAAGGACCCCTCTCATCTCCCCAGAAAGGTGCCTTCCCAAGACTGCCACCTCTGGGCAGCTCCCTCCATTTGTGTGCCCAGTAATGGTGTCCTGATCCAACAGATTATAGACTTCTGTCAGTGTTTATCTTTTCAGAGTGTGACATTTTCCTGCTAAGAATGATTTTATCTGTGCTCTGCCACTGCCAGGCCTGCTGCCTTCTCCTTTTTCCCAAGCATTCTCCAGACAATTCTCAGCTCCAACAAGTCTTCAGTGCTGGCTCTGCAGATTCCAGATTCTTCTTTTCCTAGCTCTGTGTAAACTGGGATTTGTAGCTTCCTCTGTCTTCTAGTTATGCAGTAGACAGAGGTTATGGGTGGTTTTATTTGCTCTCCTTATTGATCTCTGTAGGTTCTGGAGGACACATGTAGAGAGATCCATATTTAGTTAATGTATAGAAACTCAAAGCCTGCATATATTTATTCTTACTTTCTTGGTATTTTAATGTAAATACAATGATATATTTTGCTTATTTTAAAGCTACAGTGGTAACATAATTATATCTATTTATATCTATGTATTTCTCTTTTTGTGTGTGTGATTTGCTTTTTAGCTTTAACCCTTGAATTCTTCTGAAGTTCTGCTTGCTTTTGGCTTGCTTATCTAGACCTTCCGTTCTCGCCTGTAGGCACAGTAGAACATAAGGAATCGTGGCCTAGTTTGCTTAGAAATGGACAGATGCTTAGAGAGATGAAGGGTAAACTAGGGCCTTGTCCAAATGTGGTTGATGCTTTTTGAAGCACAAAATGGACAAGGGCAGGGTAGGGCTTGATTGTAAATTCTTACAGATGTTGAGTGGCAGCCTCTTGACACTTGAAGCTTTCATTTCTGCTGAGCTTTTTGAGGACCAACTGTCCTTCAAAGCTGGCTGCTCATCAGATCCCTTGGAACAGCTTTATGCAATGTCACGTTGTTAGACACTTGTTTATGTCCCAAATTCCTCATGAAGATTTTAACTTGTCATGAGCAACTCCTACCTCCTTCTCTCCCAGGGCTCCCTGCAGGAGTCCTGCTCAAAGTAGGTTCTCAGGGACTATTCCATCACCTTTGAAAGCCTCTATCTTGAAACCTCAAGAGGTGTTACATCAAAAGCAGTTTACTTTTCTTTGGAGACTGATGAGGAAAACAAAGGCGCCTGAGCAGAAATGAGAATAGGAGCATTTGTGTGCTCTGCGGCCTCTCTAGGCTGACTCTGTAACATGTTAAGCCCTCTTCATTTTGCTCAAGAAGTGGTGAAAAAATAAAACAAGACCATTAGTACCCCCCTTTAAAATATATATTATACGGGTATGCCCCAAAATAGCCACCCAAGTTGGTGCCTGGGCATTGCCAGTAAAGCCCTTTTGGAGGGACTAGATTATGAATTCAATTAAGAATCTCTGTATTGCACATTCAAAAGGTCTGATGTTATTTTAACTTCTGTGAGTTATTCTGTTTACAATTATTATTCATGGCACAACACATGTCCCTGGGATGTAAATAAATAAATAAGGCAGGGGGACATGAAAATTGAATGATGTCACCCTCCCTTGGACAAGCCCTTCAGTGGTTTTCCTTGTCCTGAGGTAAGGAACAAATTTTTTTTTTAACATCTTTATTGGAGTATAATTGCTTTACTTTGTTGTGTTAATTTCTGCTTTATAACAAAGTGAATCAACTATACATATACATATATCCCCATATCTCCTCCCTCTTGTGTCTCCCTCCCACCCTCCCTATCCCACCCCTCTAGGTTGTCACAAAGCACCAAGCTGATCTCCCTGTGCTATGCAGGTGCTTCCCACTAGCTATCTATTTTACATTTGGTAGTGTATATATGTCCATGCCACTCTCTCACTTCGTCCCAGCTTACCCTCCCCGCTCCCCGTGTCCTCAAGTCCATTCTCTAATAGGTCTGCGTCTTTATTCCTGTCCTTCCCCTAGGTTCTTCAGAACCTTTTTTTAGATTCCATATATATGTGTTAGCATACACTATTTGTTTTTCTTTTTTTTTTAATGTTCAAATGCATATTTAATTTTAAAATAACATTAGCCATTCTTTATAATTGAGGAGAAAACATGGGGTATGATCTCACAATTCACTTTTTTTTTTTTTTTCCTGCTTGCCAATATTTTTTTTTTTAACATCTTTATTGGAGTATAATTGCTTTACAATGGTGTGTTAGTTTCTGCTTTATAACAAAGTCAATCAGTTATACATATACATATGTTCCCATATCTCTTCCCTCTTGCATCTCCCTCCCTCCCACCCTCCCCATCCCACCCCTCCAGGTGGTCACAAAGCACCGAGCTGATCTCCCTGTGCTATGTGGTTGCTTCCCACTAGCTAGCTATTTTACGTTTGGTAGTGTATATATGCCCATGCCACTCTCTAACTTTGTCCCAGCTTACCCTTCCCCCTCCCCATATCCTCACGTCCATTCTCTAGTAGGTCTGTGTCTTTATTCCCGTCTTGCCACTAGGTTCTTCATGACCTTTTTTTTTTTTTTCCCCTTAGATTCCATATATATGTGTTAGCATACTGTATTTGTTTTTCTCTTTCTGACTTACTTCACTCTGTATGACAGACTCTGGGTCCATCCACCTCACTACAAATAACCCAGTTTCGTTTCTTTTTATGGCTGAGAAATACTCCCATTGTATATATGTGCCACATCTTCTTTATCCATTCATCCATCGATGGACACTTATGTTGCTTCCATGTCCTGGCTATTGTAAATAATGCTGCAATAAACATTGTGGTACATGACTTTTTTTGAATTATGGTTTTCTCAGGGTATATGCCCAGTAGTGGGATTGCTGGGTCGTATGGTAGTTCTATTTTTAGTTTTTTAAGGAACCTCCATACTGTTCTCCATAGTGGCTGTATCAATTTACATTCCCACCAACAGTGCAAGAGGGTTCCCTTTTCTCCACACCCTCTCCAGCATTTATTGTTTGTAGATTTTTTGATGATGGCCATTCTGAAAGGTGTGAGGTGATACCTCATTATAGTTTTGATTTGCATTTCTCTAATGATTAGTGATGCTGAGCATCCTTTCATGTGTTAGGAACTAATTTTTTATAGGACTTGTGAGCTCCTCTGTTGTCTGGCCTCTGCCTGTCTCTCTGCCAGCATCTGCCGCCCCAACTCCCTCGCTCCCCATGCACCGACCATACTGGCCTCAGTTCAGTTTCTCAAGCATTCCATGCTTCTCGCCACCAGAGGATGTTTGCATATGCTGCTCCCACTCCCTGGTGCTTCCTGCTCCCTGGAATGTACCCATCCTATCCCTTTCCTTAGTCAATACTTGTATATCTGCCAGATCTCAGGTCAAACACCACTTCTTCAGAGAATTCTACTCCCTGGAATGTACCCATCCTATCCCTTTCCTTAGTCAATACTTGTATATCTGCCAGATCTCAGGTCAAACACCACTTCTTCAGAGGATTCTTCTTTGAATGTCCCTCTCACACATTCTCATAGAAACTGGTACTCCTGGGGTATTTCTTGAAGTTGTAATTTTACTTTTTTTGCGGGGTCATTTCCATAACAATGTTCTCCTCCCCCAGACAATCACCTTCATGAATGTAGGAACAGAGTTTGTTTTTGCCAACCATTGAATCCCATGTAGGTAGAACAAAGGGTGGTCCATAGGAATAGCTGAATAAATTTTTTGTTGGCTGCATGAATGAATTGATTAGTGTAAAACAACTGGTGAGGGCTAACTGTCCAAAATGAAACAAATACTGAACAACTGTTTAGTCAGATAGACAGTTAGCTGATTATAAAAGCAATCATTATTTGGTAATCTCAGGAAAGGATGCTGAAACAACTGAACACACACATAGCCTGAGAGACAGATGGAATAACTAAGAGGGAAAGTTGAGGAGGAAGTTTGAAGAAAACATGCTAAAAAATTCAGAGCTACTTGCTGGCTGTGTCTAAAAGCACAGTGTTCATTTCTAGTCACATCACTGCCGCAAGGAGTTTAAAGACACAGTGAAGAGAAGAGCCTGGGAAGGGCAGCCTGAATGATCCCAGATCAAATGTCAAGCAGCTCACAGAAAGTTTAGAGACATACAGTGGAAAGTCAGGAGTTCTTGAAGGGGATGTAATTATAGATCCAAAGCACAATTGTAGTGTGTGATAATGTCACCTGCTTTCATTTTAACAAAGACCTGTTTATACAATGCAGATCCTAGAGTGGAGGTCTGGAAAATTCAAAGCAAATTTATGAAGTACTTTCATCAATAAAAACTAAAGGATCTAAAGGCATAGGGTAGAGTACTGAAATTGATATCTGAGGATAAAGCATTGTTGAATCTGTGAATGATTCCTCTCTCGTGCATGCACACACATGCGTATTTCAAGAAAAGTATAAAAAATAAAGAGTGTAACAAAAAGATGGTGTTAATTTGATCTTTTAAACCAAAATACTGAATTTTTAATCACCCTCTTTTTTCTTAGTCTGAGAGAAACAGACATATGGCTGTTGTTTTCCACTCATTAGAGTATTCTTTTGACTCCAAAAGTGAAGGGAGACTTTTAAATCCTTAGTGTTTACCAAGGGCTTTGAAGGGAATAGCTGAACACTGACTGTTTTTTAGAGTTGGTTATGTTAGACTTCATACCGGTATGGAAATGGAATTGGCTTCTCAAAGCATAGTTCTTGAAGTATATCTCTTACATCTTGTGGAAATTTGTGCATAGGATTGTTGGGACATTTGTGGAAGATCTGGTGAGAATAGAGAAGGGAATTGTTAGGATAACTGGAACAGACAGAGGGAGGGAGTAGACAGGACTATGATAGTAGAAAGATATTGCCCACTACCTAGAGCCTGTCTAATTACTTACAACATTAAAAATGTGGCTAACAGTTCAAAGAGCCATACATTTTTTTTCCAGTTAGAAAATACATCAGATTTAATATGACCAGCCAATGCTTTATTGATAATAAGCTAAAATTACAGAGGGAGTGCTCTGGATAATCAGATCGCTGTGCATTTATGACCATTTCTATTAGGGCAGACACAGTTCTGCCTACAAAACCACCATGGAATTGTGCATAACCAGAGGCTTGAGTTGGTCTGAATGTCTTTGACCTTGAGAAAAGATAATCAGTAGGACTGAGCAAGATGGGGACTAAGGAACAAATTCAGGACAGGCCTGAATTGAAGAGTGAGGTGTCTTAATTATAGGATGATTATAGGTTTAGATGATCATCATATAGAGAGTGGGTGGTGGAGCTAATTCAGAAGGCAGGCAGAGGCTACCAGAGGCAGCCAGACTGCTTCTCAAACTCAGGTGAAAACTTGAGTATGTCCTTACACTATGTCCATTTGCATGTCTACCTCTGTGACAGGCAGAATAAAAGCCCACAACGATGACCTAAATAGGACAAAGATGTCCTAATAGGTCTTAATACATACCCTGATCCCCAGAACCTGTGAATAAGTTACCTACAATTCCTTGCCTTACCATACCTAAAGGGATTTTGCAGGTGTGATTAAGGTTAGGGACCTTGAGACGGGGAGATTATCCTGTATTAGCCAGGTGAACCCAACCTAATCATATGAGTCCTTAAAAGGGGAGAACCTTCCCTAGCTGAAGTCAGAGTCAAAGGGAGATGTGACTACAGAAGAAAAGTGAGAGAGATGCAACGCTGCTATTTTTGAAAATGGACAGTGGGGGCTTTGAGCCTAAGAATGTATGTAGTCTCTAGAAGCTGGAAAAGGCAAGGGAATGGATTCTTTTTAGAGCATCCAGGAGGGACCACATACCTGCTGACACTTCGATTTTAGCCCATTGAGACCTGCATCGGGCTCTGTCTGACAGAAGGGAAAATAATAAATGATGTTGTCTTAAGCTCTTATGTTTGTGTTAATTTGTTACAACAGTGATAGAAAACTAATACAATCCCCTAATCCAAGCCACCAACATTACTCAGCTGAGCTACTGCAGTCTCTTCCTAACTGGTTTCCCTACTTCCAATTCTGTCCTTCCACAACCCACGATTATTCAGAGTTGTCCTCTTGAAAAATACCAGATAAGTAGTATTTTCTGGCTCAAAACTGTTCAACAAACCCATTAACCTTAGGCTAAGACCCAGAATCCTTAATGGCCTTTCTCTAACCTCATATCACACTGCTTTCCCTCCTGTGGACCCAGAAATACCCCCCTCAGAAGTAGCTTTTTCTGACTTTTGTAATAATTGCTTCCTTCCTTTTCTCCATAAATTGATCACCTGTGTATATGTCACTAAATTATATAATTTAGTTTTGTCAGTTTCTTGAACAATATGTAAATGGAATAATACAGTAAGTATTCCTTTGAGTATGACTCACTCAACACTATCTTTGAGAATCATATGTTGCATGTAGCTGGAGTTTATTCATTTTCATTCTAATAATTCATCTCTGAATTCTTTTGGATTTGCTGTGTAAACAATCACATCATTTATAAATAAGAAAAATTTTGTTTCCTTCCAAAACTACTTTTATTTCTTGTTCTTTATAGCACTGTTTAGGACTTCCGGTACAATGTTGAATTAAAACGGTAATAGCAACCATTCCTGTCTCATTCTCAATTTCAGGAAGGTTTCAGTAAGTCATTAATAGGTACAAGGTTTGTTAAAAATTTTCTTTCTTTTTTTTTTTTTGTAAATAGCATTTATCAGACTAAAGAAGTTTTCTCCTATATGTAATTAGTTAAATGTTTTTGGCATGGCTGAGTGTTGAGCTACTGAGATGATCATATCAACAATTTTTCTTTTTTATACTAAAAATAAGGCAAATTACATTAATTAATCTTTAAAATGTTAAATCAAACTAGTATTCCTGAAATAAAGCCCCTTTGATCATGAAGGGTGTGGTGTGTGTCTGTGTGTGTGTGTGTCTGTGTTTTACTACGTTCAGTTTACTAATGTTTAATTCAGGATTTTTACAACTATGGTCATGAGTGAGATTGTCTGGTAATTTTCTCTAGTGCTTTATGTGCTGATTGGATTGATTCATTTGCCTTATTACACACCAGAAACAGACTGCTTTAATTACTGAAGCTTTACAGAATATTTTAATTTCTGAAAAAGCTAGTTCTTCTCCCCCTCTTGTTTTCTTGATGATTCTGATTTATAAACTTGAAAATCAGCTTATCTGGTTACAGGAAAAAAACATGGTGTTTTTACTGGATCTGAATTTAAAATGTAAATTAGGGAAGGTTGACATCTTTATGATTTTGAATCTTCCTATCAAAACATGTAGTGTCTCTTTTCATTTGTTGACATCTTCTGTTATACTCTTTATGCCTTTTTTAGAGGATTTTTTCCCCCTAATAGAATCCTGGATATATTCTTGGTAAATTTATTCATAAGTATTTTATTATTTTTGTTGCTGTTGTAAATGGAGTCTTGTATGAAGGCTATTGATTTCTGTTTGTTAGTTTCATAAGCTGATACATTACTGCATTTCTTTATTGGTAGTATTGGGTTTTAGATATAAAATCTTATCATTCCTTCTCCTTTCCAAGTTTTATACCTCTCATTATTTCTCATCATAATTTTATAAGATTGTAAGTCTGGTACATGGTTAAATAATAATGTGAATACTTGGTATCCTTTGCTTGTGAGGATACTTCTAGTGTTTCTCTACTAAGAATGACACTTTGGGATAGAGGTAGATACATTATCTGATGTTTAGCAACTAACCCATGATTACTGTTTTATCCAAGAATGGATTTAGTTTTTTCAAATATTTTTCTGTATCTGTGGAAATTATCACATTATTTTCTTTTTTGACCCATTAAAGTGATAAATTATATCTATATATTTCCTAATATTGAACCATCTTTGCATTCCCAGGATATATTCCACTTAGTCATAATGATTTTTAATTCTACAGGGTAAGAATGCTTAGAACAACATTATAACATTCAAAAACTGGAAATAATCTACAAGTTCACCAACAGAATAATAGACAAATTAGGGTATTTTATACATGAATGGAAATTAACAGATTACAAACATTTGCACCAAGATGAATAAATCTTACAAACATAGCTTAAATTTTCCCAAAAAGCAAGACACAAAATATATATTTTGGGCTTCCCTGGTGGCGCAGTGGTTGAGAATCTGCCTGCCAATGCAGGGGACACGGGTTCGAGCCCTGGTCTGGGAAGATCCCACATGCCGCGGAGCAACTAGGCCCGTGAGCCACAACTACCGAGCCTGCGCGTCTGGAGCCTGTGCTCCGCAACAAGAGAGGCCGCGACAGTGAAAGGCCCACGCACCGCGATGAAGAGTGGCCCCCGCTTGCCGCAACTAGAGAAAGCCCTTGCACAGAAACGAAGACCCAACACAGCCAAAAATAAATACATAAATAAATAAATTTAAAAAAAATATATATATATATATTTTGTGCATGATTTCATTTATGTAAAGTTAAAAAGTGGGCAAAACTAGAGTATTTAGAGATACATAGGTGATAAATGTAAACAAATAAAAAAATGATTTTCATAAAAGTTAGGAAAAAAGTAGTCACTTTTAAAGTGGAGAGTGGGATGATTGGGCAAAGTTACCTGAGGGCCTCCTAGGGTGCTGGTGATGTTTAAATTCTTGACCTGGGTAGTATTTGCGTGGGTCTGTGCTTTATAATAATTTATGGATCTTTATATTTAATGCAGTCTTTCCATATGTGTATATTGGACTATGAAAAGGTTTTTATAAATTACTTGCTAATAATTCATTTAGGATTTTTGTGTCACTATTCAGAAGTGAGATGTCTATCGTTTTCTCTTGCTTTTATATTTTTTAAGGTTTGGTATGCTTCTTTCATAAGAGGAACTTGAAGATTTTCCTTTTTGTCTAGACTGTGAAAGTATTAGAATCACTGTACAATTATCTGTTCTTTAAATGCTTAAATGTAAGACCCTGAAACTGTAAAACTACTAGAAGAAAGCATGGAGAAAACTCTTCTTGATATTCGTCTGGGCAATGATTTTTTTGGATATGACCCCAAAAGCACAAGCAACAAAAGCAAAAATAGGCAAAAGATATTACCTCAAACTGAAAATGCTTCTGCACAGTGAAGGAAACAATCAACAGAGTGAAGAAACAACCTACAGAATGGGAGAAAATATTTGAAAACCACACACCTGATAAGGGGTTAATATTCAAAATATATAAAGAACTCAACTTGATAGCAAGAAAACAAATAACCCAGTTAAAAAATGGGCAAAGAACCTGAATAGACATTCTTTTGGGAAATACAGATATACAAATGGCCAATATGTATATGAAAAGATACTCAATATCATTAATCATCAAAGAAATGCAAATCAAAACCACAGTGAGATATCACCTGACACCTGTTAGAATAGCTATTATCAAGAAAACAATACATAACAAGTTTTGGAGGGGATGTGGAGAAAAGGGAATCCTTGTGCACTATTGGTGAGAATGTAAATTGGTGCAGCCCCTATGGAAAAACAGTATGGAGGTTCCTCAAAAAATTAGAAATAGAACTACCATATGATCAAGCAATCCTCCTTCTGAGTGTATATTCAAAGGGAATGAAATTAATATCTTAAAGAGATGTCTGCACTGTCATGTTCATTGCAGCATTTTCACAATAGCCAAAATATGGAATCAACCTAAGTGTCCATTGACAAACAAATGGATAAAGAAAATGTCACACCTACACACACACACACACACACACACACACACACACCATGGAATATTACTCAGCCTTAAAAAAAGAAGGAAATTCTGTCATTAGAACAACATAGATGAAACTGAAGGACATTATGCTGAGTGATATAAGCCAGACAGAAAAAGACAAATATTGCATGATCTCACTTACATGTGTAATCTTTAAAAAAAGTCAGACTCATAGAAGCAGAGAGTAGAGTACTGGTTACAAGGGGCCAAGGGATGGGGAAATGGAAAGATGTTTGTCAAAGGGTACAAACGCAGTTGTATACGAAGAAGATTAAGTCTAGATCTTATGTACAGCATGGTGACTATTGTTAATGATACTGTATTGAATACTGGAAATATGCTAAGAGAGTAGATTTTAGGTGCTCTCATGACACATACAAAAAAATGGTAACTGTGAGGAGATGATAGGTTAATTATCTTGATTGTAGTAATCATTTTACTATGTGTATGTGTATCAAATCATGTACACCTTAAATACACACAATTTTTATTTTAAAAGATAAAATATATATATATTTTTAAATTATTTATTTATTTATTTATTTATTTATTTATTTATTTATGGCTGTGTTGGGTCTTCGTTTCTGTGCGAGGGCTTTCTCCAGTTGCGGCGAGCGGGGGCCACTCCTCATCGCGGTGCGCGGGCCTCTCACTATCGCGGCCTCTCTTGTTGCGGAGCACAGGCTCCAGACGCGCAGGCTCAGTAGTTGTGGCTCACAGGCCTAGTTGCTCCGCAGCATGTGGGATCTTCCCAGACCAGGGCTCGAACCCGTGTCCCCTGCATTGGCAGGCAGATTCTCAACCACTGCGCCACCAGGGAAGCCCAGAATATTTTTTAAAAAAAGAAAGAAAGAAAAAGTTATGTGTAGATCTCCATGACTGTGGCTAATATAGAGTTTCTTTTTGGGGTAAGGAAGCTCTTCTAAAACTGATTGTAGTGATGGATGCACAACCTTGTGAATACACTAACAGCCACTGAGTTGTACATTTTAAATGGGTGAAATGTCTGGTATGTGAATTACATCTCAATATACTGTTAAAAAAACTGAAGTCCCTTCTACTACAGTTTCTCCTTGTAAATATCTCTTTATTTTTACTCTGTCAGTCTTGATACTACTTTTTTGTTGCATATACAGTTTGTAACTTATATTCTGCATTGTGAATTGTATCCTTTAACGTTCTTTTTTTCTCACTTAATGCTTTTTGGCCTGGATAAGCAGGAAATATTGTTACTGAGATCACAAATTCTGGATTGGTTAGGTTTAAATTCAGACTTTCACACTTGCAAAGCTAAGTGTCTTTGTGTCCCAGTTTCTTCATCCAAAAAAAATGGGCATAATGATAGTAACTATCTCACTGGGTTTGAAGCGGATTACATAAATTAGTATATATAAAGCACTTAAGATAAGTAAGCAGTAAGCGTTTACTACATGCTTACTGGCATGTAATAAGTGCTATATAAATGTTAGGTTAAAAATTGTCTGCTATTATGCTTCATTATCATGACTCCTGCTTTTTGTTTACATTTGCTGATATACTTCTGTCCTTTTTGGATTTTTTTTTTTTTTACTTTTCTGAATCCCTTTATTTTAATTGTGTCCCTTGTACACTAAATATCACATCTGAAATTCATTTTCATTTGGTAGGTAATTTTGGCCCAGTTGGATATATTTTGTATTAGTTCTATCACTTTATCTTCTATGATGAATTCTTACTATTTTTTAGAAACTGTTCACTATGATCAGTTTTCTTCACTTTGTTTTCTTTGTGAAGCTCTTTTGTGTTCTTGATGGGAAGTTTATGGTTTTTCTCTAGTTATCTTTAATTATAAATTACTCTTAGTCATGTTTATGAGTGTCCATCCTTATTAGTTACAACTGTGAGCAGTTAAACATTTAGTATGTTTCCTCCTCCTCCTTCCTCCCATCTCTCCTCTGCATGTTGATTTCAGTCACAATTATCTTTCTTAGTATTTGCCTTGATATCCTTAAGAATCTTTAGGTTTTTATTTCTTGATTTATCAAGTTTAAATGAAATCCTTTGACTTCCAGCTCTTGTACAAGACAGGAAACACACTTACTCTTTCTTCCAATTTCTTTCCCTCTTCCCCTCCCAATTTTTCAGTTGTACTATATCTTCCACTCTAACCAACATTTTTTCTAGTTTTAGTGGTATTGTGAAATATATTCACTCTCTTCCAATCTTTTTCCAAACTTCTTGATTGGCTGAGTGTTGTTCTTTATTATTTTCCACAAAAAAGATCAACAAAATAATATTCCTGCAGTTTTGCTTCTTTAAAGTTGCTGTTTGTAGTCTTTATCCTTGAAGAAGAGTTTGCATGTATATACCATCCTTATCTTAAACTTTCTTTACTTGCGAATCTTGGAAGTATTGCCTCTGGTATTCAGTGTTTCTGTATAAAAATATGAAGTCAGCTTGACTTCTCCTTATAAAAGTGACTTGATCTTTTCACCTGTCTGCCCAAAAGATTCTTCCCTTATCTTTTAAGCCCAGTAACTTTACTGGAATATGTCCCAATGATCATTCTAGGTCTTTATTTCTTTTGTTGCATTAACTTTCTCATTTCGATCCTCTATGAATCTGCTGTAGTATCTGTAGATACTTTCTGTTGATTCTATCTTTCTGTAGTATCTGTTCACTCTTGTGCTCCATTTTGCTTTCACTTTTTTTATTTTGCTGTTTTGTTCTTGTACACCTTTTCTAAGTTCTGCCAGTTGGTAACTTACCTCCTTTTATTCTGCTCTGTTTTCCCTGAGTTCTTCCATTTCTGCATTATTATCTATCTTCTTTCAACCAGTTGATCACTTCATTTTGGGTTTTTTTCCCCTCCAAATTCATGGCAAAACACGATCACAACTTTCTTCTGCCCTATGATAATATTTTACAGGAGGATGTGCTTTGTTCATAAATTTTGCTCCTTTTTGCCTTTTGTCTTAGAGTATTTTTGTATAGATGTGATTGTTATTTTATTATTCATCACTGAATGATTTTTGTTTTCCTAGACCAGGTATTTATAACAGCTTTCTTGAGAAAGGCCAGTTAGCATTTCTGTCCAGCACAGTTTCAGAATACAAAGGTCCTCTTCTCAGAGCTTACACAAAGCTAGAATGCCTCCTGAAAGTGTGTCTTCTTGGTCTGAATCTTTCCTCTTTTTTACTGAACTTGTTATGGTTCTGTTGGGGTGGAAAGTAACCTTCTGTTTCTGCTCAGCAAATGGTCCAGCTTCTGTTTCTCAGGGTACACGTCTCACTTTCAGGAAGTGAATTTTTGTGGCATTTCCTGAGATCTGTCAAGGCTGGGCTCTTACCACTGACATCTTAAAATCTCTCCTCAGCCTTTCTCCACTTTCTCCTGGGAGAACTCAGTTGCTTTTAGAAAATATTAAAAACGTATTAGAATCTCTCTTGAAGTTTTATTCAAAACTGAGTTTTTGTTTTTACTTTTTCATTCTTCTTGGGTGGTTTCCAGATAGAGGAGGTGTAAGGCTGCGTTACCCAGCCATGCACATAGGCTGGGAGTTTCTACCCCATATCCAACCATCATGAAAAGGATATTCTTTTATTCTTTTGAAGATTCTTTCTCTTGCCACTTTAGTTTCTTTGTGCAGTGGCCAAAAATAGTACAAGAACATCTTCTTTGCAACTTCAAGGCATTGCTCAACGTATGACAACCTGATTTATGGAACTTCTCTACCGCAGAATTGATGGTTCTGAACATGAACTCAAACAGCAGTTACCTGAAAATCCAGACACGTGAGATTTCGCCCCCCAATCTGTCGGTTCTGTCAGGGTGAAATGTGGACCTTCTCAGCCTTCTGTTGTCTCTGTGGCTCTTTTCTAAGTGGTTGAGTAGAAGTGCCCCAGAGGAATCACCTTGGTGCTGGCTCCGCGGCTCTGTGCAGACTGCTAGTCTTAAAAGAAGACAGCTTATGCCTCCCCAGATTCTCTCCTGCTCCCTCTTCCACCTAATTGTTTCAAATTCAACCCCCCCCAACACACACACACACACACACACACACACACACACACACACACACACACTGTATGCTAGGAACCAGTGGGAAAGTGGATCAACTGACAGTTGACAGATTGTTTTATGAACCAAATTCTTCCTGGCAGCAAACCGGGTAGCACACTCAAACTGGGTGATTTGAGAATTTAATAAAGAGGCAATTAATCCCATGAGACTTTGACTCCTCTGTCAGGATTTGGGGAAAGCTGAGAAGGGATAATGCAGTATCTTGGGGCTGGTAAATAGCAGGGAGCCTTTACCGTCTCTAAGCCTGAAAGGACCAAGAGTGGGAGTGATAGAGGATCCCACAGAGGGTAAAGAGAAGGCTTCCTGAAGGAACTGTAGCCTTTAGTAGAGGGATGTAAACCACAGAAGGAGGGAAGCAGGGGGAAAAAAATCCCAACCTCTCTCTTTTCACTCTCCCATCTCCTGCAGTGCCTCTCACTGGCCAAATCCAAGTGAAAGCCAGATGGCAAATGGAGCCCATTGATCAATCCATAAAGATCAGCCTCCCAGAGCAGAGGGGAGGAGAGCAGAGAGTGGATCTGGAGAGGCCGACAGAAGATAAACAGCACTCTATGTATCCACCAATAGACTAAACAACTTTTGAGAGGGACTTTATTCTGTAGCAAACACATTGCAAAGATTGGTGGCTTGCAAAAAGCAAATACAAGATTATGCTAAAGAAAACATAAATCTGAGGCCATATGTCAATTAAAAGGTGAGTTTTCGGGCTCAGCACAGTTATGCATCACTAGGTGTAAATGAACAAATACGTAGATTTGAAAGCTAAGGCATAGAATTATTTAAACACATCCACTGAGCATTATCTAAAAATCATCCAGGTTCTATTACCATTTTGTTCTGAACCTCCCCCCCCCCGCCGCCCGATCACTTCTCATTTAGTTTCTATAAATAGTCCTCCTCTTCCCACCATTATTTTAGTCCCGAGATTTCCTATTTCAGCCTTCTCTGCTAGTTCTACGCTTTCTCCTGGGCAGGTTTTTTCAGTTCTTTGACATCAGTTTCCACATCTTCCCTAGCGAGACTCGAAACTATTTCTCTGGCTCAGTTCTGTTTCGTGAGCCCCCAGTCCATAGATCTAGCTGCTTACTGGACGTTTTCACCTGGATGCTTTACAGGCATCTTAAATTTACGTGCTGAAAACCTAACTCATTAGCTTAAGCCCTCCTGACACCTCTCCCGACAACACACACTTATGCTTGCACCTGACTTTGCAAACTTATTTAACATTTTACAGCTTCCTTAATTTTTGTTTTCTAACTAAACAGATCAATGCATGGAGGAAATTTTCTATTTTGGCAGAGAAATAAGTAAATATTAAAAACTTTCATCAGTGCTTTCTATAATGAAGAGGAAATCAGCAATTTCCATAGTCTGGGGGGGAGGTCAGTTTCGCAAAGGCACATCCCAGAGGTAATCCTCGACATCTCCTTTATTTCCCACAGCCAGGTAGTCATAAGTCTACGGTAAAGAAATAGAGCTCATGTCTTCCCTGCTTGGCATTGTACCCCCCATGCCTGATATTGAAATCAGTATTTCTTGAATGAATGAATGGCTCTACGTCTTGCAATTCTACCTTCTAACTCTCTCCGCCTCCATCCCTGCTGCTACCACCTTGACAAGGATCCTCATTGTCTTTTTCCTAGAGCCCTCTAAAGGTCTTCCTGCCTCCAAATATTCCCCTCTGCCAATCCTTTCTCTTCACTGCAGCCAATAGCCTTTTTAGAGGTTAATTCTGGTCCCACTACCCTCTATTTTAAATAATGTAATAAAATAAAGACTACCACGAACTCTCCCTTGTTTGCTGGGCCCACAGATGGTTCTTGTGTGTTTGCCCAACAGTGTACCTTACATCTGAATTTGCATGCTTTTAAGGAGGCATGCCCTCTCTAGTTACCCGCTGGCCCCTGATCTACCTTCCAGTTTGCTGCCTCTTACTTATAGGATAAAGAACCATCTCCTTAGCATGGAAATCAACTTGCCTTTCTAACCTTATCGCCCTCCTTACCCACCTACTCACTTAGAACTTGGATTCCTCAACTTTTCACAATTCCCTACAATGTTCTCTGTGTGCCATGCTACCTTCTCTCCCCCTGGCTAGTCTACTCATACTTTAAGAAACACCTCGGATATCACCCCCACCAAGATGCCTTTGTGAACTCTAGTATAGCTGCTTTTTCCTCTGTGATTGTGCAGTATTTTGTCTATCTTTGTGCTGCACAGTAATTACATCTTTACATTACTGGCTGCTCAGCTGCTTCACAAGCCTCAGAGGCCTGGACTGTATTGTAGTTTTTCTTTGTCATCCCACCCCTCAGTGCAAAATTTGGAAAACAGCAACGGCTAAGTCACTGTCTATTAAGTTAATGAATACTTTATTAACCTATATTTATAGAGCATTCTTAGTACCCATTAAACAGTACCATCTCTCATGTCTCAGCATTATGTTTCACTGCAGCTTTCTCTAATAAATTTTGTGAGAAATATGGAATATGGCTGCACTGTTCTCTGGTCATATGGGAGTTTCATTCCTGTTTATATTTTTCTTGTACAAGCATACCCCGGAGATATTGCAGGTTTGGTTCCAGATGACAGAAATAAAACAAATATCGCAATAAAGCAAGTCACATGAATTTTTTGGTTTCCCAGTGAGTATAAAAGTTATATTTACACTATACTGTAGTCTATTAAGTGTGTGCAATAAAAAATTTCCATACCTTAATTTTAAAAATAATTTATTAAAAAAAAAATTTATTGCTAAAAATGCTAACCCATTATCTGAGCCTTCAGCAAGCCAGTAGGAACATCAAAGATCACTGATCACAGATCACCATAACAAATACAATACAAATAAAAAAGTTTGGAATATTATGAGAATTCACAAAGTGAGTAAATGCTATTGGAAAAATGGCGCCAATAGATTGGCTCGACACAGTGTTGCCACAAACCTTCAATTTGTTTAAAACAAAACAAAAAAACACCACAATATCTGTGAAGTGCAGTAAAGCAAAATGCAATAAAACAAACTATGCCTGTATTACTAGAAACAGTGACGGTAACTGCAGTGGTGAATCCCTGAGATTTCTGTTTAAGGAAATTGTTACTGTTGGAGAAATTGGCAAAGCCTGACTCCCCCAGGCTCGACTCCTTGTATCTAAGCAGTTAATTCTCTACTGTGTTATGTTTAGCTTTCAGCTCTTGAAAATGCTTGTTGTTCACCTCCTTTGTGCACGTTTATCCAGCTGTCTCCTCTTTTTTTTCATTAAGCTCTCCCCGTAAAGCTTTATTTCTTCTGTTTTCACTTGTGAATTTCTGTCCACTGGTGCTTCCTGACATAGACGCTATTTGAGGAAGCTTTGGTTGAAAACGAGCAAGAGAGGACAAAAAACTTGTTTTTAAAGGTTCCCCCTTTCACCTAGTATTGGATGAAATTTCTTTAAGATTCAACAAACTTGTTATAAAATAGCATACACTGTGAAATATACATACAACCACAATGTCATTGTAAATATATTTTTCTTATCAGAGAAGGCAACAGGCAAATCAACCACTCTTGCAAGGTCATATTTCACAGAGACAGCTGAACTCACCCACTGTTGAATTATGTTATGAAGCCAGTGATTTAGCATTGTCATCTATTTTGATTGACACCAAAAGCCTTCCAGGACAGTAAATGAAAAGACATTAGAAAAAAATCACATACAAAATGGCTTGATAGCTTTAATGAGTTTTAAAATGAGGTAAAATAACTTAATCAAATCAGACAGCTCCATAAAAGAATTAATTTGGTCACTGCCTCTCTTTCCAAAATGACTTTGTTTTACTCAGTAAGGTGAAACTGTCTCTGTGACTAAAATAGTCACAATGAAATTCAGAATGACATGACCTGGGGTGGGGAATGCATTTCCCAAAGTTTCTCAGGAGCTCTCTGTATTGTGGCCTCCTGATGAATGAGATGTACACCTTTTCTTAAGTTTCATTTTAGTGAAAGTGAAAAGGAATGTGAAAGAAATATATTAAAAACCATGAGACACTTAGAACCTCCATTTGGGGTAACTTGTATAGTAAATTTTAGAAACCGGAATGACTCTGAGATGCGATTTATGGGCCCCCATGGGAGGGGATTCGAGAGTATTCCCACACTGCCACAGACCACAGCAGCCATTTCTTGCGGTGTCAAGAGAAAAACCCCACACAGGACAATCACCAGCCAGAGACAGGAAGTCCTGCTTCAGCTTTCGCTAGACTTTTGGCCCAGACTCCAGAAGAGATTATCAGAAAGGTGGTCTTGGCCCCTATAGAAATGTGAGCTGATGCCCAGACTAGAGGCATTGAGTCAAAAAGACTCATTTCCTGTCTACCCAAGCTTAAATCCCAGACTTTTTAGTGTAGCTCAAAACTGGGGTTAGTTCAGAAGTGAGATTTAAGGAGAAAATTACATATGGTCAGAATTCCCCACCAACTGTAAATCATCCACCATTGATACAGTTCACTGTCTCTTGGGTTGAGCATGAGATTAAGTGGTCAGCTTACATTTTCTATGTTATTTAAAACGTTATAGCTTTAAATACGAAGAGTGTCCTTGAGAGGCAGGGGGAACTGGGACAGAGTGAGGAAAGAGCAGATCCATAGATCCTACCTCAAAATTATATGGGCCACATTCTTATTGACGGTCAAGTTACCTGCACTTTTCGAATGACTGTTTCTTCTTCCCTTCCTCTCCCCCTCCTTTTCTCTGCTTTCTTTTTCTCCTAGAGTCCTAGGAATTTAGTCTCCTAAATTCCTGTATGTAGCGCTTGCCACCATCACTATTTGGTATTTACGTTTGCATTTATTAAATGTTATGTCTGTGTCACCTATGAGCCTGTTGGGTCCAGGAGGGAAGGGACCGTGTCTTTTTTGGTTCACCATTTCATTGTCCGCCGCTAGCATAGAGCCCAAGAGGAGCAGAATAAGTACGTCTTCAATGAATGGATAAGTAAAAGAGAGACCACTAGACATCACCACCTTGAAAGTTCTGCTCTTCGTAAATGTGGCTTAATCCCCTTGCAGTGCTATAGGCACCTTTTCATTTACAAAGGGCTTTCACAAATGTGGCCTTATTTTAAAGGTCACAGGCCTGAGGGCCCCACCACATTCACAAAAGAGACTGAGACCTGGAGAGGTTAAGCGACTTGCGCAAAGTTGCACAGCTAACTTGTGGCAGAACCAGGCTTTGAACCCCCGACTTAAAAAAGCCTGAGCCAGGCCAGTTAGGGTTCCCCGTACCAGGTGGCCTCTCCTCCATGTATGGACACTTCTCCGTATCAGGGAGTGTAGACCAGGGGCGTGTGGAGCAGCGAGCTCGTCTCACCCCTCACTCAACAGGGTTGTTTCAAGTGCTTGCTCTGCACCAGACGTTGCCAAAGCTTTCAGACAACGAATGTGAATGAGGCGTGGTCCTTGCCCTCAAGGACACTCACAATCTCATGCCAGCACAGCGTTGTGAACACATACATTCCAGTGTACATTGTTGCAATCCTACTCTGCCCACAGCTACAATAATGCTCAGGTTAAACGGGAAGAAAAGCCAGGCTTGGTGGTTTGCACACACATTAAGGGCTGTTGTTTCAGGTTTGAAACCAGATTTTAACCATTCTGCACATGTGTTAAGGATCCTTACTGTAATGCATGTTCGCAGAGCTGAGGCTAGAAGGCTTAAATTTATGGAACAACTGTGGAACTTCTTTCGGCATGGAGAGTTTGGAACAAGGATGGCATTGCCAGGGAGTTGCCCTGGAAAATACAGGCAGCAAGCACATTCTGTCTTTTCCCTTATGCCAATGTTAGTGTCTCCATAAAATTCCAAGTGAGAAAAGAGCCTGCAAAGGTGTGAGGTGGAAATCATATCACAACATTCGAGTAGGTGAGACCAGCAGAGATGACAGGGGAGAAAATGACACTTTAATGCATGAGAGTAATCTTCCAGGATTTGTACCAGGATGTGTTCAATTTTAACAAGAAGGGCTCCCAGAAGGGTCAGTTTCAGCAGTGTCACGTGAGCCCCCGGAGAAGAGATGGCTGATGGGCTGGCACACTCGCAGGTTGAGTGTGCTAGGTAAAGCAGAGCGGGGAGGGGAGGTCCTGTGAAGTGCAAATTACAAAACAGATCTTTTCTTTTTTTTTTGGTTTGTTTCACAATAGATGACTTTGAAACAAAAAGAGATAAATAACCCTGTAAGTGAGTAGAAATTTGGGAAGTAAAACTAAGTGATGAAGGATTGTTTCTCACATGTAGGCGATACACAGTGTTTGTATGGTTTCTTGGAAAAGAAACAAGAACTCCTAGTTTCAAGAAAAAGTGGACTTCTTGGGGAGGAGACAAGTATGAACAATGAAGGAACATGACAAGGTTGTGAGGGTCTAGGGGCAGTAGTTTTGCGTGAAACATGGAGCATGGCAGCAACAGATTAGGCTAGCTTGGGCTCAAAAGGACCTAAAAGTCTATAGAAAGCTTCCAACCAAGCAGTGCTATATATATGGAAGACCCTGCCATGTGGATTGAAGCTTTTCTAGGACTTCTATTAGTTGATCCCTCTTAAACAGGATCTAGGCAATTAAATTACCACTCGTTGAATACTGTAGTGGGTATATGTAGAGATTCGAACTTTCTTTCATTTTGTACTAAAGAAATAAAATTAGATTATCTCTAAAAAAGCTTACATTTGAAGCTAACAGTTTGGGGTTGCATCTGGCATAGAGACACTCTCTAAATGACATTTTAAAGGAAAAAATGTTTAGAACAACTACATTGTATAATTGAACAAAGTATATTCTGATTCCAGATTCAATGACGATCTGTAAGGACTATTGACAAGATGATTTATATTCTGTGCTGAGCAGAATTTAATACATTATTCACAGGGAAAGAAGATCCAGTTTCCTTTACATACCATTTGCATATTGGGGTTTTTTTCTCATTAATAGACCTTAAATCTTTTAAAGTTTAGAGTTTTAAAATTCCCCAGAGATTTTGAGCCATCATTGAGTAATCCATCAAAAATCCAGAGGCATTAAAAGTTCTGTGACTAATATGTGTGAAACGTTTTTGAGGATAAAATTCTTTTTTGTAATTATACACTGCAGAGTATGGAATAATTTCTACCATGTGAATTACCTACCCAAGGATACTATTTGAAAGTTCTATCTTGCGTAAATAACAGTCAGCCTCTTATAGAAGAGAAGCAGTGTTTTCATACCTGGAATGGAAATTATTTTAGAATCATCTACATGCAACATTTTTTTCATTATTACTCAGATCTAGTGACTATGAAAGGGAAGTAAACTCACACAGCTGGCTCTTTCAAGACAGTGATTCAGTTTATTCTTGTTTCAGTATTGTAGGAGAATGAAAAGGTTAGAATTACCTTTTGGATTCAATGTGGTATTTCCCCTTGATACCTAAACAAATGGAAGGCAGGCAGCTTTGCCAGCTTTACTCTGGAATAGTAAGGGATTTCCCTTGTAGTGTGTTTTATCTGAAATCTGGTACTTTTCCATCATGAAGGATTTACAGCCTGAAATCCTTTTTTTAATCCTTCAAACAAAGCCAGTGTCTTGTGACTTTTCCAGATATTGTCCTCGTTTATAAGGAGAAAGACATGTACTTTAATTCTGGTCTAGTGTGTAAGTATGTTCTTTTGAGCCAAAACAGTTTGGGAAATGGGATGGTCTAGTACAAACCTGTCCTGCCCTAGAGATGGTGACTTAGTGGCTATGAGCTGGGGTTTAGGAATATGTAGTGTTGGGGTTTTTTCTTTATTATGGTAAAAATTTATGCAACATAAAATTTATCATTTTAACCATTTCTTAGTGTACAATTCAGTGGCATTAAGTATATTCACATTGTTGTGCAACCAGCATGACTGTCCCATACCCAGAACTTTGCCACCATCCCAAGTTAAAACTCTGTACCCATTAAACAAGAATTCCTCTTTCCCCCTTTCCTTCAGCCCCTGGGAATCACTATTCTATTTCCTGTCTCTAATAATTTGACTATTCTAGTTAACTCATGTAAGTGAAATCACGCAATCTTACAATATTTGTGCTTTTGTATATGGATTGTTTCACTTAGCATGTTTTCAGGGCTCATTGATATTGTAGTATATATCAGAATTTCATTCCTTTTTAAGTCTAAATATAGTCCATGGTATGTATATACCACACTTTGTTTATCCATTCATCCATCAATGGATGTTTAAGTTGTTTCTACCTTTTGGCTATTGAGAATAACGCTGCTGTTGACATTGGGCTGCAAATGTCTGTTAAGTCTCTACTCTGAATTTTTTTAGGCATATATTTAGATGTGGAATCACTGGATCTTATGGTAATTCTATGCTTAATTTTTTGAGGAATTGCCATACTGTAGGAATATATAGTTTTTAACCAGTACTCCAGGTGGTTCTATGATCAGGTAATTTGGGAAACACATATTTATCAGTTACACATTGTTGCAAGACAAACTACCTCCAAAATTAATGGCTTAAAACAACATTCATTCATTCAGCTCACAATAATGCGTGGCTTTTCTGGGCTGGGATAGGCTTCTCTGATCTCTGTTGAGCTAGCTCAAGCTTTTGTGGTCACGTGGTAGGTCAGCTGGGTGCCGGCTGGTCCCAGTTGGCCTCAGTCATATGTCTCGCTGTTGTTCAGCTATTGGTTGAGACAATGAAGTGACTGGGCCTAGAATCTCTCATTGCCCAGTGGTCTTGTTCTTATGGAGGCAGGGTTCCAAGAGCAGCCAGAGGACAAGCCCCAATGCACAAGCACCTATGAAGTCTTTGCTTACATTCCATTTGCTTGTCCCATTGCCCAAAGCAAGTCATCTGGCCAAGCCCCGAGTCAACATGGAGGGCACTGCAAAGGATGTGGAGATTGAGAGGCAGAAAAGGAGCTGGGACCAGGCTATTATCACCTCACCGCAGCCCAGCTGCTTAATTCAATTTTCCGATGAACTCTGGGTTATCTGAAAACTTTCTCCTGCCATCATGAATCAGTGAGTGAAACGTAATGGTCTCTGAGTTTGCATGTAGGCCTCAGAACTACATGCCCCAGCTGCTCTCAAATGCACTCCAATTGTGTGTTCATTCACTCATTTAATAAATACGTATTGTGCATCTACTTGGGTCTGGAACTCTTCTAGGCCTTAGGGACAAAGCCATCAACAACATAGTCCAAGTCTCTATTGTTTCAGGCATTTCCATTCTACTGTAGGTGGAGAAGTTCTGGGAGTGAGAATAAGTGTGTTTGGATCCCTCACATATACCCAGAAAGTTTTTTTAAAAAAAAGAAAAGCCTGGAGAATAGTCCTCATTGCCTCATTCTCCACTCCTTTGTGCCTTTATGAATGCTCGAATATAGGAAAATAGGTTGGTTAATTAGAAGTTCCAGATATTTGAATGCCAGAAGGCGGATGTAAAGCTCTGCAAGGACATGAGAATTGGCTTCAAACTTATAACCTTTGTATGCGAGATGGCTTTGTTTCTCACCTCCCGAGTGCTTTCTGCAAGGTTGCGTGGTTAGCACTTCTGGCCTCACAGCTGCCTGAGAGATGGCAGCTGATTTTTACAGCGCGGAGGGCACTGAAGAGTCACATACAGCTGAATAGTGATGGATGTCTAGGACAGGCATTTTCTTTGCACACTTCTTTCTTTTCTTTTACTTTGTGTGTATTTAGTCCTGTGAGAGTAGGGTGGAATTCTGTATTTTTCAAGTAGCATGACTCTGTTGGAGAGGTTGATTTTTATAAAGTGATAGTATCTGTTAACACCTGGAGATGAGATCAGCTTAATGCCCAGCCAGTGGCTCAGAGGTGCTGGGACACTCAGTACTAAGAACTTTGCCAAAACTGAAACTCACTACAGGCACAAGAGCTTACTTTGAGTAAGCAGCTGAGCTTCGTGTTTCTGTGTAATCAGACATTGCAGTAGGGGACGATGAGGAGATTACACGTGGGAGGGTTCAAAGCCTGCACTTTAGAGTCAGACTGATGCATCATTATTAGTAGTGACCTTGAGCAAGTGACTAACCTCTCTAAGTCTCAACTTATCTATCTATAAAATGGGATAATAATACTATCTATCTCATGAAATTTGGAACTGTTAAGAGAATGCATGTAGAGCTCTTAGCACAGTACCTGTAGTAGGCTCTTGATTAAAATATTAGCTAAAGCTTACTTTTGTAATAAACGCTATTATATACAGTTTCATCACCACAAAGAGGTGCCTTTGGCCTGGCTCTCAGGGCCAGAAATTAAACTGCAGGGAAGGTACTCTGTGAACCATCCTAGCACCAGTTCAAGCTGAGACAAAGACATTTATGAAACTAAATTTTGCTGTTTATTCATAGCCTGTCAGGAATTTCTATCTGGGCTGCTACCTAGTACTTAAGCAATTTTTCTATGACTTGGAGTTGCCCCAAATCAGTCTTTCACCGACAACAGCAAAACACAGCTCCTGCAGCACTAGGGTTTTTAGAAAGAAATCCCCCCAAATATCTCCTGGGTGGTTTTCCACCAGACTTTCTGGAACAGCCAACTATCAAAATGTAAATTTATTCAATCTGGTGTTTTCCAGTTTGGACTTAGCTGAAAGTAGCAGCTGGACCCAGTGGGAGTTTCGTTGGGAGTTGACTTTGATGGATGGGAACAGGAGTTTTATGAGGTAGAAGGAGAAGGGAGAGAGGATTTGGGATCATGGGTACCAGAACCATGCAACCTACGTTTTCTGGAACAATCCAATTTCTCCATAAACCTGAGACACTAGGGAGAGGGTTAGATGCTACCTCTAGGTAGCCGGGGGATTGCAAGGCTTTGGTGCTGGGGAGAAGAGGGAGATAAAGAAATTAGGGCTAGGAGAGGGATCCAAAGGGGAAACAAATGAGGGTGAAAGGCAAACTTTTCAGCCGAGTTGAATGACCAACATTAACTGTTAACTGTTAACACATTAACTGTTATGTGTGGAAAAATACCATCTTCCTGTCCTCCCCCATGTGACAGGAAGCTGATCTGTCTGCCTGGATTTATTTCCCTCTGGGGCCGTACTTCTCTCCTCACTTTTTGTCGAACTTCCTACCTTGTTATAGGTGATCTTTTTCCCCCCTCAGGAAATCATAATTCTATCACTGTGAAAACTGAGGTGTTTTCAAGTTTCTTACTTGTCTTAGAGTATTTTCTTAGGACAAACTGCCTATTTCCTCTTTTATGGAAAATACTAAAATATTTTTTTAATACAGTGACCTTGCTCCCTTCCCATTTGCTGTTCTTTCTAATTTATTGACTGGAGCTAGAAAAATGGAATTGAAGGGCTTATCAGCCTGGTGGCAATAGCCACATTGAGAGCATTAAAAAGTTTGCTCTGGAAGTCCTTGAAGCGGAGCCCTTGGGCATTTTCACCAGTGACCATCCATGAAGTGACAGCACTAAAGACATGAGAGTCATTGTGTCTCTCTTATCCAGGCACATGCATAGGGCCTGTTGCACAATCAGTGCTCGATAGATATTACTCAGTGATTGGAGGGATGGTCTATGATTAAAATAATAACCTTGCCAGATACAGTTGAAACCACTGGGGTTAACACCTGCAACAAGTGGTCCTCGGGCAGCTCTGGTTTGGACCGTGTCTCCCTCCTCCCTGGAGCACTCTCCCTCAGCCTGAAAGACCGTCCCTGTGAACGTGTGGCCCACAGTCTCCACCCTAGGAAGCCGGGTGGCTCAGTGTGTGCCAGTCACCTGAACCTGTGGCTCCAGGACACCCAGCTATTCTGGACTGAACACCTAGCCACTCCTCTTCTTAAATATGTCAAAGGTCACGCTCTAATTAGTTTGGAAATGGAAATTCATAGATTATTTCTAAAAGCAACTGCAACTCGGGGGCAAATTGATTCAATTCACTCGTTCTCTTGAAAATGATGTTTGAAAGGAATGTTGAGCTGCCTCTATCTTCCCAAAGAAATCTACGTGTCATTAGGAGGTTGAGGACCCTGAAGAGGCAGAAATTTCTTCATCCCCTGATGTTTCAGTTCAGATAAGAGCCTTTGATCGTTTTCCTTGAAGCCTGAGGCTACTGCTGTTGGACTCTTTAAAGCACAGTCCGAAGGCACCAGCACTCTCTGGCTGGTAGGCAACTCCTTGCTGGGAATAAGGGCCAACTTTTTTCCAAGGTCGGCTATGACAGGAACAGGAACTTATGACACAACAGTGTAAATCAACTATACTCCAGGATAAAATAAAATGGAAAAAGAAAAGAAACTTCCGAGTGGTGCTCAGTAGGACCACAATGATTAGAGCAATGAAGCTTTTACGGTGGGAAACAATGACTCCCTGCGCAGAATTAAGAGATGTGGAAACTTTTTTCTTTTATGTGTCTTGGTCTCTCTGGCCTGTACGAGTTCACCCACACATTCAAACACGAGTAGAGACTTAGGGGCACAAAAGTCTCACCAGTGGAGGCCACACCATGTTAACCCCTGGAGTAACACAGATATGCTGTCAGGGGGACAGAAAAACCATTAGAGATATTCTCTGGGGAGGTAGCCCAGTTATTTTTGTTTTTTAGCAAATACCCAAAGTGTCCCAAAGCATGACAAGGTTTGGGAGTCCCTGTCCCTGAGAGCACTTCCTCATTTGTAGTTTATACAGTTGTATCTCAGACTAGTTGAACTTGTTTTATTTTTATTTCATATACAATCATGTTTATTTTCATTTTGTGTATAAAATAATTTTATTTTTCTATTTTATGTATGTAGTATACAATACAATTATTTTGTATCTAGTATCTTTAGATTGTATTTTTATTGTGTAATATAGTGATGATAATAACATATTAACTGTGTACATAAAGACTGCTTATTATATACATGATATTGTTCCAAGTGCTTTATATACATTTTTACCATTAATCCTCATATTTCTTTTTTGAAAAAGGTGGTATCATTATCATCATTTTACAGATGAGAAAAGAGAGGCACAAAGAAACTAAGTGATTTGCCCAAGATCCATAGCTGGCAAGCAGTAGAGCTGGAATCTACCCCAGACCTGGTGGTTCTGGGGCCCAAGACTTTTAACTACCAACTGCCCTGGTCAAAGTGGCCTGAAGCTTTTGGAGATTTGATTGGAGAGAACTGCATCCCAAAGCAGTAGAGAGGTATAAAAGTCAGTGTGAAGGGAATGGATGATGAGTTCTCTGCAGAAGTCATATTTAGGAGTTTTTTGAACCTTAGATAAACTTAGACCATCTATTTGTGGCCTGGAGCATTCTTAGCTGATTAACGTCCAAACTTATAGAAATAGAGACTTTGCAGAACCCCAGCGACCGCTTGTCAAGACGGGTCTGGAAGGCACAGGAACTCCAGTACTTGCTCTAGAAATGAGAAAGGAAAAGCATCGGTATGAAGCAGCTCTTGGGCTTCACCCAACCTGGGACTGGGAGAAGGTCTTGCTTCTGAATGGCAGTTATTTAAATTTTTGATGCAAAGCCTTGATAGGTTTTCTGCCTTATGGAAACCCTTCTGTACTGAGAGGAAGGCTAGAAGGACAAGTCCTAATTGAATTGAGTAGACCTCCTCTCAGTAGGGGAGCCCTTCTCCATTGTGAGCCAGCAGAAGGGCTTTTATAATAATGTGGCCTAGGTGCTTTTAGCTAAAGTTCCAGAATATTATGAGTAAATTAGGAGAGTTTTCTAATACATCTTAGGATTCATTTATTCATTCACAAACATTTATTGAGTGTTTTTGAGGAACCAGCTGTACTCTAGGGGAGACAGGAAGGGATAAGGTGGAAAGGGATATAGAAATAAAGAAGAAATAGTCCCTTTCCCTAAGAATCTCACAGGTGAGTGGTAGAGACAGATAAGAAAACCAGCACCAGCTTCCTGAGGTGGTTCCATAGACATTTGAGAGTTGCTTATGGTATCTCTGAGGCAAGGGCACTAAAAACCTCTTTGGGGTGGGAAAGTCAAGTCCAAGAAAGCCCCTTAAAGAAGGCCTTTCATTGTGTCACAGAAGATTTGCAGTGGTCCAGGCTGCTGTGGAGGGCATCCCAGGTAGAAGGAGCAGTGTGTACACCCGAGAACCTAAGACAAAGGCAGCCCCTCAATTATGCAAGTGCACCGTGAACACCCAGAACTAGCCAGCTGGTCACCCAACTCTTATGTACTCTCAGATGGAGGGCTTGAACCCAGTTCTAGAGTTTCATGAACCCCAAGTCAGGGTCTGCGTCTCAGTAGGAAGTCAGACTCCCTGTTTCTAGGGTCTCCTCTAGGATTGTGTGTCTAATTTTATACTAAAGCACCTGGAAAATGTATGATATCAAAGCCATTCAGATCTACAGATTTAATGTGATCCCTATCAAATTACCCAGGACATTTTTCACAGAACTAGAACAAATAATCCTAAAATTTGTATGGAACCATAAAAGACCCAGAATTGCCAAAGCAATCCTGAGGAAAAAGAACAAAGCTGGAGGCATAGCCCTCCCAGACTTAAGACAATACTAGAAAGCTACAGTAATCAAAACAGCATGGTGTTAGCACAAAAACAGACGTATGGATCAATGGAGTAGAATAGAGAGCCCAGAAATAAACCCATGCATCTACGGTCAATTAATCGTCTACAAAGGAGACAAGAATATACAATGGAGAAAAGACAGTCTCTTCAGCAAGTGGTGTTGGAAAAACTGGACAGCCACATGTTAATCAATGAAGTTAGAACACACCCTCACACCATACAAAAAATAAACTCAAAATGGCTTAAAGACTTAAATATAAGACATGACACCATAAAACTCCTAGAAGAGAACATAGGCGAAACATTCTCTGACATAAATCATACCAATGTTTTCTTAGGTCAATCTCCCAAGGCAAGAGAAATAAAAGCAAAAATAAACAAATGGGACCTAATCAAACTTATAAGCTTTTGCACAGCAAAGAAAACCATCAACAAAACAAAAAGACAACTTACAGACTGGGAGAAAAATATTTGCAAATGATGTGACCGACAAGGGCTTAATTTCCAAAATATACAAATAGCTCATATAAGTCAATAACAAAAAAAGCAAACAACCTAATTGAAAAATGGGCAGAAGACCTAAATAGATATTTCTCCAAAGGAGACATACAGATTGCCAAAAGGCACATGAAAAGATGCTCAGCATTGTTAATTATTAGAGAAATGCAAATCAAAACCACAGTGAGGTACCACCTCACACTGGTCAGAATGGCCATCATTAAAAAGTCATTAAAAATTTTTTTTAAATAACAAATGCTGGAGAGGGTATGGAGAAAAGGGAACCCTCCTACACTGTTGGTGGGAAAGTAAACTGATGCACCCACTATGGAAAACACCATGGAGTTTCTTCAAAAAACTAAAGATAGAGTTGCCATATGACCCAGCAATCCCACTCCTGGGCATATATCCAGAGAAAACTAATTGGAAAAGATACATGCACCCACAATGTTCATAGCAGCACTATTTACAATAGCCAAGACATGGAAGGAACCTAAATGTTCATCGACAGATGAATGGATTAATGTGATACATACACACACACACATACACACACACAATGGAATACTACTTGGCCATAAAAAAATGAAATAATGCCATTTGCAGCAACATGGATGGACCTAGAGATCATTGTACTAAGTGAAGTAAGTCAGATAAAGACAAATACCATATGATGATATCACTTATATGTGGAATCTAAAATATGACACAAATGAACTTATTTACGAAACAGAAACAGACTCACATACATAGAAAACAAACTTGGTTACCAAAGAGGAAAGGGGATGGGGGAGGGATAAATTAGGAGTTTGGGATTAGCAGATACAAACTACTATATATAGAATAAGTAAACAACAAGGTCCTACCGTATAGCACAGGGAACTATATTCAGTATCCTGTAATAAACCATAATGGAAAATAATCTGAAAAAGAATATGTATATATACATACATATATATAGATTCACTTTTCTGTGTACCAGAAACTAACACAATATGGTAAATCAACTATACTTCAATGTTAAAAATTAATATACATATATTAAAATCATTCAGCCTCTTTTGGAAATTAGAACTGCCAAGGAGGAAAGGGGCTAATATTTCTTGAGCAGTCAGTCACTATGCTCCAGGCAAGAGGCTAAGCACTTTTTGGTTTGGAGGGATTTTCATTGTTGTCTTTTACATAATTGCCTTTACCAGCAACTTTCTCACCAAACTGTACCTGTTTGCCTTGATCAACCACTGAGAAGCATCGTCTGTTAGCCAGAGATGAGTTGTGACTTGTTTTCTCCTAGGTTTCTATTTGTATCTGGATACAGCTCCTTCCTCTGTGAGAAGCCATCCTTAAATCCGTGGCATTTCTCTTAGTGTCTTGCTTCACAGCCCCACTCCCAGCTGCCATTCATCCCTTAGAGACTGTCACGATTATTTACATCCATGTGGTGGCTCACCAGCTTGAGTGAAAGGATAAACAATTAATGTCTCAGCTCGTGGCAGCAGGCTGGCCCTTCCAGAGTGCCCTTAGGACTTGTCTTCAAGAGGGCCGTGCAAAATGACTACTCAAACTGAACTTTAACTAATTATTTGATCAACAATTTGGCAGGTCAGTCAATGGGAAACGATGTCCAGTCGGCTGAAATTGACCACACTTCCTTTCCCATCAATTGTCAATCCAAATTGTGGATAAAGTCATAAGTAAAGGATCATTGCCCATCATTCTTGAGTCTGGATTTCACTATCCCTTCTACTTACTTAAGCTCCAGGCTGATCGGTAAAAGCAAGTATTTTGCTCTTATAGAGGGAACCAGTATAAAATGTTTACCACCTTCTGAGATGCAAGGAGAGGGGAGAATATTTTCTATTTCATAATTGAGGCAGCTGCAGCCATATAATCCCCTAACCTTGTCAGGCAGCTCGGATGTGGAGGTTGGATTTGAAATCCCATGATCCATCATGCATTGCTTACTTCCACATCTATTACTGTTCCATCAGCCAGATGACAGGATTCCCCATCAGGGCCTCTGAATGCGTGGGACCCTTTCACTTCATGCCTCTGGATAGGCATGTGGAACTTCACACATGGGTGATTTACAGGCAATTAGCAGGAGGCAATGGGAGATTTAGTGTAACTTTTCTGAAAGTTACGAATAAAGGATATAGGGAGGCAGATTTTTTGCCCCCCAAAAGGCTTGGAATTATCCCAGCAATGAATTTGGTGCCTTTAACCACTGCCCTCTCAGAAGATGTTGTAAAATGGTGCATGTCCTTAACTAAGTTGGCTGAGAGCTTCTCAAACACACTGCTGGCCCAGGCTGGTGGAGAGAGCAGGACACAGACTCCAATTTACATCCACGCTTCCTCACTGCACCCCAAAAGCCCCGTGCCCCCAAACCGGCTCACCTCCTTCCTTGCATCCTGCGGGCCTGACGGCTCCTTATAAAGAGAAGGCCTCTGGGACCTGGTTGTCAGCCACCAGGAAGTAACCAGGACGGGATTTTCTGAGAAACGTGTCCATGCGTACAAATTACTGCGTTTTCCTCACAATGATTTGTCAAGTCGAAAGGGTGGAGTTTTTTAATCTATATTTTGCAGCGTAGGAAATCAAGGTTTAGAAACTTGAGTGACCTCCCTAACGTCGTGAGGTAACTTAATGACAAAGCTGGAATTAAACTCCAGAGCTCCAGGGCAAGATACATTTTTCCCTAAACCATATTTCCTCAATCAGTAGATTTCTATTTACCAATTTCCTCATGCATATACACATCCTTTATTCTCTCATTCACTCAAAAAGTATTTATTGAGAACTCACGGTGTGCGTCTGCTTACTGTGTACCCTCAAGGAGCTCACAGTCTAGGGAGAGAGAGACCAGCAAGCGAGCAAAATGGTACAGTGTGGACAGCACTAAAGTGGTTGGATGGAGCATGGGTGCTTAGGGAGTGCAGACGAGGGGCGCCTACTGCAGTCTGGCGGTGGTCCAGCAAAGTCTTTCCTGAGGAAATGGCATAAGGCCTCAAGGACAAGCAGGAGTGAGCCAGGTTGAAAAGACTTTTCAGGCAGAGGGAACAGCATATGCAAAGCCCCAGAGGCAAGACAGATCTTAACGGGCAGGTGGTCGGAGCTTTAGAATACAAGGTGGAAAAGGGGAGAGGTGGACTGGGGAGCCTCCCAGGCCTATTCATGGAGGAGCTTGTAAGCCTGTAAGTGGCTGTCTCCACAGAGCCAGGCTCTGGATCCCAGCATCCCAGCAGTATCTTCCTCCTCCTCCTCCTCCTCCTCCCCCTCCTGCTCCCCCTCCCCCTCCTGCTCCCCATCTCCTCCTGCTCCCCCTCCCCCCTCCTCCTCCCCCTCCCTCTCCCCTTCTCCTCCCCCTCCCCCTCCTCCACTTCCTCCTCCTCCTCCACTTCCTCCTCCTCCTCCTCCTCCTCCCCCTCCTCCCCCTCCCTCTCCCCTTCTCCTCCCCCTCCCCCTCCTCCTCCTCCACTTCCTCCTCCTCCCCCTCCCCCTCCTCCTCCTGCTCCTCTTTCTCCTCTTCCTTTTCCAGGAGGAAGGAAGATTGACTTTTGGTCACCGTCAAGCACTTCTTAGAGTGGCTGCAGCAGAAGCAATGCTTCTGCCTCCAAGTACACAATGGTGATTGCTCACACAAAGATTTTTTTTCTCAAAAAAAAAAAAAAAGTGAGGCGGGTGAGGGTGACTCTGTAGGCTGATTTGATCAAGGTCACTTGCTGCTAGTCTGGGAAGGAGCTGAGATTTGGGGTCAGGCTTCCTGTTCCAGCTGCTTTCATAGTGGTATTTAAGCACACTGCCTTTGGCCTCTTTGTATGTCAGTGTTTTTACTCAAAAAACTTACTGGGATGTGTTTCATACTGGAGAAGATAACACCATTCTCAAGCCTTTAAACTGTCCTACATCCACAAAAGGGGATGGGATGTTGCACTGAAATTAGGATCTTCAACGACTTAAATGCTTCCTTTTTAATTGAGTGAAAGTAATATACTCATAATTGTTTCAAATACAATGTGGTAAGCCTTGTGATTAAAACCTCTTATTTCTTTTTTTATTTTTTTTATTTTTTATTTTTTATTTTTTGGCCGTGCTCTGCGGCATGTGGGATTTTAGTTCCCCAACCAGGGATCGAACCCATGCCCCCTGCAGTGGAAGTGCAGAGCCCTAACCACTGGACCGCCAGGGAATTTCCAAGGCCTCTTATTTCTGACTGACATGAATGATTCAAAAGGAAGGAGAATTAGCAATGGCATGAATGGGACATTATGTGCTACAAGTCTGGGTACCAGCATTCAAAAAATAGAGACTGAGCCTTCTTGTAATATTTCAGAGTTGGTGAGCAGGAAGGGAGCGAACTTGGTCCAAGCTGTGTGTTACAGATTCTGTAACCAGGAAAAGGCAAAAAGAAAGTGGAGACCAATATCTCCCTGCTCCGTCCCCAGCAGTAAACACTGGGGCACCCGCAGTGGGAGCCTTTCTCTAAGTACATGACATCAATGTCTATTTCCTTCAACATCATAATGTCAATGAGGTCAAACAGAGGATATTTCCACAAGATACTAAAATGGCAGAGTCTTGTTCTCTGTTAACTGGAGAACAGAGTTGGCAGTTATCCAATCGGTATGGTTTTAGGTGGTGCAGATACAGATGACTCCAGGAACCAGGAAGGAAGGATAAATGTGCAAGACTGGCCTGGTGAGTGCCGAGGACACAAGCTCTACAGGCAGGGCTGCTGCTCAGCTCAGCTCCACATGCCTGGAATCACAGGGAATAGGGACCCAGTGACCCAGATCCTCTAAGTCTTCAAAGGAAGCTAAAATGCTGATTTTTGCATTTTCCTTTTGTATTTTTAAATTAGAAAGCTTCTGATTTGTATCCTTATTTTGTGGGAGGAAGAGCTATAGTTTACTGTATATTATTTCTGGGATTTGGTAAATCTCAATAATTAGGGAAAGAGAGGAGTATAAGGATTTGGTATGAAATACTGAAAACAAGCCTTCTTCAAAATATGGAAGCCATGTTGTTGCAGAGACAGTGTGTAAAGAGAAGTAATGGAGGGAAAGGAAAGAGCACTGGGCATGGGGTAAGAGTTTCTGAGCCTCGGCGTGTCCACAGCCAAGGGCTTAGGTAGCTCCTCCATCTGCAGAACCAACATTTTGATTCAGATGAGAGTTGGGCTCACTTCTTAGCTTAATCCTCCACCCCAGTGAGATCCATGCAGCACCTAGTCAGGGAGGCCCTGTCTGCACCAAGCAGTTTTTGTTTGATTCTGCATTACAGGGTTTTCTTCTGTGATGTGATAATGGAATAAGAATAAGAAGATTCTGTCAGGGGTGCAGAGAATATAGAAAGAGGAAGGGAGGAAGGAGAGTTCCAGAAAGAGTCACCCCTCGGAAAAATCTGGTGCACCCGCGTCCTCTTGCCATCAGGACTGATCCCTTTATGGATCATACTTAAACCTCTTATAAACAGTGAAGAATGCCCACAGCAGTTAGGAGTTCAGCATCCTCGCAGCAGCAGCCGTCTACTGAGTGCTTACCACACGCGACGCACCACGCCAGGTACAAACATTCGTTTTCTTCACAACAGCCCCAAGCGGGGGGGGCTCTAGGAAACTGTTACTGTGTGCAGACTTGCAGATGGGGAATGGAGGCTGGAGGGGAAAAGCCATGTGTGCAAAACACACAGCGAGGGTGAGACAGACCAACAAGGACTCTGGCTCCAAAACACTTGATCTCAGTCACGCCCAAGAGGCCAAGTTATGTGCCGTAGTTTTGGGCTCCCTGGGAGTCGGGCCTTAGTTCAAATCTGGCATTTGTCACTCACTGACCATCCCTGGGAAAGTAATTTAACCTCTTGAAAGCCCCAGTTTTCTGGTCTGTAATTGGGAAGAAGTGAAGAACCTGTCACAAGTTTTGAGGATTAAGTGAGCTCTAGATAAGGCATATCACGTACCTGGAAGCATTCAATAAGGGGCATGATTATGGTTATTAGTCCATTATTATGCTCTACTGTCTTCTTTCTCATCGCACTGCCAGAAGAAAGAGGCTGCAAACCATCCCGTCGAGCAGGAAAGCAAGAAATCACATGACAGGTGAACATATTTCCCCAGGGAGCTGGAGCCGGGGGGGTGGGGGTGCAAAAGGACTTGGGGGACATCCATGTAGCCCCTTGGCCTGCTGACTGGACACTTCAATTCTTTGAAGTCCCCCCCGGGAAGATGTGAATCCACAGAAATTCCCTTGAGCTTCTGGGAAGGAAAAATGCCATCCCTGCTTAAACCATTCCATTGTAAAGAAATCACATCCTCTGGATGACGGGGCAAGGAGGAAATATACCTGGATCTTCCCCAGTGTAATTCGTTACAGGCAGCAGAAGTATTAGATGTTCCTCACAGCCCAATGGCATGGAACCTTGAAAAACACACGTGAAAGGAGGGGGAGGTCCCCTCCTGCCAGCTGAGTGAGGCAGAAGGGGCAGCGTGCTTCATTGTCACCACGAAGTGCCTCAGAGCACAGGGGCCGTGGGGCAGCAGACAGCCCTCCAGTGCAGTGTGGACCGGCCCAGCCAGGTTTCCTTTTGCTGCTGTGTCCTCATCACACTGTGGCACAGGATGCTCAAGCCCCCGGGAGTTCTCGCCGAGGCAGCTGCATCTTCACAGATAAGGGCAGTAGAGAGCTGAAAGCAGTTCTCACAGTAGCTCCAGCAGAAAGTTCCCCACACTGTCCCGAGCACCATCTCCCTTCTCTGCTTCATGGTAATTCTAAAGCCTGGCCTGGAGGAACTTCTGCAGACTTTATAATAGCCCGGCTTAATGGAAAAGTGGCACCTGAGTCCTTCGTTCACAATAATCTGAGTAGCGGAAGGGTTGCTGAGAGTTCTTGCCCAGTTGCAATTACAGTGTTTTGGGACGTTATTTCCTTTTGCTAGAAAACCCAATTGGAGGTACCCGCAGCCCTGACACATATTTAAAAAAAAAAAAAATGTACTTGTCAAAGGAGCTTTGACCTAACTATTGCCATTTGGTTCATAGTTGTGGAAATGGAGGAGTGTCTCATGATTCATTTTCCTCCTGCAAATTCCTGTTTTAGACTTTAAACTGGCCTGAAAGCTAAACGATCTTGGCATCAGACCATAGACACCAGGCCACGTTGCCAACGCAACAGTTTAGCAGAAAGATCCAGACCATATTCTACATGAAAATCCCTCAGATTGTGTTTATACTGTCAAAACAATGCAAAGAATTGAGTCAAGTATCTGTACTCTTTTGACGATGAAGAAAACTTTGATTGTGATAACACCAAGCAAAGGCTTCAGTGATGGCTCTGAACAGTAGACTGGGGACGCTTTTTTTTGACTGAAGTATAGTTGATTTGCAAAATTGTGTTAGTTTCAGGTGTACAGCAAAGTGATTCAGTTATACATTTTTTTCAGATTCTTTTCCCTTGTAGGTTATACAAAATATTGAGTATAGTTCCCTGTGCTGTACAGTGAATCCTGTTGCTTATCTATCGTATATTGATGTATAATAGTTGGTATCCATTAACCCCATACTCCTAATTTAACTCCCTTTCCGCTTTGATGGCCATAAGTTTGTATTCTATGTCTTTGAGTCTGTTTCCCTTTTAGAAACTGTGAAGTCTCCTTATGACCCATGTAATGATGACAGGTGTGCTTTGGAGGGAATTCTCTTGTTTAATTGGTATTTTTAATGTGCCTAGAATGTGCTTCTAAGAGGTATTTGAGGCTGTGGTGTTGCACTTATGAGGCAGTTCCCACGTCTTTTCAACTTCCTTCTGATTACGGTTCTATTGTTTGGGAGAGAGAGGCCAATGGTGTTTATGCCATGTCTCTTACTAAATGTATTAGTAAAAAAAAAAAAACTACCCTAAACTTGGGGTAAAACCACAAGAATCATTTACTACTGTTACCTCTCAGTTCTGAGGGTTGACTAGATCCAGCTAGGCAGATCTCCACCAGGACCTCTCTTATGATTCATATGATTGCAGTCAGATAGAGTCTGGAGCTGGAATCATTTAAAGCTCCCTCACATCTCTGGGGGCTGATGATGGCTTCGGCTGGGACCTCAGTAGGACCCATTGGTCAGAACACCAACAAATGGTGTTTGTGTTGCCTGGGCTTCCTCACAGCATGGCTACTGGGTCCCAGGGTCGAGCGTCCCAAGACAGAGAGCCAAGCAGAAACCTTACCACCATCTCCTAGTGCATTCCGTTCACTGGAGATAAGGCAGTAAGCTCAGCCCATAGTTAGGACAAGGGGAATTAGACTGCACCTCTTGATGAGAGGATTGTCAAAGAATTCCAGGACATGAAAAACTTCAAATCAGTCTTTTTTAAAAAAAAGCAGTCAAACCAGCCTCCTTTTTAAAAAGCAGTCAAACCTTTCCTTCATCCCTTCCTTATCCACTCACATCTGAGGAATAACAACTTGAATGAGTCTACCAGAATCCAGGAAACCAAACTGGTTGGGGCTGGATCATGTTGCGTTTATCTTTCCCGGGATGAAGTTACCTGTGAAACCACAATGCCTGTTTCTCTTTTAGAAGCCTCTGAAATTAGCAAATGAATCTCAAGTAGGACAGGTAAGACTCTTGAGTGATCATGACATCATTACATTTTGGTGCTGCCAGAGGCAGGCTGCCGGATGTGACTCTAAAGTCGCCTCTCATTGTCCTTAAGCTAAGCAGCAGGCGAGACCCGTTGTTTAAGAACCGCATTGTTCACGTGAGCCTTTGTCCTGGATAACAGCTCCTGTTCATCAATATGATACATTGCACTCTGATTTTCCACTTCTGTCTTTCTGTCTGGTTATTCCTTTCTTCTCTCTGATTACTTTTTCTTCTTGGACCATTACTCTAGTTGATAGTGCCAGGTTATCATTGGACCCCATCTCCCTCTCCAATAAGCCTGTGATTGATACTAATCTTCCTGGTGGGACACATTTTATAGGATGCACAGTGGAAACCACTCTCTAAATCTTAGCTTTATATGTGCTGACAATTTACAAGGTTGCACCTCACACTCATCTCAGGAGGCTTAAGGGGAGATTTGAGAACCGTGTAATCAGACCTCCTAATAAGAACAGAAATGCCTTTCATACACAGACGCTGTCATGCCATTCAGCAGTCTGTGCTACACCCCTGTTTGTCTTTTAAAAATTTTTTTTTCCAGCCAACAAAATGCACATCTAGGTAAATACTATTTGGGACGTGGCCAGCTCCTAGAAGCCCAGCCTGCATCATTTCTCTCTTTTGAGGAGAGTGGTATTTTAATTGCTCTAGTGAAAGCTTTCACTTGCCATCAATTCCATAAAAACAGAAAATTAAGGTGGTAGCAAGTACCTCACTGAAGCAGAAGTCTTGCTTAGTAATATAACCAACTTTCCTAAGAAAACTGAGCTCCCGAGAGACTTACAAACACAGCATGCTTCATCTGACATATGCTTGGGTTGCAATTTTATTTTTCCAGACCTGAGAAAGTATTTTGATTCCTCATGTGAAGTTTGTACCCCTAAAATATGCAGGCCAAGGGAGCCAATTTAATGCAGTATTTGGTTGCAACAGTATTAGATTCCGAGTGTTCTTCAAATTAATGCCCGCATCCAGGACCTAGAGGTACTCATCAGACTCAAGGCTCTCAAGCCACATAGCTGAATTCATAATTTGTTAATTAGATCACTTGAAACTTGAAGAAGGAGGCTTCTGTCTCTTCTATCTCTGTATGGTCACATTGTGGACCAACAAAACTAACAATTATAAAAATTGGGCTTTTTTGATATTTTAACTTACCAGGCTCAGTTACATCTATTGGGGAAAATAATATGAAAACTTAGTTCTTTTGAATAGTCAGAGCTTACTCCCATTTTGTTCTCACACCTGAAAGTGAGACTGTCCTCTGGATTGGCGCTTTTAAAAGAGATGATATCCTAGAACCTTTCTATTTTTCTTCCTTTAACATCTGTGTTCTCTCTGAATAAATATTTCTGGTCAAACTGGGTGTTATGGGCTAATTGTGCCCAAAAGTTGTATGTTAAACGTCTTAACCCGCGGTGCCTCAGAATATAACTCTATTTGAAGCTAAGACCTCTAAAGAGGTAATTAAGTAAAAATGAGATTTAGGGTGGTCTCTAATCCAGTATGTCTGGTGTCCTTATAAGAATCGGGGATTAGGACACAGATACACAGAATGAGAGACAACCATGTGAAGACACAGTGAGAAGGCGGCCGTCTACAAGCTAAGGAGAGAGGCCTCAGAAGAAACCAACCCTGCCAACATCTTGATCTTGGACTTCCAACCTCAAGAACTGTTGGACAATACATTTCTGTTGTTTAATCCACTCAGTCTGGTATTCTGTTATGGCAGCCTTGGCATTGGGAGTTTTTCCTGCATATAAGCAGAAACTCATTTTTCTGGGTAACTAACTAAAAGTACCTTGCACATTTCTAGGTGCAGCTCTGCACAAGGTTACAGTGTCCTGGTCTCACTTTCACGGTGTCAAAGATAAACAAAGCTGGACACTAGTCAAAGAGATAAGGATGGATTCTAATCAGTAATAGACTGATTAAAGGGGGAAATAATAGGGAAAAGAGTCCAGTGTGAACTGAACCCAACTTCGATTTATACAGAGGTGTCTGGGCATTTTAAAGGGAGAATGAGTGTGTAGGGAGGACATTAGCAAGGGCTCAGCAGAGTCAGGGAAGTGAAAACTGACAACAGCGGGAAGGTACTTGATCCATGTGAAACACAGCTGGGTTTCCTAACTGACACTTATGGAAGTTAGGCTTCCGTCCTCCTCCAGGGGCCCGGTCTTCAGATATGGGCTATCTTCAGGTGGCAGCCTTGGGTTTTCTCAGGCAGACACTTTAAGGGGGGCTACGGTCATCCTAGGGATGCAGCCTTGGGCTGTTAGAAACTATGTCAGTGTTTGTTCAAGTCTTTGTGAGCCAAGGTTGACAAGCCTCGTTGACAAGAAGGCTCAGAGGAGCCTCGCTAGAGTTTGATCAAGAAGAGAATCTTTGTCAAGGGCCACCGGAGTCCGCAGAACCTATGTGCTAACAAATTCCACTTAAGCCCTCACCGCACAGGCCCCCACTGAGGGGCGTGGAAGGCAACCAGAGCTTTGTGCTGACACAGCAGCATCAGTCACGGAGTCCAGGGCCAATCTGAATTGTGGGATGACACAAGTCTGGGAAGAAACTCCATTAAAGCAGACCTGAAATCTGGGGCAGGCTCAGAAATAATGGCAGTGGGGGGAGGCAGGAGCCTTCAAAGTTAGAATTTAGGATTGGCTTTTTTTGGTACCCACAGCATTATTATGCTGTGTTTACACAGTGTGGGCAGAGAAGCGAGAGGCCGAGCCTGGGGTCTAGCAGAATCGGGCCAGTGCAGAGACAGCTAGAAGGGCATGAGCTACAAAGCGGGTGAAATGATTTTAAAAGGGGGAGTGATCTGGGTGCCTTAAGCAGGTGTCCTGTGCTAATGCTGGCTACATACAGCTCACACAGGTAAAGGGGTCACCGTCACGGTGACAATTCTGAGAAAGCCCAAGAAACTAGCCACAGTCCAGACCCAGGGGAGTGGAGGAAAGGATGGTGTGGGCTTGGGAGCTTGGGGGCATCTCAGAAGCCAGGACCACAACAGGATTCTGACACCTAACACTAGACTGGGTCAGCTCCCGCCAGAAATATTCTCATAACATGCTATGCTTTTACTTCCTAGCATTTATTAGTTTGTGATTATGTATTTGTGAAATTATTCAATTAACATCTGTTTCATCCATTAAACCATATGTTCCATGAAGGCAGAAATCCATGGCTACTTTACTTTCCATTGACTTCCCAGTATCAAACATGCTCCCTGGCAAGAGTTGACACTCAGGAAATACTTGTGGAATGAATGAATGAGTTGATTCATGTTGATACCCCCAAACTGTCAGAGCCTCACTTCTAGTACAGAACCTTCTGGGATGCATTACACACGCCCCTGTCCCACTCCAAGGATGCTTAGATGCCTGACATTCCACCACAGTCACTCTGTTGGCTTAAGGAATTGAAGAGATTACAATTAAACCATTCTTATACCTGGACACAATTTACTTGGTGAAAATCAGCTTTCTCTGCGTACCTGGAATAGTTTTGGAAAAGATGGATCATGGACTAGATGGATTTTGATCAGGAAATATGGTTAAGAAAGGTCTGGAACATGGGGTGCTTCTGTAGACACAGTGAGACACTTGGGTGGCTCTACCCATTGGGTCAAATCACCCAGGCCCTCCTCCCCCATCCTGCCCCTCCTCCCACAGGCAGTCTCCTCCTTTCCGACTGCAGAGCCCCGCCTGCCAAGACCACCTGGCTCAGAGATTCCACTCCCCTCAGCAGATGATAAAGTAGTAAACATGTAAATACAGGCAGGTCAGTTCAGTCTCCTATCACGATGCTCACTCATTTCCTTAGGGAGGCTGGCACTTGTCCAAACTAGTTTGGGGAAAGAGTATCACCCGCTAAGCTTTTCTGTTAAGAGGCAGCATTGCATAATGGGAAGGAAACTGGGCTGGAAGTGTTAGCCCAAGTTCTAGTCCCAGCGTTGACACTGACTCACTCTGTGACCTTGGGCAAGTTCCTTCACCTCCCGAGGATGCTCTTTCTTGTAAATGTCATGCCGCCTTTGACTTGTTTGCTGCCACTTTTATGGGGAAAGAGCCCTGGGAAATATGACGAAGGAGGGACTCCTGGCCCTCCTTAACGGTGGAGGGGACCTTCGTGCTCAGACCCCGCGAGCGCTTTGGACCAGCCTCAGCTTCTCTTCAATTAATTCCCCCCTCCTTCCCGCTAATCCTGCTGTCACCATGTAAGGGCACAGCGTGGCCGATTGCATTTAAAATTGCTCTCTAGAAAGTCCACACGTGCACCCTGGCTGGGCTGCTTTTGTGTGGAGCTGTGACTGATTCATCTCAGAAGCCTAATTCCAGCCTTGGCACTGGCTTGCAGAGGTGTCATTGAGAGGGGTTCAAAGGGCTAAACTTAGTGACTCTCCAGGGCGGGGGAAATAGCCCTGGCTCCATGTGCCAAGGAGCCGCTGACATAATCCCGTGCTCTCCAAAGTCAGCAGAGAAGTGTCAACCACTGCACATTTTTTACCTATTTATCAGTTTACTATGTGTCCCCCCAGTTTGTTTGTAGCCTCCATCATGGCAGAGGTTCTGTCTGGTCAGCTCACTCTTATGTCTTTAGCATGTGGGATTGTACCTGGAAGATAGTAAACCACTAAGAAATGTATTCTGAACTAATGAATGAATGAATGGGAATGTGTTTGGTTCAAGTGTTCTGCTGCCAAACATATTCTTGGAGTCTGGCCCTCGCCCCACTGTCCACCCCTAAGGTGATCAAGAGCAAGGCAGGCACAGGTCTCAGGCAGGGATACAGTGTTTGGGGTCATCAGCTACCCAAGAACCCTTTGCTCCAGTGTGAATGTTCCCCCAGCTGATGGAAGGAGCCTGGGAGGAGTGGTGCTGACAAAGGGTCCCTTCACCTCCACTCTAGAGACAGAAAACAATGTAAGTGTTAATAACAGAGAGGAGAGCAAAAAGGTGCCAGCTTCCACTGCACAGTGCTTATGGGTCCTTTCAAGCTTCTATCATGCAATTAATCCCCAAAAGATATATTCCCTGCCCTCTGGTCACTTACAACAAAAATAAATACTGCCCTTTATACTGAAGATGGATTGAAGTGGGTTCATGTTCCTTTATACTTAGATGCGGGGCTTATGACCCATCTCAGGGGACCTGAAACTGGGGACACGAGTGAAGGTCTACGTCAGTTTCCCATTGGCCTCTTCTAATGGCTGGAAGCATGAACTTGAGATGAGTGACCACTTACTGAGCATCCACTGTGGGTCGGACTCTGGGCTAAGCTCTGGATAAGGCAGCACCCTTATGGCATTTGTAGTCTAGCAAGGGACCCTGGCAAATAAACCACAGTTGTAACTAGAGTTGCAGTAATTGAGGTGACAGATGGTGGAGGGCTGAACTGGGGTGTTTACAGTAAGAATGGAGAGAAGTGAGCAGAACTGAGAGAAACTGAGGACGAAGGATTGTTTGGTTGAGGTGGAGAAGGAAAGGGAGGGGTTATGTAGGACTCCCAGGTTTCTGGCACGGGCAGCTGGGTGGGGCTGAGACCTTCACTGAGAGAGAGGAAGAGTGGCAGCTCTGGGGAGACTGAAGATGCGTTCAGCGCCAGATGTGTTGAGGGTGATGCCCCTGTGTGCCATCCAAGGAGAAAAATCCATTCGGAGGTGGAACAATTTAGTACCAAATATTATTTAAAGAGTGGGGGAGTTTCACTGTTCTCATATCTTTAAACACCAGTAGTGTTCTAGAGAGACATGTCCTCCTGCATTTGAAGACTGATTTACAGTCCTGGCATCTGTCATAAATGAGTCTTACTTTGTTTTTGTTTTTGAATTTTATTTTGGAGTCTAGTTGATTTACAGTGTTGTGTTAGTTTCAGGTGAACAGCAAAGTGTTTCAGTTATACATATATATGTATCTATTCTTTTTCAGATTCTTTTCCCATATAGGTTATTACAATAGGTCCTTGTTGATTATCTATTTTATATGTAGTAGTGTGTTTATGTTAATCCCAACCTCCTAATTTATCCTTCCCCCCAACTTTTCCCCTTTGGTGACCGTAAGTTTGTTTTCTACATCTGTGAGTCTGCTTCTGTTTTGTAAATAAGTTCATTTGTATCATTTTTTAGATTCCACACATGAGTGATACCATATGATATTTGTCTCTGTCTAACAGTAAGTCTTTTTTTTTTTTTTTTTTTTTTTTGTAAGTCTTAATTTTGAAACAAAAACACCGTGTCAGCCCTGAGTGTGACCGAGAATGAGCCCGGCCAGGCCAGTGGGGAATCCGGTCTGTCAGGCTCTGTATTTACCAGTGCCTTCCTTCACTGACTCCTGCCCTGGCCCCCTGTGCTGTCAGCTCTGAAGGATATTTAGTCCTTCCAGCCTCAAATTACTTAACCCTCCTATAGCCTCTGAAGGCAAACTCTGGGTAACTCAGACATCTCAGGCATGCCCAGGAATTAGCACAAAAGACAAAAGTGTCCACCTCTGCTCAGCGTGGCCGGAGCAACTTACTAAGTTTCATACCTTCAAAGCTGAAGCAAACTTCCTAGTAAAACAGGTCCCTGTGCTCAAGGGGTGGATACTTTCTCTGGAGGTCAGAAAAATGATCAAAGCTTCTTCAGAACTTCAGGATACTAAAAAAAAGCCTTGTCGTTCTCTGATTAGAATTCAAACTAGAGAAAAACGTCAGAGTCCTCTGAGCAAATCATGGGTGAATGGAAGGACGAAACCCAGTTCCTGCAGCTTTAGAAATTCCTATGTTCATTTATTCAACTAACACACATTAGGCAACTTCTGTATCTAAGTCACCTTGTGGGATGGTGTGGGGACACAAAGATTAAAAAGTTATTCTGCCTCCCAGGGAGGTGACACAAGAATGGTTAAAACTGGGGAAGAAATAATTTTCAGTATGAAGTGTGAGATACGCTGAGGGCTCTGAATTCACTGAAGAGCAAGCTGCGGCCCCCCTGTGGATTCATGAACCTTCACAGCCCCATGAGGGAGGTTCTGTCCTTACCATTATTTTATACATGAGGAATCTAAGGCACAGGAAAGTTGAGGAATTTGCCCAAGGTCACTAGTTAGTAAGTGATGGGATTTGAACCCACGCCATCAGAATTAAGGACAACTTTGTTGATCAGATGGCCTTAATGGAGGACTCGAATGGTAGGTTGGCTTTCAGTGACTGGAGTTGGGGGTGGCGGCCACTCTGTGGGCAAAGACAAGGACATGGCACATTTGGATAAATTAGTGGTGGTCCAGTTTGGGGGAATTTAGCGTTCTTGAAATGGACCAGTAAAGAATAAGATATGAAGGGTCACTTTGAGAAATGTAGACTTCCCCTCTGTAAGTAACAGGGAGTTCTGGAAAATCTTTGAGCAGGAGTGACGTGATCAGAACTGTAATTTAGAAGGAAAACGTGGTTCCCGCCCTCCAGCCACTGGGTAAAATAAGTCGGCAAAAAAGAAATGGATTCCTGGATGCCTGATGCGATAATTACAGTTACACTGCCTGCTTCATAAACAGATCCAAAAACTGCATCATGGCTCAAAAGGACAGTTTTTTTCTTCTCACATAGTCAAAAAAGTGAGCGTAACTAATATCTCTCATCCAAACAATGATTCGTGGACTTGGTCTCTTTCCATTCGTGGGCTCTGCCATCTTTGACACAGCGCTTCCAAGTTCACAAGGCAGCAGAAGGAGTAAGAGTGGAGAAAGCATCTGCTGCTTAATTTCTTCAGTGACCTCTGTTCCGATTCCACTGGGAGATACGTGCCTCCCCCTAGAAGCATGGGGGCGAGAAATGTAGTCCTGACTGGACAGCCACTTCTGTCTATGACTACACTGTGGAGGGAAAGCATGAATTTTGGTGGAAAGTCTCTCACACCTGAGTGAGGAAAGAAGAGCTTATTGACCCTTCAGCAACAACTTTTCAAAGTTGTCTAGAGCCTCATTTTGAAGCATGGTTGAGGAATGAGTTTTATGAGCAAATGAAGCTTAAAATAACTTAAGCACAGTGCCTTTTAGTGCAAAATCGTGTTTGTCTAAATTATTTTTGAAGGTTCCAAATTGATTTTATACTTTCCTACCTAAGTGAACAAAGCTTAACTTAATTTAAGCTTTTCTTGATGACTTAGGATCCCCATTATGAATGTCACTTATTATAATGCAGTGTGTTATATACTGATGGCTTTTGACTGGTGTGGAAACGTTTGTTCCTGCACTGAATGCCTCCAGAATTCTAGGCTGTTCTGCTAAATTTCTCTTTAACTTTTCTGATCCCCTAAGAACTCATACAGCCACTGTGTCACCTAGTGTCTCCAATTTCTGTTTTCTAATGCTTTCTGTGTTTTCCTGCCGTTTTTGTTATGTAACTAGTCCTTTGCCTACGTAGGCTTCTTTTAGTCTTCCTTTAGGACCCTTCGATCATCTTTTCTTTGCAATCTTTCCACTCAGCTCTTTGCCTGTCCTGTTGGACAAAGCGTGCACACTCTTGGGAGTGAGTTTGACCTCAGTACCAACACAGGCTGGGCCTTTGAAACTATGACCTTGAGCAATTTAACCTCAAACCTCTGTTTCCTCATAATATAAACCAAGATGGTAATATATACCTTGCCAGTTTATTTTGGGGTTAACTGATTTAATAATGGTAATACAGAAAGTTTCTCTGTAAAGACTGGTAGCTATCGTTATTGTTCTTTTGGCACTTATGGGACCTGATTTTTACTGGTATCCTCAGTAGAAATAAATATAACCCACAAGACCGCAGGGAGTTGGGATCCAGGTACAGATGGAGGAAGAGCCAGAGTATGGGAGACATTTCCGTGGAGTGGATGGCTGAGGCCATGAGTCAAGGTCCTGAAAGTCGTCAGGAGTTATGGATCCACTAATACGCTTGAGCATAGTCTAAAGTAAGATCGAACATAAATAGATGAAGCCAAAACAGGAGTATCAAGAAAAGACCAGGTAAAAATCTCCCCTATTTCTTTTTATTTATTTATTTATTTATTTATTTATTTATTTATTTATTTATTTATGGCTACGTTGGGTCGTCATTGCTGAGCGTGGACTTTCTCTAGTTGCAGTGAGCAGGGTCTACTCTTCATTGCGGTGTGCAGGCTTCTCATTGCAGTGGCTTCTCTTGTTACAGAGCATGGGCTCTAGGCGCAGGGGCTTCAGTACTTGTGGCTCGCGGGCTCTAGAGCACAGGCTCAGTAGTTGTGGTGCACGGGCCCAGTTGCTCCGTGGCATGTGGGATCTTCCCGGACCAGGGCTCAAACCTGTGTCCCCTGCATTGGCAGGCGGATTCTTAACCACTGTGCCACCAGGGAAGTCCCTCGCCTATTTCTTATTTAAAAAAAAAGCACCTCCCCAAAAGAAACCTTTCTTAACCCTGAAACTCTCTCACGTTATCAAACCTATCTGCCTTCACCAACCCCCAGGCTTCTTGAAGGAGCAGGGACACCGCTGTCTCTTCTTGCCGGGAATCAGCTTCCTTGTACTTTAGGTCTCCTCTCTGAGTCTGAGGATCACCAGAGGACCGAAGACAGTTGTATACTGGGCAGCCTGCCCAAGAGGTCCCATTACACAGACAGTAGGTGCTTAATAACTATATGGTGAGCAAATGAAATGGGAAAAGAAGAAAATGTGATTTGTCACTAATACAAAGTAAGTCATGCAGCCCAGAGGATGCATCATATTTAGCAAATTAAAGCAGGGGGCCCAGGGTGTACATCATGTATAATGTCCATCAGTGGTCAGCAACAGAGGAGACTGTACTGAGCTTGGCAAAGTGAAAAATTACGATTTTGTTTACTCGTGTGTTCCCAGCTGGGGTGCTGAGTTATCCAGGCTGCTGATGGCCATTCTTTCATTCTCAGAGCCCCTAAAGTATGCAGTTCAATAAACAAACCATCAGCCCAAGAACCAGAGTATCAACACCGACGCAATCTGGCTGTTAGCTACCTGGCACTAGTCAATATCCAGAACCCCAAATAATGAGTCATTCTGGAAAATGAGTATTTGCACCAAAGTAAATAATCTATTTTGGATAAGTTTGTTCCTTGGTCTACACTTGGGCTTATCAATGGAAATGAAAACCCAAACAGAAAGCCTGGGAGAGGCCTTGGTTCTGGAATGGTCCCCTCGGCTGCATGAACTAGTTTGGTTACTTGTGCAGTAAATATTTAGTGAGTACCTACTATATATTAGGTCTTGGGGAATATTTTGGTGACCTAAACTCAACACAGATATAGACTCAATTCTTAAGAACCTTGCCATTTTGTGGGGAGGAGAGACACTGAATCACTGATTACAGATATGATGAGAATTATAAAGGAAAAAACAGGATCCTAAGCTAATCTTAGAGTTTAAGGAAGGTTTCAAGGAAGTGGTACTTTGAACGAGTGATGAAGAATTACAAAAGTCATAAATGGGGAGAGGACACAGGGGAGGGAAACTTTGAATGTTGTTATTATTATCTCATAAAATAACTCTGCCAGGTAGGTTATCAGGGTCCAGGGAAAGCACGTGCAAAGGCCCTGAGGCAAAGTCTTATGAATATTGCCACTTGGGGCTACAAGGAGCTACAGAGTCAAAGTCAGTGTGACTAGAGTGTAGAGAGCCACAAGAGAGTGAGGGATACAGTAGGACTTGGCAAGGTATCAGGGCCTGGTAAGCCACTGGAAGGATCTTGTCCTCAAAGCAATGGAGGTCATATAGGGACACTAAGCAAAAGCAGGCCTTAATTAGATGTGCATTTTAGAAAGGCCACTCTGCCTGGTGTGGAGAATAGACAGGAATGGGTGTGGTAGGACTGGCTAAGAGGCATGGCAGTGACTGGGCAAAGATCGTGGGCTGAACCAGGGAGGGGTCAAGGAGAAGCCATGTATGGGTGGATGGAAATGATCGAACTCAACAGAGGTGAAGGAGGTTGAGTTCGCAGGCTCAGGGAGTGACTGGACATGAGGGGAGAGGATGAAGCAGGTTATTCAGGAGGCCTCTTTTTTATCTATAATAATTAAGCCATGATAATAATAATAGTTATTCCTTGCTTAGTGTCTACTATGGCTATTTTACAGAAGAGAAAACAGACTTGAGAGTAGGGAAGCCCCTACCAATAAATGACTGAACTGAGATTCGAACCCAAGTCTGACTCAAGACAGTGTTCCGTCTACTTTAATGCTATAAATTTAATTATAGTTTTGTTCAATTAGATTTTTTTTCTCATTTGGTCACCTGAAACCTTGGCTTTTCTCCCTCCATTTAACTAAGCTATTTGTGGAACTCCCGAGTTTTCATAATTATCTTGCCTTTGATCATCAATTATTAGTGTTCTTCGCAGATTCAGGCCATGCTGTATTTACCTTAGGTCACTTTCAAGTGTAGCAGAGGCCAAAGAAGCCAGTTCTGTGGAATCAGGCTTGTCTGGCAGCATTAACTGTCACTTCCTGTAATGAAAATGGAGCTTTTTATTTGTTTTAATGAGCACAGGGGGCCTTTATATCCAATCTCCTCCTAGAGGAAATAATTGTATATGAGTGACCTTTGAAGGAAATCACATCAGGGAGTTATTTGAAAGGCTGTGAGGTGAGTCAGGGTGTAACATCAACCATTGTGCCAGCATTTCAGAGAAGAAATGGGCTCTAGAAACAGGCTTGTCTCACTGACAGCCCATCCACACCCCTTCTGGACAGAGAAAAATCATCTACTGCTTGCTGAAAAAGTAAGGTAGTGATGTATTAGGAGATTTCTTTATCTCTTGAGCACCTGTTGTATGCCATGCATACATCATGATCTCTGCCCGCATGGCACTGATGTTTTAGTGGTGGGGACAGACAATAAAGACATTAAAAATGTAAATCATTAGAGATTGTGGAAAGTGCCATGAAGGAAATAAACAGGATCATGATAGGTGATTAATTTGGGTAACTTCCTCATCTGATAAAATTACAACAGTGGTAGAACCTGCCTCTCTCAAGGCTGTTTCAGGATTAAGTTGGATGATGCATGTACTGTGCTTAGAACAGTGCCTTACACATGAGTTGAACATTTTGTCAGTGTTATTAGTGGTTAATATCTTTGTTATATAATAAGTGAGGGAGGCCACCTCCAATTAGAGCAGTCAGGGAGGGCTTCCTGGAGGAGATGACTTTTAATCTGACACGTGAGAGATGAGAAGGGACCAGGCATGTAAATAACAGGGGAAGCAAAGGCCAGAGACAAAAGAAGGACTGTCTGATCTCTCCCAGAAGCAGAAAGGAGCTCGGTGGTCAGTGGGGCTGGAGAATGAGGCAACAAGTTGAGGTCCATGAGGTAAGCAAGACTCCAGCCAAGTAAAGAGTTTGGATTTTATTTTTCTAAAAAGGTGGGAGTAGGTGCTTTATGCTTTAAAATCTCCCTCTGGCAGCTGTGCAGAGAGTGAACTGTAAGGGTGAAAGCTGCAGGACAGAGCCTTGCTGGCTGGGGCGCTGGCGGAAGGCTGGAAGGCAGAGAGTAAAGAACTTGTTGGGGGCAGTGTATTGGTTTCCCAGAGCTGCCAAAACAAATTCCCACAAACTGGGTGTCTTAAAACAACAGAAATTTATTCTCTCACAGTTCTGGAGCCCAGAAGTCTGAAATCAAGGTTTTGGCAGGGTCCCGCTCCCTCTCAAAGCTCTAAGAATCCTTCCTCGCATCTTCCAGCTTCTGGTGCTTGCGGGCAATCCTCAGTGTTCTTGGCCAGCAGATGAATCACTGCAGTCTCTGCCTGGTCACCACATAGTGTTCTGCCTGTGTGTCTCTGTGAGTCTCTGATCTCTTCTTATAAGGACACCAGCGATTGGACCCACCCTAATCCAGTATGACCTCATCTTGAGTTGCATCTTAAGTACATCCGCAAAAACCCTTTTTTCCAAATAAGGTCACATTCACAGGTACTGGGGTTTAAAACTTCAACATATGTTTTCCGGGGGGACACAATTCAACCCCCAACAGACAGGAGGGTCCTGACTGACCACGCCTCTGAGAGGCTGTGCTGGAGAGAAGCCCCGGTGGCCCAACTTCTGTGGCAAGAGCAGTCCCCAGACATACACAGGCATCAGCATCTTCCCTGTAGTAGGGGGTTTGGATGCTCTCTAGCTATATTCCTGGTTCCTCCTTCCAAATAAGCAGGCAGGTGGTGCAAAGGCAGGCAGCCCTGCTGAGGGCAGCATGTCAAATAAGGGATGTTCCTTCTTATTCATCTGTCTCCACCATATCACTTCCATTTGTAGGTTCCATCTTAAGTAAGCTATTAATTCATGATTCCTTTTCAGTGAGTGCCCAGTGACTTTGAACAATCTACGGACATAGGCGAATTTTCTTAGATTTGTGGAGTGAGGAGACCTGAGGTTTTATCCCAGGTGCTGCCCTTAGTGTGTGATCTTGAGCAAATCACATAACCTCATGAGTTCCAGCTTCTTCCTCAATAAAATGAAGGTACTGTCCTGGTCCAGGGGTTCTTAACCTTGAGGATGCATCAGAATCACCTGTGTTGCTAAAGCACAGATTGCTGGTCCTCACCTCAGAGCATCTGATTCAGAAGGTCTAGGGTGGGGCCTGAGAATTTGCATTTCTAGAAAGTTTCTAGACTTTGTTGTTGCTGCTGGTTGAGGAACCATACTCAGAGAACTACTGGGCTACTTAATCTCTGAGATTTCTGTCAGTCGTCTATTCTGTAATTCTAGAAAACTCATTTCAATATAATATGACTAGGTAAATTTTCTAACTTTAATTATCAAAATCTGGCTTTCTTTTCTTTCCCAGCTTTATTGAGGTATAATGGACAAATAATATTGTATATACTTAAAGTATATAATGTGATGATTTGATATACATATACATTGTGAAGTGGTTACCACATCAAATTAATTAACACATCTATCACCTCACATTACCTTTTGCGTGTGTGGGGGGTGTGTATGTGGTGAGAACACTTAAGATTTACTCTCTTAGCAAATTTCAAGTATACAATACTGTATTATTAACTATAGTCACCATGCTGTACATTAGATCCCCAGAACTTACTCATCTTATAAATAAAAGTTTGTACCCTTTGACCAACATCTGCCCATTTACCCCACCTCCCAGCCCCTGGCAACTGCCATTATACTCTTTCTTTCTATGGGTTCAACTTTTTTTTCCAGATTCCAAGTATAAGTGAGATCATCTAGTATTCTGTCTGGCTTAATTTACTTAGCATAATGTCCCCTGGGTTCATCCATGTTGTTGTAAATGGCAGAATTTCCTTCTTTTCATAGCTGAATACTACTCCATTGTATGTGGAATACTATTCTTTGTCATTTTTCTTTATCCATTCATCCATCAATGGACACTTACAGAGTTTCCATATCTTGGCTACTGTGAACAATGTGGCAATGAACATTAAAGTGTAGATATCTCTCCAAAAGACTGATTTTGTCTCCTACATATGTATATTCAGAAGTGGGATTGCTGGATCAAATGGTAGTTCTATTTTTACAAAATCTGGTTTAAATATAAACATATGTCCCAGACAATGCTCACCTGATTTTCCACTTTGGATTTACCTCTCCTGACTTAAAGGTGTTGATTAAAAGGCCCCTCTTTCTCTCTATTCTCCATGCACGTAGACCATGCACCCTCCTCTGGCTTGTAGGTCCTGCACATACAAGACTCCTGCAGAAGTCAACAGAATGTTGACTTAGAGTTCAATAGAATCACCTACCCGTGGTAGAACTTATTTGGGGTAGAGATGGGGTGCAATAGATGGAATTAGAAACCTGAAAACTAATGGCATAAATAAGACCATGAAAAGATGCTCAACATCATTAGTCATTAAGAAAATGCAAATCAAGAACACAATGAAAATTCCAATGGCATTTTACACAGAAATAGAGAGAACAATTCTAAGATTTGTATGGATCCACAAAAGACTTCAAATAACCAAAGCAATCTTGAGAAAGAAGCACAAAGTAAAGTCATCACACTCCTTGATTTCAAACTATATTACAAAGCTATAGTGATCAAATACTATGGTATTGGCATAAAAAGAGACACACAGATCAATGAAACAGACTAGAGAGTCCAGAAATAAACCCATGCATTTATGGTCAATTAATTTAGAGCAAAGGAGCTAAGAATATACAATGGGGAAAGGACAGCCTCCTCAATAAATGGTATTGGGAAAACTCAACAGCCACATGCAAGAGAAAGAAACTGGACAACCCTCTTCACCATACACAAAATTAACTCAAAATGATTAAAGATTTGAACATAAAACCTGAAACCATAAAACTCCTAGAAGAAAACAGAGGTGGTAAGCTACTTGTCATAGGTCTTGGTGATGATGTTTTTTGAATCTGACACCAAAAGCAAAAGCAACAAAAGCAAAAATAAACAAGTGGGACTCCATCAAACTAAAAAGCTTCTGCACAGCAAAAGAAACCGTGAACAAGGTGAAAAGGCAACCTACTGAATGGGAGAAAATATTGCAAATCATATATCTGATAAGGGGTTAATATCCAGAGTATATAAAGAACTCATACAACTCAATAGCAAAAACCAAACAGACAAACAAACAATCCAGTTTAAAGATGGGCAGAGGTCATTATGCTGTACACCTTAAACTTATACAGTGCTATATGTCAATTATATCTCAGTAAAACTGGAAGAAAAAATGTGCAGAGGATCTGAATAGACATTTCTCTAGAGAAGACATACAGATGGCCAACAGGTACATGAAAAGGTGCTCAACATCACTGATCATCAGGGAAATGCAAAACGAAACCACAATGAGATAACACCTTATACCTGTAAGAATGGCTGTTATCAATAAGACAAGAAATAACAAGTGTTGGTAAGGATGTACATCTTTTCAGGATGACAGGAATGTTCTTAAATTAGATCATGGTGATGGTCACACAACTCTGTAAATATTCTAAAAATCATTGAATTTACATTTAAAATGAGTGAATTTTATGGTATGTAAATTATATATCAATAAAGGTGTCAAAAGACATTTGAAAAATAGAATGCATGTAAAAAAAATAGAATGCAATTCCATTAAAAATTTTTAAAAACTAATGGGATTTCCTGGACTTCTCTTTGAAGGTCACCTAGTGCTGAAGGTGGTTATGACATATGCAGGAGAATTCAAATACTGTGCTTTAGAATATATCAACCTACTCACCCAGACAAAAAAACATCAGGGACTGGTTACTAGTAGAATGGTGACACAAATACAGTAAGCACATTTCTTTCATACTCTTGATGTGCCGGGCACTGTGGTAGGTGCTACATGGTTTATCCTTCAGTCATTCATTCAGAAATATTTGTTGAACTTTTTCTTTATTCTTGGTACTGTTCTTGGGGCTGAAGACACAGTGTGAACAAGACAAAGCTCCACCTTTCCTGGAGCTTACATTCTAGTAAGGGAGAAAGGCATAAACATGTAAACACACAAGCCATTATTAAGATTATTTTAGGTAGTGATGCTTGAGTTTAAAAATAAGCCTGGATAAGGAATTCTTTGGCAGTCCAGTGGTTAGGACTTGGCACTTTCACTGTAGGGGCCCGTGTTCAATCCCTGGCTGGGGAGCTAACTAAGATCCCGCATGCTGCATGGTGCAACCAAAAAAAAAAGATAAAAAAAAATAAGCCTGGAAAATGGAGAGAGTGACAGAAGATGGCAAAGGAGGGCAGTGGAAATATTAAGGAATCAGGGAAGGTCTCTCTGGGGAGGTGGTTTGAGGTAACACCTGAAGAATGTGAAGGTGTCATCATGCAAAGATCAGGAGAAGAGCTTCCTGGGTGTGGGAATAATATAAATTATTATATTATATAATATAAATCACATCAGACAACAGGAAATGGAGATATGGCAGTATAATTAACAGAAAAAAGAAAAAAGTAGAGGCATCACATGCCCTGATTTTAAACTATATTACAAAGCTATAGTAATCAAACAGTATGGTATTGGCATCATCTTGTACAGAACTCTCTGGTAATTACATATTAAAGTTTACCCCAGGAGCTTTGTGGAGACAGGAATATAGAGGAGGGATGGCATGAGGGAAGTAAAGAGTTACGAGTGTGCAGCAGGAGCTAAAGAGAGATGATGGTGGCTTTGATGAAGGGGGTGGCAGCAGGGATGGTGAGAAGAGCTAGGATTTGGGACATCTATAGGAGGAGAGATCCAATAGGACTGGATGCATTGTAGGGGGCAGAGAAAGAGGTGTCAAGAGCAATCCTTGAATTTTGTTTTGAGTGGCTGGGTGGAAGGCACACCATTAATTGAAAAGGCAAATGTTCTCTTTGAGACTGACGTTACTATATCCAGATCACAGATGAAGAAACTGGGGCTCAGAGGAACTAAGCCAGTTTGCCCCAAATTATCCACCTAAGGAGTGGAAGAAGCAAGTTCGAAGCCAGTGACTCCAAAGGCCATATTTTAAACACTGCTCAGTACTTCCTCCTACCCAAGGAGTTCCTTCATCCTTAGCCAGCCAGTGGATGGAAATCATGGAAAGTGGTGCTGGTGGAGAGAGGAGGACTTCTTGGCTGATGGGCGGGCTTTCATTGAACAAGAGGGAGAGGAGCAACTTGGAAGAGTAACATTTTTCCAGTGAATCATGTTAAATAACCAGAGTGGCTTATACCCAGTGTCAGGGTAAAAGGAGATTGATAGGTAGTAAAAGCCCAGTAATTACAGGAAAATATCAGATTGGAAAGTGCAGAGATTCTTGAAACCTGCGAAGCCATTTAATCCATCTTATGTTTGCTCCAGACCAACAGTCAGCTCCCAGAGCAAGACTGGTCTCATTACCAAACTAATGGACATTATGTTCTGAGGTGGCTTTCTCTCTGCCAAATAAATCAGAATTTTTTACAGTGAAGCCTGAGATTGCCGTGCTGCAAATGTTTGCAAGGACGTCACTGAGTGTTTTAGGTGTCAAGTTAAATTTGACTTGGCCTGTTCTGTTCTTTTAAGAAAGGCTCAGGAGGCATCAGCTGGGTCACAGGGAGAATGCCTTCTGCACTTGCTCTTCCAGGCTGTGACAGAAATCAAACCTGGATCCCCTGAGCGTGCTTCCTCAAGCAGGAATTGCTCCTGTCGCCGCGGCCCAAAGGAGCAAGTTGTGATGAAAGTTGTCATTCTCCCCTGTTCCCTGATTGTGGGTTTTTTTTTCCCAGGAGTCGGGGGTGGAGAGAGAAGTTCATTCACACCTTCTAAAATATTCTAAATATCCCAAATATTCTAAAATATTCTAAGACATTCATGAGCCCCCAGTGAGTTGCAGCCACTGTCCTAGGAAATGGGATGATGACAAATCCTTGCATGTTATCAAAAAGCAAAAGTGACAGCAAAAATAAAATGGTAAGCATTGCGTGTGCCCATGTGTGTGCGTGTGCGTGTGTGTGTGTGTGTGTGCGCGCACTCCCTCTAGAAGCCAGCCCGCCTGCCCCCACAGGCTCCTGTGCACCGCACTCCTGGGGCCTGGGCTGCTGCTCTGAGCATCAGTGGCCTGGAGAAGAGGTAACTCCTCCGTGCCTTGTAGATTTTCCTCAGCATTTTTCACTGCACAACAGCTCTAATGACCTTGGCATCAAGCTCTTACTGGGGATTAATAATCAGCTGGGTTTAATGGCCCTTACTGTGTCCTGGGCCATTTTCCCAGTCAGCCATTAATTGCAAGCAGTGCCCTGAGCTCTGGCCATTGTGGCTCCCTGGGCTGAGTGGCCCTGAGGCAAACGGCCCAGCCTCCTTCTCTGCGGACAGGGCTTCCTCTGTGCTCTCCCCTGCTTCTCTCCATGGTATTAGTACATAGGGCTGCAGGAGAATTGTTGGTTAGGGCGTCACATCATGTCTTCTTTGTATATGTGGAGGACTGAGAAGCCTGGAGGTTGGCTTTCATTCACTCACTTATCAACCCATCAATCAATTTAGTATTAATTGACTGCTGTACATAGGTCAGGAAGCCAGAGAGATTACCAAGGTTGGAGTGACCTAACACGGGTGCCCATGTTTCCTACAAAGGGCAGAACCCCTCACCAAATGAGTCTTTAAGGAAAATGTCCCCAAGAGTCAGGGAGGCTGAATACTGTGAGAAAGAAGGAGGAGGGAAGGCGTAGGCAGGCAGTGAGTTCACCAGGAGCCACCTCCCCTCTCCTGTCCTCGGTGGAGTTTTATCTCCCTGGCCTGCTGGCAGAGCCCCAAGTTCACCTTCCCATGCTCCGCTGGGTGATTCATCAACCCAGCATCTGAGTGTTTAAGGGAAGAACATGTTCAGTACTACATCAGGAATCTTAACTCACCAAGGTATGCGTATTTTCACCCATATCATTAAGACACTCAGGGTGATAATGGTACTTCGATGTGGAGGAGCAGGGCTGTCTCAGGGGACTGTAACATCCCAAGAACCTGGGTCCCACAGGTTGTATAGTCCTTCCGCCTCCCAAGATATCCTTAGTCCCTCTGAATGCAGGAAAGAGACTTCGTTTCCGCCTTTGGAAGTGATTCAGCCTTTGGTACATGCTCTTCTCAACTGCAGGAAGTGTAACATTGTTTATTTAGAACAGCTATTGTCACTTTATTGGCACCACTTACCAAAAGGCACTTAAGGCATAATTCAGACTTAGATCTTTTTTGCATTGTTTGGTGCATCTGTACAACTCAAAGAGAGGATGCTGGTGCCTGAGGTAATCAATACCTCAGAGCTAAGGCAGGTGGGCAGGACTCATGAGGGAGGGCTTTCTGGGGCTGGGTGGACCCCAGCATGTTCTGGTGTCGCCCAGTAAGCACAGAGGGTCCGTATGGCACAGTCAGGAACCTTGGCCTTCCCTGAAAGGGTGTTCATCTGGCCTCACATGGGCATAGTGGGGAGAGGGGGGGGGAGGGGGAGGGGGAGAGAGGAGGCCTTGGAATCTCCAGAGGTGTTACAAGTTTCACCCGTCAAGCAGCCTATGCTCTGAGAATCACAGCAGAATAATTAATTATGGGGAAAGAAATGCTGGAACCTTTCTTTAGAATTTTTTGCCCAGTAAAAATGAGCACAATGTCTTGAAATTATAAATCAAACTGGAAAATTCAGGATAATAGTTCTAGGTGAATCTGAGGAGAAAAAGCAGGTTCCAATGGCTTTAGGGTCCAGTGGAATGAAATCTTGCAAAGTGACCTTATTAAGCAAACGGACTGAGTTACACTGTACCTCAGGGGTGTATTAAGTGCTTAATAAGTGTCTGTTAAATGAATGAACGAATGAATATCATCTGGCCACAAGTGTCTAGTTGGCGCTCTCTTTGTTTTACGGGTGAGAAAGTTAAGTACCCAATTTGTGATAAAGTCTGCTTTAGACCCTGGGTCTCCTGACCCTAATCATCATTTAGTCACATGCTATTTGCAGATGCCCCTGTCATCTTTGTAGGAATGTTTTAACATGAGTAGAGGTTTCCCAGGATACAGGACTTTGGATGCTAAAACCCAAACAACCCCTAACAAACCGGGTTCCTCTTCTACCTCTCAATATTCTCCTTAGTAAAACAGGGGTGATGATGTAGTATCTTTCTTATAGGTTTATTTGAAGAATTAATTCAACTATATAAAAAGCTCAGAACAGTGCCTGGCACATAAAGAACATCAGAAATATTAACTAAGTTGACCACTCTTTCCTTTGTGCCCCCAGCCCTGCTGTGCTCTAAACAGCCCCCTTTACTAACAGTGCGGCACAGCCCCGCATTGTGTCACATGTCATTGCACATCTCTGAGCTACTGCCCCCCAGTAAAGTATAAACTTTGAGGGGCTCTGTTTTTCCATTCCATTTGCATTCTTGCCGCCCAGCACATTTGTCACCTAAGAGTAACTGGATGTCAAATGAATGATGAGAATTTGCAGTGGGAGAATTGCCATTTCATAAGCCCATGTGTCAATTAGCAACCCAGAGCGATCAGTACACACTGATGTGGTGCGTACCTACCATGCGCTCCACTCTGCCTGAAAAGCCCCAGAGCAGCCGTCACTTAATGAATGACACTGTGCCAGGTCCAATGGTAAGGACTTGGTTCAACCCCATGCAATTGCTACTTTCGCAGGTCAAATATTGGCAATTTTAAATGGCTCAACCTACCACTGTGTACATTTTAATTCTATCGAAGTGGAATGGGGCATTAATTATCCTCAGTTAAAAATGAGAAAACTGAAACTTGCGGAGGTTAGTGACTTGCCAAGGTCCCATAGCTAACAAGTAGTGTAGACAAGCCTGGACCATCCTGTGTGGGTGCCCTTGGCCACTCTGCAGTGAGGGAAGGTGACCGCCCTCGGTGCTCTCTGTCTGGTTCGGAAGACAGAGCTATGGCTTAGGAAACTCCAAGAGTAAATACAAGGCTGTATATACGCAGCACTAAATTGGATCCAGTTTTCTGAGACTGTGCGGGGAGCCAGTGCGTCCAGTTCAAAGTTAACAGGGAGGAAGGGCAGAGGCTCTGGGGAAAATCTAACAGTGCAACTGTCCTTCAGAACATTCTTATAAATTTATTTATTTATTTATTTTTGCTGTGTGAGAGCTTTCTCTAGTTGCGGCAAGCGGGGGCCACTCTTCATCGCCATGCGCGGCCTCTCACTATGGCGGCCTCTCTTGTTGCGGAGCACAGGCTCCAGACGTGCAGGCTCAGTAGTTGTGGCTCACGGGCTTAGTTGCTCCGCGGCATGTGGGATCTTCCCAGACCAGGGCTCGAACCCGTGTCCCCTGCATTGGCAGGCAGATTCTCAACCACTGCGCCACCAGGGAAGCCCCAGAACATTCTTGATTGTCATTTTTTTGTGCACTTGCTGGCCTGGGCCTCCGGCCCTAATTACATTATCTTCAAGCAGCAACTGAGAGATATTTCTCATTAAACATGAACAGGGAACTGTTTAATTTGTAAGAATGTAGGTGTTCAGAAAGTACATCACTGGTTCAGGATGTTGAAATGAGCACTGTCATTGGCGTTGTCCCTGGTGGGCACCACAGGGCCAGGGCTTCCACAGGGCACGAGTACAGAGGATGAGCTTGAGGCTTTCTTTACATTTTTGAAGATGGACTGACTCAATTTCTCTCCCTCTCCCCTTGAAAGGGGAGAAACTATCCTAATTGTCATCTCAAAATTATGGCTTCTGAGGGGTCACAATTTGCATGTCTTTTCTCATGTGATTCTTAGACGATGTCTGTTTAGGATAAATATATTTGTACAGCATCCAAGAACACTGATACATGCTTAACTTCCAATAAGGTGAGTTAAGAGCCTTAAAACTAGTGTCACAGCAAATTGTAGTATAGTCTTTTCTTCAACTTGGGGGTAACTTTGGATTCAGAAAGACCTGGGTTTGAAAGCATGACTTCATTACTTGCTAGTTATGCACCTTTGGGCGATTTTTTTAACATCTCTGAGCCTAGGGTATCATTATTTATAAAATGGCAGTAACAGCAAGTTTGCTGGGTTGATATGACGATTTGATATATTAATATCAATAAAGCCCAGCGCCCAGTGGTCAACAGGTCACAGCTGGCTCTCTTTCCCTGTTGTCCAGTACTCCCTGTCACCAGTCTGGAAGAGAATGTAGGGGTGGATGAGGTACTAGCAGAAGGGATGTATTCTGGCATAGGAGGGAGAAGAGCGAAGATAGCAGCCCTCGGAGGCAGGGAAGTGGCCTGCTGGTGCCAAGCGAGTGTTGCCGCTGATGGGGTCCTTCTCCCCCTCCTTGCAGCCCCTGAAAATGCACTGCAGGGACTGCGCCCTGGTGACGAGCTCGGGGCATCTGCTGCGTAGCCTGCGAGGCCCCCGGATTGACCAGACCGAGTGCGTCATCCGCATGAACGACGCCCCTACGCGCGGCTACGGGCACGACGTGGGCAATCGCACCAGCCTGAGGGTCATCGCGCATTCCAGCCTCCAGCGAATCCTCCGCAACCGCCACGACCTGCTCAACGTCAGCCAGGGCACCGTGTTCATCTTCTGGGGCCCCAGCAGCTACATGCGGCGCGACGGCAAGGGCCAGGTCTACAACAACCTGCAGCTCCTGAGCCAGGTGCTGCCCCGGCTGAAGGCCTTCATGATCACGCGCCACAAGATGCTGCAGTTTGACGAGCTCTTCAAGCGCGAGACCGGCAAAGACAGGTACAGAGGCGCTGGCAGGGGGTGGCCGGGGTCCAGGGGAGGGTGAGGAGATGTCCTTGCTGGCTGATTCAACAAAAGCAAAGCTTTTTTTTTTTTTTATGCTTATGTCAGATAAGCTCATCTCCTTAAGCTTCTTTTTCTTTAATTTAATTTTTAACCATTTTTAAAATTGAAGTATAGATAATTTACAGTGTTGTGTTAGTTTCAGGTGTATAGCAAAGTGATTCAGTTATAGAGATATAATTTTTATATATATTATATATACACATGCATATATAATATACATATTCTTTTTCAGATTCTTTTCTACTATAGGTTATTACAAGATATTTAATATAGTTCCCTGAGCTCTACACTAGGTCCTTGTTATTTATCTATTTTATATATACTAGTAGTTAATTCCAAACTCCTAATTTATCTCTTTCCCCCGCTATCCCCTTTGGTAACCGTAAGTTTGTTTTCTAAGTCTGTAAGTCTGTTTCTGTTTTATAAATAAGTTCATTCATATTATTTTTTTAGATTCCACATATACGTGATATCATGTGGTATTTGTCTTTCTCTGACTTACTTCACTTGCTATGATAGTCTCTAGGTCCATCCGTGTTGCTGCAAACGGCATTACTTTATTTCTAAGAGCTTTTGCTAAGCGCTTTTTGTTGTGACCACACGGCTCATGCCATCTACAGAGCTCATTGGTAGGGTCCTCCTGGAGACTGGACGGCTGAAGCTGAATTTATAGGGCAAAGTGAAAGGAAGCACTGAGACATTTATATAGATAATTCAGGGCCAAATCCCTACTTTGGAGGGTGAGGCAACACTGCCCCTGGCTTACACTGGTAGTAAGTGCGAGATAATAGGTTTATTGCATTTTATTTTACTTGTGTGAACACTAACCAAAAAGAAGTGTATAGGGTTATTTTTCTCTTTCAAAGGCAAATATTTATTCAGTCAACATATATTTACAGAGTACCTACTACTTCACTGCACCTGGTACTGGGGATATACACAGTCAGAAATAAGGCAGATCTAGACCCTGCCCTCCCAGAATATAGTCTTAACAGGGCCACCAGATATTCACCAAGTAGCGGCCAGTGTGCTAGGTCATGTGAGGGGAAGAAAACGGTGCCATGACCAGTGGGACAGAGAGACCTGCCGTAGTCTAGGACAAGGCTTACCAAACTGTTGCTTACAGTTCAGTAATGGAACATGAAATGTATGTATTGAGTCATTGCAAGATTTTTTTTTTAATGTAATGGAAAGAATGGAATAAAACAGACAATATCAGCATTCATCTCCTATAGTAAGTAAGGCAAAGTATTATTTCATGGGATAAAATTTGTTTCGGTTTTATACATAGAAATATACATACACAGGGTCTTCTTTTGAAGTGATAAAATTGCCCTGGAATTAGATAGGGATGATGATAGCACAATTCTGTGAATATATTAAAAAACACTAAATTACACACTTTAGAAAACTAAAATGAAATGAAAACCATGTACAATACATGTGAGCATATATGCTCAATCATGAGGTAAAATGTATTTCTGACTATAGGTCAAAATCTTTTGAAAAGCACTGGTCTAGAAGATGAGGGTGTGATGGAAAGACTTTCTCCAAAAGGTGCATTTAAGCTGAGACCTAGGCCAATAAGTATTTATCCAGGTAAAGAAGAACCTGAGAAGGGCAGAGAGAAACATCCTTATGGGTATAAGGGCTCGGAGGTGAGAGGACTTCCAGGGGGTTGGAGAAGAGTCCCTGTGGCTGCAACAGGGGTGCTGGCGGGGAGTAGCCAGAGAGGAAGCAGAGATAAAGGGTGAGGAGCTGGCCAAATCTAGGTGAAGAAAAGGGCAGCTATAGGAATTGAAAGGAGCAGTGTGGTGTAGTCCAAACACACAGCTCTGGGTTGGAATTCTTTGTCCCTCACTAGTTATATGGCCTTGGACAAGATATCTAACATTTCAGTGACCTCACATGTGAAAAGGGCATAGTGACTAGGCCTCGTAGGACCAGTCTAATAATTAAATTTCCTCATTTCCTTAATTCTAAAACACGTATGTTTATAACTAATACACATTTAATGATGTAATTTACCCCCTCCCTTACAAAAACTGTTCCTGCATCAATTTCTTATCTTAAAACTAAAGAGAAAGGACAAGTAAAGAATGTGAAGTACTAAATCCTTTTGGCTAGCTTAGGCAGCTCATTATGAAGAACAGAGTCTTAAAGAAAGACCAAAGCCCATCATTCCCAAATTCTTTGCAGGGAAGAGCTTTCTTTTTAAATCCTTAAAACCTTGTGACCATTTGAGGGCTGGTCCAGGCAAAAGTGGGCATGGCATCTGATGGAGTGAGGAGAGGAAGACCTGGCCACTGGCACTGTGGCCTCCTTCCCTGGAAGCCCAGGTGACTCCATGGTTAGCCCAGCCAGTAGATCACATGAGGGATCCTGGTCGTCATCACACGCTGTCATGAAATCCAGTCACTTGCTGTCCTTTAAAAGCCACAAATAAGAGACTGTTGCTCATTTGAATGAGTTATTTAACCAAGAGAGCACTTTATAACAGAAGGAGAATAAGGGACGTTATTTACAGTTTCATTTTTTCTGGTTGGAAAATTCAAAATAAGTAGAAAGACTCTCTTCAATAGAAAACACTTCTCTCTTTTGAGTTTAATGGTTGTTTGCTAAATTTAAGTATTCCTGAAACACTGCTGCAGTGTTAGCTATTTAGGATACTTACACATTGCTCTGGATCTTCTTAAGGGATTAAGTTGAAAACTTGGAGACTAGTCTTTACATCCTTACATCTTTAGGAAACAATCTCACATCAAGACATAACCCACTCACTAAATTCATTAAATTCTGACCAGTGAAAACCTTTTGCTCAATAAGCCTGTGTCCTTAGTGAGCCCAGATGGTAAGAGACAGATAAAATTTCATGGACTGGCTACCAGGCTTCTCATCCATCTACTAGGATCCACGCAGTCCCCACACAGGGAATCACACTGATGGATTTGTAGGATGCCAAAGTACACTGTCCACTTTTAGAATCTTTGTGCCTCTTACCTTTAAGAAACTGTCTTAAAGAAGCTAATATTGTATTGACTCAATATTCTCATGTGTCCATATTCTTAATCTTCAGTCTACTTCAAGCTAAAGAACAAAGTCAGAAACAGCCCTTCAGAACAAAACTATTTCTATAAACTAAAACACAAAACACTTAGGGTCTAACAGTATTGCCTCTGTGTATGCTTTTCTTGAAACCTAACAAAACAGTGGTATGGATTAAAGATACACAAAGTATGGAATATCTAATTTTGCAATCTCATAATCAGGACATTCATTTCAGGCTAATATTTTGAAGAAATGAGATAATTCAATAGATTTTGATTTATGGAAATTTCACCCTACTTAAAAGTGGAGAAAAAAATGGCTCAGGAACAATCTGCAATTAAGAAGCATGATAAATGACATAGATGGCCAAGTGGTATTCTTTGGTATTAGAAAGTAACTGTACTTGAAAATAACTTTATAACTGAATAGGGTACATTAGGAAAATATGATTCAGAACCAATATTATAGTAATTAGATAAAAGAAGTATAAATGAAATAACTGCAGGAAGAATGTTTCCATAGAGATTATAAATGAGATTCTGGTGGAGCAGAAAGGCCTTTAATTGTAATTTAGTGTGTACTATAGCATTATCAGCTCAGTGTGTTACTTCATCATATAAAAGAATATCTGATAATTTTCCCTAATAAGCACATGACAGCTCTTCATATTCCTTCATTACAGCTGATTAAGTGTAAAAACCCTAGATATTCCTTTGTTGGAAAAAGAGTTCGAATCTTTTTTTTTTTTTTGGTGTGTGGTTTATCAAGTAGGGTTAGGAAGTATATTTTATTGGACCTGGAGAGATCTTTTAAAATAAAAAATAATCTTTAATTTCATTTTAGTTTCTGACACAGTTGAGCTAATAATTTTGTCTCTCTAGCTAAAACGGTATGTTTAAAAGTCTGGTTAGATTGTTATTAATGTAGACTTCTAGCTTGTTTACCCACCCTATTAACATTGTTTAATAGAAAAATAATTTGAAGAATCATAGAACTATGGACCTCTGTTGGAATAATTTTTATATATTATTTCAGTAAAATGAAGGTTTTTCATTTTAGCATATTTAGATGACTCTATCCATTTTATGTTTTTCCTTGTTTTTGTAAAGTATTGATGCCCTTCCCTTTCTTGGGAATCAGTGTGATACAGTAGGAAGAGCTTTAGAATCTGGTCAACTTATGGTTCCAGTCTTGTTCTAGGGTTTTAACCTTTGTCTACTGTATTTTCTTCCTTCCTTCCTTCTGTCCCTTCTTATTTCTATCTCTCTGTCTCTCTTTGCCTCTCCTCTATGTCTGTTATTTCTTTTACTCTTTCACAGAAGAGTTCGAATCTTTTTAGAAAGACAGCACAAAGCAGTTGCATTTCTATAGCATGTGATCCCAAAAGACTATTATTTCGCAAGTCCGGGGAATTTTAAGTGGCACTTTAAAGAAATGTTCACCTTAGTTTCTTTCGTCCTCCGCTTTTTATTCTCCCCATTTTTACCCATTAAATCTTTTTCTGTAGAGTCATATCCCCCTATATTTCAGGCTGTGGCTTGTGATTTCTACTACATCACACAAAAGAAAGCCAGAGTTGTAGGGAAGTTTCTGCCCCTGGGAAAAGCCCTCTTAGTGTTTCCTACAACTCGAAAGCATAGGGACATGAGTGTGATTCCTGGATCGGGAATCTGGGGGTATAAGTAAGCTGTCATTCTCCTCCTGGGCGCCACATCATTCCGGTTATTCACTCTCCCAGTTTAAGCCTAGAACAACCTACCATCTCAAGGTCACAGCCTTGGTGAAGACATGGTCTAACTTGAGGCAAGGCACTGCCTTCTCTTCCCCTCCCCCATTCAGTCAGCTCTGCTCTGTCCCACCTCCTTCAGTCCCAAAGGTCTTACAAATTTATAGCCCTGGTGAAAAACAAGGGGGATTGTTAATACCTATGTAGGCTGGAGGCTCCAGAATTTTCTAATTACAGTAAGTCCCCTGCATATGAACAAGTTCCGTTCTGAGAGTGTGTTCATAAGTCCAATTTGTTCGTAAGTCCAACAAAGTTAGCCTAGGTACCCAACTAACACAATCGGCTATATAGTGCTGTACTCTAATAGATTTATAATACTTTTCACACAAATAATACATAAAAAAACAAACACAAAAAATAAAGTTTTTAATCTTACAGTGCCGTACCTTGAAAAGTACAGTAGTACAGTACAACAGCTGGTATACAGGAGCTGGCATCGAGTGAACATGCAAGAAGACTTACTGACTGGAGGAGGGAGAGGAGGTGGGAAATGGTAGAGCTGAAGGATCGTCAGCAATAGGAGACAGAGGGCAAACTGCAATTTCACTCACGCCTGATGTTGATGGCACAAGTTCCATTCCCTTGCTGGATTCAATTCTATCTACCCTCTTGAAAAAAGGATCCAGTGATGTCTGGGTAGTAGCTCTTTTTTCCTCATCATAGATGACATCCTGGGCTTGTAATAAAGATACTGTACTACTGTACTCTATACAGTACTGTACAGTAAAGTACACGAAAGCACAACCACTTGTAGAGGATGCACACATGTGACTTTGTATGCCAGACACGTGAACTAACTTATGTGATTGGACATGCAAACGCACATTCACATCTTTGAAAGTTCACAACTTGAAAGTTCGTATGTAAGGGACTTACTGTACTGCCCTGACTACTGGTGATGGCTCCTACACAAGAGCCAGTAGCAGTGTTGGAAGGATATCAGTTGTTTTGTGTCTGCTAAAAAGCACTGGGAGTAATGGTTGAATTATTTATTTCATTTGCTCCAACCTAGCAACCAAGAGGGGAGGAAGGGATCTTGATGTATCAACACACCAGACTAGATAACTTTTTATGATGTTCTCTCCTTTAGTCCTCAAAATAGCACAAGAAGATAGAGCTTCCCATGCTTGCTTTCTAAATAAGAAATCAAGGTTCAAAGAACAGCAATAACCTGCCTCAGGTCATTTAGCTGGTGAATAATAGAAACTAGTAAGATACAAATCCATGCTATATCCATCTTGAGAATTTTTTAAATGTACTTCCTGGGATATTACTGGATCCGGATACAATGGAATGGAAAATAAAAATGAGTAAAGGAATTAAGAACTAGAAAGTTGAAGCCACGAACTCAGGAATGACTAAATTACCCATTCCTGTCAGGTATGTGACAAAACAAAAGACATCTTAAAATGCCTTTTTTGGTTGTTATTCCTTATGTGAAATGGAAATAATGCAAACTGCTTAACAAAAACTCTTCCTTTTCAAAGAGGGGTGCTATGCAGTGCAAGTAGAAAAGCTTTCCTGCAGTTCTTTTATTCACATCACATACGGTGCTATGGCTGGGCAAAGTCAGACAGTCTGACCTTGGGGATAAGGTGTTTGAAACTGGCTAATGAGGCATGCCACAAGCACTGAAAAAAAAAAGTAAATGCAGCAACCCCCGAAGAATTGAAATTAATATCCACAGCAGCATAGCTTGGTGGACCGAGTCATCCTCACAAGTCAAATTAGACCTTGATGTTGTGTCTCCACGATTACCCTTAGACTTGGTGTGTGGTTAGGGCTCAATACAGATGTTTGAATGGGCAAATGAATGAATGTTGGAACCCACCGATTTATTCCTTAAATTCTGTCCATTTTTGGTCTTTTAATAAAAATTTTCACAGGGCTCGGACTGTTCTGAGGTAAAATGAAGCAAATGCTCAATTAAACGTAAGCATCCCTGTGTCCCTTTTCCTCTGGTCATTAGCCCATTCCCAAATGAATGTACTCCTTCTAAGGAAAGACATTCAGTCAAGATGTTGGTGTTAATTAGTCTAGTTGAAGGCAAGCTTCTACCCTAAGATCATTTGGTCGATCAGTTGATCAATTGATAGATAAAGACAAGTGTGTTTATTCACATTTAATAAGCTCTTCGTTATCCACCCTGCTTGGAGAAAAAAGAATACTTATAGCTAGTCAAGTATTCTAGTTAATAAAGAGTCGACACACGAGGATTGTCATCTTACAAGAAACTGAGTGGTAATAATTCGCACTTAAACATTGAAACATTGATCATCATCTTTGACTATGTAGAAGTCCCTTGAGAATCCACCATGATGGAGCATTGACATCATTTATCATATTATCATGGAATATGGTGGTATTAGTAACAGATTTCTATCTGCTAAAGTTCCAGCTTGAGCAGATAGAGAGAGAGAGAGAGAGAGAGTTTACCAAATGGAGAGAGAGAGTGTGTGTGTGTTTATAGTCAGCCTTGTTCCAGAAAAGATTTAAGATGGAGTGGGTATAATGATTATTTTACCAGCTTGCAGACTTAACTGCTGTTCCTTCCAGGAAGATCTCCAACACTTGGCTCAGCACTGGCTGGTTCACAATGACCATTGCCCTGGAGCTCTGTGACAGGATCCATGTTTATGGCATGGTGCCCCCAGACTTCTGCAGGTAGGATTTATTCTGCAAATGTAATTCATCAGCAGTGTTGTGCAGTGTTTATAAATGTCTGATTCCAACTATCAACCATGAAACATGTCTTCCTGTCTTCTTGAAGCAATTAATTAACATGTCCCAAGTCCTGGTTCTAGAAACAACAAACAGCATTTAATTATGTGATATAAAATATTGAAAGTTTTTGTTTGTACTGCTGGAGAATTAATCCATCTTGTGGGCTTCGTTTATCCTCTGAATATTTATCAACCAAAAGTAATGCAGTAATTGGCATAATATTAACAATGAACAAGCATTAAGAAATATTAGTTTTGGGGACTTGCCTGGTGGCGCAGTGGTTAAGAATCCACCTGCCAATGCAGGGGACACGGGTTCAATCCCTGGTCTAGGAAGATCCCACATGCCGCGGAGAACTAAGCCTGCGAGCCACAACTACTGAGCTTGAGCTCTAGAGCCTGCAAGCCGCAACTACTGAAGCCCGCGTGCCTAGAGCCCGTGCTCCGCAACAAGAGAAGCCACCGCGATGAGAAGCCCGCACACTGCAATGAAGAGTAGCCCCCGCTCACCACAACTAGAGAAAGCCCGTGCGCAGCAACAAAGACCCAACACAGTCCAAAATAAATAAATTCATTAATTCATTAATTTTTAAAAAAAAGAAATGTTAGTTTTATTCTCATTTGAAAGGAATGTGGTAATTTTTAATGAATTAAAGAGGGCAATTTCTTTGACGGTAAGGCCTATTTTCCAAAATTAAAATATTCCTCTTAGTCTCTTTCCCTTTCCACATCAGTAGCCTCGGTTTGTGTTTCTAAGACCAAAAGCACAGGCATAAGTATTTTGATGTATCGCTTTAAAGGGAACACACATACATCTCTGTTGCTGCCTTAAGTTACCTCCTGGCATGTGCCCAGGTAGAGTTCGGTGTGTACTAACAGACACACTGAGAAATATCCAGGGCCTGATTTGTGGAAGGCCGATTGAAATTCACCTGTAACCTAAAGGAGTGATGCCAATAAAATCAGAAAGTTTCCTAGTTTTCAGGCATGCCTGCTGACCTGCACATGGCCTCAGTCATGATCTTCAAATGGTAAGATCTGGGGTGGGAGGGCATTTTAAACTTGTTCATTAAAATTTATGCTTGCTTATACTTTCATGTGTTTCAAACCTAAGAACTTCTCAAAGGCCGTGGGCCTTCAGGCAAAATCTACCATTTGGAGGTTTGCTGCAAGAATGATGAAGTATACTTAATTGTGCCGTTATCACTTTGCCACTTTTCTCCCACCCTCTTTAACCCAAAGACCACACAGCAGCAGTACTAGTTTATATGTGAGAGTCAGGTCACAGGGGAGAAGGAAAGGGGTGGACAGAGCAGGGCTTTGAAATCTGCCTGAACTCATGCATCCCCAGGGAAGACATAATGTAGTAAGGAAGGGGGTGGAGTCTGGACCCAGACGGCACAGGTTCAAAGCCCAGCCCTGCCACTTACTAACCTAGTGCGACCTTGAGTAGGTCGCTCATTCTCTCTGTGTCTCAGCTTCCTCGCCATTAGAAGTGGATGTGATGATAATAATAGACTCTGCCTCAGAGGGTTGGAGGTGGATTAAATAAGCGAATACATGTAAAGTGCTTGGAACAGCGCCTAGTACATGGCCAGAGCGAGCCTGGATCCTCAACCAGTTCCTCATCACTTAATGCACTGGCCTTGTTTTCCCCTTTGACAACCTCTGTGCAAAAAAAGTAGGTAAGATGGTGTGAAAAAGCAAACTGCCTCCTCAAACCAACAGGCTAACAAAGGCAGTGGCAGTGGCCCCTTTGGGCATGCAAAGAGCCATCAAAGCTGATGGTTAGACGGCAGATATAATTATGTAATATTGCCATTAGGGCACCGGAGAAAAAGGGCATGAATAAATTGAAATGTTAATGACTTAAAGTGTTCAAGGAAATATTGCACTTATTATGGAAAACAAATGAAAGGCAAGTTAACCTGTCATTTCTCTTACTCAGAGTTAGTTCATCACGGCTTGGTGCACTTAGGATGGGAACAATTTATACAGTGACACTAGCAAGGAAGTCAAGATACTGTCCGTGCGCCGTATGTTGGGAGCCGCTCTGAATTTCTGTTCCTCAGCCACCATCCCACAGGTTCAACAGTTGTTCTCATAAGATGCTTTCGGCAAGAACTCAGCAGAAGGATCCCCACCCCCAGTGTCCTATCAGAGAAAGTGAAGAAGTGTGCTGGGTGTCCTCTGGTGCAGAGGGTTAGGCTGGTGACAGCATCCTCTTCAGTCCTGATGCCTGCTTAGGAAGGATAAGAAGGGAACGAGAGGAGCAGCCCAGACTGATTCCCAGGTGCCTTTCGTCTTCACGTCTAGGACACATGGGCTGAACCACCAGGCACCCAGTTCCTGCCGGTGACCTTGAATCTTGCTGTCCTCATCTGCAAAATGGGCATAAGAAAATAATGATAAAAGCAAACAGGTCATGGTGAGGATTAAATGAGATCATGGCTGTAGAACGTTTGACACAGTGCCCAGCACACAGCTCGTGCTCAGGAAAGATTATTAATAACATTAGTATTACTAATACTTTAATATTATACATAAAATATATAAAATAATTATTAATATTATCCTAAGTCCTTGAGAGTTACCCTGAAAGGTACCAAGAATTTTGGGGGGGGTTTCAAAGAACAGGCCACAGCTCTTGCTTCCTGGAGGCTTACGATAAGCCTTACCCACACAGAAATCTAACAAGCACAGCAAAGCCACTTGGAGTCAAAATGACTCTTGCAAACAGTATCACCACCAGAAAAGGAAAAAGCAACTTATAAGTTAATCCAACTACTAGTCTGATCATTCCCCCTTTGTCTTGATTTTGAAAGAAGTTAAGAACTCTAAGGGCAGCAGGCTACGTGTGTCATGAGCTGTAGGACTTAGGGAGATAAGATATCACCGGGGCCAAAAGTGGTAGGGAAGCTTTTGTGAGATGACAGACCTCACGCTGGTTGAGTCCACCAGAATATAAACACCTCGAGGGCAGAGACTTTTTTGTGTGTTGGAATCACTGTTGGAGCCGTGGTGCACAGGACAGTAGATCGGTACCGTCCTGGCCTATAGCAGATGCTCCATACATACCGAGTGAATGAATGGCCCTGTCCTCTCTCTCGTGCTGTAGTCAAAGGGTGTTTATACGACCAAAAATGAGCCATATTTCTCAAGATCAGAAGCTGTGTGACCTTGAGAAAGTTATTCAACCTCACTGAGCCTTAGTTACCGTGGGCAGGTTACTTAATGACCGTCTCAGAAGCCGTAGTTTCCATGTCTGCAGATGATGATGACATTAGTACTTAGCTCACGGGGTTATACGATAATTCCATGACATAATAGATGAGGAATGCTTGGCACAGTGCTGGTGTACGTTAAGCGTGGATAAATTTACGAGGGGAAAGGGCTCACTCATCTGCAGGTGTGCACCCATGAGCACATCTTAAGGAGCTGTCTGGTGAGCACTAATGAACGGTGCTTGGTTGGCAGGGAGGGCCAAGGACACGAAAGGCTCCCATGAGAATTGGGTCCCACTTTCCCTCCAGTTCCTTGCAGGACACCCCGCGGGCTGCTTACAGCAGACCCACCCCCCCATTCTGTGGCTTCTTTATGCCCAGTTTCTCACTGGAAGGAAGAGTTAGGCACATGGGGCCAGAGTTCAGCAAACCAAAGGAGAGCCAACTGCTCTTTTTGGGTAAATTAACCTTTCCAGACTTTGAGATACAACTAGGACCCTCAAAAGAAGTCATTTACTAAACAAATCACAGAGACTTTGATTCATTCACCTAACTTGTGTTGGGCACTTAGGGACATAATCAAAGATGAATGAAACAGGGTTCCTGCCTTTGGTCTCCTGCGTGTCACTTGGACACAATTCAGTCATGAGGGACAGAAGGTTCCCAAGGTTCCTGTGGGAGAAAATATTCACGTTCTGCCTGTCAGTAGTCTCTGACCTGCAGGGCTTTATTGAAACATCCAGCTCCAGCTTCCTCCTGACCCGATCCGGTGGAACAAGGGCAAGGAGCTAAGCTGAAAGAACATTGCTGCCTCCTGCCCCACTTCATCGGCAGCAGATGAACTTCTTTCTGTTTTACCTATGGGCTGTCATATCACAAAGGGTCCCATGGCAAATAAGAACATTGACAGCCTTGACGACCTCTGGTCCAAGATACGGTGATGCCGCTTTCCAATCTAAATCACACTCTCACACACTTTTAAGGAGAATAGAGTCATCACCTTCTCCTTGCCAAGGAAACCAAGGCGCAGAAGGACCAAACACCGGACTACTTCTGCAGTCATTTCCATCAGCTTAGCGTGGCAGTGACCCAAAGGGAATGTCAGCTGCTATATGCTGGAACATATAGGGAGGTAGAGTAGGACAGGGAGTAGGGGACTAAATTATATCCTGGGAGCAGACAGCTGAGCAATCCATGAGTGCCTGACTTCTAAGACGTGTGGGTGGGTTCACTCCTACAAGCCTGGAGCTGTCATTTTCCATCCAGCTCTCCTGGACGTCTGGCCTTCTCATCCCTCCCACCCAAAGGGCCTGACTTACTTCCAGGAATCATTCATTGGCAAGAAGATTTCCAGTAGCCTCTAAACTACTAAGCACATGGACTCCTTAGAGAGACGAATAACCCCACGTTCATATTTAAAACCACAAATGGAAACAGTGAACGTATAAGTGGCCATGGTGGCAGATGAAGGACATGTTATTCGAAACCTGGCAGAATCTAACACTGACTAAAAGTCACGTGACTGGCGTGCAACCGTTTCCTCCTTAATCTGGTGCCGCAGTAGCCTCCTGACCGCTCTCTCCAACTCTGGTCTTTCTCTTTCCTCTCCAAACACCACTGTGCTGTTGGATAAACCGCAAGTGTGACTCTATATCACTTAAACCCCTCCATAGGTCCCCACAGCTTTTAGAAGAAAGTTCACACTCCCTAGCTTAGCACACAAGCCCTCAGGACCTGACCTCTGCAGCCACCTTAGTCTCATCTCCTCTACTCACAGACTTGCTTTAGCCATACTGAGGAACTTAAGAAGGAGCTCACCCTGCACACACCTGCCCCTTTGCCCTCATCTCGGATCATCCATCCCCTCCTTCTTAATCTGGCTGATCACTACCGCTTCTTCACCGTAATATTAATGGCTGATATTTTTTCTGCACATACCACATGCTGGTGGTGAGCTGAGTACGAGTACAGGTGCCATTTCATGGAACCTTTATGATCATCCCAGGAGATAAACATTATTATTATCGCCATTTTACATACGAAGCTTTAGGACATGAAACAGCTGGCCAAAGTCGTGGGGCAGGTAAGTGATCGAGCTGGGATTTGAATTCAGGTCTTCAGGGCTCAAGAGCCAAAACTCTTAACCCCTCCCTCCACTGCTTTGGAGGTCCTCCTCCTCCAAGCTTTCCTTGCCTTCCTATCTGAGTCAGACCCCACCTGGGCCCCTACTGGGGCCTCTGCCACCTCCGCCTCTGCCTCAGCTCACTGAGTGACATGTCCATCTCTTTCATCAGCCTGTAATCTCCTCAAGGGAAGGGGTCCTATCTCAAGCCACGTTTGTGTCTCTAGCTCTTGCCATTGTGTCTGGCACATAGTATGTATTCAGTATTGATTAACTCAGTGAATAAATAAAAACCTTCCTTTCCTTGACGGTGTTTAGGAGACTGATTCTATATTTATTCCAAGATCAAAAGTGCCAGGTGAGTGAAGAGTATAATTAGCCAGTGGCAAGTTCCGATTTCAAGGGTCCAAAGAAGTCACTGGTGGCCACCTGTATCATTCCCAGCCAAGGCCAGCACTGGGTCCTCAGGCACGAGGCATCAGTCTCCATCCTGCCTCTATCACTGGACTCCGGGCTCATCGGTGTTCAGAAAGCCAGAGAAAATTAATGTCGTGTCACACCAGAGACAGCCTCAAAATATATTATTATGGGGACATAGACCTTTAAATCATGCCGTATCCATATGGGAAGCCAAATCCATTCTCTCTAGATGGACTATAAATTGCAATGAAAAAGCTCTGTTATCATTGCTTTCCAAACTAAGTGATGGTGAGTATTTTTAAACTCATTTTCCATTGTAAATTATTTGTGATAATAATGGGCCAAGCATTTAAATTCTACCTAACTGTCTTATTTCTGGTCATACTTAACACATTACCAAGTTTACAACTGTCTGTTACCCATCATTTCTTGAGTATTAATTAGCAGAGTAACGACTCAGAGCGATCACTGTCATGGAACTAAATTAATATCTTATCCATAATGTGAAGGACATCTCAAAGGTATCGTGAATATCAGAGAGTTGATTCTGCTAGAGTTATTAGCTAGTGAACATTAATAAAGCTGCCAGCATAACAGGGCAAGCTCCTACTTGGCAACAGTCCACCCTGTAGAATCAGATGCTTACAGAGGACGGGTATGGAATATAATGCATCCACGTGGTTCACATTTTATGCAGTGAACTTAAAATACATTGTGGTACTTTTTTTTTTTCATAGATGCTTAACTTTGCCATAATTTCTTCTTCTGTCTTTGCTATAATTTGACCAACTTACTGGTCACTGGGTGTTTTCATTACCTTCCTCTCTCCCATGGGTACAATGCATCCGTTATGAGATGTTATGGCACCACCTGAGGTGCCTGAGTGGTTGGGTGTGGATATGGGGTTCCGGCGACTCACTTGGGCCTTTGACCCATGCCGGGTGGACAGCTGCAGGCTCTCGGCGTTTTTTGTGCCCCAGAAACACAAGTATTATTTCACTGGCTTCCAAGGTGTGTGGCAGTTTCCTCCCAAAAGAGGCTGTAAAAACAAGAAATGGAGGCAACAGAATAAAGGTGGTTCATGGGGCCTCCCAGGCCTGAAGCAGCTGTGTAGGAAGGCCTGTTAGGGGAACATTTTCTTCTGAATGCTCCATAATGTCCCCAAGGCCCCCAATGCAAGCCAATTTCAGAACAACCGAGGTACTTGACGGCTACTGATTCAACGCTATTCCTCAAACAGTTCCTGACTACCTGCTATATGGTACTGTATACCATGCCAAGAATAACAGTGTGTTTGGAGAGAGTATCTGAGAGCTCTAAAGAGAGGCAAAAGCACCATTCTTTCATCGGGATCTTTTTTAGCCTTCTAGATCGTCCAGCCCAAACTGGGAGGTCAGGGTCAACCTAGATCATACCCAGAAATGGAAATATCCACCCTTACCTGTTAATGATACAAGGTTTCTTTCCAATTGCACAGCTTAGCTTTAGAAGATTTAAAATGGCACATTACCAGCTCCTGCTGCCATAGCTAAGATATCAGTGGGCAGAATTGTAACTGAGCATGAGGCCTGTGCTTCGCACCCTGACCTGCTGCACAGTGCCCACCAGGCACGGGGCACCTCTGTAGGTGGGTGCTTGGGAGAATGCAGCAAGGACAGAGTTGCTCTCAACCATGTGGTGCCAACCCAACGGGAACCTGGGGTGCCATTAGTGCAGACAGGCACCTGGTGGCACAGGAATTGTTCCAAGACACAGAGCCTCACTCTTAAGAGTACAGCTTTGGTTCAGATCTGGGCCCTGAAACTTCTTCAATTTCTCTGGGTATGAGTTTTCTCATTTGTAAAACAGAGGTAATAACAGTACCTCTCTCACTGGGGCGACGTGATGATTAAATGTTAGTCTATGTGGAGTACTGAGCACTATGTGAGTCAAGTCTAGAATCTTGGATGGCCCATGAGTGAGGCTGTGTGCTTAAACCAGGCACAGGACTCTCACCCTGGGTGCCCGATTCTCACCCTGGGTGCCGGATGCTCACCCATCACATGGCGTAGTGATACTTAACCTTAGACGCCTGATGGAGAATGAAGGAGATAACATAAGCTAAGCACTGAGGCTTAGCAGGTATTTAACTAAATCAGCCTTCTTAAACCTGGCTGCATATTAGAATCTCCTACAGAACTTTATAACATTATTACCTTTTTTAATTTTTTGTTTCGAAAAAGTTTTAGACTTACAGAAAAAGTTGCAAAGATTGTACAGAGAGTTCCTGTATACCCTTCACCCAGCTTCCCCTAATGTTACCATTTTGGTCCAATTATCAAAATTATCAAAACTAAGAAATTAACACCGGTACAATACTCTTAAATAAATTTCAAACTTTATCCACGTTTCACCATTTTTCCTACTGATGTCATTTTTCTCCTGCAGAACCCAATCCAGGATCCCTTGCATTTTCTTATCATGTCTCATTAGTCTCCTCCAGTCTGTGACAGTTCCTCAGTCTTTCCTTATCTTTCATGACTCCAACACATTTGAAGAATTCTGGTCATTGTAGGATGTCCATCACTTTGGATTTGTGTGATAGTTTCTAATTATTAGATTGAGGTTATACATTACTGAGAAGGCTACCACAGAAGCAGTAGCATTTTATATCAAGAGGTACATGATGTCAAAATGTCTTATTACTGGCAATGTTAACCTTGGTCACTTGGTGAAGGTGGTGTCTGCCAGGTTTACTCATTGTAAAGTTACAATTTTTCCCTCTATCATTAATAAATACATTGGGGGGACTTTGTGCAAATAACCTATTTCTCCTCATGTTTTTCCTCTCTCATATTCCATTCATCTGTGCATCTTGCCTGCAACAATTACTGCATTGTTCTAATGGTGATTTTTCTATTCCCTCATTCTTTCTAGATTATTAATTGGAATTATTCTGTATTTCATTTATTTATTTATTCAGTAATTTATTGAAATCATCATGGACTCATGGATATTTATTCTGTTTTATTTTATGGGACTTATAATCCAATACTGCCATTATTGATTTTGATACTCAAACCTAAGGCACTTTTTAAAATACCTATGCCTGGGACCCTCTCCAAATCAATTAAACCAGACTCTGTGGAGGTGGAACATAGGCAGTGGTATTTCTTTAATACCTGTGCACTACATGGTAGTTCTTTCATTCTCCCCACCTGCTTTCTCTATAGAGAAAAAGCAATCCTTCTTCACATTATTCTGCAGGATTTGTTCCCCCACTGGCCCCTGGAGGGCTGATGACAGGCTGCTGCCGCTTAGGGAACTGGCTCTGTGATTACCGTGCCCGCACAGCCCGCACCCCTGCACCTTCACTCCCTGAGCACCGCCTGACCCCAGACAGCAACCTGAGAATCCTCTCTTCAATCCAGAATCCTCTCTTTTACGGTAGTAGCCTCCCGATGTGGAAAGTCTGCTGATTTTTATTGCTGTTTTCATTTGGATCTGGTGGAGGGAAAAAAAAACTATGGCAGCCTTTAGAAAGTCAGGCTTGGGAAAAAAGGCTTAAAGAATTATAACCTTGAACTTTCTGAAGGAAGGGCTTTCTGAACGGCACAGTGGATGACACCTGATGGCAGGCTGACAACCTACAGGAGAGTTGTTCCTGCAGTTGCTTCGGCTCTGCCTTCTAAGTCCCATCAAGCCCTTTTCTGCCATTTGGACAAAGTTTTAAAGCATGGAGACAACCCTCAGTTATTTGGACACCTTTGAAACCATAAGAACCAAATATGTAAATTTAATTCTCCCTTTAGGAGATCAGTGTGGAGCCAGATACATTTTCATTCAAGGAGATGGTCTTCCTGAATAAGGAAATTGATCCTATAGCATCCTTTAGCTGGTTTCCAATTTCCCTCTATGCCTAGGTGCCAAATCAATCTCATGATATTTTTAGAAACAGGATTGACTCTTTAGTCAGATTGATGCCAATACTATGTCCAAAACTTAGATGAATCAGATTTAAAACCTGATCTGTACTGGAATAAAAGCTTAACCCCAAGTTTACCATGGCAACATGAATTTAGCACGATTCCCCAAATTATGCCATATGAATCTGGGGAGACTTGTCTCACAAATTTATATTTCTCTTTTAAAAATTTTTTTTCTTCATAGTGGTCCGTTCCAACTTGAATTTTTCCTACCATGCACTTTCTATATTGAAAACACCTTCTGTTAAAATTTTAAGGGGTTTCAATTTCTAGGGCAAGTAAATAAGCAAACCCTATAATAACCGGACAGGACGGAATCTGATGTCTCACTATAGAACACAGAGATACTTCTGAGACAGGCATAATAGAGATGCAAACTATTAACTCAGCACAGCATCCAACCCAGGATGAGGAATGTTTAAATGCTGCATGACAAAAGTAAATCTCTCTTCCTGGAAGAACTTTAACCTCAGAGGAGAGGAAGCTCAAAGGTTTATTGTCTTCAGAGCCATGAACTCGACACCCCTCTTGATAAAAGACTTCGATCCTTGACCCCAGAAAAGTTGCTACTCTAAAAGCCATTTGTGTATTGATCTCCTCTGAAGAAGACGAATAGGTATCTAGCAGGATGAGCATCTCTGGGAAACCAAGTTACTCAGAGTAGAGCTGAGTGCTGGGAGGGGGACCCCAGGGCATCAAGCGCTGTAAGGTGGTTTGCAGGAAGCTGGGACACTTTTTAAGAGAAGCGCTAAGAAGAGACCAAGAAGAGCTTAGTCTTGCAACAAGGCCGCTTGGTGAGTGTAGGTCAAGGTAGGAAGGTTTATCTGCTGGGATATCTTGACTGCTTATCATTTAGACTTCAAGACAGAAGAGGTGGGGTGGACTGGCCTAGAATGGAACCCAGTCTGAGACCAGACCTCTTTGGGGGTGAGATATTTTAGTAACCCTACATCAGGGCGCTCACCACCACCACGTTAATCCTGTTCACATTACCTTGAAGAAATGAGCCAGTGTTTCTCCTTTGAGGCGGAGACAGGGATATAGAGACCGAAAAATGTGGGGACTCTCGGGCTACACAGCAGGGGTTGAAGATTTGGACTTTCTCAATGTAGAGACTCTAGGTTTGAGTACCTTGTCCGTCTAAAACAGCAAGAGAAAAATGGTGGCGTCGTGCCTGCTGAGTTTCTCCCGTGCGATCAAACTTGGATCATCCACTTGCCATACCTGGAGGAGGAATTGTCTTTAGAGGCTTGCCGTTTAGCTGCTAACTCCATATAAATTTCTTTCAACAACAGAACTTCAAAAAATAGTTATTGAGGCTTCCCTGGTGGCGCAGTGGTTGAGAATCTGCCTGCCAATGCAGGGGACACGGGTTCAAGCCCTGGTCTGGGAAAATTCCCACATGCCGCGGAGCGACTAGGCCCGTGAGCCACAATTGCTGAGCCTGCGCGTCTGGAGCCTGTGCTCCACCACGAGAGAGGCCGCGACAGTGAGAGGCCCGCGCACCGCGATGAAGAGTGGCCCCCACTTGCCACAACTAGAGAAAGCCCTCACACAGAAACGAAGACCCAACACAGCCATAAATAAATAAATAAATAAATTTAAAAAAAAAAAAAAATAGTTATTGAGCACCTGCTAAGAACAAGACAAAGGCCTGCTCTCATGAACAGACAATAAGCAAGTAAACAACAACAGCAGTTTCAGAGAATGATTAATGCCACAAGGAAAATAGATGCAAGTGAGATAGAGAGAAGGGGCAGGCATCAGGTAAGCCCTCTCCGAGGAGGATACATTTGAATCGATCCCCAGCAGTGAGAAGGAGTGAGCTGGTGGGAGAGCGTTCCAGCCAGGTGACTTGCCCTCAAGAGCCAAGGCCTCAGGCTAGGGACGAGCTTGGTCGAGATGACCACCAGAGAGGCCAGTAAGGTGGGAGCATAGCAGACAAGGTCAAGTGGGTTAGGAGAAGGCTCTGGAGAGGAGCCAGATCACGGAACACCCTGTAGGCCAGGCTCTTAGTGTAAGTGGAAGCCCCTGGAGGGTTTGGAGTGGGGCGGGGGTGGGGAAGGAGGAGGATGTGTTTTTGTTTTGTAAATATCTTCATAGCTGTTTGTGCTAAACAGACTGCGTGGGGCAAGAGTGGAAATCATAACTATAGCTGGCTCTTAGGACTACGTAGTTTCCAAATCCCAAAAGCCTGAACCTCCTACGGGCTCACGTTTAATCTTGCTGTTTGATAATGATGGTGGCTGAGTTTATTTCACAGCCTCAGATCCTCTTCACGTGCATATTGCTTAAACATCAGCAAAGCCGTTTGTTGAATTCATTTAACTTGAAAGTATGGTTTGTGCTTATCAGCTTATTAAAGATAACATCTTACCTAAATCTGTGAAAGGAATTTTTTTTTTTTTCTTTAATCAGTTATCTCGTTTTCCTCCTACAGGGATCCCAGTCACCCTTCAGTACCTTATCACTATTACGAGCCTCTTGGACCTGATGAATGTACGATGTACCTCTCCCACGAGCGAGGACGGAAGGGGAGTCACCACCGCTTTATCACGGAGAAACGAGTCTTTAAGAACTGGGCACGGACATTCAATATTCACTTTTTTCAACCAGACTGGAAACCAGAATCACTTGCTATAAGTCATCCCGAGAATAAACCTGTGTTCTGAGGAATGTGTGTGGCCAGATGGAAATCCCAAGAACCCACTGTATCAGACGTCAGGCCACTGAACTTCCTGAAACACCAGACATGAAAGAGGAACAGAATTAGTCGCCGGGGTAGCTTCAGCCCTCAAGAAGTACCATGTACAGGTGCCTCTGAGGCGTGACTACACAGCAGTGCCGTTGGTTTGTAAGGGAAAATTCCAGAATGAATACATCCTAATGAGTGTCGTCCCTTTCAAAAGGGGTTACCATAGGGGCCGAACTCTCATTTAAATGATGTTGCCGTGGCTAAAAACATTTTGGATCTCTTTAAGTATTGCCTTCGAAACTGAGACATTAGGAACTCAACATTAGTTGTATTCCTTTGTAGAAATACCACGTCAAAAGTCATTTTTCTATCAACTTGTATCCTAACCTGAACCTTTGTCATTTGTTGGACTCTGTATGTGTGATTTGTAAAAAGCAGCCTGAAAGTATGGACATGATTTCTGAAGAGTACATCTTCACTGACTTTCATAAGCAAATGCCCAATATTTATTTATTGAGAGTTTTTTTAGTGTGTTCTCGGCCAGTATTTTTATAGATTCTGATTATGTGGTAATTTATCCTTCCTAATTCTTTAATCCTGAATGATGGTTGGAAAAGGCCCGGAACTGGGAGGTGAGTTGCCGTGTTCCCAGTGCTCATCGTTAGCATGCGACGGTATTTGGCTTGGAAATGTTGCGTTGCATTTTTTGAACCCTCAGGCTTCAAGAACAGCTATGACATTTTCCAATATGCAGAAATGCTCCAAATGACAACATTGAAAACCAAAAACTGCATCGTTCAAACAAAAAAGATACCAACAAGAGAAACTTAAAGACAGTTTGCTTTAGTAATCATTGATGTAGGTTACTTCACTAAAGCCCTAGTTTCCTCTTCTGCAGAATGATATCACTGTACCAGCGGACCTCTTAAGTTTCATTCCAGATCTGAAATTCTCTCAAAGAGCCTCTTGTTGACCCACATGAGGACTTTGCACTTGGAATGATGGGGCTCCCACAGTAGCAGGAGCCTTATTTTAGGGGGCCTTTTATATCCCCCTACTACCTATCCCCCTCTTGTGGTTAAAAACATACCTCCTCCACGGAACCCACTGGCCAAAATCCATCCCCTGCTTCTCTGGTGCTTCTTGCACCAGAGAGAGAGAGAGAGAGAGAACTTCCATGCTATTCTGAGGGTCAGGGGGGATCTTTCATGCTATTCCCTGACTACAAGAGCAAGGAACTGCATTTCTGTGAGTTTGTGTGGAGAAGAGAATACAAGGAGATTCCCTATCATACGACTCATTTATCCTATGAACTGTTCAGATTCACTTACTGCAAATCTCACATTATATTCACTGCCGTTCCCTCGTCTTCAGAAGTATAAAGGACTTATTTTTATTCCGAGCCAAGATCAGCTAGTGTGAAAGATTTTCATTTACGCAAGTAATATTGTTCAAAAATAGCCTTTAAAAAAAATATACCAATGTTGTCTTTACACATGGCTTAGAAGGCATTAATTTCTCTAATGCCAAATTTGAAGGCACCAGCAAATACTATGTATGGAGACTGACATTGTTTTACAAAACATGACCTGGTTTGAGATTAAAGAAGGTTTCTCACATTACCAGCTCTTTTCCCTTTCCTTAATTAGTACTGAGATTCCATTCCTTTGCATTAACTAGTACTATTAATTATACGGAGTACTGTTATTGAGATGCAAACACAGTCCAGATATTTATTTAGCAAAAATAAAGTTGGTATTATTGTGGTGCGGCGTGAGCTGTAAAAAGCCAATACAATGGAAATGTCTGTCCAAAACATACTGGAATGTGTCCTTTAAATTGTCTCAGTTTTTTAAAGAAACAATAGGATTCTATTCCAGCACAATCTCTTCTACAGCATGGACTCTGGACAAACAGTACTTTATGAACTTATAAAAAATCATAAGAATTTTACATAAATGATTCATAGACCACCTTTCCCATCACTTGAAGAGATTATATTGCTCAGATGTAAGTAGCTCCTTTAACAAGTTTTATTTTTAAGGCATACTGGGACATGCAAAGATGTAGCTATATTACCTAATCTAATAATATCTCAAATGTCTGTATTATCCTCAGGTTTTAGGGGTTTTGTTTTTGTTTTGTTTTTTAAGATCATATGATAGCTCCACCTTTTTTGTAACTTTTCTCTCTCAGATACTCAAAAGAGTGTAAAGCAAAGGAATTCTGAAATTCCTGGCTTCATTGGGAAATATTTTAAATCTACATGTGGCTAGGATATGTGAGTATGTGAATTTATATTTTTAAAACTATGGTATAAATATGTAAGAAATTATAACTTAGACAGTGGTTTTATTACAGCATTTAAAGAAAATACCTAGAACTCTGACAGACTGTGCTGCTGGAACTGGCTGTGGGCAACTGAATTCTTCTCTTGCCGATATCATTTCATGACTATCAGTCTTAACACGATGCAACACCATTAAAATCAACTCTGATATAAAAGACTACAACCATGTTTACAGACCTCAGTGATTTCAGTATCCAACTGTGTTTGGAGCCTACATCATACTCATTATGTTACATACCTTTCTCCTCTCTCCCCAGCTGTGTCATCAGCTTCCTCTCAGCTTTTAAGACCCCAGTAACACAAAGCTACGGCTGGCCCATCCACGGCGTCTGTTATTTCAACGCAAGAACATTTGGCAGAGGCCATAGCCATTATGAGCAACGATACAGGAATGCACAGGCAAAATCAATCACTTCAAATGGCCCATAAAAGGAGGAATCTTGCCTGTAATATTCTCCAGTAAATATTCACCCAAGAAAGCATACATTAAAAGAACATTAAGAGGTAAATATTCAGGGTGCCGTGTGGGGACTTCACTGTGTGATTTCCATTACGGTTAATGGGTACTTGGTAACTAAGTCCCTGTGCTTCACTCACCCTGGTATGTGCTCCTAAGGGCTAGACCTAAAACCAGAGCGATGCAGGAACTTCCAAGGTCCTAAGATTGCAGAGTTAGAGCTTTTCTCCAAAAAATAAATGAAAGCAAAACACAAGGTACTGTACTTAAAAGAGAAATTTCTGTGAGGTCTCTTGGAACCCTTAGGTTCCTACCAGATATGTGTATCAGATTACAAACAAGAGCTCTCAAGACAGATTACCTTTGTTTTCTGAAGTTCTCTCCATTACTAATCTGTTTGAATTACATTAAAATGGAAGGCTATAACCTCATTTTGAAATAAAAACACACCTCAAAAATTAAAATTATTGATTTAGAAGGTAAAGGTATTTAGAAGGAAGGAAAATGTTGAAATTCTATCAGGAATGAGAGTGTTATTTAAATGCATGTGTACCGATTTAATAGGCCCAAATATTTGCCTTTATGTAGGAGTGACCTCATTTCAGAAATATACCCTGTATTCCACTGGCATGATGATTCAGGTTGTTAAACAGACCCACTCTGAAAGAAGGGTCTGTGTTCCCACTCTCTCTCTCTGAAGTGTTAGCAGATGATGTTAGCACCCTTACATCTTTCATTCCTGACCCAATCATTTCTTCTACCCTCACTGCTTCTCTCTTGAACCTCATTCTGTCTTTGCCATCATTCTCTCCTGCTGTCTTTTGTCTACAGTGTACTCTTAAACCAGCAGTCTTTGGGGTTTCTTAAGGTCTTCCTTATAGGTTTTTAAACTAGGGACCTACCTGGGGAACAGATTTGGGATGGGTCCTACCAGCGCAATAGCCACAGTAGGTTGGGAGGACTACAGGACAAGGTTTTTCAGAAGTACCATCCTGGTTTCCCCATGGCCAAGGGAGGAGGGAAGGGGAGGAGTTCCAAAATATGGACTTTCTGTACCAAAACCAGGACAGTCCCAGGAAAGCCAGGACAGTGCGTCACCCTATCAAAAGGCCACTTCAATGAGAACTATAATACTAAGGTCTTCGGGGTAAAAGTGAACCAACCGCCCAGGTTCTAGCACATGCCATAAGACACTTCGGAGTGGGAAGAGGTGAGAGAGTGTCTACAAGGCTTATAAATGAATAGGAGTAACCCCTTTATTCTAGCTCCCTCATCCCCACCTACTCAGGGTATTGAGCCACCATAGAAATGCAAAAAAAGGCTGCAATCCTGTTTGTTTCCACTCAGTGCCCTAATATCATATGCTACCTTGGATTGTCCTTTGTCTTTTTATGTATGTGTCCTGTTAGTCTAATTAGATTGTAAGCTCTTTGAGAGCAGGGACTCTTTCTCCTTTGTCTTTGTAGCCCCATGCCTAGCACAGTGCCTTGCACACAATAGGCACTCAATAAATGTCTGTTGTTGATGATGACCTCTTAATGTTGGCCCACTGGATTGGTAATTGGTACATATTCTTCCATGTAAAAAGTACAAGAGACAGAATAGGTGATGAAATAGTTAAATTTTAAATGGTTTTTTATAGGGTCAGTCCTTAAGCCTATAACATTTTTAATCAACAGAGCTGAGCTAGATTTGGTAGAATAATATTGCTGATTTCATTAGGTTCGCTATGCTGGCTCTTCTGAACACACAAAGTGAAGTTCAGCAAGCTTTGTGTTCTCGCTGTTAGCGAGCTGCTCTTAGCACAAATTAAATTTAATATCGACAAATGCTACACCACACAAAAAAGTGGAAAGGCATTTTGGGCTCTGACTTCTGTGGTTCAACTAGAAAAGGGAGGCTAAAATGAGATGAGTATAGCTTGCCTTAAACTTGACAGCTTACTTAAGCTGCTGAGAATCCAACTGGTGGTTACTGAGGGTCTATACAAATTAAGCATATATTTATCTTAAAAACAAAATACCTCCCCCACAAAAAACCTTTTGTTTCCATGAAGCTCATGTAAAATGGTTTCATCTCTATCAGAACCTGAGGGGAAAGGAGAACTCTTGAGAAAGGGTATCCTCAGGTGGAGCATCCCAGGCTCCTGAGTCACCACCTGGCCAGCACCTGGTGTCCAAGGACCACCTGGTTGCAGGAGAGGGTAAGATGGCATAAAGACAGGAAGGGTGAGTAGCTGCCGGTGGGGGCCTCTACAGAAACCATAACTATTACCTCTTGAACATGTGGACACTGAAGTTCTTTTCCCTTCATTGTCTGCTCTTCCATGTATTTATTTAATTGTGTGATCTTGATTTCATTCTTTAGGACATAGGAAAAGGGCTACATGAAACTGAGAAGAGTGCTTATTCCTGAGTGGATAGGATTATAGATTTCCCCACATTTTCAGAGCTATTATAATCGCAAAATGTAATTTAATGAAATATTAAGAAAGACATTATGCCAGGATTTCAAACTGAATCCCAACAGGAATGTTAGTAAAAAGCTAGTATTGATATATACCATGTCTAACTACACATAAAAGAATGTCATTGCTCACTACATAAATCATCTTAAGGATTAGCATCTTTAGTTCTTTACCACATGACTAGTCTTTAATTTCAAAACCAGATATAGGGGAGGGATAAGTTAGGAGATTGGAATTGACATATACACACTACTGTATATAAAATAGATAACTAATAAGGACCTACTGTATAGCACAGGCAACTCTTCGTAATATTCTGTAATGATCTATATGGGAAAAGAATCTAAAGAAGCGTGGGTATATGAACATGTATAACAGATTCACTTTGCTGTATAGCAGAAACTAACACAACATTTTTAATCAACTATACTCCAATAAAAATTAAAAAGAATATTTTAATAGTTAAAATAGTAAAAAAAAAGAAAAAAGAAAAAAACACAAATACAGGAAATCCATGACACTGAGTCAAAATGTTTACAATTATATTTTATCTACTGACTAATGAGTGCTTTGCACAATGTCATTTTCTTTATATTTGTTTATTTTTTTTATTGGCGTATAGTTGCTTTATTTGCAGGGCAGGAATAGAGACGCAGATGCAGGGAATAGACATGTAGACACGGGGGTGTGGGTGGGATGAACTGGGAGATTGGGACTGACATATGTGCACTACCATGTGTAAAACAGATAGCTGGTGGGAACCTGCTGTATAGCGCAGGGAGCTCAGCTCGGTGCTCTGTGGTGACCTAGATGGGTGGGACAGGGCAGGGGGTGGGAGGGAGGTCCCAGAGGGAGGGGATATATGTATATATATAGCTGATTCACTTCATGTACAGCAGAAACTAACACAACATTGTATTCCACAATAATCCTATGATCCCACTGTGAAAATAAGTAAGCTGAGACTAGGACAGGTTGCATACCCAGCCCCCAGAGTGATGAAGATGAGAGCAGACACCGCTTGCCATGGACCAAGCACTCTTCTAAGTGCTTTATATTTATAAATGCATTTCATCCCCACCATGACCCCAATAAGCAAATAGGTTCTTTCATTGTTCCCCTTTTACAGATGTGAAAACTGAGACACAGGGAACTTCAGTAACTTTCCCAATTTTCAGTAACTTACTAGGTCATGCAGCTAGTAAGTGGGAAAGTCAGGTTAGACACCACAGGGTAGACAGACCCTCTGGAGTCTCTGCCTTCAGTCATCATGTACTTCCTGGCAGAAACTTAACCATATAGGTAACAACTTCTATCAGAATATTTATGAGGTTCTATTACATCATATTCATAATATATGTAATATTTGAGAAATACCAAATAATAAGTGACAAATCTATAAATTACGAAGCAAACATAAGGAGAATATTACCACGACCCCTGAAGCTACCTGAGTGTTCCTTCTATCATCTTGGATTTTCGATTTCCCATTCTCTTGCTTTATAAATAGTTTTATTACATACAGATACATCAACAAATAAAATGGTTTTTGTTTTAAATATTAATAAACATTATAAAACTGTTACAACATTGTGTATAGTCTTCTGAACTTGCTTTTTCCCCCAAGAGTCATCCATTTTCTTTGTGTGTAACTCTAGTTTATTCTCAAGATTGTATAATGCCATTGTGTAAATATACCATAATTTATTTCTATCCATTCTTTAAGTAGACATTTGGGTTTTCAGTTTGTTGCTAATGCTTTTATGAACATTCTGGAAAGTTCTTTTAGTACATGCGTGCAAGAATTTTTATAAAGAGTATATATCTAGGAATAACATTGCTGGGCTACAGTTGTTCACATGTGCAGGATATTGCCAGATTGTTTTCTGAAGTGCTTGGACACGTTATACTCCTAACAGTGGTTGCCCACATCCTTGCTAACACTTGACTTGGTATTTTCAGACTGTAAATGTTTGCCCATTTGGTACGTGCAAATTATATCTCATTGTCCTCTTAACTTGTATTTTCTTGATTCCTTATAAGGTTTAGCATTTTTTCTTCCCCATTAGTATTACCTCTCTATGAAATGGCTATTCATCTTCACACCCTTTTCTGCTGGCTTCCCTTACTTTTTTCTTTTAAAAAATTCTTAATATATTCCATATACTGTATTTTTGTTGATTATATGTGTTGCAAATATCTTCTTCCAATTTCTGCCTTGTCTTTTCTTTTTCTCTATGGTGTCTTTCAGTCTTTCAATGAACAGAAGTTTTTAATTTCAATGTAGTCATGTTTTCTATCTTTTCTTATGTGATTAGAGCGTCTTATACCTTACTTAAAAAATCTTCCACTGTTCCTGGTCAATAAGTATCTTCCTATATCTTATTCTTAAAAATTTCAAAGCTTTTGTCTTTCATGTGGCAGTCAGGGATTTATTTTTGTAGAAAAAATACTTTTTGTTTTATATAAATACTAACCATCCCAGCACTATTTGCTGAAGAATTCATTCTTCTCTAGTGATTTACAGTCAAATTTCCATATATGTGGGGATTTATTTCTGTTCTGTTTTCTGTTCCATTCTAACCAGTCTACCCCTGTACTAATACCACACAGTCTTAATTACTATAGCTTTATAATAAGTCTTGATATCTTGTAGGGCAATTTCCCCTTCACTTTATTCTTCTTCCTGAGGGATGTTTGCTTATTCTTTTTTTTAAGTCACTAGTTTTTACTGAGGCATTTTTATTCAATACAGTACACAGATTTTATGTATACAGACTGATGAAATGTTATATATCTGTACACCCATCTAACCACTACCCAGATCACAGGTTAGCACATTTCCAGCACCCCAGAAGGCTCACTCATGCTCTTTTCCAGTCAATCTGGTCAAGGATAATTCCTTTCTGACTTCTATCAATGTAGATTTATTTTGGGTGTTTTAAAGTTTTATGTAAATAGAATTACATGGTATGTATTGTACTTCTTGTGTGTCTGGATTCTTTCAGTGAAAATTATGTTTGTAAGATTCATCCCCGTTGATGCCTATGGGCAGTAGTTTTGTTTTCATCGCTGCATAGTATCACTTTGCACTAGAATTACAAATTCTAATGTTGGTGGTCTTTGGGGTTGTTTCCAGTTTGGGGCTACTACAAATTTGGCTATTATGAAAATTCTTGTATATGTATTTTGATGGACATGGTGCTCATTTCTACTAGGTACACGGCAAAGAATGGATTTGCTCAGTCACAGGATTCACCTGTGCTTGGCCTTAGTAGGTACTTACAGATTTCCAAGTTAGTTGCACCAGTTTACACTCCCACCAGCAGTAACTGAGAGCTCCAGTTGCTTCACATACTTACCAGCGCAAGGTATTGTCAGTCCTTAGGAGTGTAACCCTTTTTCTGGCTAGATAGTGGTAAATCATTATGGGTTTAGATTCATATATCCTTTTGTTGTTTAAATTTTAATAAATTTATTATTGGATATAACAGGAAGAGTGAAACTGACAGTCTAGGCAAAAATTCAAGTGTGATTGTTAACTGGATATAGATATAACTGGATATATATTTTTTTATTTATTTTTTATTGACGTATAGTTGATTTACAATATTTTGTTAGTTTCTGGTTTACTAACAAACCAGAAATCACAAATGCAAAGTGATTCACTTATATATGTGTGTGTGTGTGTGTGTGTGTGTGTGTGTGTATATATATGTTCTTTTTCAGATTCTTTTCCATTATAGGTTATTATAAGATGTTGAATATAGTTTCCTGTGCATATATCCTTGATGAATAATGATTTTGAGCACCTTTTTATATGCTTATTGGCCATTTGCATATCCTCTTTTGTGACATGCCTGTTCAAAGCTTTTGCCCATTCTTTTAATTTTTTAAATTTTTATTTATTTATTTATTACACTGAAGTATGATTGACTTACAATATTATATTAGTTTCAGGTGTACAACATATTGATTCAATATTTTTACAAATTGCACTCCATATAAGGTAATTATAAAATATTAGTTATATTCTCTGTGCCATACAATACATCCTTATAACTTGTTTATTTTATACCTAGTAGTTTGTACCTATTCATCACCTTCGCCTATTTTACCCCGCCCCCACTCCTCTCCCACTGGTAACTACTAGTTTGTTCTCTGTATCTGTAAATCTGTTTCTCTTTTGTTATATTAGTTCATTTGTTTTATTTTTTAGGTTCCACATATAAGTGAAAACATACAGTATTTATCTTTCTCCATCTGACTTATTTCACTAAGAATAATACCCTCTAGGTCCATCCATATTGTTGCAAATGGCAGAATTTCATTCTTTTTTTATGGCTGAGTAATATTCCATTGTGTATATATATATATATATATATATATATATATATATATATATACACCACATCTTTATCCATTCATCTGTTGATGGATAATTAGGTTGCTTCCATATTGTGGTTATTATAAATAATGCTACTAAGAACACTGGGGTGTATATATCCTTTCAAATTAGTGCTTTAATTTTCTTCAGATATATACCCAGAAGTAGAATTGCTGGGTCATATGGTAGTTCTATTTTTAATTTTTTGAGGAAACTCCATACTGTTTTGCATAGTGGCTGTACCAATTTGCATTCCCACCAACAGTTTCTCTTTTCTCCATGTCGTCGCCAACAATTATTTCTTGTCTTTTTGATGATAATCATTCTCATAGGTGTGAGATCATGTCTCGTTGTGGTTTTGATTCGCATTTCCCTGATGATTAGTGATGTTGAGGATCTTTCATGTGCTTGTTGGCCATCTGTATGTCTTCTTTGGAAAAATGCCTATTCAGGTCCTCTGGCCATTTTTTAATTAGGATGTTTGGTTTTTTGATATTGGGTTGTATAAATTCTTTATGCATTTTGAATATTGACCTCTTATCAGACATATCATTTGCAAATATCTTCTCCCATTCAGTAGGTTGCTTTTACATTTTGTTAATCGTTTCCTTCACTGTGTAAAAGTTTTTAAGTTTGATTAGGTCCCATTTGTTTATTTTTGCTTTTGTTTGCCCTGCCTGAGAGACAGATCCAAAAAAATATTGCTAAGCCTTATGTCAAAGAGCATACTGCATCCAAATTGGAAAGGAAGAAGTAAAACTGTCACTATTTGCAGATGACATGATACTATACATAGAAACCCCAAAGACTCCACCAAAAACTATTAGAACTAATAAATGAATTCAGTAAAGTTGCAGGATACAAGATTAATATGCAGAAATTTGTTGCATTTCTGTACACTATCAGAAAGAGAAATCAAGAAAACAATACCATTTACAATCTTAGCAAAAAAAAAAAAAATACCTAGGAATAAATTTAACTGAGGAAGTGAAAGACCGATACTCTGAAAACTTTAAGACATTGATGAAGGAAATTAAGATGATATAAATAAATGGAAAGTTATCCTGTGCTCATGGACTGGAAGAATTAATATAGTTAAAATGTCATTACCCAAAGCAATCTACAGATTTAATGCAATCCCTATCAAAATACTCATGACATTTTTCACATGACTAGAACAAATGGTCCTAAAATTTGTCTGGAACCACAAAAGACCCCAAATAGCCAAAGCAATCTTGAGAAAAAAAGAACAAAGCAGGAGTTACCATGCTCCCTGACTTCAGACTATATTACAAAGTTACAATAATCATAACATTATGATACTGGCACAAAAAAACAGAGAGCCCAGAAATAAATTCACACACATATGGTCAATTAATCTATGACAAAGGAGGCAAGAATATACAATGGGGAAAAGACAGTCTCTTCAATAATTTGTGCTGGGAAAACTGAATAGCTACATGTAAAAGATTGAAATTAGAACATTTTCTCACAACATATACAAAAATAAACTCAAAATGCATTAAAGACCTAAATGTAAGACCAGAAACCATAAAATTCCTAGAAGAAAACATAAGCAGTATGCTTTTTGTCCATTCTTTTAGTTGGGTTGTCACGGTTTTTTCTTGTTTATGGGAATTGTTTAGTCTAGATTCAAGTCCTTTGTTATATATATTGCAGTGTGTGGCATGCCTTTTCGTGTCTTAATGGTATATTTTGATGACTAAACGTTTTTAATTTTAATCATTTTAATTCCAATTTATCAGTATTTCATATTGTCCAAGGTCATGAAGGTAACTGCTTATGTTTTCTTCTAGCTTTGTTTTTTCTCTCCTTTCCATATTGTATATATGATCCATCTCAAATTGACTTGGGGATATAATATGAGGTAGGGCTCAAAGTTCTTTTTTTTTTTTCTCCTTAAGAAAATACAATTGACAGCACCATTTACTGTAAATACCACCCTTTCTTCACCGGTGCTTTGGTGGTAAATTAGGTTATCATATATATGCTGGATTGTTTCTTGACTCTGAATTCTGTATCATTTTGTATTCTTGCACCATTGTCATGTTATCTTAATTATTATAACTTCACAAGTCTTGATATCTAGAAGTGGAAGATATCTAGCTTACTCATCTTCTTCAATATTCTTTAGCTATTCTTGGCACTTTGTATTTCCACATACAATTTTAGTCAGAGTATCATTTTCCATATTTAATAAAACCTGCTGGGATTCATATTGAGGTTGCACTGATTCTATGGACAGTTTGGAGAGGAATGATGACATTTTAACAAAATCAAGTCTTCAGTTCTTGAGCACAAAGTTTTCTCTATAGAGGTCATCCACATCTTTTCTTATATCTATTCCTAGATATTTGATGGGTTTGTTTGGTGCTATTACAAATGATTTTGTTTTCAATTTAATTTTCTACTTATTTGTTATTAGTATATAGAATACAACTGCTTTTTGTATATTGATCTTATATCCAGCATTAGAGCTAAATGAACTCAGTGATTTTGAAAGTTTGTTTGTAGATTCTTTGGATTTTCTTCACGTACAATCATAATTCTGTGAATACTGACAGTTTTCTTTCTTTTCCATCTTATATTTTTTATTTTCTTATTATACTGAGTAAGACTTCTGGCCTAGTGTTGATTAGAAGTAGTAAGAGTGGTCATTTTTATTTTCTTCCCAACTTCAGGGAAAATTGTTTAATATTATTTAATATAAACCAAAACTAATGATGCTCACTGCAGGCTTTTGGTAGATATATATACTTTATCAGATGGAGGGGTTCCTTTTTTTTTTAAAAACATCTTTATTGGAGTATAATTGCTTTACAATGGTGTGTTAGTTTCTGCTCTATAACAAAGTGAATCAGCTATACATAAACATATATCCCCATATCCCCTCCCTCTTGCGTCTCCCTCCCCCCTCCCTATCCCACCCCTCTAGGTGGACACAAAGCACCAAGCTGATCTCGGGGGTTCCCTTCTATTCCTAGTTTGCTAAGACTTTTTATTTTAGTGTCTTGGATTGAAATAAATGTTTATTCTGCATTTACTAAGATGATCAGATAGATTTTCTTCCTTATTCTGTAATTGTGCTAAAGTACATTGATTTTCAAAAGTTCATACCAACTTGAATTACTAGAATACACTTTGTGATGTCATATCCTTATTGTATTTGAGTGCTAATATTTTGTTGAGAATTTTTACATTAGTGTTCATGAGATAGCTTGACCTGTAATTTTTCTTGTATTAGCTTTGTCAGGTTTTACTATAAAGGTTACACTGGTGTCATTAATGAATTCAGAAGTGTTTGTTCTTCTTCTATTTTCTAGAAAAGTTTGTGTGATATTGGCATTATTTCTTCCATAAGTGTCTGGAAGAATTGAAGCCACTTGGAACTGTGATTTTCTGTGTGAAGATACTCAGATTTTTCTGTTTCCTATTGTGTCAATTTTGGTAAATTGTGTTCTTTAGTATATCTGTCCATTTTATCTAAATTGAATAAAGTTTCTCATAAGATGATTATTCTCTTTTTAATTTCTTTAGGATATCTGGTATATCTCTTTTTCTCATTCTAATTTGCCAGGGCTTTCTTGTCTTTATTGTACATTTGCTTAATATAACCTTGAATATTTTACCTTTATTATCTTCTTCCTTCTCCTTTCTTCAGTTGAATTGGCTATGCTTGTTCTGTTTTCTTGAAGTAGGTTAGATTGTTGTTTTTCAACCATTCTTCTTGTTTTGCCTAACATATAAACTTAGAGCTATAAAATGTTCTCTAAATTTTGCTTTAGGAGCATCTCACAAGTTTTAGTATGTTGAATTTTCATTTGCATCCACTTCAAATATTTTCTAATTTCTATTGTGATTTTTTTAAATGCATGAGTCATTCATATATGTGTTGTATAATTTCCAAATACTTAGGAATTTTCTAGAAATGTTCTAATTATTATTTTCTAATTCAGTTCCACTGTGGTCAAACATCATACACTGCATGATTTCAATTCTTATTTGAAATTTATTGAGGATTGTTTTATGGCCCAGAATATTGTCTATTTTGATCAAAGTTCCATGATCAAAAAAATGTGTATTCTGCTATGGCTGTGTACAGTATTCTTTAAGTCAATTAAGTCAAGTTCATTACTAGTGTGGTCTAAATCGTTTTTATACTTACTAACGTTTTTCCTCTGCTGTTCTATCAGTTATTAAGAGGGATGTACTGAAATCTGTAACTATCATTGCAAATTTGTCTACTTCTTCTTTTAGACTGTAAATTTTTGCCTTATATATTTTGAAAATGTACATATTAGCTACATATGTATTTAGTATCCTATATCTCCCTGTTGAAGTGATCCTTTTGTCATTATGGAATATCCCTCGCTATCGTTAGTAATAATACCTCACTCCTTAAAGTCCATTTTGCCTGTTAGTAGTATAGCTATATTTGATTTTATTTTATTAATGTTTGTATTCTTTTCTATCCTTTTTTACATTCTTTTAATTTCAATTTTTTGTCTTTTTATTTAAATCATTTCTGTTAAAAACAGCAATAGTTGATTGTTTAGTCTGTGTAGTCAAACAATGATAGAGAAGTATTTTAAAGTCTTCCAATATAATATTGAATTTCCTCCTATAAGTCTACAAATATTTTGCTTTAGCTGTTTTGAGGTGTATACAACTTTATGATTGTTTAATCTTCCTGGTGAAATTAATGTTTATCATTTGGTATTAACCACTTTTATTCCCAATACAGTATTGCTTTTTCCTTAAAGTCTGTATTTTTCTGCCATTAAAATATCTACCTCAGTGTTCTTTTGGCTATTATTTTCTAGGAATATCTTTTTTTATTCTGTTATTTTCAGTATTTCATGTCTTTATGTTTTAGACATTTCTCATAAACAATAAAACTTTTTCTTTCTCTAATCTGACAATCTCTGTCTTTTTTTTTTTTCACACACACACACACTGTATTTTATTTTTACAAGAGATAAATAGACTTACACCAAGCATTGTACATGGATGACCACAACAAAAGCAACAATGATTGCAATTACCAAACATGAAACACACTCATACAATCTCTGTCTTTTATGAGAGAGTTGAGTTCATTTCCAATTTGAGGGGATGAATAATATATTTAGACTTGTTACAATAATCTTACTTTGCAATTTCCATTCATTCTTCTTTTTCTCAGTTTTTCTTTCCTATACTGTCCTTTTGTCTCAACTGACTGTGATTCTTATTATTTGACTTTTCTTTTTCTATCAGTTTGGAAGTTATATATTCTTTCTGTTAATGGTCACTCTTGAAATTTCATCTCATATATATATATATATATATATATATATATATATATATATATATATATTTGTATATTACAACTTTAAAAATTCTATGATAAATCAATATCTGTAGATTTCCTCTCCTTGCCTGAAAAATCAAGGACCTTAGAATTCTGATTCTCAATGATAAAATTCCTACATACAGTATATTTCCATCTGCACCATTTTCACCACTTCAACACATTAGAAATTATTTTTTATTTTATATATAATATATACAGTTTAAATATATTAAAAATCTAAAATACATACCTGCTTACATTTATACCTGTTTTACTTGTTTCTTTGCTCTATATTTCTTTCTGCATATCAGAAAGTTTCTATGGGTTTCTTTCTCTTATTCTTTTTTTTTTTTTATTGGAAATACTTTTTTTTTTTTAATTAATTTATTTTTGGCTGCGTTGGGTCTTCGTTGCTGTGCATGGGCTTTCTTTTTAGTTGCGGTGAGCAGGGGTTACTCTTCATTGCCGTGCACGGGCCTCTCATTGTGGTGGCCTCTCTCATCTTGGAGCACCGGCTCTAGAGCGCAGGCTCAGTAGTTGCGGCGCACGGCCCTAGCTGCTCTGCAGCATGTGGGATCTTCATGAACCAGGGCTTGAACCCATGTCCCCTGCATTAGCAGGCGGAGTCCTAACCACTGCGCCACCAGGGAAGCCCTATTATTTTTTTTTTAAACTTTATTTAACATCTTTATTGGGAGTATAATTGCTTTACATTATTGTGTTAGTTTCTGCTGTACACCAAAGTGAATCAGCTATACGTATACATATATCCCCATATCACCACCCTCTTGCGTCTCCTCCCACCCTCCCTTTCCCACCCCTCTAGATGGTCACAAAGCATCAAGCTGATCTCCCTGTGCTATGCGACTGCTTTCCACTAGCTATCTATTTTACATTTGGTAGTGTATATATGTCAATACTACTCTCTCACTGTCTCAGCATACCCTTCCCCCTCTCCATGTCCTCAAGTCCATTCTCCACATCTGTGTGTTTATTCCTGTCCTGCCCCTAGGTTCTTCAGAACCACTTTTTTTTTTTTGATTCCATATATATGTGTTAGCATACGGTATTTGTTTTTCTCTTTCTGACTTACTACACTCTGTATGACAGACTCTAGGTCCATCCACCTCACTACAAATAACTCAATTTCGTTTATTTTTATGGCTGAGTAATATTCCATTGTATATATGTGCCACATCTTCTTTATCCATTCATCTGTTGATGGACACTTAGGTTGTTTCCATGTTCTGGCTATTGTAAATACTGCTGCAATGAGCATTGTGGTACATGACTCTTTTTGAATTATGGTTTTCTCAGGGTATATGCCCAGTAGTGGGATTGCTGGGTCATATGGTAGTTCTATTTTTAGTTTTTTAAGGAACCTCCATACTGTTCTCCATAGTGGCTGTATCAATTTACATTCCCACCAACAGTGCAAGAGGGTTCCCTTTTCTCCACACCCTATCCAGCATTTATTGTTTGTAGATTTTTTGATGATGGCCATTCTGACTGGTGTGAGGTGATGCCTCATTGTAGTTTTGATTTGCATTTCGCTAACGATTAGTGATGTTGAACATCCTTTCGTGTGTTTATTGGCAATCTGTATATCTTCTTTGGAGAAATGTCTATTTAGGTCTTCTAACCATTTTTGGATTGGGTTGTTTGTTTTTTTGATATTGAGCTGCATGGGCTGCTTGTATATTTTGGAGATTAATCCTTTGTCAGTTGCTTCATTTGCAAATATTTTCTCCCATTCTGAGGGTTGTCTTTTCGTCTTGTTTATGGTTTCCTTGCTGTGCAAAAGCTTTTAAGTTTCATTAGGTCCCATTTGTTTATTTTTGTTTTTATTTCCATTTCCCTAGGAGGTGGGTCAAAAAGGATCTTGCTGTGATTTATGTCATACAGTGTTCTGCCTATGTTTTCCCCTAAGAGTTTTATAGTGTCTGGCCTTACATTTAGGTCTTTAATCCACTTTGAGTCTATTTTTGTGTATGGTGTTAGGAAGTGTTCTAATTTCATTCTTTTACATGTAGCTGTTCCGTTTTCCCAGCACCACTTATTGAAGAGGCTGTCTTTTCCCCATTGTATATTCTTGTCTCCTTTATCAAAGATAAAGTGACCATATGTGTGTGGGTTTATCTCTGGGCTTTCTATACTGTTCCATTGATCTATATTTCTGTTTTTGTGCCAGTACCATATTGTCTTTATTACTGTAACTTTGTTTTATAGTCTGAAGTCAGGGAGCCTGATTCCTCCAGCTCTGTTATTCTTTCTCAAGATTGCTTTGGCTATTCGGGGTCTTTTGTGTTTCCATACAAATTGTGAAATTTCTTGTTCTAGTTCTGTGAAAAATGCCATTGGTAGTTTGATAGGGATTGCATTGAATCTGTAGACTGCTTTGGGTAGTATAGTCATTTTCACAATGTTGATTCTTCCAGTGCAAGAACATGGTATATCTCTCCATCTGTTTGTATCATCTTTAATTGCTTTCATCAGTGTCATATGGTTTTCTGCGTACAGGTCTTTTGTCTCCTTAGGTAGGTTTATTCCCAGGTATTTTATTCTTTTCGTTGCAATGGTAAATGGGAGTGTTTCCTTAATTTCTCTTTCAGATTTTTCATCATTAGTGTATAGGAATGCAGAAGATTTCTGTGCATTAATTTTGTATCCTGCTACTTTACCAAATTCATTGATTAGCTCTAGTAGTTTTCTGGTAGCATCTTTGGGATTCTCTATGTATAGTATCATGCCGTCTGCAAACAGTGACAGCTTTACCTCTTCTTTTCTGATTTGGATTCCTTTTATTTCTTTTTCTTCTCTGGTTGCTGTGGGTAAAACTTCCAAAACTATGTTGAATAATGGTGGTGAGAGTGGGCAACATTGTCTTGTTCCTGATATTAGAGAAAATGGTTTCAGTTTCTCACCATTGAGAAGGATGTTGGCTGTGGGTTTGTCATATTTGGCCTTTATTATGTGAAGGTAAGTTCCCCCTATGCCTACTTTCTAGAGAGTTTTTATCATAAATGGGTGTTGAATTTTGTCAAAAGCTTTTTCAGCATCTATTGAGATGATCATATGATTTTTATCCTTCAATTTATTAATATGGTGTATCACATTGATTGATTTGCATATATCGAAGAATCCTTGCCTTCCTGGGATAAACCCCAGTTGATTATGGTGTATGATCCTTTTAATGTGCTGCTAGATTCTGTTTGCTAGTATTTTGTTGAGGATTTTTTCATCTATGTTCATCAGTGTTATTGGCCTTAGTTTTCTTGTTGTGTGACATTCTTGTCTGGTTTTTCTATCAGGGTGATGGTGGCCTCGTAGAATGAGTTTGGGAGTGTTCCTACCTCTGCTATATTTTGGAAGAGTTTGAGAAGGATAGGTGTTAGCTCTTCTCTAAATGTTTGATAGAATTCACCTGTGAAGCCATCTGGTCCTGGGCTTTTGTTTGTTGGAAGATTTTTTAATCACAGTCTCAATTTCAGTGCTTGTGATTGGTCTGTTTATATTTTCTATTTCTTCCTGGTTCAGTCTTGGGAGGTTGTGCTTTTCTAAGAATTTGTCCATTTCTTCCAGGTTGTCCATTTTATTGGCATATAGTTGCTTGTAGTAATCTCTCATGATCCTTTGTATTTCTGCAGTGTCAGTTGTTACTTCTTTTTCATTTCTAATTCTGTTGATTTGAGTCTTCTCCCTTTTTTTCTTGATGAGTGTGGCTAATGGTTTATCAATTTTGTTTATCTTCTCAAAGAACCAGATTTTAGTTTTATTCATCTTTGCTATCATTTTCTTCATTTCTTTTTCATTTATTTCTGATCTGATCTTTATGATTTCTTTCCTTCTGCTAACTTTGGGTTTTGTTTGTTCTTCTTTCTCTAATTTCTTTAGGTGTAAGGTTAGATTGTTTACTTGAGATTTTTGTTTCTTTATGTAGGCTTGGGTAGCTATAAACTGCCCTCTAAGAACTGCTGTTGCTGCATCCCATAGGTTTTGGGTCTTCGTGTTTTCATTGTCATTTGTTTCTAGGTATTTTTTTATTTCCCCTTTGATTTCTTCAGTGATCGCCTGGTTATTTAGTAGTGTATTTTTTAGCGTCCATGTGTTTTTATTTTTTACCTTTTTTTCCCTGTAATTGATATCTAATCTCACAGCGTTGTGGTTGGAAAAGATGCTTGATACGATTTCAATTTTCTTAAATTTACCAAGGCTTGATTTGTGACCCAAATCCTGGAGAATGTTCCATGAGCACTTGAGAAGAAAGTGTATTCTGTTGTTTTTGGATGGAATGTCCTATAAATATCAGTTTAGTCCATCTAGTTTAATGTGTCATTTCAAGTTTGTGTTTTCTTTTTTATTTTCCTTTTGGATGATCTGTCCATTGGTGAAAGTGGGGTGTTAAAGTCCCCAACTATTATTGTGTTACTGTCAATTGCCTCTTTTATAGCTGTTAGCATTTGCCTTATGTATTGAGGTGCTCCTATGTTGGGTGCATAAATATTTACGATTGTTATATCTTCTTCGATTGATCCCTTGATCATTATGTAGTGTCCTTCTTTGTGTCTTGTGATAGTCTTTATTTTAAAGTCTATTCTGTCTGATATGAGAAGTGCTACTCCAGCTTTCTTTTGATTTCCATTTGCTTGGAATATCTTTTTCCATCCCCTCACTTTCAGTCTGTATGCTTCCCTAGGTCTGAAGTGGGTCTCCTGTAGGCAGCATATATATGGGTCTTGTTTTTCTATTCATTCAGCCAGTCTGTGTCTTTTGGTTGGAGCATTTAATCCATTTAAATTTAAGGTAATTATCAATATGTATGTTCCTATTACCATTTTCTTAATTGCACTGGGTTTGTTATTGCAGGTCTTTTCCTTCTCTTGTGTTTCCTGCCTAGAGAAGTTCCCTTAGCATTTGTTGTAGAGCTGGTTTGGTGGTGCTGAATTCTCTTAGCTTTTGCTTGTCTGTAAAGGTTTTACTATCTCCGTCATATCTGAATGAGGTGCTTGCTGGGTAGAGTAATCTTGTTTGTAGGTTTTTCCCTTTCATCATTTAAATATGCCCTGCCACTCCCTTCTGGCTTGCAGAGTTTCTGCTGAAAGATCAGCTGTTAACCTTATGGGGATTCCCTTGTATGTTATTTGCTGTTTTTTCCCTTGCTGCTTTTAATATTTTTTCTTTGTATTTAATCTTTGGTAGTTTGATTAATATGTGTCTTTGTGTGTTTCTCCTTGGATTTATCCTGTATGGGACTCTCTGTGCTTCCTGGACTTGATTGATTATTTCCCTTCCCATATTAGGGAAGTTTTAAACTGTAATCTCTTCAAATATTTTCTCAGTCCCTTTCTTTTTCTCTTCTTCTTTTGGGACCCGTATAATTCGAATATTGGTGCATTTAATGTTGTCCCAGAGTTCTCTGAGACTGTCCTCAATTCTTTTCATTCTTTTTTCTTTATTCTGCTCTGTGGTAGTTATTTCTACCATTTTATCTTCCAGGTCGCTTATCCGTTCTTCTGCCTCAGTTATTCTGCTATTGATTCCTTCTAGAGAATTTTTAATTTCATTTATTGTGTTGTTCGTCATTGTTTGTTTGCTCTTTAGTTCTTCCAGTTCCTTCTTAAATGTTTCTTGTATTTTCTCCATTCTATTTCCAAGATTTTGGATCATGTTTACTATCATTACTCTGAATTCTTTTTCAAGTAGACTGCCTATTTCCTCTTCATTTGTTTGGTCTTGTGGGTTTTTACCTTGCTCCTTCATCTGCTGCACATTTCTCTGTCTTCTCATTTTCCTTAACTTACTGTGTTTGGGGTCTCCTTTTCACAGGCTGCAGGTTGGTAGTTCCCATTGTTTTTAGTGTCTGCCCCCAGTGGCTAAGGTTGGTTCAGTGGGTTGTGTAGGCTTCATGGTAGAGGGGACTGGTGCCTGTGTTCTAGTGGATGAGGCTGGATCTTGTCTTTCTGGTGGGCAGGACCATGTCCAGTGGTGTGTTATGGGGTGTCTGTGACCTTATTATAATTTAGGCAGCCTCTCTGCTAATGGGTGAGGTTGTGTTCCTGTCTTGTTAGTTGTTTGGCATGGGGTGTCCAGCACTGGAGCTTGCTGGTCGTTGAGTGGAGTTGGGTGTTAGCGTTGAGACAGAGATCTCTGGGAGATCTCTCACCAATTGATATTACGTGGGGTCAGGAGGTCTCTTGTGGTCCAATGTCCTGAACTCGCCCTCCCACCTCAGAGGCTCAGGCCTAACACCCGGCCGGAGCACCAAGACCCTGTCAGCCACGCGGCTCAGAAGAAAAGGGAGAAAAAAAAAGAAAGAAAGAAAGAAAAGAAAAGAAAGTTATTAAAATATTTTGTAAAATATTATTAAAATAAAAAAACTAATTAAAAAAAAGAGAGCAACCAAACCAATAAACAAACCCACCAATGATAACAAGTGCTAAAAACTAAACTGATAAACATGTAAATCAGAAACTAGTCAGTCGCATACAGCAAACCCCAAGTCTACAGTTGCTCCCAAAGTCCTCCACTTCAATTTTGGGATGATTTGTTGTCTATTCAGGTATTCCACAGATGCAGGGTACACCAAGTTGATTGGGGAGATTTAATCCACTGCTCCTGAGTCTGCTGGGAGAAATTTCCCTTTCTCTTCTCTGTTTGCACAGCTCCTGGGGTTCAGCTTTGGATTTGGCCCCGCCTCTGCATGTAGGTTGTCCTTTGGCATCTGTTCTTCGCCCAGACATGAGGGGGTTAAAGGAGCAGCTGATTGGGGGGTGGGGTACGGAATGCGGACCTCTTAGGCAGGTCAAGACTTTTTCCTGGACTCCCTCCCAGCTAGCTGTGGTGCAATAGCCCCCTTCAGGCTGTGTTCACACAGCCAACCCCAGTCCTCTCCCTGGGATCTGACCTCTGAAGCCCGAGCCTCAGCACGCAGACCCCACCCGCCCTGGTGGGTGAGCAGACAATCCTCTCAGGCTGGTGAGTGCTGGTCGGCACCAATCCTCTGTGCAGGAATCTCTCCGCTTTGCCCTCTGCACCCCTGTTGCTGCGCTCTCCTCCATGGCTCCAAAGCTTCCCCCCTGCCCACCCCCTGTCTCTGCCAGTGAAGGGGCTTCCTAGTGTGTGGAAACTCTTCCTCCTTCACAGCTCCCTCCCAGGGGTGCAGGTCCCATCTCTATTCTTTTGTCTCTGTTTTTTCTTTTTTCTTTTGCCCTTCCCAGGTACGTGGGGAGTTTCTTGCCTTTTGGGAGGTCTGAGGTCTTCTGCCAGTGTTCAGTAGGTGTTCTGTAGGAGTTGCTCCACATGTAGATGTATTTTTGATGCATTTGTGGGGAGGAAGGTGATCTCCACGTCTTACTCTTCTGCCATCTTGAAGGTCCGATCTCTATTACTCTTAAATGGACATACTTTAGAAGTTCCATTGGTGAAGATTTATTTGTAAGGAAATAATATCAGATTTACATGCTTGAAAATGTCTTTATCTCATCCTTGCTTTTCTGGATACACAATTCTAAGTTAAAAGTGATTTTTCTCTCACTTCTTTAAAGATACTGTTCAATTGTCTCCTGATTTATATTGCTGTTGAAAAGTCTTCTGTTTTTCACTTTATTCTGTTGTATGGTCTCTGGCTGCTTATTCAGTCTTGTTTATGTTTTTGTGGTTGTGAAGTTTTACTATAATATATCTAGATACAGATTTTTTTTTATTTTGCTAGGTATACAAGTTCCTTCCTACATGTATAGATTGACATCTTTTATCAATTCTGGAAAATGATTAGCCATTTTCTCTTCACCTATTGCCTCTCCTGCATTCCCTCTATTCTCCTTTTTTTGGGCTCGGGTTAGATACATAACAGATCTTCTATTTTATTCTCTGTGCTCTTAATCATTCTTTCACATTTTTCATCTCCTTGTGTTTATGTGCCACATTCTAATTAATTTCTTCATTTCCAGTCCCCGATTTGTTAATATTCTCTTATCCTGTCTAATCTGTTATTTAATCCAGTCCAACCCAGACCATCTGACCAATTCAGAGCAAATGCTTGGGCCCAAACCCATATTTCTGTTCATATACTTTTGGGGGAACATTCCTATGTAGACTCCTTATCAAGCATGAATCTGTATAATCTATACAAAATCACAAAATACCCAAGGAAATATGCCAGCATTAGGGAGATTCAACAGAAATAACAAACAAGACCTTGAAAATCTGAATTATCAGAATCAAAATAATTATATATGGAATTTTAAAAATTTTTAATGGATTTTAAAATGGGCAAGTTGTCATAGGACAAACTACAATTTCCAATAGCATCTTCCTGTAATCCTGTATGCCAAACCACTTCAACCTCAGGGGAAGAAACAATTAACCTAAATAAAGAACATAACATTTATCTATGTTAAATTTAATCTTACGGGTGTCAGCCTGTCAAGACAATTTTAATTTTGTCATCTCGTACACATTTAATCTCTTATTGCCTGTGCTAAGTGTAAAATTGATAAGCATATTATTCAGGAGATGGTTTTCCGGCAAGGCTTCCCTGTAGGATAAGAGAAAGCTGCTAATATGGATAGAACTGACCCGCCTGGTGTTTGTAACTTCAATCCAGCACATATTTCACCACTTTTTTTACAAGCGGAAGCCTTTAACAAACATGTTGCTAAAATAGAAACAGTGTCTGTATCATCCCCCCTGGCAAAACCTAAAAACAAATCAAGTTGGCACCTGGTGACCACTGTATTCCCTCTCTTAAGTTCTTGCTTCAAAGAATTTTCAAAGTTCTTTTCTGTGACTCTTGGCTGATTTACAGCATAACCCTTCCCTGCAGTGTTCTGCTCTGGTTTTCAGCTTCCTTTTTTCCTTGTGTCACAAACACATCCTCCCCCTCTTGGACCCACATGTCTGCCTCCTTCCTTCCCTGAATTTCAAGAGAGATACGAGGACCTGGCTTGGCATCTTTAATAAGGGATCGAATGAAACAAGATGTTGGGAAAGGTTACCTTGATTTTCTTTATGCCTTACCTTTTCACTATCACTTCTTACCCTTCTTTGAGGTAGTAACATGGCGTGCTTTTGACAGATGCCAAATTGTCTATCCAGCTAAAAGTCCTCCATGAGACTAGAGCTTTCTGTTCTGCATCAAATAAGAGGGCTACAGGGGAAGCAACTCCAGCCGGGCTCACCCACAGGGTGAGAGAAGTTCGTAGACAGTTCACTGGCAAGGGATGTGCTCCCACAGTGTGCCAGATTGGGACCTCGGTCCTCAGAAGTCTTCAGATTCCTAGTATTTTCAGCACAGACAGCACTGTCAATAGCAACAGGTACCACTGAGCAGGCAGGACTAAAGGTAAAATCTAAAGGTAAGTAGAGAGAAGTGAGCATGGACAAAAAGGAAGAACTCTACAAGAAGCCTGGAAATAAAACTAGAAACACAGATTGCAGTGAAATTACTGCCGACCTTGAGTTCCAAGCTGAAAGTGTGACTTGGTGATGTTAGCAGTGTATCACTGAAGTTTAAGCATGGAAGTTATGTGAGTAAAGCAATGCTTTATATGGGGTTCAAGGAATGTTAAAAATGTTTTCTTCTGCTGAGAATTATTTTTTAAAGAAAAACATCAAAATAACTTTAAGTATCAGTGTTTCAATTTCTACAAGATTACTCCTTGTTTTCAATATAATTGTAAGTGGCTATAATGTAGAGAGAAATGAATCTTGTTTGCCTTATTTTAGTAAAAATAAACCTGTATTCTTAACACCAGATAGTCTTTCATTTTAGATTAACCATCACCATGTTATGCCAAATGTGTGTGTTGGTGTGTGTGTGTGTGCAGTTTATTCTGTCTATCTACAACTGGCTTCTTCTTCAAGCAAGTGTCAAAACTGTTGGGCTGACATAAAAATGAGTGAAATAATGCCATTTTCAGCAACATAGATTGACCTAGAGATTATCATACTAAGTAAGAGAGAGAAAGACAAATATCATATGATATCACTTATATGTGGAACCAAAAAAAAAGATACAAATGAACTTATTGACAAAACAGAAATAGACACACAGACATAGAAAAGAAACTTATGGGTACCAAAGGAGAAAGGAGGGGGGTGGGATAAATTAGGAGTTTGGGATTAACATATACACATTGCTATATATAAAATAGATAAGGAACAAGGACCTATGGTATAGCACAGGGAACTATACTCAAAATCTTGTAATATCCTATAATGGAAAAGAATCTGAAAAAGAATAGAATCACTTTGCTGTACACATGAAACTAATACAACATTGTAAATCAACTATACTTCAATTAAAACAACAACAACAACAACACTGTTGGACTGATTCTGGCAAGTGAAATAAAGAAGTGACTTAGCTGAGGGCAGAAAGGGGAGCTCCAGTTCTCCAACCTGATTCAACTCCAAAAGGACAGTCATTGCAAGCAGACAGCAGGCTGTGGCTGTATGCCCTCATGGAGCAAAAGGCCTGCAAGCCAGGACCATTCACAAGCCCATCCTCTACTCCCTTCCCAGCTGTGTGCCTCTCTACCACTTTGCTAAAACCTCCATTTTCTGTATAACTGAGGCTCCTCTTATTGTATCTATTATACAGTGTTGTAGTAAGAATCAAATAAGAACATATGAAAGGCTCCTGTCCATGATAACTCAGTCCCAGCATGGCAGGGAGGCGCTCTGAAAGTGCTCTAAGAGAAATGGGTACATATTTCTGTAGACACCCATGAGGCCGAAGTTGTTATGGCCTCCTCCACATTAGAACACCTCCCTGCCTGACTGAGTGCTTGCTTACCACTCAGTGCTTTTCCTCTCTCCTGCCCATCTTCTCCTGCTGCTAGTCTTTTAAGACTCATATCACATGTTGCCTCTGATGGAGCATTTCTTGATCTCACCATGTGGAGCTGACCTCTTCTCCCACTGTATTCTGCATAGATGTCTCTCCCAGTATTTGTTAACTGTCTCACTTCCCACACTAGACTGGAGCCTCCTCGGGTTCAGGACTAGCTGGAACTCACCTCCGTATCTCCAGCATCTATCATGATGCTTGGGTCCAAGCAGAGGTGCTTGGGAAAGGGAGGGAGAGAGGGTAAGGGAAATGATTTCAGTCAACATGAAGAGGCTTCTGTCCTGCTCATAATCCATGGGGGGTAAAACATGCACATACGTAATGCAGATACAAGACAGTTGGACCCAAGGTTCTATGGGGTGGGGAGGAGAGGAGCTCTGATCAGGAGGTCCCAGGGAGGTCTCTAGAGCCTGTCTGGTGAGTTAGAAATATCTTTGTTCTGTCTTGTTTATTGCAAAGTAGTTTAACCATTTGAGGGGATAGACATGTGTATTGAGTTATATAAGCACTGGCTTATTTTTTCCACCAACGGGTAGTTTCTTCCCTTTTGAAAAGTACAGTTTTCAGGAATTATTTGATCTTTATTTGAAGCCAATTAAATATTAAAGGATGTCTCCCTCCTTTGCATAAGTCAACAGAACTGAAAGTTCATTTCAGGTTAGGAGATAAAGGAGCACAGAGCTTTGGCATCAGTTCCTCTGTCTCCATGCTCACTGCTCCCTGTTCGCGCTCATTTAACTCTTGCCTGGACCGCCCTGGCCTTCCAGGGTTGCCTTTCTCCCATTCATTCTGCCAGTGCAAGATAAGTCTCATAAAGTACTCATCTCGCTCAGAACCTTCTTCTGAATTCTGACTAGCTGCCAGATTTAATCCTCATTCCATAGCCTGGATTCAGAACCCACTGTCTGCCTTTTGAGCTCTAGTCTCCTCCCTCACAGCTCCTCCACGTGTGTCCTGAAGCTCCAGCTACCTCAGGTGACTTAAGGTGGCTCCAGGCTTCGCCCAGGCTGCTCCTTGCACCTCGAGTGCTGACCCTTCCCCTGTCTCCCCATCTGTTGACAAGCCTTCCCCACCACAACTCCTTTCCCTGTTTCCACACTGCCTTCAAAGGCTCAATGGGGTAAGCACCTGCCATTGGCAGCCCAGCTTCCATTTCCCTACCTTTCGGGCGAAGGTTCCCTGTATTTTCTTTGGAAAGTCAATCTCTCTATCATTAACCATGTGATTAGCTCTATACACAGCTCCAGGGGTAGGCCCTGACTGGCTTAAACCTACTGGCATATCCTGTCCCTTAGACACAAGAATTGGTTCAGGGATGGGAACATGACCCTAGCAGGGATACAACTCTTCCCCCCAGCTCATAATGCTTTAGAGTCTGAGACTGATAAGGCCATGTTTGCTACCACAAGAAGAATCACCTTGGGAGTGAAGCCATCACAGGGGAAACAGATATGAGTGATAGACCTTAGAATGTCACTGAGTGCTGGATCAAGCTGAGCCTGAAGACAAATCTCTCCTGGACATTGTTATGTAAATGTTGATAAATTCTATATTCTATTTTAGCATATTTGTGTTGGATTTTTTGTCCTTTTCAAAAAATTTGTATTCAACCTATGCTCTCAATTCATGATACCTTCTAGAAGCTCTCCTGGAGCTCTCTTCACCTGGCTCCCCATCCCCAACTGTACATAAACAAGACAGAATAAAGACATTTCTAACTTACCAGACAGGCTTCAAGACTGAGGCTATGTCATTCACACAATGTAAAGATTAGATTGGGACCAGGGAGCAGTAAAGTGCATTGTCAGTGCAAGGATGTTTGTAATAATTCTACCACCCTGTGGGGCATTTTCCTTGGCTGGGGTTCTCCACACTCTCATTGAGTCCGCTCGGCAGGAAGCTTGGAGATGCAAATATAGCCATATATTGCTTAGAAGCCATCAACAAAACTATAATACAATAGAATAGGAAATTAATAGGTGCTTTATATGAAGAGAGAGTCAGTATCGTTTTGTAAAACTTTTCTTTCAGTTATATAGATGCACACACATGTATGTGCATCAGATCACAGTGTGAAATCTTTCTTAGTGCAGATAGAAGCAAAATATTTTTGAAAACCACTGATCTGGCTCCCAGCTGAGACAATTCTATAGTACAGAATACAATAAAACAAAGATAATAGTGTATGACATTAGAGAGGGTACATATTCTGTAAAACTCCTTAGTCACATAGATATAAACACATATATGCACAGTCACAATATGAAATGTATTCTTACTATGGGTGGTAGCCCAAAAGTTTGAAATCCACTGATTTGCTTTCTAACTGAGGCCAGAAATACTACAAAACAGTACAATTGTCTGAGCTGCAGCCAGCAATGTGAAGGGAAGAAAGGAAGGTCCATGATTACCTCAGCGCTGAGAGCTATGTAGATGGGAAATATATTTGTTGAATGATTGCTTGGCTTCGAGGCAACTGGTGACGGCACGTCCACAGGACAGCTCAGAGAGCCAAACCGACAACAGGGCTGGCCAAGCCAGGGGTGTGTATCTTTCTAACCTGTTTCCATGCCCAACTCTTCAAGGGACTCAATTAAAAGCCATGTAGACACAGGAGCCAGGAGCCTTGGAGAAAGGGTCAACCTTCTGAACTGCTTGCTACCTTTAGCTTTCAGTCTAAAGGAACCCCAAGGGATGCTCTGCAAAGAACCTGACCTTGGGAATCAAAGTTACAGACACAATCTACTGGATTTTGTGGCTGCTTGAGTATCTGCAGAATAACAATAACAAAAGCCAGGTGTCTCTTAAAAGCAGGTAATTTGCTTTTAAAAAAAAGTTTGCTCTTCTCATGTTCTAAATTGTTCGTCTCTTGTCTTCTATATTTCAGTTTGTTTTGTTCTCTAAATATTTAGCACTTAGAGAATGTTATATTCCTCTGACTAGTTTTAGCTTTATTTTAATCTTTTAAAATAAATTGTTTCAGCTACCTGGCTTACTCTTTATATTCCATTTAATTCTCCCCTCCATTGTTTTCGCTTTAAAACATGTTTCCTTTTTCTACTTTAACTTTATTCACAACTATATCCTTGAAATTCTAAGGTTCTGATTTTAACATCTAAAATTTTAATTCTTTTATTTCATTTTCCCTAGTTAGACTTTGTAATTTCTGAGCTTCTGGTTTTGTGTTTTAACCTGTTTAATGTATAATGTTTATTCCTTTTATTTGGTTTCTCATATTTCAGCCTCAATTTTTCTCCTTCACCTTTGGTTTTATTGGTTTATAAGTGTATTTCCTTATTTGTAATTTTAATTATTCTGTTCCTTGTATAATGTGCATTTATCAGGCTGACAAGCAACAGAAATGCAAAGCTGACTCTTAACCACTGTGCTATTCAGCCTTATTAATCTCTGAGCACTTTCACAACCAAACAAGAATATTTCCTGAGCAGTCTGCCTCTAACATGCTTTATTCTCTTTTGATCCATCTCCTTTCCTGGCAGGGTTACAAGAAATCCTGTTGCCTGAATCTTTTCATTTCCTGTACTCATTACAAGGGGCAAGGAGAAGCTGCCTAGAGCCGGATGAATCCAGAGTTTTTAAAACAAAGTCAACGAGACCCTCGCTGAATGGCTTCCACGTGTCTGATAGGTCTGTGCATCTCCTGGGCCAGATCTGGCTGCCAAACTGTGTCAGAAGGAGTTATTCCTTCCATCTGTTAACCCTCAGTGGAAGTTCAGATTTAGGGGGAGGTGTAAGAAGGGGCTCCAATCCTTTCTCCATCTCTCTGGGAGGGAGAAGGACTTTCCTTTGAACGCAGAGGCATAATCTGAACAATTTGAATGACTGTGGCCAAGAATTTCACCACTTAGTGCCATCTGCTTTCTGTGAGGATGTATATCAGTCAAAGTGCAATCAGAAGACAGGAATCACATAGTAATTTGATCAAGGAATTTGAGCAAGGGGGAATTTGCTAGTGAGAGAGAAAGAGAACTGTAAAGAATAGAGGAATGGCTGGTATCAGGAGCGGCCACCACACCTCAGGTTGAGGCAGAGGACCCAAGGGAGAAGCCACCCCTCCCAGGGCTGAGATCCAGACATTGTTGGAGAGGGTGCAGCAGGGCTCATCGGATGGCGGAGACGTTCACTGAGGTGTTGTCTCAGTGGAACTTGCTGGAAAGCTGCTCTCTGGACTGCTAGGGAAAGCTATCCTCACAGAGGAGCCACACCTTCGAATTTACTGAAAACTCCCCTCAAAGGGTGTGGGGAAAGTTGTCTAGAGGAGGTGCCCCTGCCAGCAGCACCCCATGATGGAGATGCCCAAGGAGGTACACTGGGGGAAGGTGCCCTCCATAGGTGCCCCACTGCAAAGCAGCCAGAGGCAGCTTGCCTGGGGCAGCAACTCACGCGGAGGTGCTTTGCTGGCTACCCTCTGCTATGAAGCTGCCCACAGGAAGGTGCTCTGTGCTGCCAACCGCTGGGCACTGCAGGAAACACATGTGCACTGGTGAATGCGCGCGCGCGCACACACACACACACATTGCAGGAGACCTATGGGAGGATTACACCAGGAACAGGAAGAGAAGCTCCTTCTTCTTGCCATGCCTCCCCAGCACCCTCTACTGACAAAACTTAGCATCGTGTTCACTATAATGGGGAAATTAATCTTAAAGGGTTCAGCTGAGATAATGAATTGGTAATTGGAACAGTACAGTCCTGTGCCTGTTCAGCTCCTGCATTCACTCTTCCACACATGTGAGCTCTGTACAACGACACAACTCTATATTTCCATCTAACAGGATGTTGCTATTCTTCTTACAAGTGAAGAAATTCTCACCCTTCACCAAAATAAGGAGATGCACAGCCCCAGCTGTTGCTGTGTGCACTGCTGGCTACATTAATTACTCCTCAAATTCCATCACAGTCCCATTGAATATTTTCTTACCTAAAGATTATATTGTAAGGTTAAGCCTCTCCAACTTGCATAAAATAAAAGTGGGGGAAAAGAGAGAGAAGAGAGAGAAATAGCATACACACACAAACATGTAACAGGCAAAGAGAAAATACACAAAACTACTACATTTCAGCAGTTGGCCATGGGCCATAGTTTATACCTATGGCTTCCTACCTTCCCCTACCTATTGCATACTTCCCTTGCTCTCAGCCAGAAGCTGAGTTGGTCAGTTCATTATCTGGTGGAGTGACCCAAACCTTCATTCAGAAGAGTGAGTCCTCAATCATCCTGCCTTTTTATGATTGTTTTGGGTTTCCATTAACCTTTGCTATTGGTCATGGAACTAGTTAAGAGGCACCCTAGAAAATCCTCTTGCCACATAGTTTTCTTGCCTTCAGTGTAGCAGCTACTCAATTTCCCTTTGGTAACTGGGATCAATCACTCCAGCCAGTAGAGTAACTCCTTATTTTCGGCATGTTGGTTCAGTGATATAAAGAGCCCCAAATGGCCAGGTGGCAATCCTCTCTTCAAATTCAATAGAACCACTGTTATATCCCTTGAGGAAAGCATTCTTCTCTTTTCACCTAAGACCACCATACTAGCAAAGCTCAAAGTTGCCAGGACAGGATGCAAAGATTCTGGAAATGTACGGCTAGGTGTTAATAGTGAGAGGAGTTGCTCACATTTCCACTCTTGTTCCCAGTTCTATGCATTCTGGCTATGGGGGAAATAATGCCATGCAATGGTCTCTGATTTAAAGTCTATAGGTAGAGCTCCCTCTTTTCAGAGTGTTGTGTCCTATGGGGTATGTGGTAAGTTTGATTAATTTCATGGGCATAAGCTCGCTGCCACACTTAGCTGCTGTAAAATGAGTTCCTTGATCTGACTCAATACTGTGCAGAATGCCATGAGGGTGGATAAGAATTTCTGTGAGTTCACAGATAGTTGATGCTGGCAAAAGCTTTAAGAGCAGGAAATACAAATCCATACTCAGAAGATGCGTCTATTGCAGTGCAAATGAATTTCTGCCCACTCTATGATGGTCAGTATAATCAACCTACTACCAGTCAGCTGACTGGCTGCCTCCTGGGGAATGGAGGCATCAACCTGGTTACCGGCTGAGTTTTAATGAAGGTTTCTGCTACTGGTAGATTAGGCTGTCAGCTGAGGCATTAGCCAGATCAGCCTTGGTAAGGAGAAATCCAGCCTGCTGAGCCCCTGCATAGTCTCCATCCCACACAACGACTTTTCTTCATGGGCCCACTGGCAAGCACTGGGATGTCTGGCAAAAGAGGCTAACTGACACCCACAGAGCATGTCATTTCACCCACCTGATTATTAGGAGCCTCGTGTGTAGTAAATGCTGTGGTGAACATTTACATGGGCCACAGATGTCTTCACTATCTGTGCCCATCTAGAGAAGATTCAGAATATAAAATAAGAAAAAGAAAATAGAAAAGGAAGAGCCGGGCAATGAGGTGATGATGAAATATGGTAAGTTCAGTTTGGGGTACACTAAGTTTGAGATTCCTGTGTTTTCAGGTAGGAGCGGGTGCTTCTGGAACTCAAGAGAGATCCTGGGATATACAAATTTGGCTGCCCAGTGCTGTAGAGGTAACAGCGGAAACCACAGGTGGGGATGAAAAGATTCAGGGACAGTGTTAAATTGGAAGAGTGCGAGGACAGAACTCTGCAGAACATCTGGGGTGCGCTGTCAAAGAGAAGCACTTGTTGGAGACTGAAAAGGAGAGGCCAAGTGAAGAAAACTTGGGGAGACAGCAGTACCACAAGGCAGAGGAGAAAATGTTTCTAAAACCGGGAGTAATCAACAATTATTACATATTAAGGAGAGATTTTAAAAAAAAAGATGCAGGCAGTAAAATTCCATCTGATTTGGCAAATAGATCACTGATAACAGTAAGAAAATAGTTTCAGGTGAGTGGTGGGAGCAGAAGATAGATTCACAGAAAGGTTCACAAATGAATACAAGGCAAGGAAGCCAAGTTAGAGAATGTCGCTCATTCATTCAAAATAATAAGCTACAGAATGAAGTAGAAAAGAGCTCTATATAGCATTTCTATATTAGCATTTAAAGGGGGACATAGAATTTTGAGGAGTCTTTCAGATGGAAAGCTTGAACATCTTACAAAATGTAAAGGAAAGCACTTCTATGCAAAGGGAGGTTGCAGGGCAAGAAGAAAGGTGAGTTTATGAGTAAGCAATATCCCAGAAGAAGGATGGGGTCAATAACTCAATCTCTAAGACCAAAGAGGTTGGGGTAGGAATGGGAGGGGGGAAAGAGAGGTGAATTTGTAGAGGTAGAGAAGGAAGTTGAGCTAGTTCACTTCCCCCATTTTAATTTTCAGATTACAAAGCAAAATCTTCCGACGATAGGAAAGTCTGAGTTGGTGGAACAGGACTGAAGAAAAATTACAATTTTGAAAGAGCAATAATGGGAAAAGGAGAGGGAAAACAAGAGAAATCTAATCTGATTGCTCAAATTTCATTTCCTTCTTGAAGTCTTCTCTGTTCCCCTGAGAATAAATACAATATGAATAATGCATCTCTTTAGCAATTAAAGTTAGAAGTTTCTTTTTAAACCCCCTATTCTATAGCTCTTACATGGCACTTGTCATTTTCTGCTATACAGTTATTTTATCCTTTCACATGTGTTTCAAGAATTGATTTGTAATTCTTGAAAAAAGAATTCTGCTTCTTTGTAATCTCTCCTAGCATCTACTAAAGTGCGTAGGTATTAACACAGTGTTTCAGTAACTAACCCTGTACAACAAACCATCCTGAACATACTGAGGTAAAAATAACCATTTTTTCCACATTATTATCTCTCACGGTTCTGGGAGTGAACCAGAACTGGCTGGCTCTCACTTGCGGGTCTCTCCCGTGGTTGCTGTCAGGAAACATCTGGAGGCTCTCTCCCCCATGTGTCTGGAAGTTGATGTTTGCTATTAGCTGGTACCTTGCCAGGGTAATAGCCAGAATAAACATACCTGGCTTCTCCAAGTGGCTTGGGTTTCCTCAGGGCACGGTGGCTGGGTTCCAAGAGAAGTATCCTGAGAAAGAGAGCCAGGCAGATGCTGTATCACCTTTTATGGCCTAGCCTTGAAGTCACGCAGTATTATTCCGCCACATTCTATTTATTAGAATTAAGTCACTAAGGCCAGCCTATACTCAGGGAAGGGGAATTTAGACTCACACTCCTAACGACAGTCGTGTCAAAGAAACTGCAGACACTATATACAGTAAGTGCTAATTAGATGCCCATTTAAGCATTAAACATTTTGAAAAAGCCTCAGAAGGAAAAAAAAATGAGAATGAGAGAGGTCTACAGCCTTAAAACGTCTAATAGAGTCAAGAATAATGCTAAAGAGTGGATAACCAACAAGGACCTACTGTATAGCACAGGGAAATCTGCTCAATATTATGTAACAACCTAAATGGGAAAAGAATTTGAAAAAGAATAGATACGTGTATATGTATAACTGAATCACTTTGCTGTACACCTTAAACTAACAGAACATTGTTAATCAACTATACTCCAATATAAAATAAAAAGTTAAGAAAAAGAATAATGCTAAAGAGTCAATTAACCCATAAAATATGCTACCCATGGCTGTTTGTTTTACAAGTGAGTATTGCAATCTTTTACAACCTCCTTTTTAAGAGATAAAATTGAGCTAGTTAGTAGAAGGTGTAGATCAGCGCCCCTCCTACTTTCATGTGCGTGTGACTTACCTGGGGATCTTGCACAATGCAGATTCTGGTTCAGTAGGTCTAGGGTGCGGCCTGACATTCTGCATTTCTAGCGAGCGCCAGGGTGATGCTGCAGCTCCACAGACCACCCAGTGAACAGCAAGTTAGTAGAAAGTAGTAGCAAGGGTGACTGCCTGGCTCCTGTGATGTCTCCCTTCTCTGGGAGGGACCCTACTAGACAGGAGTTTGCCACCCGAGGTCCTTATGTGCTTACAGGAGCTTGACTCTCTGGCCAGGTGAACCCTTGATGCCAACAAGGTTAATCAGTTCTTCCCCAAGACTTTCAGAACTGGAAATAAAGGAAGAAAGTAACTTTTCTTTCTCTTGTGATGAAGCACAGGATATCAGGCTCTGGAGTCACTAGTCACGTGAGAAAGCCAGTGAGAAAGCCAAAAGGAGACATGCAGAGAAGAATATCCAGGTGCCATGGCAGTCCCTGGTGAGGCTCACACCAGACCCCCTTCCCGCAAGTTTGTAAGATATCCTAATATTCTCCAGCAAATTCCTTTTTGGCCTAAATTTTTTCTAGTTGGCTTTCTATCATTTGAAACTTTAAAAGTTCTGACTAACATGATTTGGGGGAGAGGAGGACGTCTTCTCCTGGAAATGCAGTACCCAATGTGACAGAGGAATAAAGAGAAATTCAGACAGGGTAATTATCCAGACATCTGGGGCCTGGGGTGAGGCTAGACTGCCCAATAATCACGCTATATTTGTTTCCAAATAAGCCACAGAGAGAAGACAATAAAAACCTAAGGCTGAGGGAAGATGGAGAAAAGCCTCAGCCTATCTAAAATGGAAAAACCGAAAAGGGAGGCAAGAGAACCTGTGGATTGAAACTGTTGGACAGTGTTGAAAGTGAAAAGAAACTGTTACCTCAAAATGACATCTGCTGAAAACCAAAGGGGACAGGACAGCCCAGGAGCACCAAGGCTAATGGTTCTTTAAAGAGTGACCTGAGCGGAGGTTAAAAACAAGAGCTAGGTAGAGCCCTGCCCAGCAAAGAACAAAAGGTTGAACCTCTCCCATGTGCCAGGTATTGTATGATGTGCTTTACATTTATGACCTTATTTAATGACCCCGAAGAAAGTGACCTACATTGCTACCGCCAGCTGTCCCTGAGATTCTAGCACAGTCAGAGCTGGTACTTCCATCATGAGAAGAGGGTCATATCATATGAGCCCGGTAAACTCTGGGTATATACATCGGGCACATCTGAAAGTCCTCTCAAGTCTCTGAGGCTGCAAGCAGCCCAAGTGAAACAAGAATGACAGTGACCACCTTTCCAAGTGTGGAGTAAACGAATTTTTAATAATGAGTTTCTTGGTCACACCTTCATCTATATCAATCCCGTTATTCAAGGGTCTACTCAGTTAAATTATAACAAATATTTCATAGCACATTTCCAAAACAGTAAAATTTTGCACTAGAAGGAAAAAGACCAGTTATTACTAAGGTGTACTGTCCATGAACTGAAAGACTTTCATATTGACACATCAGGTACATGAGCAGGTAAATGCACTCAGGCAGGAAATGTGACAATGAAGTAATGGGGCTGATTCCATAAAGTGAAATGGAGACTGATCTCATTTTACAGCCATACCTTGTGGTATGTTTATAAAATGCTTCTTTCATAAGTTAAAACAGTATATCTGCTATAGATGAATTTAATTTTGGTAAAATCAATGAAAAAAAGTTCTATGTTAATGCAACATTTATTGTAAACATTCCAGAAACACATAAGTCACAATTTCAAATTATGATTCCCACAGTAACTGTAACTCTGCTGTACAACATACATAAGGGAAGAAATGTTATCAACATACCCCATAGTAGAAAATACTCAGTAAGCAGAAACAGGCTGAGTCATGCTTGTTGTGGGAATCATCATTTTCAACTAGCTGAGGATACATGAAAATTGAAACCATAAATGCATGCATTATTTTTTGTATTTAATTCCAATTTTTCTTGATCCAATTTAATCAGCTTTGCTTCCAAACTACATTTCCCTTTCATAAACTGTAAATGAATGTCTTTCATAATTTTAAAATCCACATCATTTGGTTTCTTTTTCTCACGCAGGCTGCCTTTGCAGAACGGCATCATTATGCCCTGTCCCTCCCCCAAAAGGTCAGGACATGTCTGCTGGGATCCATTTATCTATATTCCTTGTCTCCCTGAGGGGACAAGGAATATAGGAGACACTGCAGGGGAGGAGAAAAAGAATACCGAAGAGAATGGGAATCACACTGAGTAGCTTAGAAAGGTAAATAAGTGGGACCCTGGCACCATTAACCTCCCTGTTGGTATCTTCCTAGGCAGAAAAAAGAAAACACCACTAAATATTCACAATTTCCAAAGTGTGCAGTCATATCATTAGCTCATCTGATCCTCACGATAACACCGTGAGAAAGGCAAAAGGAAAACACCTTTCAGTTGTTCAGCTCTTTGCGACTCAAGGAAAATATATTTAAGGATGTGCTTTTATGTTATCATTTAAGGTCTGGACCATTTAATTACACTTACGATATTACCCACTTAACATATGCAGAGGATTTACTTATTACTGAAGGCAGAATATACTTTATGTAAAAAGATTATGGTGATGAGCTAAACATTTAACATATTTCAAGCTTTTTGCTTTAACTATATTCTGAAAATTCAATAATGAAACAGAAAGAAATAATTGCCCTTTGAAATTTGTCTGGAATAAAATTAATACTGTATATTATACCCAGTATTACTTTTCCCAGTTTGGTTTTAACTAAGAAGGGCACCTTCTACAATCTCTGAAGAGGAATCCTTTTACTTTCCAGTAGTCTTTACCATCAGGGTATGTTTCATTATACTCAAACTAAATGACTTTGGCTCAAGAACAATCATATTTCCTTTACTACTCTAAGTAGCTCCCGGCCACCAGAGTGTCCATGACCTTATGTAAGTGTTTACATGGTCAACCTTTTTTTGTCTCTTAGCACTACTACAATCCAGCTATTCAAATTTAAGTTTGTTTTTCCCCCTTTCTATGTACAAAAAGATGCTTCTCCATATAATCAGATAAAAATTGTCCTTCTTCATTTATCTAGTGCAGCAATAAAAAGATCAATTAAAATGAAGATTCAGGGCTGGCAAAAAGCCTCAATGTCATTTGTTCTAATCTGAGAGATAACACAGTTAATCCTCTGCCTGTGAAAAGCATGACCATTTTGCATATAATTAAAGGGTAATATTTTAAGTGCTAAAAGCAAAACAGAGTCTAAGGACTATTAATTTTAAGAGGTTTTATTGTAGAGGAAGGGTTGTTTTCTGAATGTTTCCTACAATTGCAAAACATATCTTCATAGTGAATAAAGATTAACACGAAGCTCCTGGATAAAACAGATAAAATACAAAAAAGTATCCCATGGGACATGAATACTCAACTTTCACTTTTTTTTACCGCTTATATGTGAAAAAACAATATCTGGGGCTGATGGCAAAGCACAATCTCAATACCATTTCCAGTTACGAGATAGATATGAAGATGGCTGGCAAGATGAAAAAAATCAGTGATGGGGATATAAGCTCTTGCATCTTGTCAGAGACCAGAAAAGAGCTTACTGCCTTATGTGATACATCAGTCAGACACGAAGACAGGGCCACAAGCATGAATTTTTCCTACAGTCCATCCATTTTACGGGATTGTCCCAGAAAAAGTGTAGATCCAGCCAGTGGGCAAGGTTTACCTTAAACAGAATGAAACAACATCTCTTTCAGCATGGAAACAGAAGAGGAGGTGATCAATTCCAGAGGATCACAGAATGCTTAGAAATTAAAAATGATTAGGTTTGTTTCTCTTGAGCAATCAGTATGTGAAATTCCCCAAGAGCTTAAATTTTCCAGATAAACTGACAGTAAATAAGGTCCTGGAGACTGTCAGTACCACAGATTAAGAAACTGATTATTCATATTTACTTATCATTTTAGCTGCAGAATTCCAAGAATAGCTGACAAAATATTAACACATTAAAGAGTGAACCAAAAGAAAATTTGGGGAACAAAGTAAGTGGTCTAATTATAGAAGAATATTAAATAAATTACTGCACATTCATAAAATGGGTAGTGTGCAGCCATTCACGTGTTCTTGAAGAATATCCAAGGAGAGGGAAAGGGTTGACAACATACTGCAAAATGACAAGTAAGGTTATAAAATGGTATGTTCTATATGCTCTCTATTTTAGAAAAAAAGTATGAAAAAGACTGGGAGAACATATACAAAATACTAACAAAAGTTACCCCTGCTAGTGAGAATTTAATGTCTTCACATTTTTTTCTTTTCCAAATGAAAAGGGGATAAAACAAGGGGAAATTCTTATTTTCAAAAAGAGTCAGTGAGTATATTCCGATCTCTTTGTCCCAATATTTTAATGCAAAATGAAAAAGTGAAATATATTTAGTGTCATTTAGCACTTGCATTAACAATTATTTTTGAGTTATAAAACCAATAGTTCTCTCAAATTTAGCTTCCTTATACTTTCTGCCAAATCACACAAGAGCAATGTATTTTTAAAAATATATTGACATGAACTTTTATCCAAGGTTGTAGTCTTCCATGTAGTGTTCTTCATACATCATCGCATCTAGAAAATGAACTTCATATGCTTGATTCCATAAGTTTTGAAGAAAACCATGATAATGAGTGCCCACAGTCCCAGAATAAAACCCCCAGGAGGATGCCAATCTTTCAGCTTTGGTTTCTGCAAAACAAGGATGACATTATAAATTTAACAACAGGTAAATAAGTCAACAATAGATAAAATAAATACTGATGGAAAATAGGAAATTCACAGGTTGTACTCTCAGGGGGAGTAATTTAGACAAATTAAATGTACTGTCAGCCTTCCCTATCTGCAGGTTCCACACACAGATTCAACCAAATGTGGAATGAAAATATTGGGAAAAAAAATTCCAGACAGTTCCAAAAAGCAATTTTAAATTTGACACACACCAGAAACTATTTACATAGGATTTACATTATATTTACAACTATTTACATAGCGCTTACATTGTATTAGGTATTATAAGTAATCTAGAGATGATTTAAAGTGTCTAGGGAGGACGTCTTAGGTTATATGCAGACACTACACCATTCCATATAAGGGACTTGAGCATCCACGGACTTTGGTATCTGCAGGGGTCCTGGAACCAGTCCTGGAGGACTGTATTTGGATAGCAACAATGGTAAAGACTTCAAACAGGGTAAATATCTCAAAGTGGTTCTTACAAAGATCAGTTTCAAATGACATTTTGTTCCCTCAAAGGGGCCTTCCTTGACTACCCTATCCAACATCTCTTTTCACCCAAGTTATTCAGTAGCCTAACAGTCCTTTTTCACTTTGAATTTATATAGTCATTAGTTCGTTTTACTTTCTCTCCTATTAGTGGATGACCCTCTATAAGGGTCATCTTGTTATAGTCCTAGCACCTACCTGCCACAGTGCCTGGCATATAGGAGACACTATATTATACCGAGTGAATTGGTGGAAAAACAATGCTACCTGATTCCATTTATTCAGATATTCAACAAATATTTGGAGGGGCCAGTGAGTTTGGTCATATTACTCCCTTGAGGTAGAATGCTCCTTATTCTATTCTTCCTATTCAAAGCTCACTAACTCAAATGCCAACTCCTCCAGATTTTCCTGGATGATAAATTCTTTTCTTTGAATCTGTAGCCCCTTCTACTTTTACTCCTATCTACTATTATAGTTACCTTTATCATTTATCTCCCTGCAAACTTCCAGGGACAAGGTCTGGCTGAGTCCATTTTACATGCCCTTCTCCATTCCTTATCCTTCAACATCCAGCCAAGTGTCTTGTGTGTTTCTTTGCCCAGCAAAGAAAGGCAGACCAGTCTTCCCCATTTAGTTGTCATTTCAACAGCTACATTATGACCCTGAAACTGAAGGTCCGTGACTACGATCTCTTTATGAGTTCTACTTCCTGAATTACTAGCCTAGATTGTAAGGATAGTTATAAGAATCCTATTTTAGAATAGACTAAAGTGACAAGAAACTGTAATCTGAAATTTGCTTTAGTCACCATGTAAGCTAGATCCCAGAAAGGCTCATAAATCTCTTAGAGGTTTCCAAATCTTATACTTCGGTTTTCCCCCTACATAACCAGGACACCTAATGCTCTTCACTCAATTCTCAAATCATCACATGGAAAGGAAGGAAGGAGGGAGGGAGGCTGTTATCATTTCTTGTCTGGATTACTGAAATAGTTTCCTAACTAGTTTCTCTTCCTCCAAGGTTCCCTCTTTTCCATCTGTCAACCATATCGCTGCTAGACACATCTTTCCAAAATACAAGTATATATCTGTATAATATATATTTGCCATATATAATGTATGCATTTAGGTATTGTTTGCCTTGAGCACATATTACTTTTGTTATTTAAGAAATTAAATAAATAATTTACAAACCAAGGCTTGTTGTGGTGTGGTTCAAAGAGCATGGGATTTAGAATCAACTGCCTTGGATTCAAAGTTTAGTTTTAATGCTTAAAGCCTGCCAAGCCACTACTCCACTCTGAATTTCTGAATCTGTAAAATTAGGGCATAGTAACATATACCTCCTGGGAATGAATAAATGCATAGTTACTGCAATGATGTGGTTTTGAAAACGTATCCTATAATTACACGTTCCTACCTAGAAAAGTAATAATATGAAACTCAAAGTACTTTTTAGATGACTTTCATTTGTGTTTGCCAGTTATGAGGAACAATGTTTGAAAAAAAATATGATTTTTAGAATTTTAATTTGTATAACTTTCATCAATTCAAAATTAACTTATCAAACTAACAGAAGAGAAATCCACCTTAATATTTTCATCTGGATCAATAATGCCAGAGTTTTAGGAGTTTTTAATCAAATGCTTAATATGAACTGAACTGACAATGTGTTTACAGTGGTTGCATTCCACTCTCACTGCCACGTCTACTCTCACCCTCCACCACTCATTCCAGAAAACTCCCCACACACCCCAAGGATTAAACCCAATGTTTCCTCATGTTACTTTCTACTCAAGTCTACAATGGCTTCTGATCGTGTGTGATGACGATGATGACAAAAGTACTTTCCCTCTAGTATCTTACAAGATGATAAGCTCAGTGGTTCTCAAACCATTTCAGATGGTTTATAAGCTCTTGGAACGTTGTACAACATTGTGAAAAATCTTAATTCCAGTGGAAAATCTATAATAATTAATATAAAACATAGTTATATTAAAGATAGGTAATGTAAGTATCACAAGCATGTGACATGAAAAAACAAGTGAGTGAACTAAACATGATTAACTATTGCTCAGTTTTTGTCCTGTTTATTTTCTACTAGTCAAACATTGGTAGTTCATACCATTACTTCTTAAACTTAGCAGCCAGAAATAGTTGCCAGAGATAAGACAACTATAGCTTCTTTAGAAGTAACTATCATTTCTTCAAAGATAGCTATTTCGATCTGTTATTCCAAAAACTGTTTCAGAGAATTCTGGAGGCGCTGCTTCCTGATCCTTCAGCCAAACATGTCCCACATTTAGACCACTGATGCCCAGAAGAGGACAAGAGAGAAAAGCAAAGTGCTAGAGCTGTGGCTCCCCAACAGCAAACTTTGAAAGCAATACTGGAGGACTAGGAAATATATGTTATTACTCCAAAATTATTATGGACTGATGTATTTATTCATATCACAACACTGTACAAGCTAACAAAAGTAGCAAATCTCACCCTTTAAAAAACTATTATTTGCGGTTGCTATATTTTTTATTGGATATTCATTACATATATTTGATTAACAAAAAATGGAAAATGAATTATTAATTAAACACAGTTTGGACTCTTAGCTTAGCATGGCATCCATGTAGAACCCGGCCAGTGCAGCTGCTGCCATCTTCTCAGGAAAGGCACAGAAAGAGACAAGAGTTCACTCTACCAAAATTAATTTAACCTCTGATAAGAAACTTCAACTTCACTATCTGTAAGTCCAGAAACCAGGTCTAGAAACAAATGAATGGTGGCCCAGTTTTCTGAATAGTACACAGGGTACAAAGGATTGCTTTGCTCTGTGAAACACAGTAATTCTGTCAGCTGAGAAAGGGACTTTAGCTCTCTCCCTTTTTCTGCCTGCTGTTTAAGAGAAACAGTGTTGCCGTAGTAGAGGATGGCTTTATGAGGCAGCCAGAGTAGTGCAACTCATTCCCAACTGACCAGTGGCACACTTCTTTCTACATCCATTTAAATACAATTCCTAGTAAAGAGCATGTCAGAAGGTAGGGTTTACTGCATCTAAGAATGGTTTACTGCATCTAAGAAGGCTCAATATCCAAATGAAAATCTCTGCAAAGAAGGGAGAATACAGGAAAAATTCTTTTAATAATATATGTTAAGAAATATGGTTTTTCCACAAACTTCGCCTTTTTAAACTGTCCCAAAACCAGGCATACATAGCATGGTAGCAGATGATCCTAGTTTAGTTTAGCAAAACCACAGTTGATGACTGGCTGCCAGTCACTGGGGAATGTCTAACAACTATTCTTCAGATGAGGATCTGAAAAGGCATTCAAATCTAAGTAGACAGTGAGAAACGTCCACATGCTCTGTTGGCAAATACTAACAGAATTCTAAGAAAAAGGGAAGAAAACACGGTTAGGTCCATGATTAAAAATACTCCCACACATGAAGAAGAAATATCCTGAAGACACAGAGAACATATCTCTGAATAGATTTGATAAAGAACCAAAAGATAATTTTAGAAAAATTTTATTTGACATGGACTTGAATAAAAATGCACAAGAAGCCAAAACCAAATGAATAGTATAAAGAGAAAAATAATACAAGATACAAGGACAATAGGTTGAGATAAAAAGGGCACTGATACAATTTGTAACAGCAAAATTAAAATCTATATTGACGACAAAGATAGTGTCCGAAGCACATCTCTGAGTCCTTTGTTCACCAAACTGTGGTAGACTGATGGCAAAAAAAATGGTCCCAATTTCCCATACTTCCCTGTGTCCATACCCTTTGGAATATGTTGCTTTATGGCAGCTCTCATCAAGAGGTAGACTCTAAGTCCTTCCTCTGTGAATCAGCTGGCCTTGTGACTTCTTTTGGCCAACAGAACGGAACAAAAGCAACAGTGTCCTAATTCCAACGCTAGCCTCAAGAGGCTTTCTTTGCCTGCTTCTGCTCTCTCTTAGACCTCTGCTACCACCATGAGAAAAAACCTAGGCAAGGATTCTGGAGGTACAGACACCATACAGAGAAGAACTCAAGTCTTCCAGTCAGCAACTAGCCAACTTCCAGAAGTAGAATTGCCTAACCAACCCAAGGTTGACCACAGACTCATGAGGGAGCCCAGCTAAGAATAGAATTGCCCAGCTAAACTCAGCCTAAATTGCCAACCTTCAGAATTATGAGCCAAATAAACGGTTGATGCTCTAAGCCACTAAGTTGTGGAGTGGTTTGTTATCCATCAAAAGCTATGGAATACATCCACTGAGGTGACAATCAATATAGAAGGAAAAACCCTGATCCTTTATTATCATAAGAAAATAAACTTTCCATTTACATACTTGTAGCTTCAGGTTTCTGCAACAATAGTATATATAAAAACAGTATGAAGGGCAGCTAATCAACTCCTTGTTGACCATGAACTTGGTTGAAGTGAGGGAGGTCTGTCAAGATAACCCCCTTGGGTCCTCCTAGAATAAGAAATCCAGCCCCATTCACTCATCTGGGCTAAATTTCACAAAGTAATGACTTCAACAAACACCTGTCACACATGAACAGTATGTATAGCCAGACTCTGAAGAAGTCATGCTATAGTGTCTTCTAGAGGTAAATTTTGTGAATGTTCTTTGCTACCCATCCCGCACTTCAACGGAGCTGCAGTTATGCTCACTTCTAGCTCTCTCCTGTAGTCTTGGAAAGAGGCTGACTCCACTTGCCACCATGCTAGGAATTGCTCCCGAGGAGATAAAGTGGGGGAATCTAGAGGCTAACTCACCTCGCTTCTCTCTAGCCTTCCCCCTCCGAACTACAATCTCTTTTTTCTTTTACCCTGTTTTATTTATTTTTTAATTTATTTTAAATTTATTTTTGGCTGCGTTGGGTCTTCATTGCTGTGTGCACGCTTTCTCTAGTAGCGGCGAGCAGGGGCTACTCTTCCTTGAGGTACGCAGGCTTCTCATTGCGGTGGCTTCTCTTGTTGCGGAGCACAGGCTCTAGGCACGCAGGCTTCAGTAGCTGTGGAGCGTGGGCTCAGTAGTTGTGCGTCACGAGCTCTAGAGCGCAGACTCAGTAGTTGTGGCTCACGGGTTTAGTTGCTCCGCGGCATGTGGGATCTTCCTAGACCAGGGCTCGAACCCACGTCCCCTGCATTGGCAGGCAGATTCCTAACCACTGCGCCACCAGGGAAGTCCCTGAAATCTCTATCTCAAGTCTAGTTCCTTTCCTTTTGAAGTTAGTTAGCAATTAGTATAATCAGATGTTGCCCCCCTACCCAACCCTCTGCTAGAGAAATGAATATCTCCCAGAATCTTGATGTATCTTACACATGGTAAATTTGCAAAGCAATTAATCTAATCTAGGATAACTAAAGATGATTTGTTTTTAACTATAATTTTATTTTCAATAGAAAGTTGACCACTGTTTTGTTTTTTGTGACAAAAATACCCACTATTAATATTATTAGTTAATATCACTCTGTAATTTCCAGCCAATCCAGATATAACTTCATGGAAGAAGTAAATTTTCATATTTGCAGATTTTACAATTAGATACAAACAAACTCTACAAATCAACTCAGAATTATTGAGAACAAAGAGTTCAGATTTAAGATAAATATAAAAAAAAATACCCTTCCAATGTGCCAGTAAAAATGAATCGGAAAACAGAATAGAAAAAAATTTCATTCACAATAGCAGTAAAAAACATAAAATATCCAGGAATACCCACAGCACGAGATGTATGGTAAAAATCTGTATTACTCTATAGAGGGGTAAACAGTCCCGAATATCAAAAAGGATATGATAAAGCTAATCTATAATGCTGCTCTGATGCAAAATAGAAAAGATCAATGAAACAGAACAGAGAGTAGGCAATCAGCCCAGTATCCAAGAATTTGGTATATTATAAAAGAACTATCACAAATCAATGGGCAAGGAAATATTCTTACTGGTGCTCTAACCATGGATTAACATTAAAAAAAAAATCAGTTTTGTTTTTAACCCAACACTATAAATCAAAATACACTTCACATGGTTAAGAATTAGATGTAAAAAAAATTTTTTATTTACTTTTGTAAACTGGCACCCAGGGATCCATCACAATGGTAGCTACTTTAATGGTACCAGTGGAGAGCAGTTACAAAGGAGTTCATTGTGGGGAGCAGAACACATGAGTCAAAGGGCCTGCAAGCTAAGGGACTGTCAGGTGGGTGGCTACTCAGGAAAGACTTCTTGGATGAGCTGGCCCTTGAACAAGGTGTCATATCTGAGTTGATGGAGAGGAGGAGACAATACCCAAACAGTGGCACATGGAGCAAAGTCACGGTTATGAGAAAAGCCAGGCAGTGGGAAAAGAGTGATGCTCCAGCCTAGCTAGCAGGGGGAAGGTGACAGAAGGAGATCTGCATCTGCTTTGTTCACTGCCAAACCCCCTGGCGCTTAGGGAACCGTGATGAAAGAAACGATGCAGTTTGGGAATAGCAAGCATCAGGGCCGGGAGGTTCACTCTGTGAATGTCCAGTTGCATGCTGGGATTTGAGACAATGAGATGCCTCTGGGAGTTTACCCAGCAACCACCCACAGGTGAATATGGTAAAAGGAGATCAAATGTAGGAGAATCTACACAGTAAAGGGATTTATAAGTCTAAAAGCAATAAATGGAAATAGAAAGAAAAGGTGGAGAGATGTTTAAAAGAACTTTTTGAAAGATCTGTATTTTACAAAGTGTATAAATCAAATTAAAAGGCAAATACATGGGAAAATATGACAGAAAGGGGAATAAATTCAGTACTTGAAGATCTCCCAAAAATCAGTAAGAAAAGACACATGGATATATCAACAAGTGTTACAGGGAAATGAAAATTCTCACAAAATAATAATTACAGATGGCTAATAAACACTTGAAAAAATACAATTTTTTGATCATAAAAACAAGTTAAAAGTAATATATTAACTATTTCTTCCTCTTTTTAAAACTAAACTAGTACATGTTAATAAGGATGGTCAACTTTTCAGGGAAAGTAATCTATTTACATGTTCAGAAGTCTTTAAAATGTTCATATTTTTTCATTCCTAGAATCTGTTACAGTCCTAGCTAGGATCTATAGTAAGGAATTCAGAAATGCTGACAAAGGTTTTGCACAAAGATTTTCTTATCACTGTTATTTACATAATAGAAACAGGAAACTATATAGATAATGAGAAATACTGTACATCCACATAATTAGTCATCAAAAATGTTTTCAATTTTAATGATTTGGAAAGATGCTTATACTGTAATAATAAGAAAATAAAAGATGCAAATTGAGTATGAAATATTATCTTTATTTCTATAGCAATATTCAAAGAAAGGAAATATGCTAAAGTCTGAATAGTGTTTCTCTGGGGGAAGGAGGATTAGAGGTAGTTTCAAACTCTTCTCTATACTTATCTATACTTTTGAAGATATTTTCTACAATGGACATGTATTTCTTTAATTATTTTTATGGGGTAAGGGGAATATAGAGGAAAAACTTTTATTAAAAGAGTCCACCTAGAAGAATCTTCACATATTCATCTTTTACAAATTAGGATATGTTCTGCAATGATATCGTTTAGTACTTGATATCCTACTTTAAGAAGAAGTAATGTGAATAGCATGACAGCAACGTAATATAATAAAATGCTTTTTCAGTATGTATTTAATGATATTCCCAGAGAATAACAATACTACCAGTTTTAAAACAACTATAGGTAATATTTTAGGCATTCTACAACGATTTTACTTAAAATCAAATGAAATATTGGTATAATTACTGCATTTTGTAGTATAGCTGCATTTGAGGTAAGTTCATATGAAAGTATAGCTTATAATTTCATTTGTGTCCATATTTGAGCTTCTCATAAAATGACTAATTTTATGTAGTTAAGGTACTCTACTGACTGCTATTAAATACACTCTTCTTTTTTTCTTAAACTTTCACAATAATAGCTATAATACAGAGGTGAAAAGTATACATAAAACACTGTAATGTGTCATGAGCAAACACTTAAAAGCTTAAGGGCTACCTATTATTGAAATGCCTAATATTTCAAATTAAAAAGACAGGTAGCTTAGCAACACTACACTGCCAATTGTGAACACTGTTCAGTCTCCCCTTTCATGTTGCTAGGAGAACATTACCATAGAACTTCAAAATAATTAACAGAGAATAGATCTAAGTATTAAAATTATGTAAAAAGAAAAAACTGAGGATTTTAAAAATTGTACATGTTTATCGGGAAGCAAATGGAAATTTTACAAGGTTTCAATGAGATTCTTTTCTTAAAATATAATGAGCGTATCAGATCAGTTAAATTATTTAAGGAAAGAACAAAAAAAACCAATCTACTGAGGTGACAATTACTTTAGAAAATAATTTAGTTATTTGTTTTCAACTGTTTAATCAGTTGTAGTTTATTAGTATTTCCAGTCTATCCACATCCTCTTTATAAAATATAACTTGTACTCTTCAAAGTATACTAATAGTATAAATCAAACTGTGGTCAGCAGAATTCTAAGACAGCCCCCAAGATTCCCTCTCCCTGGTGTACATATCCTGTATAATTCCTTCCCTTTGAGCGTGGACAGGACTTGTGAATATGATGAATATGGTGACTATGACTCCTTTGACTAGGTTACATTATATAGCAAAGACAAAGGGATTATGCAGATGTTATTAAGGTCCCTAAATCAGTGACTTTCAGTTAATCAAAAAGGAGATTATCCTGGGGGAAGGGGCTGACCCAATCAGGTGAGCCCTTTAAAAGAGGGTCTAGATATCAGAGACATAAGTCAAGAGAGGCAGATAGGGACTTCCTTGGTGACGCAGTGGTTAAGAATCCGCCTGCCAATGCAGGGGACACGGGTTCAAGCCCTGGTCTGGGAAGATCCCACGTACCGCGGAGCAACTAAGCCTGTGCGCCACAACTGCTGAGCCTGCGCTCTGGAGCCCGCGAGCCACAAATACTAAGCACACGTGGCACAACTACTGAAGCCCGGGCGCCTACAGCCCGTGGTCCGCAACAAGAGAAGCCACCGCAATGGGAAGCCCGTGCACCGCAACGAAGAGCAGCCCCCGCTCGCCGCAACTAGAGAAAGCCCACATGCAGCAACGAAGACCCAACGCAGCCAAAAATAAATAAATTAAAAAAAAACAAAAGAGAGAGAGAGACAGATATATTAGAAGTAGCTGAGATGCTCTCCTGTTGGTCTTTAAGAATCACACAGCCATGCTGTGGAATGGACCACAGACAGGGAATGGCAGGCAATCTCTAGGGGCTGAGGACCTGCCTCACAGTCAGTTCTACAACATGAAAAGCAGAATTCTGACAATGATCAGTACACTTGGAAGAAAATTCTGAGCCTCAGATGAGACTGCAGTCCTGTAACACCTTGATTGAAGCCTTGTTAGACCCTGAGCACAGGATTAAGCTAAGCTGTGCCTGGACTCCTGAGCCATGGAAACTGTGAGATAATAAATGCTTTTAAATTTCTAAATTTGTTTGTTACACACCTATAGAAAACTAATTAACAAACAAATCTTGAAATGAAACTATTTATTACATCTGATAACTGTTCCTTGAGTGGAAAGCCTTATTAGGATATTAACTTTATATGTTTAAAAAAAATAAAAGAGAATGAAATATTCTAGACTAATTCCTCCTACTCTTTCATACCTATTTATTCTCTAAGACCTTGCTCAAATATCACCTCCAGGAGAAGCCTGTTCTCATACTTCAGTAAGAATTACTTTCTTCTTCTCAGGGCACTGATGATATTTGGTTTATATCTTACACTATAGTTAATTTACAGGTGTGATTCTGCTACATTTTGATCTGTTTGTGATACCTTATCCATTTCTGAACCTTATCAAGGTCTCATAAGCTTTGAATACAATAATCAATTTGTCTTAGTTATATATGATTTTCTTCTTGAAAATAAGAAATGTAAAATATTCAAACATAAATATTAAGTACCAATTTACATCTTGGTTTTATGACTTAAGGAAAAAAATAAGAATGGCATTAATCAAATAACAACGACACAGTCTCTTTCAAGACTCCCTAGTGAGAAGTTAAAAAAATATTCATTTAAAAATGTGTAAAACAATTTGAAATTTGAAATAAATGAATCTAGTTTTTAGTTCTTAACTAAGAGAATTAACCCACTGTTCCCACAAATACATAACAAAGGTTCATTTATCAGTAGTATCTATCTGTGTCTGTTAAGAGGTAATCAGAGTTTTGCTTCTGCCTACGTAGGATTAAATGCTATAGGAATTATCTGCCATTCTGAACAACTAGATAATCATTCAAAAGGTAAGAAACAATGGTTTTCAGGTACTGGACAATTTGCAGTTTTCTGATCCTTGAAAGAATGGAAACAAATAAGATGAGTCCTTCAATTGCCCAAGCTTATTGCCTGGAAGCCATTTCTAAGCTGCAGCACAAGGAAAGTACCCCCAACGGAGCCAGGCAGTATTGAAGAGTTGAAAAGACACAGATTAGAATTCAGGGAGGTTTTGTTGGCTAGAATTTTCAGGGTAGACTATTGGAGAAGAGTGGGCTCCACAGAGAGCTCCAGAGAACTGCAGAGGGATTTCCTTAAATCTTTGGCAGAGTTCTAATCTGTGCATGCATAACAAGAAGATTGTACAGAAAAACAAAACAAAACACCAAAAGCAACAGGCCAAACAATTCCCAATACTCATAATATGCAGAGCACCCTGTCCCAGCTTATAGTGGGGCTAAATCAGAATAAATCAGAGACAGTGGGGCTATCTCCAACCACCCAAAAAAGACTACTCTGGACCTGCCTAAAACAACTTAAAAGCAATCCTTAGAGGAATCAAACTGATCCTAGAACAAAATCCAACACTCGCTACATGAATAAAACAAAAATCCAAAATGCAACAGCCAACAACAACAAAAAATTAAAATAGCTAGCATCCAATTTTTAAAAAAGACATGGGAAGGAGGAAAATATCAGCCAAAGCCAGGAGAAAGATTAATCAATTGAAATAGACACATAAATGAAAAAGGTGATGGATTTAGTAGACAGGGATCTTAGGACAGCTATTATAAATTGGATGTAAAGGAAAACATGAACATATGAGGAGAGAAATAGAATATTTAGATAAGACCCATTATAGGATTTCTAGAGATGAAAAATATATATAAAATGAAAGATACACTGGATGAAATTAACAGATTAGACACTACAGAAGAATTAACAGAGAACTATTAAGATAGCAATAGAAGTACTCAAAATGAAGGACAGAAAGAGAAAAGAATAAACAGAGCCTAAGATATGCCTATTGTGGGCATAATATTAAGCAAGATCACATTCATGCAACTGGAGTCCTAAGTAGGGAGGGACAAAAATATGTAAAACTAACAATGAGTGAAACTTTTTCCAGATTTCATAAAAACTATAAACCACCAAATCCACAAAGCTCAACACCAACATAAGAAACATAGAGAAAGCCACACAAAGGAATATCATAATCAAAACGCTGAAAAACAGTGATAGAACACCTTAAAAGAGGTCAGATAAAAAGAGATTTGTTCTTACAGAGCAGAGTTCAACAAACTACAGCAGATGAGCCAGTCACATGATTTTACAAATAAAGTTTTATGAGAACACAGCTACACTTATTCATTTACATATTGTCTATTGCTGCTTTCACACTACACCAAAGTTCTGTAGTTGTAAAGAAGACCAGATGACCCACAAACCTAAACTATTTACTATCTGGTCCTTTAAGAAAAAGTGTATTGACCACTGCTACAGAGCAACAAAGGTAAGAATGATTGAAGATGTGCTGTCAGCAACCATGGAGACCAGAAGACAATGGAAAGACATCTTTAAAGTACAGAAAGAAAACAACTGTTAACCTAGAATTCTAGGGAAAATCTGCCAAGTGAAAAAATCTTTCAAGGATGAACATGAAATAAACTTTCAGTAAAACAAAAGCTTTGAGAATTCAACAGACGTACACTGCAGCAGACCTATACTACAAGGTAGTATACCAAATACCTATACTACAAGGTATACCTATAGCAGACCTATAATACAAGAAATGTTAAGAGAAGTTCTTCAGGCAGAATGAAAATTATACCAGACGGAAATACAGACTTCCACAAATGAAAGAGGAGAGATCTAAATGGTAAATTGGTAAACAAATATAAAAATATTTTCCTCATTTTAAAATTTCCTTAAAAGATAATTGACTGCTTAAAGCAAAAATGATAATAATGTATTGTGGGGTTCATAAATATGTAGGAACAAAACGTATAACAACTACAGTACAAAGGATGCAAGGGAGGAATTGAGAATATATGATTATAAAGTTCTTATACATAGAATAATATAATATTATTTCAAGTAGACTGTATTAAATTAAAGATGCATATTATAAATCCTAGAGTAACAACAACAAAGTGGATTCACTTAATAAACCAAAAGTGGAGTTAAAATGGGATCATACAAAACAATAGAAAACAGAAAAAGAAAAGGAATTGAAAACAAATGGAGCAAGTATAAAACAAACTGCAATATAGTAGATCTAAATCCAACCAGATTTAAATCCAATTTAAATACTGATAATTACATTAAGTGAAAGGATCTTAACATTCCAATTAAAAGGCAAAGATTGTCAAGTTGAATAAAAACATAAAACTCAATGATATTCTACCTATAAGAAACTACTTTAAATTCAAAACAGATAAGTTAAAAGTATCAAAATGGAAAAGGAAATACCATGGAAAAAGAAACCTGGGCAGGCCATATTAATGTCAGAACAAAGTAGACTTTAGAACATTGAATATTATAGGGATAAAAAGGAACTTCTCATACAAATAAAGGGATTGATTCATCAAAAAGACATACCAATTCTAAATGTGTATGTACTTAAAGCTTCAAATACACATATCAAAAACTGAAAGAACTGAAAGGAAAAATTATAATTGTATATTTCAGCACAATCTCAGAATTAATAAGTAAAAAAATCAGTAAGAATATAGAAAATTTGAACATTATCAACAAATTTGATGTAATTGATATATTTATTTCACTCCACCCAGTGACAATAGAATACACATGCTCTATAAGCACACATGGAACATTCACCATGATAGACCAATTTCTGGTCTATAACACATGTCTCAATAAATTTAAAAGGGTTGAAATCACACAGAGTATTCTACACAGCGGAATTCAACTAGAAATCAGTAACAGAAAAGATAAATTGGAAAAATCCTCAAGTACCTGGAAATTAAACAATACATTTCTGAATAACCCAAGAAGAAATCACAAGGGATATTAAAAAATATTTTGAACTGAGTAAAAATGAAAATGAAAATACACTTGTCAACTGAAAAGAATGCAAAGCCTAAAAACTGAATATTACGTTTTATTCGGCAGACTTACTAAGGACTTAAGCCCGGGATACAGCCTCTCAGATAGCTCAGAGGGACTGCTCCAAAGAGGCAGGGGAGGAGCCAGAATGTATCAGGATATATAGCAGTTTTTGAAAAATAAAGAAAAAGAAACAAACCCAGGGGTCCAACATCAAAAGATTACTTACTGCTAGTTATATTAAAAAAACCAGACATCTCAAGTTAATGAATTTAGCACTTTTCTATGTATGGAAAGATGCAAGAGTCTGGGCTTACTGAAACTCTTCCTTTGATGTGCACCTTAACTATCTAGCGCCAGTACCCTGTTTTTCTGCATCCTGAGTTCCCCTCAGGGTGCACTGTCAGGGGGGCTGCAGGGGCTGAGGGCTTGATGGTGGGCAGCCTGTTTACTGAAATGGCAGGCGACATTCTTTATTCGTACACTTCAAAATGTGGGGTATGTCCATAAAACATGCTTACAGAGATATGTACAGCTTGATGTGCTTATATTAGAAGAAATTTCTAAAATCAGTAATCTAAGATTCCACCTGAAGAAATCTGAAAAAGAAGAGCAAATGAAACCCAAGTAAGCAGAAACAAGAAAATTAAAAAGTGAAATTCAATAAAAGACAAAACAAAAAAAGAGAGAAAAATATCAACAACCCAAAACTGCTTCTTTGAAAGTTCAATAAAATTGATAAACTTCTGACAAAACTGATTAAAAGAGAAAAAGAGAGAATAATGAAAGAGGGAATATCACTATAGATTACACAGACATTCGAAAGGTAATAAGAGGATATAAAAAGAACTTCATGGCAATAAATTTGACAAGTTATACCTTGCAAGATACAAATTACCATATTACCCAATTTTAAGCCAGAGTTAAAAGGACATATATTTCTGTAGAGTCTACAAAAATTTCCACATCTCTAACTGATTTGGAAAGGAGAGAATCCAGAAAGAGGAACGGGATTCCCAGTCAGCCTGTAAAACAAGAGATCTGTACTGATAAGAATGCCTGAGGGAAGAACCCAAGAGAGTCGAGCAGAAACTGTAGATGATAATGGTTAACACCTTTTTTTAAAAAATTTTTTAATTTATTGATTGATTGATTGCTATGTTGGGTCTTCGTTTCTGTGCTAGGGCTTTCTCTAGTTGTGGCAGGCAGGGGCCACTCTTCATCGTGGTGCGCGGGCCTCTCACTGTCGCGGCCTCTCTTGTTGCGGAGCACAGGCTCCAGATGTGCAGGCTCAGTAGTTGTGGCTCATGGGCCTAGTTGCTCCGCGGCATGTGGGATCTTCCCAGACCAGGGCTCGAACCCGTGTCCCCTGCATTAGCAGGCAGATTCTCAACCACTGCGCCACCAGGGAGGCCCGGTTAACACTTTTTAAATGTTTATCATATGCCATGCATTATTTTAAGAATTTTAAATGTGTCAATGCATTGCCTTTAAGGTAGATAATATTATTACCCTGTTTTACGGATAAGGAAAATTAACAATTGTTACAAAACTACCACCACTACCCATAATCATGATTATCATTTATGGAGTGCTGTACAAAGTGCTTACTCCTTTGTAAGACCTCCATATATATTATCTAATTTAATCCTTACAATAGCACTGTGACATAATTATTATCTTATTTCAAACATGAGAAAACTGATTGAGTAACCTGACTAGTCACAAGCTAGAAGCTTTAGTAAGTGGTTTCGCTAGGACTGAAACATGGTTTAGTCTGATTTCAAAGTCAGCGCTCTTAACCATTACAAAAATGCTACTAAACTGCAGAATTCCTCTGGGAATGGGTCCAGACTTCTCCTCCTCCAGGCAACTCCTTTAACCTCATGAATATTATGGGGCAGTTAAAATAAGCACAAGACTAATGAGCTATAGAGCACATATTGGAGACAGTTGGTGTTAGGATTTAGGGGTAGAACTGGGGAAGAAAGGTTGGTATATCAACAAGAGACTAAATGGGTACAAGGCACGTGCCCAGAAATGCTGGCTCTCCTGAGTACTGCCCTCCTAGCTATTCATGGTCAAGTAGCAGATACAGCACACATGGAATGCATCTTTAAATGTATCAGTCTCCACTTTACACTGGCACATGCCTGCAGTTAGAGATGTCTTTCTAACCATTGCAAATTTGATCATTTAAAGCAAGAAATACTTCCACACACATATGCTCTAATTTATATTTCTACATATAAATGGTTACGTTAAAAAGTACTAGGATTTACCCTTTTTTTGTAATTCATGTAGGAAGGGATATTTAAGTGCATACTAACACAGATTTAAAGATACTATCTCATCATTCTCTGCACCTTTAATGTTTATATATCTATTCCCTACACATGAAAAATGTAAGTAAAACATATTTTCCTAATAGGTTGACAGATGCTTTCAAAATTCAGAAATGCTCTTTTATTTTAAAGCTAGAAGAATCCCTTTGTACTATATATTTTGTCTTATATTTTTCTAGATTTATTATCAATAATAAATTCAACAAATATTTCCTCAATGCCTACTATGTACAAGCCATTTGAGCTAAGGGGCTTGTAAATATGGTTATTCTTACTTGTAAAAGTAGTAATGTATATTACCATAGGTTCCTTTGTACTTACATTTGTAGGTCATGAAAAAGATCATTTCATTTATGTTTATACAGAAAAGTAGACAAATCCTTACTTCTTAAATAAAATTAAGGTACATGCAGTAGTTTTATAAATTAGTCATGTTTCTAAATATGAATGATTCTGAGAAAGCATTTCAAGGTTTTAGAGCAGAATCTTTTTCCATTTCTCTATAGAGGGCCAGAGAGTAAATATCAATATTTTAGGCTTTGCAGGCCACAGAATCTCTCTTCTAAGTATTCAACTCTGCCTCAAAGTACAATATTAGCTGTAGACAATATGCAAATGAATGGGCTTGGCTATGTCCCAATAAAACTTTATTTACAAAAACAGGTGGCGGGCTGATTTGACCCAGGAGCCATGGTTTGCCAACCCATGCTCTAAAGAATTGCTGTTGAATGGGTTCAGAACATACTACCCCAAGCTATGCCATTCTGGCATATTATTTTGAACTGAAGGCACCTGAGAAACAGGAGGTGCAGGAAGAGCTCTCTGACCTCCACCTTTCTACCAAAAAGCGGATCATAAAATTTCCTATGAGAAAGGTACCCTCTCTGTACCAGGAAGGGAAGAACATTCTCATTACTGGAGACTGGGAGTCAACACCAAAATGAATCTATACAAACCAACCTACTAAAATAACCCTTATCTTCCATTAGTTTCCCCCATATATTTTCTTAGTCACTTTCCCACAATTTACTGCCCCCCTAGCCCAAGTCCCTCTGTCTCATCACTTTCCCACAAATTTATTGCTTCTTTATTAAAGTATATAAGCTCTCAGTTCTACCTGCTTCTTTGGGTCTTCACTTTCCTTATGAAGACTCCCATATGTACATAAAAATATTAAATAAAATTTCTGTGTTTTTCTCCTGTTAATCTGTCTTCTGTCAGTTTAATTCTCAAGCCCAGCCACAGAACCTAAGAGAGCAGAAGGAAGATTTTTCCTCCCCTAACTGTAGAGTGATTTTCTTCAGTCTGTGCTTTTATACTATTTATATTGATAAAATAAATTATAAGAATAAAGCATGTCCTCAAAAGAGGATAAAATGGTGTTTCAAATCTCTGATATCTTCACAACATATATCAGTTTATGAAAGATGATTTCAAGTCCCAGAGTAAAGAAACATGTAATTTTTATTTAAGCATTTCACTAACTTATACCATGAAACCCTCTTTTTAACCTATTAACTACTAACATATTGTAGAACTAGTGCTTCAGGAACATATTACATGGGAAACTCAGAGTCAAGCACATTTAAATCCCATGGCTCCAAGTATGAATATGAATTTAAATTGTATATAGAAATATGATATATACAAGAAATTGGGTATTTGTGCATAGATTCCTTTTATTGCCTTGTTTGCTTGCCATTTGTATCTTTTACAGAAAAAGAATGAAACATGTGCACACTCCAAAAATTTCTGATTATTTATGTATACCATCTACTTGTGTTCTTATTAAATGAATTTTTCTACATGTATACCCCATTTCACCAGCTTGTTCATTCAACCACACTTAATGGATACAGGGAAAGGTATAGTTTTGACCTATTCTCTCCTCTCCATTAGTCAGTGAGTAACTAAGTGAATCCTATTGTTTCTTTATTTTAATGCATTCTCTGCCTCAATAAAAAATTATGCTCTTAAATACATTCTCTTAAATATGGATGAGGGAAGGTGGAAAGCGGAGAGGAAGAAGAGAGTCAACATTTGTCAAGAACCAACATTTGTTCAGTGTCAAGAATGTGCCAGGTGTTCTATATACACTATCTTGTAACAATTCTTCATTGAAAGTATTAACCCCATTTTTCAGATAAGAACTAGAGTAAAAGAGGTAAGTAAATCACCCGAGGTAACAAAACTATTAATTAGCCAACCTTGGTTTGAACCTAGTCCTGACTCATTCGAAAGACCATGGTCTTTCCACTACACCACAATGTCTTCCTTAAGACAGAATCTTGGAAAGTGAGGAGAAAAGTAATAACCTTTCAAATATTTGATGACGGTTGGCAGATGCAACCAGGACTAGACTTCTTTTATGTAGCCTTTAGTGCTAAAACTAAAATGAAGAAGTGGAAAGTATGAGATTGTTTCCAATTAGATATAAGAAAAATTTCCAACAGGCAGTTCAAAGAAAGAACAGGTTGCTCTGAGGAGCATGAGAGGACTTTTCCATGATTGAGTGGACAACATTTTGGTGAGATGCCATCTAAGAGATGCAAGGATTGGATAGATTTTTAAAAGTCTAGAAGATTTTCTAACATTGAGATAACATGATTCTAAGAAAGCAGTGAGAAATCAGCACACTCTTACATTACTTTATGATTTCCAACCATGAGGAAAAGTTTCTCACTCTGATATGAAAAATGTCAACAACTTAATTATCACAAAAAGTACATTTAAATTACATTTTATTCTGTACCCAAAAAACAAAAAAACCAAAGACAAAACCCCCACTAATACACCAATAATGAATAATGCTTGCCTCCAGTTGTACAACTATTTCTAAATGGGTAAATAGTTGAGGAAAAAAATTGAAAATTACTATAATGGGCTTTTGTTATTTTCCTGTTTAAGGAAAAGGTAAATTCCAACTCCATATTTTTAGGCAGAATTTTTATAACGTCTGTAATGTGGGTCTCCCAAAAGAATCATTACAGTGCTTTTAAGTGTTCATTGGCACCTTCTCTTCTGAAATATATAGTCTGAAGAACAAATCAGGAAGCCTATCTTTGTGTTTAAATGAAGACATTACTCAGAGAAATTAGTTAATTTCAGTCAAATTAATTTTTTTGAACATCATTTGCTTATACCTAAGAAGATTTTAAACTAAATTTCTTTTACAATAAATTATCTAAAGTTTGACAAAGTATTTTTAACAAAAACAGTCACTTTTAGCCATGGTAGTCATTATAAAAATGTTTGACATATTTGCAAACAAAAACAAATCTTATAATTATTTTTGCCATACTCTACTTGTAATGATCTTTCCCATGGATAAAGGCCCTCTAAATGGCTTAATAAATGACAGTGTTCTGAAACAGTCCTTTTCTACTTCTATACTAGTTGAAGACAGCAGGCTAAGGTTTATAGTTATTACAATTACTATTTTATTTTTGGAAGAAACAGCCGAGATGTACCAGGAAAGAAGTAAAGTAAGTCTGAAACTCTTAAAAATTAATTGTTAAAATGTCAGTTGAATCTACTCTATCACAAACTTTAACACTTTTAGGTATAACAGATATAGCTATTTAGCAGAACAAAATATATAAAGTATATAATTAGTGCCTAACATATCCATTTATAATTATTACATCTCGCTCTAGCAATGTTATAGATTTAATAACACTATCTAAAAGTAAACATGTTTATTCTACAAAATTAAACGTCTATTGGCACATTTTAAACTAGAAATCTCTTAGTTAACCAATATTAGGTAAAATGGATATTATTCTGTTTTCACAAGGTATTAATGACCTTGGAGATAGAACTGGTAAATAAAAAAAGAAACACAAACAAAATCAAACAACTGAATACCTTGATCAGGCACTGGTAACTACATCTGAACGTAGACCAAAGTAAAAATAATCTTTGAAAGAAACCTGTGCTTATGTAAATGTTATCAGAAATTATAATTGAAATATACTATACTAATTACCCACCAAACATGATTAGGACTACGAAATGAAAGTTAATCTTGAATGTTACAAATCTGTAACTAAAGATATTGATTCCTTTAATATAAAATATGACTTTTTTGCCATGAATATATCAGTTTTAAAGTGAATGATAATCTCAACCCTTATCGGAAAGCACATTCAGGTGATTTCAGGTCAATTTAGATGACAGATTAAATAACTCCTAGTTACACTATTTCTATCTGTTGCTAGTCAGTATCTAACTACTGCCAAGTACACAGCATTAAGCTGAAGGGCACTGTATTTTTATATGTCTATATCCAAACAGCCAGTTTCTGAATTTATATGAGAAGAGATTCTCTTGTGTTTCATTTTCTCCTTTTGCCATGGTACTTCTAGTACTGCTTTCGGTGGATCCTTGAGTTTAACTGCTGTCAAGTTTATCAGGATAGGCACATAACTGCCTGTTAATAAAAGTAACAACGTATTTCCCTCACTTCTTTCTTTAACTAAAATGTTAATTTACCTTATGCTACTGTAAATTAAAAACCTTCCTACTAGAAGCACAGGATACATTGGGCATGAGTCATCTGGTTCTATTTTCTTCACTGTATACTGTACTTTTTCTTCCTATGTACAGATTTCTATTGGAAAAGTAGGGAACTAGCCAAGGAGCACATTACTTTTCCATTTCCTGAAGGTGGAAAACGGCCCATCTCCTCACTTCCAGTACTTTTTGCCTCAACACCCAGAAAGCCAACATCTATTCAAAACACCAACAATCTACCATCAAAGCACACTTATGCCCCTAATACTATGGTCTACACGTTGTTAAGACAAACTTAGAAAAATCTAAGAATACACCAGAAGCTATGTGATTCATTTTGATATAATGGAATACAGAAAATGAAGACATTCTTTATATCTGGCACATTTACAAAATTACAAATGAATTTTAAAAGACAAAAACCCAATTTAGAACTGCTATTATATCATGGTCTGTTAATAAAATAAAAATCCATTATAAAATATATGCAACAAGTCTTTACTATTATACAAAATATTTTAAAAGAAAAAGAAAAAAATTATAATATATATTCTATAAACAACCAAAATCTCTTCTGAAAGCCTTCTGTCTTAGTAACTAAGACGATAAAGCTGTAATGCAAAGGGAGTAAGGTTAATTACTACCAAGATCTTAATATTCAAAGCAATACAAAGGGTCAAATGACTAATATTCATTAGGGATGTTAGCTTTCTAAATGTGATAAACTCTAAATTACTTTGACTTGTGAAAGAAATGTGTATTTGTCTAGTTGATTTAATTGCTGATTGTTTATTTTAGTTGTGTGTAGCTAATTCTCAAGTATTCAAGGTCCACTCATACAAATTAGAGATCATTCAGGCTCTTTGACACTCATTTTCTTACAACTTTGGACAAACCACTATCATCTATCAAGCTGCCTTCAGTGGTGAAGAGATAAAGAATTATACAGGCAAACAGGATATGAATTATATTATAATTGATTATATTTTATCATCAGTTTTATGGAAGATGTTTTTGAAAATCATGTTATAAATGGTTGTTACATTATCAGGATAGTTCACAAAAGTCTATAAAAATCCTTAATGTTGCTGAACTCTCTGAACTAAATATAGATCCTCAGATTAGCTGACCACAAAGAAGAAACTTTTCTCTTGATTCAACTACAGGTACAATTTTAAATGAGTAAAGTTAATCTTAAGCACATTCTCCTACTACTTTTAACCCACATCCCCTCAGATCTCTACCTTGTCTCAAGCCCTCTCTTGGGAGCCAAGAACAACTGGGATGGAGAAGGAAATCAGGAATAGAACTGTAAAGAGGGTGACTCTCTTTAGGCCAGTTTCTAAATAAATGGATACTCATGTGCTGAATACTGAACGAACTCTGTTGACATTCAGTTCTTCCAAAATACGGTTTCAATTAAACATATCATGCATTACATCTGTTGACACCTCATTCATCAAATTTCCTGCAAACAAAGTTCCTTTATAAGAACTTTACAATGTTGGTAAGAGGAACTATATATTGTTAAGAGGAAGGGCTTTGAAGTCAAACAGACCTATATCCAAATTCTGGCTTTGCCACTTACAAGATGGAAGATCTAAGGCAAGTTACTTAAACCATTTTGAACCCCAGTTTATCTATGTATAAAATGGGAACGATAACTTTTTCAACGGTAATAATTATTTTCTGATGATGATGATTATGATTAACTGTGAAATATGATGTTTTATACTCGTTTGCAGGTGCCCCCAAAATATGGAAAGGAGTAGATGGATTTGAGATACCTTTAAGGGACAGATTAAACAGAAACTAAAAACTATATATGAATATTGTGAGAGGAAGGAGAAGGGAAGAAGAGAGGGAAGGAGAGAAGGAGGGAGAGAAGAAGGGAGAGATGGAGGGAGGAGAGACAGGGAAAAAAAAAAGCCCAAGATTCCGAGCTAATATTACTGAAGATACAGTGGCATTAAGATATAAAACATAAGGCTTCCCTGGTGGCGCAGTGGTTGAGAGTCTGCCTGCCAATGCAGGGGACATGGGTTCGAGCCCTGGTCTGGGACGATCCCACGTGCCGTGGAGCCGCTGGGCCCGTGAGCCACAGTTATTGAGCCTGCGCGTCTGGAGCCTGTGCTCCGCAACAAGAGAGGCCGCGATAGTGAGAGGCCCGCTCACCGTGATGAAGGGTGGCCTCCGCTTGCCACAATTAGAGAAAGCCCTCGCACAGAAACGAAGACCCAACACAGCCATAAATAAATAAATACTTAAAAAAAAAGATATAAAACATAATAGAAGAACCATTTAGGAAAGGGGTGAATTCTGTTTTAGACAATGTGTTGGAGATCCAGGTTGAGCTGTCTTATAGGCAATAAAATATTGTTCTGTAACTCAAAGGAGATGAAGATATTTGGGGGTTACTCACATGTAAGTAATATTTGAAAACCATCATGGTAGATTGAACAGTAGGGAGTGCCTGTCCAGTAAGAATTTGTAAAAGACACAAAATCCTAGAGATAGGTCTAGGAAGATAAAAGCAAAAGATTTTCAAAGGAAGTGATCAGAGAGATCGAAGGAAAACCAGTATACAGTGATGGTCTAAGAGCAAAGTAAAAAGGTTTCAGAGAGCTAAATATCACAAATAAGTAAAAAATTAAGATGATGTGAAAATTAGGACATTTTAGTACATTTTGCAAGAACAGATACAGAGCATTTGCTGGAGTACAAACTAGAATAAAGTAGATTGAGAAAAAAAATGGGAGTGAAGAAATGAAGAGAGTTAGTTTACTTTTTTTAATTGTGGTAAAATATACATAAAATTTACCATTTTAACCATTTTTAGGTGTACAGTTCAGTGGCTTTACGTAAACTCACATTGTTGTGCAACCATCACCACCATCTATCTCCAGAACATTTTCGTTTTCCCAAACTAAAACTATACCCATTAAACAATAACTCCCCAGGTCCCTCCTCCCTCAGCTCCTGGAAATCACCGTTCTACTTCCTGTGTCTGTGAATTTGACTATTCCTGATACCTCATATAAGTGGAATCATACAATATTTGTACTTTTGTATCTAGTTTATTTCACTTAGTATAAAATCTTCAAGGTTCAGCATGTTTCAGAATTTCCTTCCTTTTTAAGGCTAAATAATATCTCATTGTACGTATATGCCATATTTTATTTATCCACTTATTTGTCAATGGACATTTGGGTTGTTTCTACCTTTTGGCTATTATGAACAATGCCGCTATAGACAATGGGTTACAAATATCTGTTCAAATCCCTGCTTTTAATTCTTTGGGCTGTGTACTCAGAAATGGAATCGGTAACTGTTTTAATTTTTTGAGGAAACACCAAACTGTTTTCCGTGGTGGCTATACCATTTTACATTTCCACTAGCAGTTCACAAGAGTTCCAATTTCTCCACATCCTCTCCAGCACTTGTCATTTTCTGGTTTTTTGATAACAGTCATCCTAATGGGTATGAAGAAGTTATCTCATTGTGGTTCTGATTTGCATTTCCCTATTGACTGATGTCTATTCAAGTCCTTTGCTCATTTTTAAAATGGGTTGTTTGTTTCTCTATTGTTGAGCTCAGTTATAGCAGGATTGAGGAAGACGTTTTTAAGGACTAGAAACCTCTAAGTCAGCAGTGGAGAGTGTAAAGACAAGAGAGAAAGGCAGAACTGAAGGAACGACGTTCCTAATAGGGTAAGTAAGGTTATCTCCGATACAATTCACACACTTCTTCCTTTGAGATGAACAAAAAAGATAAAGACTCATGACGATACAAATAAGTTTGAAGGTATGGGGAAGGTATACTGAAGGTGTTTTCACCTAATTTCCTCAAGACTTAGGAGGCTAAGTCATAAGCTGAACATGAAAGGGGATGGAAGTGAGGCAGAAGCATAAAGACTATAGCAAATATTTGGAACATCTGCTATGGAAAATTGGTAAGGGACCTAATTAGATTTATTCAGCAGTATTTAACCCAGATGAATCTGTCAATGTCTTCACTGTTGCTACTGCTGTCATTGCCATCATCATCATTATCATCATCATCATATTTCCAATGTATAATTTGCAAAAGAAAGATGAAGATACTTGCCCAAGACCAGACAGTTATTAAATGGTGAAGCCTGGATTCAATCCCAGTCTACCCTATACATTATGCTGTGTCCTAAGAAATGCTAATAGAACATAACAGATTTAAATGTAAATCTTTCTGTCTTATTCTAATTCCTTCTTCTGAATAAACTCCTAGAGGTGGAATTACTATTATTAGTTATAAACACAAACACACCGACAAACTACTTTTCCAAACGGCTGTACTAACTTACATTCCCATCAGCAGTTTATGAGCACGCTCATCTCACTGCCTCTTCACCGACATCAACTATTCCCATTTTTAAAATCTTTACAAACTTGGTGAAAACTCGTATCTGTTTGTTTTTATTCTGGAATACTTAATGACTAATGAGGCTCAAACTTTTCATTTCTAATATAGAAGTTTACTATATCAGAAACTATAATGACAAATTTATAGATGGACAGAATTTTTCAAACTTACATAAAGTTGATGAAATAGCAGTATTGAAATATTGATCACTATTTTCAAATAGCTTTACAGTTTCATTTATTCCTTGAAAAGCGACATTTTTGGAAGTGACTGTCATAAGTTATAATATGAAAGCTGAGATTAATTTATATGAATCTAAAATTATATCCCAGTTGATATTAAAGGAGCAGCACATGACCTTCAAATAGTTTAATTTTCATTACTTGCCTTATAATTTGAATGAAAATAAATAAGCAGTATGTTATTTTTCACTAGACCTCAGTTCTAAAGTCTACAATTAGAGAAAGCTCTATAAGAATTTAAAGCAATCTTCGTCAGTCCCTAGGCAGGGAGACTACTATGGATTCAGCCTTTTGATGAGTTTCCAGGTATTGATAATTCAATAGGCACATTTTTAAAAAGAAAGTGTCAGAAATTTTCTACTTGATAGACATTTCAGTCAACCTTTAGTAAAGTTTAGCTATAATGAGGTAGGCATTACTAGAATAGAAAAACATAAAAATGCCAAAATAGCTAGAGTAAAATAAGATGAAGAACTATCACAAACGAGGACAGAAGAACTGAAAAATTGTCCAAATCCATGTCACAATGACAGAAGCTAGAATTGCAGCATCCAAGACAACATCTCAGAATGTAGAAAAGTGAGAAGAGGTTCTCAATTATACATATTTTTAAATATTACATTATAAGATTAAGAGACTGGACCATACAGATAAAAGTTTCTGTAGGCAAACACTGAAAATAATTACCTGCAGTGGTACTCAACCTGAGGTAGTACTGCCCTCCATGGGAGGGGAGGAATTCAGAAAAGGTGAGTGCATTGTTTGGTATGGTATCACAATGAATGAGTGAGGAGTACTAATGGCAACCAGTGTTTGGAAGGACCAGGGATGCCAAAAATCCTGTGATGCACAGACCAGTCTTGTACAATGAAAGAATGGTCCCATTCAAATGCCAAGAGTACCCCAAAGCAAAACAATGGACATACCAGGAGCTATATGGACTGCTTGTACTAGAAAAACAAAATTACCTCTAGGATTAAAAAGGAACAACAAAGCATAGATGAAACAAAATTTTGCAAGATAACCTTCCATGTTATAAGCCAAGGCCTGATGGGACACACTCCAGTACTTCTTTCCAGTAAACTGAATCTTTAATGGATACATAGCTCTATAGTAATCTTTTGGGCAGCTTGTGTGAATGAAAGAGAATAGGTTACACTATATCATCACCATGTACCCTGCAGAGATGCATTAAAAAATATAGATTTTGCAATCTACTAAACTTATTAAAATATTAAAGGATTTGTAAGAAGCCTTATAACTGAAACTGGGGGATCCAGGAAAAGCGTGGAATCTGGATAAGAACACAGTGGGGAAAAAGTGGATAATATATCTCTGTCAAGAAAAAATATTCACTTGAGTATGCTAAAGTTTTTTAAAGCATACACCGGTTTGTGCCTTTGTTTACACCTAGCCTTTGCCTTAGTAAAGGGTCTTGAATTAATAAAGACGATAAAATTGTTTCATGATGTTGATACCCAGAATGAATCTCTCACATATCTTAAATCCCAGGAAAGCATCTACTAAAAAATCTCTAATCAAGATGTTTAAATCATGCATATTTATGCTTGTTTAATATAGGAACAGGCTGAGATAGTAAGATAAGTTTAATTTCACAAATGAGGACAATAATCATCAGGACCAAGAACAGACAAAAGACCACAGTATAGTCACATATTTCAAATCTTAAGAGTAAATTTAAGCTATTTTTTTAAAGTGGCTTAATTTTAAAATTAACATGTCTGAAGTAAATGTAAAATTACTCATATGGGAAAATAATACACTTCTCTCCGTACCTGTCTCAGTTAGATAGTTCTGTACCTGCCTTCCCAGTAAACAGATTAAGAGAAAAAATAATCACCTTTAAAGAAAAATTGTCAACATAAGCATGTAAGGTTAACCGAATCACTTTCTTTTGCATGTATTTTTCTATTTCTTCGTAATATTCTACGTCCTAACTTGATGAATCCTTAAAAGGAATAGTTGTACTTTCATGTGAAGTGATGCTCCCTTCATCAGTAGCTGCAATTTACGCCTTCCCATGCAGTTTATGCTTTTGCTGTGTTGCTGCAAGACCACTAGGTTGCCTGAATTGTTAGTATAATGAACCCTACAATCTGCACACCTCTTCCGAGATGTTTAATAAACGCCACCACTGTTGGCTATGAAAGGAACCTGAATATCATAAACAGGTCTGCCACAAGCTCTTTGTGACCTTTAGAGAACTCTTGACTCTCTTTTCTTCTTAGTCAGCATGCCAGATCCCTAAAGTCAACAAACGTCTCCATATTTATCCAGTGTGTACTATGTATCAGACACTGTACTTAATTCACTTTCCAATGAAAATACTAACAACACTCACCAACATGTGGGAAGAATTCATATAACTTTAGCTTATGATAACGAAATAGAGGAAAACGGGGGAAAGGGACAAGAAAGAAAAGTGAGAAAGTCAGGAAGACAGACGAGGATAGAGAATAGAGGAAATGGATAGAGAAGGAATGACAGCAAATGAGAAGCTGGCCTTTCTCATTACGTACTCTGTGCTCTTCCTCTAACATTACTAGAGCTATGCAACCATGTGAAGAGATGGTGTGTAAAATATTAACAGATGTGCTGTGCACATGGCCAACTCAGCGATTATCAGAAGAGGTAGATGCCAATCCAAAACTATACAATATAACAGTATATCTCAGTGGAGGAACACCATGAATCTCTCAGTGCCATGAAGCCACGTCAACTACCCCCTACTACCTAAGCTGTGATTCCATCATCCCAGGAAGGAGTGGAAGAGGGAGAAAATACTAGGTGTAAGTGACTACATTTTCTACCATTAGGCAGAAAGAGGAGGAGGGATAAGAGGTTAGTTGATAAAAAAAAAAAGTGCAGTTATAAGAAAATATGGAAAAACATGTATTTGCTCTACTGATTTGTGGCTTCTGAAAATCGTACGCACTATATATCAACTGTGCTGAGGGGCATTCACATCGTTTCCAATTTGTTGTGGCCACAAGTAATGCTGCTATAAATTATCATTGCACTGAGATTCTTATATGTTAGTACTTTTATTTATATATTAACACTATGGGTTATATTCTCACAAGTGGAACCATTGGGTTGAAGGGTATATATATTAAATGTGAGTAGATGTTGCAAGATGGCCTTTTAAAAAGGTAGGGATAATTCAGATATCTACCATCAAGGTATACAAGTATCTTTCTCCTAGCATCTCTGCCAGAAATGGGTGATTTTAATTTTTAAAATATCTTGATGGAAATATAATTCATATACTATAAAATTCACCCTTTTAAAGTATACAGTTCAATGGTTTTAGTATATTCACAGAGCTACACAATGATCACCACCAAGTGTAGAACATTTTTATCACTCAAAAAAAAGAAACCCTATACCCATTTAGAAGTCATTCCTCATTCCCCCACCTCATCCTAGTCTTAGACAACCATTAATCTACTTTCTGTCTCTGTAGATTTGCCTATTCTGGACATTTCACACGAATTGAACCATACAATGTGTGGTCTTTTATGACAGACTTTAACTTAACACATTGTTTGTTTTCAAGGTTCACCCATGTTGTAGCATGTATCGGTACTTCATTCCCTTTATCACTGAATAATGGTCCACTGTATGGATGTACTATATTTTATTCATCCATTAGTTGATGGACACTTGTGTTGTTTCCAATTATTGGCTATTATGAATAATGTTGTGATGATCATTCATGTACAAGTTTCTATGTGGATGCATGTTTTTATATACTTAGGTTGGAATCAATGGGTCACATGGTAAATCTATGTTTAACCTTTTGAGGAACTGCCAAACTGTTTTCCAAAGTGTGATTTTAATTTCTGCCAATTTGAAGGGCATATAATAATTTTACTGAATTGGTAATGTGCACTTCCTTACTGAGTTTTAGGCTTTCTTTTCATTCATTGGCCATTTAAGTTTGGTTTTTTCTGAACTGCTTTTCATCTCTTTGTTTTTTTTTTCTGAACTGTTTTTCATCTCTTTGTTTTTTTCTGAGTTGTTTTTTATAAACTTCTAAGAATTCTGTGTATATTTTAGATATTAACCAATTTACTATTGTTTCTTTGTAAACATTTTGTCTTGATTCTAACATTAGTCTTTTAACGTTGTGGTATCTTGTGTTATATAAAATATTGAATTTTTATGGTGCTGAACATATCTTCTGCATTTGTGTGTTCTTTAAGAAGTTCTTTCCTACTTCTAGATTAAAAATGCAGTTGCCTAAACTTTCTTCTAAATATTTTATTTATTTATTTTACTTTAAGTCTTTATACAAAATTTACTTTGTATTACATAGTATGAAATAGAAGTTTAACTGTTTTCCAACTGAAATACGTATCATCTTAATCATATATCTAATGATCAAACATAATAAATTTTTTTCTCTGGATTCTCTGTTCTAGTGTTTTTCAAGCCACAGATCAGGACTATTTGTTGCTTTCGAAATCAATTTAGTATGTTTTATTTGCCATTTAAAAAATAGAAAAAGAAAATAGTGTACATCATATGTGATAAGGGCAAATGTTTCATAATACTTTTATTTCTAATTTTTAACATACACATACAAACACATACATCAAGGGTCATTATGTATGTAAAATGTATTTCTTATTGTCAATTATAATAAATAAAGTTTGAAATCCACCCTTTCATTGTGTTCCATTAATCCATTTGTCTATTCCTTTGTCCATACATAACTATATAATTCTAGTGGCTGTGTTTTCTCTCTTTTTATATACCTTCTTTGCTATTACTGGATACTTGTTCTTCCACATGAACTATGTGGTCATTTTTTTTTTCTAACATTAAAAAAAAAACTTGCTTCTATTCTAATTAGAACTGCTAATTTGGGAGAAATGATACTTTTATGATATTAAGTTCCCTGCCGCATCAAACATTTGGTATAACTTTCTGCTTATGAAACACGGTATGTTTCCACGATTCTTACACTACAGGGCCTATGGTTTACTTGATAAATTTACTCCTAAGTATTTTATAGTTCCTTTCATTGTGAAAGAAAAATTTTCCCATCTTGGGACTCCCCTGGTGGCGCAGTGGTTAAGAATCTGCCTGCCAATGCAGGGGACACGGGTTCAAGCCCTGGTCCGGGAAGATCCCACATGCCGCAGAGCACCTAAGCCCCTGCACAACAACTACTGAGCCTGTGCTCTACAGCCCGCGAGCCCCAACTACTGAGTCTGCATGCCACAACTACTGAAGCCTGCGCGCCTAGAGCCCGTGCTCCTCAACAAGAGAAGCCACCGCAATGAGAAGCCAGCACACTGCAATGAAGAATAGCCCCCGCTCACCGCAACTAGAGAAAGCACGTGCACAGCAACAAAGACCCAATGTAGCCAAAAATAAATAAATAAATAAATAAATAAATTTATTTTAAAAAAAAAAAGAACATTTTTCCCATTTCCATCCTGTGTAGTTATTGCATATATAGAGAAGCTACCAGTTTTATTCATCTTATATCTGGCTATCTCACCAGATTCTCTTATTAATTCTACTGTTTGTAACTTGAGTGTCTTGGGTTTCCTAGATGTGCAATCATGTTGCTAGGACCCCTAAAAAAAGGTAAATAATTTGGCAATATGAAATGGTAATACTGAAATCTTGCCTACCTCCTTATTGTAAAATGCAGTTTAAGTAACATACACAAGAAATTAATTACTCAAATGACTGAGACACATTCCTCTCTCTCTGCTATTTCTCAAGTTTCTCCTCATGTTACAGCCCCTGTCCCTGCTCCTTCTCTCCTTCAGCTCCTAAACTGTGCCACCAGTGAGAGGCCCCGGCTTCTGATGGCTGAGTAGTAGGGAAAAGAGATAATCTGGCTCTCACTATACCATTAAATATATATATCCATCCATTCAGATATATACATACATGGCACAAGGCTAGATGCTGAAAAGAATATCAAGAAATCAAGGACATCCAGAAAGACAATCAAATATAAGATATTTATAAGACATGTGAATAAATAACATTATTTCAAATAAAAATGACACATGCTCCAAAACAGGCATAGGTAAAGTATGATTCAAGATTAGAAGAAAAAATAGTTACTTATAGTATAAAAACATACTATTATTATAGGTGGAGCTTAGATATATACTACAATAATGGTATAATTTAAATACATTACATATTTAAAAGTTTTGTGGGATTGGCTGAACCTAATTATTACATGTATTATTACTATTCTCTTCGGGGAAAAACCACTTTCAAATAATCCACTTATAAGTAAACTTCTAGCAACATAACTCATATGTTTCTTAAACATCACTTGGACAGACAATGGTAACAGTTCCAAAGTTGTAGTACTGTCAATAAAGGGACATAACAAGAGGAACAGATTATAAGAGTCTGGTTTAACAATGATCTTTCCTGATTACCTCCTGAGAACAAAATTAATTTTATTCAATAAAAAGAAAAAGAAAATAAATTCCTATCATGTATCTTAAAATTAAAATTTTATAAATTCAGTTACAAAAATTTCATTATAATGTTTAATAATTCAGTGTTAAAATTAATATAGCTTCTTATAATGCCAAGAATATCATCATAAAAATTTTCACCAGGGTCAAAGTTTTTCATCTTTGAATTTATACAGTATATAATAGCAAAATGCAGCTCTTACATAAACCATAGTTTATTGGTTCATTCAAGCTGTAAAAATATGACTGACATTTCATCTGGTCAACCATCTTAAAGGTTAACTCTTGTTTCCTATTTCAGATTTTATTCTAGGTGAACTGTTCTGGGCAGATTCTATTTATCTATTCTGAACAAACCACAAACTGTTTCATTGCTCACTCTGACTGTTAGGAACATACTGACTTGCTGCCTGCTCTGCTGTTTAATTCATTCATGCTGAGAGTCAGGCATGAAGACAGAATTTTAAATGTGACATTTGCAGGCTGTTAGGTCATTTAAGCTCGGACAACACCAGGGAATTCCTGACATATAACTGGACCTGATTACCAACCACAGACAGGCTACCAAAAGGGGCAAATTTCTGACCATTTTTGGTAATTTCTCATAGAATTTTAATATTCAATTTTAATGTCAATGAAAAGATCTATATAGCCAACATTTTAAAGTAAAAGCCTGTTTCTTTTAATAAACTCAACCTGGAACTTCTAATAAATCCATATCTGCGAAATAAAAATTCTTTTGATTGGCAAAGACATAAGGAAAAACTCATAATAATAATTAACATTCATGAAAATTCTGACAAATTCTGACATTTAAGGGCTTTTAATATTTCCCATAATCTATAGCCTCCGAAAAATCTGGTAAGTCTAAAGGCCATAACTCTCACCAACAGATCACTTTTAAAATTCTTCGATTCTAGTCCAGCAGGGCAGACTTTATATGCTGTCAAAATTACAGTACCAAATCTAAGTTTAAAAACTTACCACACTGCCTTCTTTAAGATTACAGTTATGTAAAAGGGATGATAGAGTCATTAAAATTGGAAATGAAAAAATTACCCACATGACATTTAGAATTATACTTTACAAGAGTTGATAATGGGGTGGGGCAGAGGAAGTAGGGAGAGACTGCTTTTTCATTTTAGCTACTCAGAAAAATTACACCAAATGATATTTTTTCAACTTTTTCTTTGTCACTAACAAGTACCATATACAATGGTGCAAATGAGCATTCTCTGAAATTAACGCTTGTTGTTAAGTAATGCGCAAAAGATAATTCTGATTCTACCCTGTATTTTATATAAGCAAGAATTCTACTGTTACACAGCAAGTAGCCTTTTAATATTGTGCTTTGAATGAGATTTCCAACTGTAATAGGTGGAGTCTAAATAGGGCTAGACGGCCTGGAATGCCTTTCAGCTATAGCACATTGATTCTGAAAAACCTAACAAAAGCAATTACTTTTCAGAGATTAAAATTATTGTTTCTTTCAAAAGAACAAAATGGAAGGCAAACCTGGTGTATTATCTGAGCTACAGGAAGTTGTTCAGCATATTTCAGAGGTTCCATTAGTTCCTCATCCATCAGGTCTTTCTTATAGCTGGAAAAAAATTAAGAAACACAAAGCCAAGGTAAATATTATTTTTAAATATGCCAAATATGAAATATATTAAAAATATATATCTAATATGAGATTCTGAAATAAGCAGTATTTGTCAATAATCTATGAAAAAACACCTAATGACAATTTTTAAATGACATAACCATGAATACATTCAGATTGCATTTAATTACTATTTAATAAGAGTAGCTAACATCACCTAATAGTCTCAGATCCTGTTTTTCACTCTGAGACTTAAAAATGTTTAAGAACTCCATGTTCACTGAATATGCTTTTTATCATAGTATTTAAATAAAGGTCTTCAAAATCTGGCTCCAACCATTCAAGCCTCATCTCCAGCAACTCCTTCTCTACGTCCAAGTCAATAGTTTCAGCCATTCCAACTAGTGGTCACCTGCCCGTGGGCTTGGCATCTCCATGATTCTGAGTTTCTCCACTGTGTTTCCTGTTTGGACCAACCACAACTCCTTCTTTGTTTACTCTTCCTTCAAATATAATAATTTATTTAGACACATCTAGGTACATTTTTCACCTCCCTGAAGACAAAAATTATGTCTTATTCTTCTTTGTATAGCCAATGTTTACCATATAATAAAGACTCAATAAATGTTTGCTGAATGAATGTATGAATAAAACAAAGACAGCAATAACTCTCTGAGAGGTTATTCTACATGGAAAATATTTTCTTTAATATCTATATTTACAACGAGATGCAGAGTTGATACAACACATACCTAACAGGGTATAAAACAGTAAAGTGCAGAGTAGGAATAAAAAATAAAATCTCCCCAAATGAAGAGAATTAGAAAAAATATTCTGAAAAAAGTATTGACCCTTTTCAAAATAGCAAATAAACATTAGATTCATTAGATTACAAAACAATAAGACCGAAACACATTTAAACTTTCACTTACCTTTTATTCCTGTAAACTATACATCACCTTATCAACTTAAAATCAAATTTAAAAATTGAAACATTGAATTATCTTGAAAAATAATAAAACAAGACTAGTATATAAGTCTCCAGGGCTGTAGTTAAGAAATCTGATGATGAGAAATCTATAATCTCTCCCAGTAAAAAGGCAGATATACATATAAGGACAAAATTTTGTATATAAGAGTTTAAGAAACCTCTTAGCTAGGTAAAAGTTTGTGCATACTTTGCAGATTAGCATAAAAATAATTAATTTGGGGGAACTTTGAAGACTCTCACTAATGATGGAAAAAACTGTCTTAAAACGTTGTTTTATATAGAGAGAAAGCAGAACAGTGGTTTCCAGGGGCAAAGGAGGGGAGAAAGGGGAATTACTGTTTAATGGGTAGAATTTCAGTACTAAAAGGTGATAAAAATTCTGGAGATGGTTGGTGGTGATGGTTATAGGATAATGTTAACATACTTAATGACACTGAACTGTATACTTTAAAATGGTTTAAATGGTCAATTTTATGTTTTGTATATGCTGTGGGCTGAACTGTGTCCCCTCAAAATTCATACGTTGAAGCCCTAACGTTGAGTACCTCAGAATGTGACTGTAATTGGAGACAGGATCTTTAAAAAGATGATTAAGGTTAAATGAGGTCATTAGGGTAGGTCCTAACCCAATATGACAGTGTCCTTACAAGAAACTAGGATGCAGAGAAAGACAAAGTAAAGACCATGTGAAGACACCAGGAGAAGATTTAACCATCTATAAGTCAACAAGAGAGGCATTATAAGAAAACAATCCTGCCAGCACCTTGATCTTGGACTTCTAGATTCCATAATTGTGAGGAAATAAATTTCTGTTGCTTAAGCCACTCAGTCTGTGGTACTTTGTTATGGCAGCCCTGGCAAACTAATACAGTATATATTACCACAATTAAAAATAAAATAAATATTCATTGACCAAAAAACCCACAATATTTTTAAATATTTCACAATGTACATTTAAAAAGTCTCTCTACATTTTTAGGTATACAAAACATATACCAAGCAACAAAAGGAAAACAGATATATTGAATATTATCAAAATTTTAAATTTTTGTCCTTCAAAGGACACTACCAAGAAAGTGAAAAAACCCAAAAAATGGGAGAAAATTTTTGTAAATCATATATTTGAAAAGATTTGTATCAAAAATATATTACAGGGACCTAATGAAACTTAAAAGTTTTTGCACAGGAAAGGAAACCATAAACAAGACGAAAAGAGAACCCTCAGAACAGGAGAAAATATTTGCAAATGAAGCAACTGACAAAGGATTAATCTCCAAAATTTTCAAGCAGCTCATGCAGCTCAATATCAAAAAAACAAACAACCCAATCCAAAAATGGGCAGAAGACCTAAATACACATTTCTGCAAAGAAGATATACAGATTGCCAACAAACACATGAAAGAACGTTCAACATCATTAATTATTAGAGAAATGCAAATCAAAACTACAATGAGATTTCATCTCACACTGGTCAGAATGGCCATCATCAAAAAATCCACGAACAATAAATGCTGGAGAGGGTGTGGAGAAAAGGGAACCCTCTTGCACTGTTGGTGGGAATGTAAATTGATACAGCCACTATGGAGAACAGTATGAAGGTTCCTTAAAAAACTAAAAATAGAACTACCATACAACCCAGCAATCCTACTACTGGGCATATACCCTGAGAAAACCATAATTCAAAAACAGTCACGTACCACACGTTCACTGCAGCTCTATTTACAATAGCCAGGACATGGAAGCTACCTAACTGTCCATCGACAGATGAATGGATAAAGAAGATGTGGCACAAATATACAATGGAATATTACTCAGCCATAAAGAGAAATGAAATTGAGTTATTTGCAGTGAGGTGGATGGACCTAGAGTCTGTCATACAGAGTGAAGTAAGTCAGAAAGAGAAAAACAAATACCGTATGCTAACACATACATACGGAATCTAAAAAAAAAAAAAAAAAAAGGTTCTGAAGAACCTAGGGGCAGGACAGGAATAAAGACACAGACGTAGTGAGTGGACTTGAGGACACAGGGAGGGCGAAGGGTAAGCTGGGACAAAGTGAGAGAGTGGCATGGACATATATACACTACCAAATGTAAAAGCGATAGCTAGTGGGAAGCAGCCACATAGCACAGGGAGATCAGCTCAGTGCTTTGTGACCACCTAGAGGGGTGGGATAGGGAGGGTGGGAGGGAGACGCAAGAGGGAGGGGATATGGGGATATATGTATATGTATAGCTGATTGACTTTGTTATAAAGCAGAAACTAACACACCGCTGTAAAGCAATTATACTCCAATAAAGATGTTAAAATATATACACGTATACATTACAACTCAATAATAAAAAGAGGAATAATTCAATTAAAAAATCTTCCTTCCTCATCAAGGATATTTCTAAGTGAAACTGGCATATTTGAGGTTATTTATTTTTTACTGTGTGTCTGTGAGGGGAAATAATACAATGACTACTCAGTACAGTTTGGTGCTACTGCCTTAATTAAGGAACCAGAAGTTTCCATAAATATCTGCTAAAAAAAAAATGAGTTCAGGTTAAATCACTGAAGTAATTCTAAGAGTAAATAGAAATATGAAAAACTCTTCTAAAAATATAAAGTAATGACGTATACAATGGAATTCATTTTACTGACAAAATGTCTCTCAATCAATATAAAAGATACAAAAATATTAGAAATCTAGCAATTTGTTTTGACGTTTCTAAAATGCCAAGTAGTTGTTACAAAAAATTTCAAACTCATTCATTTTCCTTATTTTATTTTGTTTTATTTTTTCTGAACCATTTGAAAGTAAGTTGCAGATATCATGACAGTTCACATCTAAACACTTCAGTATGCATCAACCAAGAATTGGTTTGAAATTTTTCTTTTCTTTTTCTGGTCACGCCGCACAGCTTGAGGGATCTTAGTTCCCCAAAAAGGGACCACACCCGGCCCCAGCAGTGAAAGTGCTGAGTCCTAACCACTGGACCGCTAGGGAATTCCTTTGAAAATTTTCTTAACAACTGCCAAGACTTTTTTTTCTTTTTTAAACATCTTTATTGGAGTATAATTGCTTTACAATGGTGTGTTAGTTTCTGCTTTATAACAAAGTGAATCAGCTATATGTATACATATATCCCCATATCTCTTCCCTCTTGCGTCTCCCTCCCTCCCACGCTCCCTATCCCACTCCTCTAGGTGGTTACAAAGCACCGAGCTGCTCTCCCTGTGCTATGCGGCTGCTTCCCACTAGCTATCGGTTTTACATTTGGTAGTGTATATATATCCATGCCACTCTCTCACTTTGTCTCAGCTTACCCTTCTCACTCCCTGTGTCTTCAAGTCCATTCTCTAGTAGGTCTGCGTCTTTATTCCCATCCTGCCCCTAGGTTCTTCATGTTTTTGTTTGTTTGTTTTAGATTCCATATATATGTGTTAGTATACAGGATTTGTTTTTCTCTTTCTGACTTACTTCACTCCGTGTAACAGACTCTAGGTCCATCCGCCTCACTATACATAACTCAATTTCGTTTCTTTTTATGGCTGAGTAATATTCCACTGTATATATGTGCCACATCTTCTTTATCCATTCGTCTGTTGATGGACACTTAGGTTGCTTCCAGGTCCTGGCTATTATAAATAGAGCTGCAATGAACATTGTGGTACATGACTCTTTTTGAATTATGGTTTCCTCAGGGCATATGCCCAGTAGTGGGATTGCTGGGTCGTATGGTAGTTCTATTTGTAGTTTTTTAAGGAAACTCCATACTGTTGTCCATAGTGGCTGTATCAATTTACATTCCCACCAACAGTGCAAGAGTGTTCCCTTTTCTCCACACCCTCTCCAGCATTTATTGTTTGTAGATTTTTTGATGATGGCCATTCTGACTGGTGTGAGGTGCTACCTCATTGTAGTTTTGATTTGAATTTCTCTAATGATTAGTGATGTTGAGCATCCTTTCATGTGTTTGTTGGCTATCTGTATATCTTCTTTGGAGAAATGTGTATTTAGGTCTTCTACCCATTTTTGGATTGGGTTGTTTGTTCTTTTGATATTGAGCTGCATGAGCTGCTTGAAAATTTTGGAGATTAATCCTTTGTCAGTTGCTTCATTTGGAAATATTTTCTCCCATTCTGAGGGTTCTCTATTCGTCTTGTGTATGGTTTCCTTTGTTGTGCAAAAGCTTTTAAGTTTCATTAGGTCTCATTTGTTTATTTTTGTTTTTATTTCCAGTTCTCTAGGAGGTGGGTCAAAAAGGATCTTGCTGCAATTTATGTCACAGAGTGTTCTGCCTATGTTTTCCTCTAAGAGTTTTATAGTGTCTGGCCTCACATTTAGGACTTTACTCCATTTTGAGTTTACTTTTGTGTATGGTGTTAGGGAGTGTTCTACCTTCATTCTTCTACATGTAGCTGTCCAGTTTTCCCGGCACCACTTATTGAAGAGGCTGTCTTTTCTCCATTGTATATTCTTGCCTCCATTATCAAAGATAAGGGGACCATATGTGCGTGGGTTTATCTCTGGGCTTTCTATCTTGTTCTATTGATCTATAGTTCTGTTTTTGTGCCATTACCATATTTTCCTTATTGCTGTAACTTTGTTTTATAGTCTGAAGTCAGGGGCCCTGATTCCTCAAGCTCCGTTTCTCTTTCTCCCTTTTTTGAGTCTTCTCCCTTTTTTGCTTGATGAGTCTGGCTAGTGGTTTATCAATTTTGTGTATCTTCTCCAAGAACCAGCTTTTAGTTTTATTGATCTTTGTTACTGTTTCCTTCATTTCTTTTTCATTTATTTCTGATCTGATCTTTATGATTTCTTTCCTTCTGCTAACTTCGGGGTTTTTTGTTCTTCTTTCCTAATTGCTTTAGGTGTAAGGTTAGGTTGTTTATTTGAGATGTTTCTTGTTTCTTGAGGTAGGACTGTATTGCTATAAACTTCCCTGTTAGAACTGCTTTTGCTGCATCCCATAGGTTTGGGGTCATCATGTTTTCATTGTCATTTGTATTTAGGTATTTTTTTATTTCCTCTTTGATTTCTTCAGTGATCCCTTGGTTATTAAGTAGTGTATTGTTTAGCCTCCATGTATTTGTATTTTTTACAGATTTTTTTCCTGTAATTGATATCTAGTCTCATAGCATTGTGGTTGGAAAAGATACTTGATACAATTTCAATTGTCTTAAATTTACCAGGGCTTGATTTGTGACCCAAGATACGATTTATCCTGGAGAATGTTCCATGAGCACTTCAGAAGAAAGTGTATTCTGTTGTTTTTGGATGGAATGTCCTAAAAATATCAATTAAGTCCATCTTGTTTAATGTATCATTTAAAGCTTGTGTTTCCTTATTTATTTTCATTTTGGATGATCTGTCCATTGGTGAACGTGGAGTGTTAAAGTCCCCTACTATGACTGTGTTCCTGTCGATTTCCCCTCTTATGGCTGTTAGTATTTGCCTTATGTATTGAGGTGCTCCTATGTTGGATGCATAAATATTTACAGTTGTTATATTTTCTTGGATTGATCCCTTGATCATTATGTTGTGTCCTTCTTTGTCTCTTGTAATAGTCTTTATTTTAAAGTCTATTCTGTCTGATATGAGAATAGCTACTCCAGCTTTCTTTTGATTTCCATCTGCATGGAATATCTTTTTCCATCCCCTCACTTTCAGTCTGCATGTGCCCCTAGGTCTGAAGTGGGTCTCTTGTAGACAGCATATATACAGGTCTTGTTTTTGTATCCATTCAGCCAGTCTATGTCTTTTGGTTGGAGCATTTAATCCATTTACATTTAAGGTAATTATCGATATGTGTGTTCCTATTACCATTTTCTTAATTGTTTGGGGTTTGTTATTGTAGGTCTTTTCCTTCTCTTGTGTTTCCTGCCTAGAGAAGTTCCCTTAGCATTTGTTGTAAAGCTGGTTTGATGGTGAATTCTCTTAGCTTTTGCTTGTCTGTAAAGGTTTTTATTTCTCCATCGAATCTGAATGAGATCCTTGCTGGGTAGAGTAATCTTGGTTGTAGGTTCTTCCCTTTCATCACTTTAAATATGTCCTGCCACTCCCTTCTGGCTTGCAGAGTTTCTGCTGAAAGATCAGCTGTTAACCTTATGGGGATTCCCTTGTATGTTATTTGTTGCTTTTCCCTTGGTGCTTTTAATATTTTTTCTTTGTATTTAATTTTTGAGAGTTTGATTAATATGTGTCTTTGCGTGTTTCTCCTTGGATTTATCCTGTATGGGACTCTGTGCTTCACAGACTTGGTTAACTATTTCCTTTCCCATATTAGGGAAGTTTTCAACTATAATCTCTTCAAATATTTTCTCAGTCCCTTTCTTTTTCTCTTCTTCTTCTGGGACCCCTATAATTCAAATGTTGGTGCATTTATGTTGTCCCAGAGGTCTCTGAGACTGTCCTCAATTCTTTTCATTCTTTTTTCTTTATTCTGCAGTAGTTATTTTCACTATTTTATCTTCCAGGTCACTTATGCATTCTCTGCCTCAGTTATTCTGCTATTGATTCCTTCTAGAGAATTTTTAATTTCATTTATTGTGTTGTTCATCATTGTTTGTTGGCTCTTTACTTCTTCTAGGTTCTTTTAAACTTTTCTTGTATTTTCTCCATTCTATTTCCAAGATTTTGGATCATCCTTACTATCATTACTCTGAATTCTTTTTCAGGTAGACTGCCTATTTCCTCTTCATTTGTTTGGTCTGGTGGGTTTTTACCTTGCTCCTTCATCTGCTGTACATTTCTCTGTCTTCTCATTTTGTTTAACTTACTGTGTTTGGGGTCTCCTTTTTGCAGGCTGCAGGTTAGTAGTTCCTGTTGCTTTTGGTATCTGCCCCCAGAGGCTAAGGTTGGTTCAGTGGGTTGTGTAGGCTTCCTGGTAGAGGGGACTGGTGTCTGTGTTCTGGAGGATGAGGCTGGATCTTGTCTTTCTGGTGGGTAGGTCCGTGTCTGGTGGTCTGTTTTGGGGTGTCTGTGACCTGATTATGATTTCAGGCAGCCTCTCTGCTAATGGGTGTGGTCATGTTCCTGTCTTGCTAGTTGTCTGGCACAGGACGTCCAGCACTGTAGCTTGCTGGTCATTGAGTGGAGCTGGGTCTTTGCATTGAGATGGAGATCTCTGGGAGAGCTTTCGCCGTTTAATATTACGTGGAGCCAGGAGGTCTCTGGTAGACCAATGTCCTGAACTCGGCTCTCCCACCTCAGAGGCACAGGCCTGACACCCGGCCGGAGCACCAAGACCCTGTCAGCCACACGGCTCAGAAGAAAAGGGAAGGGAAAGGGAAAGGGAAAGGGAAGGGAAGGGGAGGCAAGGCAAGGCAAGGCAAGGCAAGGCAAGGCAAGGGAAGGCAAGGCAAGGCAAGGCATGGCAAGGAAAGGCAAGGGAAGGAGGAAGGAAGGAAGGAAGAAAAAGTTATTAAAATGAAAAATAATTATTAACAATTAAAAAATTTAAAAATTAATTAAAAAAAGAAAAAAAAGGAAAGAAGAGAGCAACCAAACAAAAAAACAAATCCACCAATGATAACAAGTGTTAAAAACTATACTAAAAAAAGAAAAAAGACAGACAGAACCCTAGGACAAATTGTAAAAGCAAAGTTATACAGACAAAATCACACAAAGAAGCATACACATACACACTGACAAAAAGAGAAAAAGGAAAAAGATATATATATCATTGCTCCCAAAGTCCACCGCCTCAATTTTGGATGATTTGCTGTCTATTCAGGTATTCCACAGATGCAGGGTACATCAAGTTGACTGTGGAGATTTAATCCGCTCCTCCTGAGGCTGCTGGGAGAGATTTCCCTTTTTCTTTGTTCGCACAGCTCCCGGGGTTCAGCTTTGGATTTGACCTCGCCTCTGTGTGTAGGTTGCCTGAGGGCATCTGTTCTTCGCTCAGACGGGACGGGGTTAAAGTAGCAGCTAATTCGGGGGCTCTGGCTCACTCACACCGGGCGCAGGGAGGGGTACGGAATGCAGGGCGAGACTGTGGCAGCAGAGGCCAGCATGACGTTGCACCAGCCTGAGGCACGCCCTGTGTTCTCCCGGGGAAGTTGTCCCTGGATCACGGGACCCTGGCAGTGGCGGGCTGCACAGGCTCCCGGGAGGGGAGGTGTGGAGAGTGACCTGTGCTTGCACACAGGCTTCTTGATGGCTGCAGCAGCAGCCTTAGTGTCTCATGCCCATCTCTGGGGTGCGTGCTGATAGCCGCGGCTCGCGCCCGTCTCTGGAGCTCGTTTAGGCTGTGCTCTGAATCTCCTCTCCTCGCGCACCCTGAAACAATGGTCTCTTGCCTCTTAGGCAGTTCCAGACTTTTGCCAGGACTCCCTCCTGGCTAGCTGTGGCGCACTAGCCCCCTTCAGGCTGTGCTCACGCCGCCAACCCCAGTCCTCTCCCTGGGATCCGACCTCCAAAGCCCGAGCCTCAGCTCCCAGCCACCGCCCTAGCATGTGAGCAGACAAGCCTCTCAGGCTGCTGAGTGCTGGTTGGCACCGATCCTCTGTGCGGGAATCTCTCCGCTTTGCCCTCTGCACCCCTGTGGCTGCGCTCTCCTCCGTGGCTCCGAAGCTTCCTCCCCTCTGACACCCGCAGTCTCCGCCCACGAAGGGGCTTCTAGTGTGCGGAAACCTTTCCTCCTTCACAGCTCCCTCCCACTGGTGAAGGTCCTGTCCCTATTCTTTTGTCTCTGTTTTTTCTTTTGCCCTACCCAGGTACGTGGGGAGTTTCTTGTCTTTTGGGAGGCCTGAGGTCTTCTGCCAGTGTTCAGTAGGTGTTCTGTAGGAGCTGTTCCACATGTAGATGTATTTCTGATGTGTTTGTGGGGAGGAAGGCGATCCCCACGTCTCACTCCTCCACCATCTTGAAGGTCTACCTCTGCAGGACTTTTTAAAAAAATTCACTCAAAGTGTAATTCACAAATAATCTTGGGTATCACTAGGGACTTTGGAGTTTTTTACTTATTCAATGTCCCACAACAAATTAAATTACTCATTTTGAATTTCTTGAAAATGTCCATCATTTTCTTGCCGTGTTTCTAAAAGGTATGATGTCAAACTGATTTTCTTTCCACTTTAATTATTTTCATTTTTAATTTATTTTAACAATAAAACTATTTTTTGGCTTGGAGGCTCTGGTGGTCTTTTCCTTTCCTTTTATTTTAAGGTCTAATACTAGGATATAGGATATAGCTAAGAGTCAATTGTTCTAGATCAATCAGTTCCCCCAGGCATATAGAAGCCCTTTCAATATGGAAATTCACATCTCCTTTTATTTTAGAAAAGTTTGTTTTATTATAATTTTAAGTATTATTTCTGTTCATTTTCCATTTGTTTTTCTAGTTCAAGCTCTAGAACTAAATATATTGGATTTTCTCTATCACTTTTCTCTCTGATCTTTTTATCTGTCTTATTTCAATTTCACTTTCTTGACCTTTTCATTTCTATTCTTTATGTCTCTTACAGAACTTCTGGTAATATCTATCTTTCCTTGGGTACCTTGTAATTTAGTTTTCATTTCTGAAATGATTTTTGACTTTTTTTGTTGAGTTCCTTTCCAGAGTTCAGTCAGCTCCTATTTCATACATCTTCCTGTTCATTGTCCATTTCAATTTTGAGTTTTGGAGTGTCCTTTCATAATGCAATTGCTTGGTTAATACAGGTTATTAACAGGTTAATACAGGTTATTCATGTTCGAGTATTGTGTCTTAATTTTTCTTTTTTTGTGGCTTTTCTTTTCTTTCTTTTTATTTTTCCTTTCATTCTATGTGTGTGTAAGTGTGCTGAGAAGATTTGGTTTTAATTTTCTGTTTTCTTATAGTAACTCTGTATGGATGCTGGCTTCTTTTTCTGTTGAAGATTATTTGCACTGGTTTTTTTCAGAATCAGCAATAGTAAGCTATCTTGTGAAGAGGGGAAGAACAGAGATAAGTTGGCTTATTAGGTTTCTCTCAGTTCAATAGCACCCTCCTCTGTGGCTATAATGAAGTGTAGATTCTTTAATAAATGGTACTTTTTGTGGCAGTGGTGGGAACAGAATTTGTCTGGTTTTTGTTTTTCCATTTTTCTTATTTCCCTTGGTCCTTTATCTTCAGCTGCTTCTTTCTTTCCCTTCACTACCAAGCATCCACGCCCTCCCTCCTTGCAAGGTATCTTCCATTACCTCAGAATTAATTTCCCAAGACTGTCACCTAAGTCACCCACATTTTCGAAGCCCCATCTCTTCTATCTTCAGTAGCTATGGCTCTGATCAAGTAGTCCATGTTTACAGCATAATTCAGAAACTGAGAAAACTACCAATGTTAATTTCAATTTATATATGTCTGCCATCCTAAGGGAATCTGAATTTTTCTCCTGCAAAATCGTAAAGTTCTCTTTCTTAAAGCCACCCATTATTCCTTTCATTTAACATTTTGAATTCTCCCTAAAAGGATGTACTTTTTCTATTATCTCTTTCCAAGATCCTTCACTAAGACACACTACTTAAATAATTTAACAAGAGAGTAGTTTCTGCATGCAAAAGGCTGTATATTCCTTTTCTTACTTTACTGTTTCTTTTTTAAAAAACTGTGCTCTTGAAGAAAACAGTAATAAATGGAATGGAATTTGCTTATACTATGGAAGGATTCTGGATCCAATACAGTGATGCTACCATCTTAAATCAAAATGCAAGTCCTCTGCATAAGTAAATAAAATACTGCTGGCAAAATTCTGAAACCTGTGAAGTTAGTCTTTACAAACGCTCGTTTCTTTTGTGTTCTTTTTACTCTTTCATACATGCTCAGTGCCCTCAAAAATCTTCCTCCTCTGTGCTGTCCAAGCAGTCCTACCATAATACTGTAAAATTATTTATGGTACCCATATAGAAGGTCATCTCTGATTCAGAAACAGATGAAGTTTTTATTCCATATTGCCATATTGAGATTAGATTATTCACGTATAAAATGACCTAGCTTACTGTGGGCAGAAGACGAAAGCATCTTTTCAAACACTAGAAATATACCCAACAAAAAGAACAGGAAGACAGACACATTGTGCTATGCCAAATACAAACTAAAAATTAAGAACATCAACAAATAATTCAAGACACATGATGTAGGGTAATCCAAAGTCATTAGGAAGGAATTCTCTAAACATATCAAAAATAGGAAGAGAGCCAAAGTTAGTGTTACTTCTTGAACTTGATAGCTTAAAAGAATTATTTGAAACTAAAAGTATATAAAGAAACCAGTTAATTTAATATAATCTTGTTGGGGAAAACAAGGATAGAAAAATTTCCACTCCTAAACTGCATTAAAAAAAATGCCCAAGCATTCATCTAATTGACAACACATATTGTAATGCAAGATATAGTTGACAAACCTGCAACCCTATGACATTCCTGAAAGTTTAAAGACACTCTAAGGGAAAAAAACAACTCAAATTTATTGGTCAATAGAGACATACACAAAATGCTATTACAACTCCAAAAATGTCCCAAGCATCACCAAAGATTATTTTTGTGAAGAGATAGTTTATATAGAAATGAGACAACAATCTAATGCATCATCTTCCTTGAAATGAGATTCCCCTCCCAAACTCATAGCATCACCATTCTTCTAATTGTCAAACTAAAAATTTGTAAGCAAAGATATTAAAACATAACCTTGGCTATTATCTACTTTGAAGAAGCACAAGTAAGATGATGAGCTGGGGAAATTAGACATAATTTGAGATAGAGAACAGAAAGTTAACTCCCAAGAGAATTAATGTTACATTAACTTATGGCCCAACTGTTGAAATACATCTTATTTACCATCAGCTTGCAGTGACGTATAAAGATGCACACACCAGTTAAAAAAGAATATCTCTCAAGCAATTCAGTAAAGTGAATATAATAAAATCCCAGAAAACCAAGCTCTAGTTCTCATTGAAGGATCTCTTGTCTGGTAGAAGTTGTAGGCAGGCTTTCCGAAAGTTCCCAAACCAGCAAATGTGTATATATAAGGAATTATCTTTGTAGAGTCAGACAATTCTAAGATAACAGTGGGTAGTCAAAGGAAAACCTGTCAACTTTACTGAGCACTCACCCTGTATTAGACAATCTAGTAGGTACATATAACAAGTTATACATGTGTGTTGTTTAGTCATTTTATTTTGCTTACATATATATCTATGTATACATGAAAAATATGTAGAATATTCATAGTTTCATTAATAAATTATATTCTATATACAAATATATACAATGAAAATATGTAAATACATACAAAATTGACAAAGAACTCACATAATTCAACATCAAAAAAACAAACAACCTGATTAAAAAATGGGCAGAGGACCTGAACAGACATTTTTCCAGAGACATACAGAGAGCCAACAGACACATGAAAAGATGCTAAACATCACTAATCATCAGGTAAAGCCAACTCAAAACCATAATGAGATATCACCTCACACCTGTCAGAATGGCTATTATCAAAAAGACAACAAATAACAAGTGCTGGCCAGTATGTGGAGAAAAGGAAACCCTGGTGCACTGTTGGTGGGAATGTAAATTGGTACAGCCACTGTGGAAAACAGTATGGAGGTGCCTCAAAAAAATTGAAAGTAGAACTACCACACAATCCAGCAATTCCACTTCTGGGTATTCATCGGAAGAAAACAAAAACACTAATTTGAAAAGACATATGCATCTCTATGTTCACTGCAGCATTGTTTACAATGGCCAAGATATGGAAACAACCTAAGTGTCCATCGATAGATGAATGGACAAAGATGGGGGGGGGTGTACGTGTGTGTGTGTGTGTGTGTGTGTGTGTGTGTGTGTATACACACACACAGTAGAATATTACTCAGCCAAATAAAAAAGAATAAAATCTTGCCATTTTGCCACAACATGGATGAAGCTGGAGGGTATTATGCTAAGAAAATAAGTCAGAGAAAAACAAATACTGTATGATTTCACTTGCATATGGAATCTAACAAACAAAACAAATAAACAAACATAACAAAACAGAAACAGAGTCACAGATACAGAGAACAAATAGGTGGTTGCCAGAGGGGAGGAGGTGGGGGGATGAGCGAAATAGGTGAGGGAGATTAAGAAGTACAAACTTCCGGTTACAGAATAAATGAGTCACAGGGATTAAATGTACAGTGTGGGAAATATAGTCAATAACAATGGTGACAGATGGTAAACAGACTAATCGTGATCATTTTGTAATGTATAGAGATATCAAATCACTATGTTGTACACCAGGAATTAACATAGTCTTATAGGTCAATTATACTTCAAACTCATAGAAAAAGTGATCAGATTGGTGATTACCAGAGGCTGGGGTAGAGAGTGGGGGAATTGGATAAAGGTGCTCAAAAGGTACAAACCTCTAGTTACAAAACTCTGTTAACCTCTAGTTAACACTGCTATATGTTATATGTGAAAGTCAGGAGAGTAAATCCTAAGAGTTCTCATCACAAAGAAAAACATATTTTTTCTTTATCTATTCTTTTCTACCTATATGAGATGATGGATGTTCACTAAACAATGTGGTAAAGTCAAATCATTATGCCTTAAATTTACACAGTGCTGTATGTCAATTATATTTCAATAAAACTGTAAGGGGAAAAAAGGCCCAGCAAAAAATAAATAAATAAATAAATAATATGTATAATTCAGCCACTTTTTTTTTCATTTAATATGTTTTTGAGATCCAAGCATCTCAATATGATTACCAATCTAGCTCATTACTGTTAATAGCTATATGGTATAATATGAAAATGCTCCATTTTATTTAGACATTCCATTATGGATGGATATCTGCTTTCATTTATTTATTACTAGAAATAGTGTTGCAAAAAATATCCTTCCAGGCTACTTTGTCTACATGTGCAAGAGATGCTCTATAACGGGCAAACCATAGCCCACAGGCCAAATCTGGCCTATCATCTGTTTCTGTATGTCCAGTAAGCTAAGAATGGTTTTTACATTTTTTTAATGGTTACAAAAACAAATCAAAGGGAGAATAATATTTCATAACAAATGAAACTTATATAAAATCCAAATTTCAGTGTCTGTAAATAAAGCTTTACTTGACCCCATTCATTTGTTAATGTATTATCCATGACTTCTTCTGCACTACAGTAGCAAGAGTATTTGCAACTGAGGCCATTTGACCTACAAAGGCTATAATGTTTACTAGCTGGCCTTTTACAGAAGAAGTTTGCCAACCCCTGTTCTAGAGTAATTATTTAGAAGTGGACTTGCAGGGTCATAAGTTATTATGCACATTTTAAATTTTGCTAGTAACAACCAAATTACTATCCAAAGGGGCTGCATCAATTTATACTGCCACCAGAAATGTGTAAGTTCCCATTTCCCTCATCGCCACTTAAGTTTCTACAAGAAACATTATCTCATTGTTTTAATTTCCATCTCCCTTTTAAACATATACTTGAATGGTCACTGGACATGAGTCTTTCTTCTTTTCCAAACTGTATTTCCTTTGGTCATTTTTCGATTGGATTGTCTTGAAAAAAAAAAAAATCAATGTGCAGAGTTATACTATTTGGATAGAAATTCTTTGACATACATGTTGCAAATAATTTCACCCAGAGTTTCTCTTTTAACTTTGTATTTTTTTTTTTTTACTATATATAGTATTTTAATTTTGTTGCAGTAAGCTTTATTAATCTTTTCTTAGCTATGTTTTATATGACATCTTTCCCCACTCCTATTTCCCAACTCTTATTAAGTTTAATAATTATTAAATGGTAGATTCTCTTAGATTTCCTATTACATGGTCTGTAAAAAAACAGGGAAAGTTTGCCTCTTCCTGGTTCTTATGCCTCCTATTTTTCCCTTGTCTTCTCACATTAGTTGGGACTTCTTGTGCAATGATGAATAGATGGAAATATAATATGCATCCTTATCTCATCTGACTTTCATTGAGATGCTGCTAAAGATACACCCTAAAGTATAATGTTTTCTGCTCGCTTTAGATACATGGCCTTCATTAAGTCAAGGCAGCTCTCTTTTATTTCTAGTTTGCTAAGCCATGTTGCTTTTTTTCATCATTAATGATTGATAAATTTTAATCAGATGCTTTCTCTCATCTACTGAAACAATTACAAAATATTTCTCATTTAATGTAGTGATATGATGAAATACATTAATATATTTTCTAACCCTAAATCATTCCTGCAATTTTAAGGTAACTTCTATTTGGTCATGAAGTATTTTTATTTTTACATTACTGGATTTGATTTGGATTTTATTTAAGATTTGTACATCTGTGATCATAAAGAGGTTGGCTCTATTATTTTTTCATACTCTCCTTGTCTAGTTTTGGTTTCAAAATCAACTAGTTCCATCAAATGAGTTAGGCAGCATGCTTTCTTTGTTTATTCTGTTCGTATGTCAGCTCCACATGTTTGGTAAATGTCACAGGTAAAAACTATCTAAGCCTACTGCTGTTTGAAGTTTGTTGACAGAAGGTACATATTTTTTACAACTGATAAAAAAGCAAATTCTTTTACTTGAAGGCTTATTTCTTTTACTTACTTTTTTCCTAAATCCCTGGTAAGTATTACTTCAGCCACATTCCAAGTGATTTTTATAGCCTTATATAGAAAATGCATCATGTAAACAGCATATTTTGGGGTTTTGTTTTGAATTTAGTATGACGACCTTACTCTTTCACAGAGGGTATTTGGTCTAATTATATTTAATTTAGTGACTGATACAACTGGATTTATTATTACTATCTATTTTCTATTTCCCATCTATTTGATGTGACTTTTTCTTTTGAATTAACCAAATATTTTATTAATCCTTTTTTTCTCTATTAACATGGTAATTACACATATATTTACCATTATTATAGTGGTTACCTTGGACATTATAACATCAAACTTTGACTTGTTAATCTAATCAAATGTATCACATTTATCATTTCTCCAATAAGAACAGTACTTTGCAACACTTTGATTCCATTTATCCTACCTCTGCCTTTTGCACTGTTGTTGTCATATATTTTAATTATACAAATATTGTTTAACTCAACATGAGATTATTTTTGTTTTTTGCCCCATTAATATTCAATTATCTTAAATGATGCATATGCCTATTCTGGTCCTCTTCATTCCTTACTGAATTTCTGTGTTTCCCATTAGGATCATTTTATTTCTGGCTGAAGAACTCCATTTAGCTTTTATTTTAGTTCAGGTGCACTGGCAACAAATTGTTTTGTTTGTCTGAAAACATCTTTATTTCACCTTCATTTTTGGAAGATATTTTTGCTGTGTATAGGATTATAGGTTACAAGTTTTCTTTCTTTCAGCACTGTAAACATGTCATTCTACTGTTGTATGGCTTCCACTGTTTATGTCAGTATTAAAGGTACTGTGCATTTTCTTCTCTGGTGGGCTTTTAAGATTTTTCTCTTTGTCTATGATTTTCCAGCATTTTGACTATGATGTGGTTTCCTTCGTATTTATCCTGCTTGGGATTAGTAGAATTAATTGAATCTGATGTGTTTGATATGTTTCATTAGTTTTGCTCATTATCTCTTTATGTATTGTTGCTTCCTTATTTTCAATCTGTCCTCTAGTTTAAGACACTATTTACACACATTACATCATTTTACTGAATCTAATAACATCCCTTACTCTCCTTCCTTCCTTCCTCCCTCCCTTCCTTCCTTCCTTCCCTTCTTTCTTTCTGTGCTTCAGCTTGGATTTTTTTCTATCGAATTGCCTTAAGTACACTAATGCTATTTTCTGATCTATCCAATTTGATGTTAAGCCATTCATTGAGTTCTTCAATTCAGATGTTATATTTTTCAATTCTAGAATGTTCACTTCAATGTTTTAGACATACTCATATTCTCTGGTGAATTCCCTATCTTTTCATCTGTTTTCAAGAATTTTTTCCCCTATTTTCTTGAACATATTAAAAATGGGTATTTTAAGGTTATTTTCTACTAACTCCAAGTTCTGAATCACTTCTAGGTCTGCTTCTATATTCTGTTTTGTTTATGTTTTTCTCTTGGTAATAGAGTCATAATGTTCTCCCTTTTATGCACCGAGTAATTTTTTATTGATTGTGTATAGGACACAGTGCACAATTGTTTAAAGGAAAAAAAAACCTACTGACAATACTTTTCCATCTGAGAAGATCCATCTAAATGTTCTGCTAGGCATTTAGAGAGTGGTGGTCTGATCACTTCCATTCAATCAGGGACTGAGCTGAATTAAGACTTACAATTTTGACAAAACTCAATTCAATCTTTAATTTAACCCTATTCTTATGGTGAGGCCCTTCAAGATTTTAAATTGAAGCTTGGCAGGTCTTTGTCCCCTCAACACAGAGAGAATGCAGAAAATTCCACTATGCTTTTCAGAGGTTTCTGGCTTAGATCTTTGTCCTGTTGTCCTGAATAGCTTCAGAATTAGGCACTCCAGCCCCGCTGAATTGCCACAAGCTGTACTGGTCACTCTGTCCTCATTAGTGACCCTCTATCAGAGGCCAAGCCCAGATTCCTCTAATACGGAGGTGAACAACGTTTTTCTGTAAAGGGTCAGATAGTAACTATTTTAGGCTTTCTGGCGGAATAGTCTTTATCACAAGTAGTCAACTCTGCCATTATAGCATGAAAGCAGCCACAGACAATATGTAAATGAATAAAGGAATGATTCTGGCTGTTTTCCAAAAAAACTTTATTTATAAAACAGGCAGCAGGCCAGACCTGGCCCATGGGCTATAGTGTGCTGATCTTTGCTCTTGCTGCACCCAGAATCAGTAAGTGTATCCAAAGGGAAAGTAGCTGGAAAATGTCAGTGTCAGTTCACCACCATCTCCAGGACTGTCAGCTCTGACCTGGCATATTCTTCAGACTCACATCCTGAAGATCTCTATCACTTCAGAAATTGCAAGACTAGTAAATTCAGCTCTTGTTTTCAGAAGTTTTCTGCTTAGCAGTTAGCTTTCCTTTAGCTTCAGAATTTGGCAAATATTTTGAAAAGGAAACTGGTCATGTGATTGAGGCAAATACCTTGAAAGGGAAACTGATTTCTGATTGAGTGACAATTGTGCCACTCTAGCCTCACACAATCACCAAAATTTTTGCTGATTTCTCTATCCACAAGCAATGCATGACCCACTGCCTGCACCAAACCCATATTCTCAACCTTTGGCTTACTCCCAGAATCAGTAAATTAACTCAGTGGAAAAGTGGCTATAGATTTTCAGTTCATCTCTGAGAAGTTCTCCCAAATCTAGATTTTTACCTTCTCAGTCCACATTGCTTCTGAAATCTTTAAAAATGTTATTTTTGTCTGGCTTTTCCAATTGTTTTTAGTGGGATCATAAACCTATTGCAAATTATTTCATCATTCCAGAATCAGAAACTATATCCTACTACTTTTGATATTTAAAATTTTCAGGACTTCCCTGGTGGCGCAGTGGTTAAGAATCTGCCTGCCAATGCAGGGGACACAGGTTCGAGCCCTGGTCCGGGAACATCCCACATGCTGCAGAGCAACTAAGCCCATGTGCAACAACTACTCAGCCTGCGCTCTAGAGCCCATGAGCCACAACTACTGAGCCCGCGTGCCACAACTACTGAAGTATGTGTGCCTAGAGCCCGTGCTCCACAACAAGAGAAGCCACTGCAATGAGAAGCCTGCCCACCACAACAAAGAGTAGCCCCCGCTCACCACAACTAGAGAAAGCCCGCATGCAGCAAAAAAGACCCAATGCAGCCAAAAATAAACAAATTTTTAAAAATAAAAATAAGATATTTAAAAAAATTTTTTTCATTATCACTCAATTCTAAGTATTTTTAAAATTTCCATTGTTATTTTTATTTATTCCAAGAATAACTCAAAGTGTGTTTTTAACTTTCCACACATATATATTTTAAACAATAAAATACATAAAATAAACTTTTTTTGTTATTGATTTTAACAATTATATTGTGATCAGAAAAAAATGCTCCATAAGACTACAAACACTTCACAGTTGTTAAGATGTGCTTTTTGGCCAACTATGGGTCAATTTTTTTAAATCATTATGTTTGAGCTTGAGAAGAATGTTTATTCTCTAATTGTTGAATCCATCACTGAATCATGTTGCTCATATCTTCAATTTCAAAAAATTTGGGGGAATCTTTTATCAATTTCTGATGTGACACTGAAATCTTCTACTACAATGGTGAATTTATCAAACTCTTTTTTAAGTATATAAATTAAAAAAATATATATTGTGGCTATGTTATTAGGTAATTAAAAGCTTAACATGCTTTTATCTTCCTGATGAGTTAAACCTTTGACCATTAGTTGCCCTCACTATGCTTAGTAATACCCTTTCCTGAAGTCTATTTTATCTAATATTAATATAACTATACAAGCTTTCTTTTAGTTAGCAGTTATCTGGTGATACTTTGATTTTCAGTATGCAATGTCATTAGGTTTTCTGTCTGTAGTTAGATTTCTTTTTATCCTAATTTGATGATCTCTGTTTTAAACTAAGATTAATTCACTTAAATTTACTGTTGTAAGCAACATAATTATTTGTCTTCTTACTTTGCAATTTCTACTCTTCCTGTTTTTTCCGTTTCACCTTCACTCCTTTGCTGCCTCCCCACTGATGTTTTCTAATTCCATTTTTTCTCCTGCACTGTTTTTTTAATCTTATTTCTTCTGTTTCTAGTCATTCAGTGGTCCTTCTTAAAATGTAAAATGCATACTTACCTTACTGTCCATAGCTACTAAAACTTACTCTTCTTCTTCCCCCCACCAAAAAAACCTCAGGATTCTTTAAAACCAATGACTTCTTCTCCTTTCTACATAATATTGCTATTAAAAACATTAGTACCTTGATTTATCTTACTCCCTCAAATAATTATCATCATCACTACTATCATAATTATAAAATATACTCAGTTTTTGCTTAAATTTACTCACATTTTCACTAATTTGTAATCAGACCTCTCTCTTCTGGCTCCTTTGCCTTCTTCAAGAAGTGATCCTTTTAGATGTTAAGTAAGCGTGTACTGATTCAAACTACTCTCAGCTTTTTTATATGTGAAAATGTCCTTATTTTTGTTCATTCTTTAACAATAGTTTAGCTGGGTAATCAATTTTAAGCTGACAGTTATTTTCTTAAGCCCACCTATCCACAAATGGACCCGCAGGCTTTTGTCTTGACCCTCACACAAAACTACGGTGACTGAGAATTCTAGATTTCTATAGCAGTAATTATAGGGAGCCCTGCCTTCTATGTTTACTTACCACTTGGATTTTAGCTCTTTAAATCCAAATTTTTCTCCAAGAGATTTCCCTATCATTGAAGAAAGTGCAGCTTTCTACTGAGAGCCACTGTTTAGCAGTGGGCTCCTGCAAATACTTTCTGCCTCACAGATAAAAAAGCCTGCAGCAGGATAAAGCACATGGTCCTCTGAAAAGGCATGTTTGGATTAAGGTGCACTGGACATATCATGGATTGGCTCTAGGAGAGCAACCCAACCCACTGATACTCTTTTTATAGTAAGGCTAAGCAGGCCTTGCAAAGGGAGACGAAGAGTCTGAACTTGTTGCCAGCTGCTTAGGGAAGGTGCATGTTTGAAACACCAGCTGTGACTATCTAAAAACATTATGGGAAGTTGAACCTGTGAGCCCCTTTTCCTTAATAAGGAGGTGCCAACAGTTCTAGTTCAATCTGGGAAAAGCCAGAAATGCCATTCATCAAACAATGGTGTTTGTCTCCACACAACTACTTTCTTGGTAGCTCAGTTATGTATTTAAAAGTTATTTTTTTGTAATTTATAGAGCTTCTAGGTTTTTTATAACAGAGGACTTTTTCAGAAACATCTAGTCAGCAACAATTCCAAAAGTGAAGTCAAATGATTGTTCCTTATTGTTAACTTCAAACCACCTCTCTAACTCATTTATATTAATTTCTTGTTCTGGAAAAAGTGCAATGTTATATCTATTTCTGAATATTATAGGGTATTCTTTTATTGAGAAATGTTTCCTTCTGACAAAATTTCAAACTATGAATGCCAAAGGTCTTTGAAGTCAGATTGTGTTTCTACATCTAAGGTAAAAATGGAATTTCTCATATTCAGAGCCAACTCATTGGCAACTTTCATGTATTCTTTATTATTAGAAGTTACCTAATTTCTGGATACTCAAGGTTTTATTGTGCCTAATTTTCTAAGAGTTAGGGAAAAAAAACTACCCTTAACATTAAAACCATACAAGATGTATTTTAATCATTTTCATTGATTTAGATGATATGTTTTACAGTGTTTTAGCACACTAAAGAGAAATCATTATGAATATCAGTTATTTTTTAAAGCATAAGTTAGAGCTTTCCTTAACGTTGAATATAAGATTTTAAATGTATACATCATGTTTATGCAAAGCAATTAGAGCAATTACAACTCCTACTGCAAGCAACAGAAACTGGGGGTGGCATCTCTAAGCCAGAGATTGCCTATACTAATAATTTATGTCTAATCATATAACTCATTGTTACCTGTCTCAGTACCTTAAAGCAAAAGTGCAAAATACTCTTCCTAAAGCATGCAATCCTTAAATTATCTAATAGAAATCTAAAATACTATGTTCCTACTCCATCTCTCAAGATCATACTCTTAATACACATATATTTGGTATAACAAAATAAACATATTAAAAATTATATATAGCACTAATTTTAATACAACCTAGTTTAAATTGCTCACCACTGGCAAAGTCGTTCAGACCATTTAAACTATATCTATCCACTACTCAATGTGGTGTAAAGTAATTCTCAGCCAGCATCTACACTTAGTTATCATGTGACAAATCCAGATATTCTGAGATCATATCCTCTGAACTCTTGTATTTCATTAATTTTCATTTGTTTTTCACTTTTGAGAAATCATACTAGAAAATATTAACATTAGAAACTGATCCCATCAGATGAAGAACGAAGAAAGGCTCTTAATATTGAAGTTAAAATGAGGTTGATTAGGGGCTTCCCTGGTGGCGCAGTGGTTGAGAATCTGCCACTAATGCAGGGCACACGGGTTCGAGCCCTGGTCTGGGAAGATCCCTACGTGCCGCGGAGCGGCTGGGCCCGTGAGCCACAATTACTGAGCCTGCACGTCTGGAGCCTGTGCTCCGAAACAAGAGAGGCTGCGATAATGAGAGGCCCATGCACCGCGATGAAGAGTGGCCCCCACTTGCCGCAACTGGAAAAAGCCCTCGCACAGAAACGAAGACCCAACACAGCCATAAAAAAAAAAAGAAAAAAAAAAAAATGAGGTTGATCAATCTCACTGAAAAAAGATATTCCCTAACAATGTCAACTGCATGCTTCTCTTAGTGAAAGTACTTTCAGAATAATATATGACAATTTCATCGAACTAAAGAAAGTGCAAAGTCTGGAATAAATAAGACAAGAACTTCATATACGTGAATTTGAAACAGACAAAGATGAAGAATAATAGAGCCAGTCAATGTTGAGTAGATTAATGTAATCTTTAGCTCAAATGAAAATTGTCAATAATGTTTGTTTCATGAATAAATATAATATGTTCCCTTTCTCACATAAATATTAAAGTACTATTTATATTACCAGGACACAATCAAAAACCAAACGATTTTTTTTTTAGTCTCCTGCTTTTTCTTTATTTTTATGAGAAAATCAATTTTGAAATAAGAATTCTTAATTATCTGCCACCTTGTAGGAAATTAACTACTACATTTACAAAAAAAAAATACTTCAAATAATATTTACTAAGTTATACCAATTTAATGAAAAATCACATAAATGACTTTACTTGCAGTTTTTAGGTACAGTTTTTGGCTTTATTTTAAAAAAAAATTGTCATGAAATGTCAAATCATCCAATACCCCTGAGAAAAATCACAGTAGTCTAATAAACTTAATAGCTGTGCCCCAAAATTGCTATCAATCATGAGGATATTGCTAGTAAAGACCTCATGGCTCTGTCCCTTACCAGGTTCATTTTTCCCCCACAATAAAACCTACAGATACACTAATATTATGATATCAGAATAAGTATACTGAAAGACTAATAGACTGCAATAATGAACTAGTACTTATAAGATAATTATTGGTAAGATAAAAACACAATGAAATAAGCATACAGTACAGTCTAAAGTAGAGTTTTTAAAAAATCAACTACATGAGTAAGTATAGGAAGGCCAACCTGACAATAATTCAGAATGGGCAAAATGTGGCATGGCAGGTAAAAATGCAAATCAAGCTACATAAACAGAGCTATAGTACATCCAATAAAGATGGTAACACTTCCACTGTATCTTTTGCACTGGAGAAGAGACATCAGTATGGCTGTGATGAGTTTTACATGGCACGCTCTTAAAAAGGCATTGACAAAGTATGCTCATTTTATATACATTATCCCCAGTCCTCAAAATAACTCTGAAGGTAGATCACCCTTCTACAGATAAAGTAATGTGCTTTAAGAGATAAAGCCAGGATCCAGACCAAAACTTGAATACAAGTCCATTCATCTCCATACTCTTTCTACCTACATAAGACTGCCTTAAAGTTTCCATGTAGCACCAGAAGGGACCATTAGGCAATACCTCACCTGTAGAATATTTGGAAACCATGTAATAAGGTATACCATGATTTCAACAAAAGTGGCAATTTTTGAAATGGGATCACAGATTTATATTATTAATGTAAATGTCTTCTGCCTCTTGCTTTACTTAACAGCTTCAATCCTAAAGTGTTGTATATAAATCAATTGTTAAAAACTGAATCCGGTTTTTCCCCACTGATAAATTATAAATAAGAACTGTTTTATCCTTATTATTAATTAATCATAATCTTCACAAACATCTTAAGAATTTTATCTGACCCTTTAATTTCTTACGTACTTTATAACATATAAATTAATTCCTAAAAATATGGCAGAAAAGTAGCAATTCAGAAAGATCCTATAGATTTACCTACTGTATAGCCAAAATTCCATATAACTAGGTTTATTAAAGCAAGACAACTTACATATAGAGAGAATTTTTTACCATACTTTTTTAAACTGACAATTCACTATCAAGTCTTTTCCTCCTGTCAATGGTCTAAAGAAACAAATACCGTGATTTATTTGAAAGTACAACCTACCCCAATCTATAGCATTAAAAAAAAAAAACAGTTCCATATGTACAAATATGTAATTCTACTGCCACCTTCTGGTAAAACACAATTCTTTATAGCACTTCTCCAAATGACAAACCTCCAGATATGAAATACCTCCTTTCTAATACTAGATTAATAAAAGCAGAATAAATAATTTTTACAAATGACAAAAAATACACTAAAAATAGAATTCTAGCAATAATGTTTATCAGTACATGTGATATGTTCTCTCAATAATGTTAACATTTATTGAGCACTTTACTGTATTTGAGCACTTATAGATTTATGAGCAAAATGGAGATTAATTCTCTTAATAACCTTATAAAGTGGAATGATTATTCCCATTTTACAGACGAAGAAACTGAGAATCAAAGAAATCAAGTGGTTTGCCTGAGGCACACAGCTAGTAAATGGCAGAGGCTCTGAATTCGGAAGCAGACTGATACCAATGACCCTGCCTTTGATTATTATTCTGTAATACCCTCTATAACATCACATAATAGACATTAAGTTGATTTAACTCATTTAGGACATTAAACCTTAATTTAGTGGGATAGAGCAACAATATTACAATTAGTGAGGAGATTAAAAGAGTCATAGAACATAGAATCAAGGAGTTAAAAGAAACCTTAAAGGTCCCACAACATACTTTTCCATATACTTCAGAACTTTATTCCTTAAACACAATGGATTAAGTCCTAATATTCTAATTTTATAAATAATATCATGTCATTTTTAGATTTTTCAAAATTTAAAAATTTTAGGTTCTATATGTTCAGTGTTTAAATTAAAATTATCTTTGCTTTGATACAGTTTGAAATATTAATAAACACTAGTAAGAAATTACTATCCCTAGCCAACATATTTACTAATTTATATAAGAGACGTTTTATTTACACAAAAGGATATACTATATTCTGCTATACTATTTATACACACTGATATCTTAAAAGTCATAAACCAATTCAATGGATGCTTTTGTTAACTGTACAAAGTGAAATAAATTGTGTTAAAAAAATCTGCCCATAACACAGTATTTTTAAACTATAACAATCAGAACTTTATGTGTAAAAGCTTTTGCACAGCAAAGGAAATAAACAAAAAGAAAAGACAACCCATGGAATGGGAGAAAATATTTGCAAATGATGAGACCAACAAGGAATTAATTTCTAAAGTATACAAACAGTTCATACAGCTCAATATCAAAAAAAAAAACAACCCAATCAAAAAATGGGCAAAAGACCTAAATAGCCATTTCTCCGAAGAAGACATACAGATGGCCAACAGACACATGAAAAGATGCTCAACATTGCTAATTATTAGAGAAATGCAAGTCAAAACTATAATGATGTATCACCTCACACTGGTCAGAATGGCCATCAACAGAAATTCTACAAATAATAAGTGCTGGAGAGAGTGTGGAGAAAAGGGAACCCTCCTACACTGTTGATTGGAATATAAATTGGTGCAGCTGCTATGGAGAACAGTATGAAGGTTCCTTAAAAAACTAAAATAAAGTTATCACATGACCCAGCAATCCCACTCCTGGGCATATATCCAGAAAAGACAAAAACTCTAATTCAAAAAGATACATGCATCCCTATGTTTATAGTGGCATTATTTACAATAGCCAAGACACGGAAACAACCTAAATGTCCATCAAGAGATGAATGGATAAAGAAGATGTGTTATATAAATATAATGGAATATTACTCTGTCATAATGCCATTTGCAGCAACATGGATGGATCTAGAGATTATCATACTAATGAAGTAAGTCAGATAAAAACAAATATCATGTACCACTTATATGTAGAATCTAAAAAATAATACAAATGAACTGATTTAAATACAAAACAGAAACAGACTCACAAACATAGAAAACAAACTTATGGTTACCAAAGGGGAAGGGGGTGGAGGGATAAAAAAGGAGTTTGGGATTAGCAGATACACACTACTATATATAAAATAAACAGCAAAGTCCTACTGTATAGCACAGGGAACTATATTTGATATCTTGCAATAACCTATACTAGAAAAGAATCTGAAAAAGAATATGTATATGTACATATAAATAAATCACTTTGCTGTACACCTGGAACTAACACAAAATTGTAAATCAACTATACTTCAATTAAAAAAAAAACTTTGTGTGTATATAAAATGACAAAATAGATAATTTAATCATCAGTTTTGGTATCTTTATAAATCAAATAACCACATGCAATTTATGCTCTGAAATTCTACTTTAATGAGCTTCTGAATAACTGCGACCAACAGTTATAAATAACAATATAAAATAAGTGGCCAAATAACATGCCTAAGGTAATATAGAATTGTGCCAATGAGTAAATTAATCACTTTGAAAAATATGTAGAATAGTAGGGGAGAAATCCTATCAACTACTGTTTGAGCCATTTTGACAAATCTTTGGTTCATAAAGTTTCATAATCATATCAACTTACTATGAACAATTTTCAGCGAATTGTTTGATCACAAAGCTTCATATTCCTCACAATCTATTTTGGCCAATTTCAAAACACATGTTTCTACTGAATATGTACATTTAAATTCGATTTAATTTCTTCATAAACATTATAAATAGAGAGTAGAATTCATATGTTCAATGATATAATAAATACTATAGGAGGTCTTTTACATTTCCATATAAATTTTAGAATCAGTCTGTCAATCTCTACAGAAAAAAGCCTGCTGGGATTTTGATTGGGATTGAGTTGATCAATACCAGAATCAATAAAAATCCCAGAATACAGTCAATATAAAAATTAATTGTACTTCTATATTTGAGCAACAAATGGAAAATAAATTTTTAAAATATCACTTAAAATAGCATGAAAAACAAAAATACTTAGGAATAAATTTAATGAAAAGTGTGGAAGACCTCTACACTGAAAACTATAAAACAATGCAGAGAGAAATTATAGGAGATCTAGATAAATGCAGAGATAAGTTCATGGATAGAGGACTCAATTTTGTTAAGGTATCTATACTCCTTAACAACTTGTCTATAAAAATTAATACATGGAGTCAATCCAATTCCAATCAAAATTCCAGTAGGCTTTTTTTTTTTTTTTAGAAATAGGCTGATTCTAAAATTTATATGGAAACAAAGGATCTAGAATAGTCAAAAGAACCTTTAAAAAAGAAAAACTGATTTGTAGGACTTATACAACCTTATTTCAAGACTTATTACAATTCTAAAATAATCAAGACAGTGTAATACTGGTATAAATGAGACACAGTTCAATGCAACAGAGTACAGTTCAGAAACAGACCCACACATATATATATGGTCACGTGATTTTTGACAAAGGCACCAAAATAATGTAATAAGGAATTAAATCTTTTCAATATATGGTGCTGGAATAACTAGATATCCATATGGAAAAAAATGAACCTCAACCCCTACCTAACACTATACTCAAAAATTAATTCAAAATAAATCATAGGCCTAAATTTAAAAGGTAAAAGTATAAAACTTCTAGAAGAAAATAAAGGAAAGTCTTTATGACCTTGATTTAGCTTTAAAATCCTTGTACAAAGGGCATTAAGCATAAAGAAAAAAGTGATAAATGAACTTCATCAATATTAAATCTCCTACTCTTCAAAAAAAGACATTAAGAATATGATAGGCAAGGGAGAGGAACCAAGATGGCAGAGTAGAAGGACGTGCTCTCACTCCCTCTTGCGAGAGCACCAGAATCACAGCTAACTGCTGAACAATCATCGACAGGAAGACACTGGAGCTCACCAAAAAAGATACCCCACATCCAAAGACAAAGGAGAAGCCAAAATGAGACGGTAGGAGGGGCACAATCACAGTAAAATCAAATCCCGTAACTGCTGGGTGGGTGACTCACAGACTGGAGAACACTTATACCACAGAAGTCTACCCACTGGAGTGAAGGTTCTGAGCCCCACGTCAGGCATCCCAATCTGGGGGTCCGGCAACGGGAGGAGGAATTCATAGAGAATTAGACGTTGAAGCCTAGTGGGAATTGATTGCAGGACTTCGACAGGACTGGGGGAAACAGAGACTCCACTCTTGGAGGGCACACACAAAGTAGTGTGTGCATCGGGACCCAGGGGAAGGAGCAGTGGCCACAGTGGAGACAGAACCAGACCTACCTGCTGGTGTTGGAGGGTCTCCTGCAGAGACGGGGGGGTGGCTGTGGCTCACCATGGGGAGGGGGACACTGGTAGCAGAAGTTCTGGGAGGTGCTCCTTGGCATGAGCCCTCCCAGAGTCTGTCATTAGCCGACCCAAGGAGCCCAAGTAGGCTCCAGTGTTGGGTTGCCTCGGGCCAAACAACCAACAGGGAGGGAACACAGCCCCACCCATCAACAGTCAAGTGGATTAAAGTTTTACTGAGCTCTGCCCACCAGAGCAACAGTCAGCTCTACCCACCACCAGTCCCTCCCATCAAGCCTCTTAGATAGCCTCATCCACCAGAGGGCAGACAGAAGAAGCAAGAAGAACTACAAACCTGCAGCCTGTGGAACAAAAACCACATTCACAGAAAGAGAGACAAGATGAAAAGGCAGAGGGCTATGTACCAGATGAAGAAAAAAGATAAAACCCCAGAAAAACAACTAAATAAAGTGGAGATAGGAAACCTTCCAGAAAAAGAATTCAGAATAATGATAGTGAAGATGATCCAGGACCTCGGAAAAAGAATGGAGGCAAAGATCGAGAAGATGCAAGAAATGTTTAACAAAAACCTAGAAGAATTAAAGAACAAACAAACAGAGATGAACAATACAATACTGAAATGAAAACTACACTAGAAGGAATCAATAGCAGAATAACTGAGGCAGAAGAACGGATAAGTGACCTGGAAGACAGAATGGTGGAATTCACTGCCATGCAACAGAATAAAGAAAAAAGAATGAAAAGAAATGAAGACAGCCTAAGAGACCTCTGGGACAACATTAAACGCAACAACATTCGCATTATAGGGGTCCCAGAAGGAAAAGAGAGAGCGAAAGGACCAGAGAAAATATTTGAAGAGATTATAGTCGAAAACTTCCCTAACATGGGAAAGGAAATAGCCACCCAAGTCCAGGAAGCACAGCGAGTCCCATATAGGATAACCCCAAGGAGAAACACGCCAAGACACATAGTAATCAAATTGGCAAAAATTAAAGACAAAGAAAAATTATTGAAAGCAGCAAGGGAAAAACGAAAAATAACATACAAGGGAACACCCATAAGGTTAACAACTGATTTCTCAGAAGAAACTCTAAAAGCCAGAAGGGAGTGGCATGATATCCTTAAAGTAATGAAAGGGAAGACCCTACAACCAAGATTACTCTACCCGGCAAGGATCTCATTAAGATTCGATGGAGAAATCAAAAGCTTCACAGACAAGCAAAGGCTAAGAGAATTCAGCACCACCAAACCAGCTCTACAACAAATGCTAAAGGAACTTCTCTAAGCGGGAAACACAAGAGAAGAAAAAGATCTACAAAAACAAACCCAAAACAATTAAGAAAATGGTCATAGGAACATACATATCGATAATTACCTTAAACATGAATGGATTAAATGCTCCAACCAAAAGACACAGGCTTGCTGAATGGATACAAAAACAAGACCCATATATATGCTGTCTACAAGACACTCACTTCAGACCTAGGGACACATACAGACTAAAAGTGAGGGGATGGAAAAAGATATTCCATGCAAAGGGAAATCAAAAGAAAGCTAGAGTAGCTATACTCATATCAGATAAAATAGACTTTAAAATAAAGAATGTTACAAGAGACAAGGAAGGACACTACATAATGATCAAGGGATCAATCCAAGAAGAAGATATAACAATTATAAATATATATGCACCCAACATAGGAGCACCTCAATACATAAGGCAACTGCTAACAGCTATAAGAGGAAATCGACAGTAACACAATAATAGTGGGGGACTTTAACACCTCACTTACACCAATGGACAGATCATCCAAAATGAAAATAAATAAGGAAACAGAAGCTTTAAATGATGCAATAGGCCAGATAGATTTAACTGATATTTATAGGACATTCCATCCAAAAACAGCAGATTACACTTTCTTCTCCAGCGTGTACCGAACATTCTTCAGGATAGGTCACATCTTGGGTCACAAATCAAGCCTCAGTAAATTTAAGAAAATTGAAATCATATCAAGCATCTTTTCTGACCACAACGCTATGAGATTAGAAATGAATTACAGGGGAAAAAACGTAAAAAACACAAACACATGGAGGCTAAACAATATTTTACTAAATAACCAAGAGATCACTGAAGAAATCAAAGAGGAAATCAAAAAATACCTAGAGACAAATGACAATGAAAACACGATGCTCCAAAACCTATGGGATGCAGCAAAAGCAGTGTTAAGAGGGAAGTTTATAGCTATACAAGCCTACCTCAAGAAACAAGAAAAATCTCAAGTAAACAATCTAACCTTACACCTAATGGAACTGGAGAAAGAAGAACAAACAAAACCCAAAGTTACCAGAAGGAAAGAAAGCATAAAGATCAGAGCAGAAATAAATGAAATAGAAAAAAAGAAAACAATAGCAAAGATCAATAAAACTAAAAGCTGGTTCTTTGAGAAGATAAACAAAATTGATAAACCATTAGCCAGACTCATCAAAAAAAAAGGGAGAGGACTCAAATCAATAAAATTAGAAATGAAAACGGAGAAGTTACAACAGACACTGGAGAAATACAAAGCATCCTAAGAGACTACTACAAGCAACTCTATGCCAATAAAATGGACAACCTGGAAGAAATGGACAAATTCTTAGAAAGGTATAACCTTCCAAGACTGAACCAGGAAGAAACAGAAGATATGAACAGACCAATCACAAGTAATGAAATTGAAACTGTGATTAAAAATCTTCCAACAAACAAAAGTCCAGGACCAGATGGCTTCACAGGTGAATTCTATCAAACATTTAGAGAAGAGCTAACACCCATCCTTCTCAATCTCTTCCAAAAAACTGCGGAGGAACGCTCCCAAGCTCATTCTATGAGGCCACCATCAACCTGATACCAAAACCAGACAAACATACTACAAAAAAAGAAAATTACAGACCAATATCACTGATGAATGTAGATGCAAAAATCCTCAACAAAATACTAGCAAACAGAATCCAACAACACATTAAAAGGATCATACACCATGATCAAGTGGGATTTATGCCAGGGATGCAAGGATTCTTCAATATACGCAAATCAATCAATGTGATACACCATATTAACAAATTGAAGAAGAAAAACCATATGATCATCTCAATAGATGCACAAAAAACTTTTTACAAAATTCAACACCCATTTATGATTAAAACTCTCCAGAAAGTGGGCACAGAGGGAACCTACCTCAACATAATAAAGGCCATATATGAAAAACCCACAGCAACCATCATTCTCAATGGTGAAAAACCGAAACCATTTCCTCTAAGATCAGGAACGAGACAAGGATGTCCACTCTCACCACTATTATTCAACATAGTTCTGGAAGTCCTAGCCACGGCAATCAGAGAAGAAAAAGAAATAAAAGGAAAACAAACTGGAAAAGAAGAAGTAAAACTGTCACTGTTTGCAGATGACATGATACTATACATAGCGAATCCTAAAAATGCCAACAGAAAACTACTAGAGCTAATCAATGAATTTGGTAAAGTTGCAGGATACAAAATTAATGCACAGAAATCTCTTGCATTCCTATACACTAATGAGGAAAAATCTGAAAGAGAAATTATAGAAACACTCCCATTTACCATTGCAACAAAAAGAATAAAATACCTAGGAATAAACCTCCCTAAAGAAACAAAAGACCTGTATGCAGAAAACTAAAAGACACTGATGAAAGAAATTAAAGATGATACCAACAGATGGAGAGATATATCATGTTCCTGGATTGGAAGAATCAATATTGCGAAAATGACTATACTACCCAAAGCAATCTACAGATTCAATGCAATCCCTATCAAATTACCAATGGCATTTTTTACGGAACTATAATAAATCATCTCAAAATTTGTATGGAGACACAAAAGACCCTGAATAGCCAAAGCAGTCTTGAGTGAAAAAAACGGAGCTGGAGGAATCAGACTCCCAGTCTTCACACTATACTACAAAGCTACAGTAATCAAGACAATATGGTACTGGCACAAAAACAGAAATATAGATCAATGGAACAAGATAGAAAGCCCAGAGATAAACCCACGCACCTATGGTGAACTAATCTATGACAAAGGAGGCAAAGATATACAATGGAGAAAAGACAGTCTCTTCAGTAAGTGGTGCTGGGAAAACTGGACAGCTATATGTAAAAGAATGAAATTAGAACACTCCCTAACACCATATACAAAAATAAACTCAAAATGGATTAAAGACCTAAATGTAAGACCAGACACTATAAAACTCTTAGAGGAAAACATAGGAAGAACACTATTTGACATAAATCACAGCAAGATCTTTTTTGATACACCTCGTAGAGTAATGGAAATAAAAACAAAAATAAACGAATGGGACCTAATGAAACTTAAAAGCTTTTGCACAGCAAAGGAAACCATAAACAAGACGAAAAGACAACCCTCAGAATGGAAGAAAATATTTGCAAACGAATCAACGGACAAATGATTAATGTCCAAAATATATAAACACCTCATGCAGCTCAATATGAAAGAAACAAACAACCGAATCCAAAAATGGGGAGAAGATCTAAATAGACATTTCTCCAGAGAAGACATACAGATGGCCAAGAAGCACATGAAAAGCTGCTCAACATCACTAATTATTAGAGAAATGCAAATCAAAACTACAATGAGGTATCACCTCACACCAGTTAGAATGGGCATCATCAGAAAATCTACAGAACCAGGCAAGATGGCGGAAGAGTAAGACGCGGAGATCACCTTCCTTCCCACAGATACATTAGAAATACATCTACACGTGGAACTGCTCCTACAGAGCACCCACTGAACGCTGGCAGAAGACGTAAGACCTCCCAAAAGGCAAGAAACTCCCCTCGTACTTGGGTAGGGCAAAAGAAAAAAGAAATAACAGAGACAAAAGAATAGGGACGGCACCTGCACCAGTGGGAGGGAGCTGTGAAGGAGGAAAGGTTTCCACACACTAGGAAGCCCTTTCACAGGTGGAAACTGCGGGGGGCAGAGGGGGGAATCTTCGGAGCCACGGAAGAGAGCACAGCCACAGGGGTGCGGAGGGCAAAGCGGAGAGATTCGCGCACAGAGGATCGGCGCCAACCAGCACTCACCAGCCCAAGAGGCTTGTCTGCTCACCCGCCGGGGCAGGCGGGGGCTGGGAGCTGAGTCTCGGGCTTCGGTCGGATTGCAGGGAGAGGACTGGGGTTGGCGGCGTGAACACAGCCTGAAGGGGTTAGCGCACCACAGCTGGCCGGGAGGGAGTCCGGGAAAAAGTCTGCAGCTGCCGAAGAGGCAAGAGACTTTTTCTTGCCTCTTTGTTTTGCGGTGCGCAAGGAGAGGGGATTCAGAGCACTGCCTAAACGAGCTCCAGAGACGGGCGCGAGCTGCGGCGATCAGCGCGGACCCCAGAGACGGGCATGAGACGCTAAGGCTGCTGCTGCTGCCACCAAGAAGCCTGTGTGCGAGCACAGGTCACTATCCACACCGCCCCACCCGGGAGCCTGTGCAGCCTGCCACTGCCAGGCTCCCGTTATCCAGGGACAACTTCCCCGGGAGAACGCACGGTGCGCCTCAGGCCGCTGCAATGTCACGCCGGCCTCTGCCGCCGCAGGCTCACCCCGCATCCGTACCCTTCCCTCCCCACCGCCTGAGTGAGCCAGAGCCCCTGAAGCAGCGGCTCCTTTAACCCCGTCCTGTCTGAGTGAAGAGCAGACATTCTCAGGCGACCTACACGCAGAGGCAGGTCCAAATCCAAATCTGATCCCCGGGAGCTGTACGAACAAAGAAGAGAAAGGGAAATTTCTCCCAGCAGCCTAAGAAGCAGCGGATTAAAGCTCCACAAACAACTTGATGTACCTACATCTGTTGAATACCTGAATAGACAACGAATCATCCCAAATTCAGGAGGTGGACTTTGGGAGCAGGATATATTAATTTTTCCCCTTTTCCTTTTTTTGTGAGTGTATATGTGTATGCTTCTGGGTGAGATTTTGTCTGTATAGCTTTGCTTTCACCATTTGTCCTAAGGTTTAGTCCGTCCATTTTTGTTTGTTTTTTTTTTTTTTACTTAAAAAATTTTTTTTCTTAACAGATTTTTTCTTAATAATTTTTCCTTTTTTTTATTTTAAAAAATTAAAAAAATTTTTTTCTTAGTAATTTTTTTATTTTTTATTTTAAAAAATTAAAAAATTTTTTCCTTAATAAATTTTTTCTTAACAATTTTTTCTTATTCTTTATTATAATAGCTTTATTTTATTTTGTTTTATTTTATTTTATCCTCTTTCTTTATTTTTTTCTCCCTTTTATTCTGAGCCGTGTGGATGAAAGGCTCTTGGTGCTCCAGCCAGGCATCAGGGCTGTGCCTCTGAGGTGGGAGAGCCAACTTCAGGACACTGGTCCACAAGAGACCTCCCAGCTCCACGTAATACCAAACAGTGAAAATCTCTCAGAGATCTCCATCTCAAAATCAAGACCCAGCTTCACTCAACCACCAGCAAGCTACAGTGCTGGACACCCTATGCCAAACAACTAGCAAGACAGGACCACAGCCCCATCCATTAGCACAGAGGCTGCCTAAAATAATAATAAGGCCACAGAAACCCCAAAACACACCACCAGACGTGGACGTGCCCACCAGAAAGACAAGAACCAGCCACATCCACCAGAACACAGGCACTAGTCCCCTCCACCAGGAAGCCTACACAATCCACTGAACCAACCTTAGCCACTGGGGACAGATACCAAAAACAACGGGAACTACGAACCTGCAGCCTGTGAAAAGGAGACCCCAAACACAGTAAGATAAGCAAAATGAGAAGACAGAAAAACACACAGCAGATGAAGGAGCAGGGTCAAAACACACCAGACCTAACAAATGAAGAGGAAATAGGCAGCCGAGCTGAAAAAGAATTCAGAATAATGATATTAAAGATGATCCAAAATCTTGGAAATAGAATAGACAAAATGCAAGAAATATTTAACAAGGACGTAGAAGAACTAAAGAGGAACCAAGCAGCGATGAAAAACACAATAAATGAAATTAAAAATACTCTAGAAGGGATCAATAGCAGAATAACTGAGGCAGAAAAACGGGTAAGTGACCTGGAAGATAAAATAGTGGAAATAACTACCGCAGATCAGAATAAAGAAAAAAGAATGAAAAGAACTGGGGACAGTCTCAGAGACCTCTGGGACAACATTAAACGCACCAACATTCGAATTATACGGGTCCCCGAAGAAGAAGAGAAAAAGAAAGGGACTGAGAAAATATCTGAACAGATTATAGTTGAAAAATTCCCTAATATGGGAAACGAAATAGTTAATCCAGTCCTGGAAGCACAGAGAGTCCCATACAGGATAAATCCAAGGAGAAACACGCCAAGACACATATTAATCAAATTATCAAAAAGTAAATATAAAGAAAACATATTAAAAGCAGCAAGGGAAAAACAACAAATAACACACAAGGGAATCCCCATAAGGTTAACTGCTGATCTTTCAGCAGAAACTCTGCAAGCCAGAAGGGAGTGGCAGGATATACTTAAAGTGATGGAGGAGAAAAACCTACAACCAAGATTACTCTACCCAGCAAGGGTCTCATTCAGATTTGATGGAGAAATTAAAACCTTTACAGACAAGCAAAAGCTGACAGAGTTCAGCACCACCAAACCAGCTTTACAACAAATGCTAAAGGAACTGCTCTAGGCAAGAAACACAAGAGAAGGAAAACACCTACAATAACAAACCCAAAACATTTAAGAAAATGGGAATAGTAACATTCATATCGATAATTACCTTAAATGTAAATGGATTAAATGCTCCCACCAAAAGACACAGGCTGGCTGAATGGATACAAAAACAAAACCCATATATATGTTGTCTACAAGAGACCCACTTCAGACCTAGGGACACATACAGACTGAAAGTGAGGGGATGGAAAAAGATATTCCATGCAAATGGAAATCAAAAGAAAGCTGGAGTAGCAGTTCTCATATCAGACAAAATGACTTTAAAATAAAGACAATTACAAGAGACAAAGAAGGAAACTATATAATGATCAAGGGGTCAATCCAAGAAGAAGGTATAACAATTGTAAATATTTATGCACCCAACATAGGAGCACCTCAATACATAAGGCAAATACTAACAGCCATAAAAGGGGAAATCGACAGTAACACAATCATAGTAGGGGACTTTAACACCCCACTTTCACCAATGGACAGATCATCCAAAATGAAAATAAATAAGGAAACACAAGCTTTAAATGATACATTAAACAAGATGGACTTAATTGATATTTATAGGACATTCCACCCAAAAACAACAGAATACACATTTTTCTCAAGTGCTCATGGAACATTCTCCAGGGTAGAACATATCTTGGGTCACAAATCAAGCCTTGGTAAATTTAAGAAAATTGAAATCGTATCAAGTATCTTTTCCGACCACAACACTATGAGACTAGATATCAATTACAGGAAAAGTTGTGTAAAAAATACAAACACATGGAGGCTACACAATACACTACTTAATAACGAAGTGATCACTGAAGAAATCAAAGGGGAAATCAAAAAATACCTAGAAACAAATGACAATGGAGACACGACGACCCAAAACCTATGGGATGCAGCAAAAGCAGTTCTAAGAGGGAAGTTTATAGCAATACAAGCCTACCTCAGGAAACAGGAAACATCTTGAATAAACAACCTAACCTTGCACCTAAAGCAATTAGAGAAAGAAGAACAAAAAAACCGCAAAGTTAGTAGAAGGAAAGAAATCATAAAGATCAGATCAGAAATAAATGGAAAAGAAATGAAGGAAATGATAGCAAAGATCAAAAAAACTAAAAGCTGGTTCTTTGAGAAGATAAACAAAATTGATAAACCATTAGCCAGACTCATCAAGAGAAAAAGGGAGAAGACTCAAATCAATAGAATTAGAAATGAAAAAGGAGAAATAACAACTGACACTGCAGAAATACAAACGATCATGAGAGATTACTACAAGCAACTCTATGCCAATAAAATGAACAACCTGTAAGAAATGGACAAATTCTTAGAAATGCACAACGTGCCAAGACTGAACCAGGAAGAAATAGAAAATATGAACAGACCAATCACAAGCACTGAAATTGAAACTGTGATTAAAAATCTTCCAACAAACAAAAGCCCAGGACCAGATGGCTTCACAGGCGAATTCTATCAAACATTTAGAGAAGAGCTAACACCTATCCCTCTCAAACTCTTCCAAAGTATTGCAGAGGGAGGAACACTCCCCAACTCATTGTACGAGGCCACCATCACCCTCATACCAAAACCAGACAAAGATGTCACAAAGAAAGAAAACTACAGGCCAATATCACTGATGAACATAGATGCAAAAATCCTCAACAAAATACTAGCAAACAGAATCCAACAGCACATTAAGAGGATCATACACCATGATGAAGTGGGGTTTATTCCAGGAATGCAAGGATTCTTCAATATACGCAAATCAATCAACGAGATACATCATATTAACAAATTGAAGGAGAAAAACCATATGATCATCTCAATAAATGCAGAGAAAGCTTTCGACACAATTCAACACCCATTTATGATAAAAGCCCTGCAGAATGTAGGCATAGAGGGAACTTTCCTCAACATAATAAAGGACATATATGACAAACCCACAGACAACATTGTCCTCAATGGTGAAAAACTGAAACCATTTCCACTAAGATCAGGAACAAGACAAGGTTGCCCACTCTCACCACTATTATTCAACATACTTTTGGAAGTTTTAGCCACAGCAATTAGAGAAGAAAAAGAAATAAAAGGAATCCAAATCGGAAAAGTAGAAATAAAGCTGTCACTGTTTGCAGATGGCATGATACTATACATAGAGAATCCCAAAGATGCTACCAGAAAACTACTAGAGCTAATCAATGAATTTGGTAAAGTAGCAGGATACAAAATTAATGCACAGAAATCTCTTGCATTCCTATACACTAATGATGAAAAATCTGAAAGTGAAATTAAGAAAACACTCCCGTTTACCACTGCAACAAAAAAAATAAAATATCTAGGAATAAACCTACCTAAGGAGACAAAAGACCTGTATGCAGAAAATTATAAGACACTGATGAAAGAAATTAAAGATGATACAAATAGATGGAGAGATATACCATGTTCTTGGATTGGAAGAATCAACATTGTGAAAATGACTCTACTACCCAAAGCAATCTACAGATTCAATGCAATCCCTATCAAACTACCACAGGCATTTTTCACAGAACTAGAACAAAACATTTCACAATTTGTATGGAAACACAAGAGACCCCGAATAGCCAAAGCAATCTTGAGAACGAAAAATGGAGCTGGAGGAATCAGGCTCCCTGACTTCAAACTATATTACAAAGCTACAGTAATCAAGACAGTTTGGTACTGGTACAAAAACAGAAATATAGATCAATGGAACAGGATAGAAAGCCCAGAGATAAACCCACGCACATATGGTCACCTTATCTTTGATAGAGAAGGCAAGCATATACAGTGGAGAAAAGACAGCCTCTTCAATAAGTGGTGCTGGGAAAACTGGACAGGTACATGTAAAAGTATGAAATTAGAACACTCCCTAACACCATACACAAAAATAAACTCAAAATGGATTAAAGACCTAAATGTAAGGCCAGACACTATCAAACTCTTAGAGGAAAACATAGGCAGAACACTCTATGACATAAATCACAGCAAGATCCTTTTTGACCCAACTCCTAGAGAAATGGAAAAAATAACACAAATAAACAAATGGCACCTAATGCAACTTAAAAGCTTTTGCACAGCAAAGGAAACCATAAACAAGACCAAAAGACAACCCTCAGAATGGGAGAAAATATTTGCAAATGAAGCAACTGACAAAGGATTAATCTCCAAGATTTACAAGCAGCTCATGCAGCTCAATAACAAAAAAACAAACAACCCAATCCAAAAATGGGCAGAAGACCTAAATCAACATTTCTCCAAAGAAGATATACAGATTGCCAACAGACACATGAAAGAATGCTCAACATCATTAATCATTAGAGAAATGCAAATCAAAACTACAATGAGATATCATCTCACACTGGTCAGAATGGCCATCATCAAAAAATCTAGAAACAATAAATGCTGGATAGGGTGTGGAGAAAAGGGAACACTCTTGCACTGTGGGTGGAAATGTAAATTGATACAGCCTCTATGGAGAACAGGATGGAGGTTCCTTAAAAAACTAAAAATAGAACTACCATATGACCCAGCAATCCCACTACTGGGCATATACCCTGAGAAAACCATAGTTCAAAAAGAGTCATGTACCAAAATGTTCATTGCAGCTCTATTTACAATAGCCAGGACATGGAAGCAATCTAAGTGTCCATCATCGGATGAATGGATAAGGAAGATGTGGCACATATATACAATGGAATATTACTCAGCCATAAAAAGAAATGAAATGGAGGTATTTGTAGTGAGGTGGATGGAGTTAGAGTCTGTCATACAGAGTGAAGTAAGTCAGAAAGAGAAAAACAAATACAGTATGCTAACACATATATATGGAATCTAAGGAAAAGAAAAAAAAAAAGGTCATGAAGAACCTAGTGGCAAGATGGGAATAAAGACACAGACCTACTAGAGAATGGACTTGAGGAAAAGGGGAAGGGGAGGGGTAAGATGTGACAGGGTGAGAGAGTGGCATGGACATATATACACTACCAAATGTAAAATAGATAGCTAGTGGGAAGCAGCCGCATAGCACAGGGAGATCAGCTCAGTGCTTTGTGACCACCTAGAGGGGTGGGATAGGGAGGGTGGGAGGGAGGGAGATGCAAGAGGGAAGAGATGTGGGAACATATGTATATGTATAACTGATTCACTTTGTTATAAAGCAGAAACTAACACACCATTGTAAAGCAATTATACTCCAATAAAGATGTTAAAAAAAGAAAATCTACAAACAACAAATGCTGGAGAGGATGTGGAGAATAGGGAACCCTCTTGCACTGTTGGTGGGAATGTAAATTGATACAGCCACTATGGAGAACAGTTTGGAGGTTCCTTAAAAAACTAAAAAATAGAATTACCATATGATCCAGCAATCCCACTACTGGGCATATACCCAGAGAAAACCATAATTCAAAAAGACACATGCACCCCAATGTTCATTGCAGCACTTACAATAGCCAGGTCATGGAAGCAACCTAAATGCCCATCGACAGACGAATGGATAAAGAAGTTGTGGTACATATATACAATGGAATATTACTCAGCCATAAAACAGAACGAAATTGAGTCATTTGTTGAGACGTGGATGGATCTAGAGACTGTCATACAGAGTGAAGTAAGTCAGAAAGAGAAAAACAAGTATCGTATATTAACGCATGTATGTGGAACCTAGAAAAATGGTAGAGATGAACCGGTTTGCAGGGCAGAAGTTGAGACACAGATGTAGAGAACAAACGTATGGACACCAAGGGGGGAAAACCGCGGTGGGGTGGGGATGGTGGTGTACTGAATTGGGCGATTGGGATTGACATGTATACACTGATGTGTATAAAATTGATGACTAATAAGAACCTGCAGTATAAAAGAATAAGAAACAAAAAACAAACAAAAAAAACAACTAATACTAAACTTTCTTTTGGTTTTTGTATGGAAATATGTTAATATAAATGTTTCAGACATTACATGAAATTTCTAAAAATCTTGTATGTTCTGGTATAATGTTATAAGTCATAATTCTAGTTATTACTTTAAAATGTATATCTCAGAAATTAAATTTCCTTGTTAATTGCATTATTATGAACTTTCATCAAATCTTTAACCATGGTCATTTTTAAGTCTTTTGTCATTTACAGACAGTTCTGGGTGTACTCTGATGCTTTCGCAAAAATGTTCCTATAAAAGGGTTTCATCTTCAAGGAATTCATGGAAAAGACTCTGACAAGTACAGGTTTCTGGTAACTGACTATACTGCTGAACTGAATGAATAAGCATTTTCAGAACTCTAATGGAAAACTGATGAATTCATAAAAGTGCTAACAAAAGATCAAGATAAAAAAAAATTAATTACATGGGACTGAGTGAACTGATGAGGATGATTGTAATTTTTGTGACTTTCTGTTTGAATAAGAAAAAAAAAAATCCCACAAGGACTCAGAGGCAAAAAATATACAAATCAATTTTCACTGCAAAGTAAAGGAGCTGTTACAGTGGAGGATTACTGGACTGAATGTCAATATTGTGACATAGTAAAAAAAAAAAAAAAAAAAAAAAAGAATATGATAGGCAAGCCGAAGACTAAGAAAAAATATTTGCATTACATATATCTGACAAAGGACTTATACCCAAAATATATAAAGAAATCTTACAATTCAGTAAGAAAACAACCCAATTTTTCTAAAATGAGCAAAACACTTGAATAGGCACTTCGTGAAACATGTATGAATGACCAATAAGTACATGAAATGATGCTCAATGTCCTTAGCAATCAGGGGTATGCAAATTAAAATCATAATGAGATATTACTACATGCCTATTAGAATAGCTAAAATTAAAAAGACAATACCAAGTGTAATTAAGGAGGTGGAACAACTATTTGTGGAAATGTAAATGGTACAGTGACTACGGCAAATAGTTTGGAAGTTTCTTATAAAGTTAAACATGCACTTCCATATGACCCAGCAAACCTACTCCTAGCTATATTTACTCAAGTGAAATGAAAACTTATATTTGTATGCATTTATAGTGGCTTTATTTAATTGTCAAAAACTAGGGGGCAAAAACAAATGTCCTCCAATTGGTGAGATACAGCAATAAAAGAGAACCAACTACTGATACACGTGACAACAGGTATGAATCTGTCATGCATTATGGCAGTAAAAGAAGCCAGACTCAAAAGAGTACAGAATATACGATTCTATCTATATGACATTCCAGAAAAGGCAAAATTGTGGGGACAGAAAACAGATTAGTGGGATATGAGGGAGAGATTGGAGAAAAGGGAGCATAAGGAAAATTTCTGTAGTGATGGATTGGCATGGTGATGATCCAAGTGTATGCATTTGTCAAAACTCAGAACTATATACTAAAAAGGGTAATTTTACTAAACTCAAAAACAAACAAACGAACAAACCACAGCTGCATACAACAACGTAAATGAATTCCAAAAACATAGTACTAGCAAGAGCAACAAAACATAACATTTAGGGATACATGTTTAGGTGATGTAACTAAGATATAGAGCAAGAAAGTAAACTCCATAAGAGACAGGATCACTGTTAACTTTGAGGGGGAGGGAGAGGGTAGAGATTGAGAAGGGGTGTAAGGGTTGGGGAAACTTCCAGGGTACCAGCATTGTTCTAATTATTTCTCTGGTGGTTACATGAGTATTTGTTTTCTGATAATTCATTGTGCTATCATTTATATTTTATATCCTTTTAAAAGAAAGCAAGCCAAGCAACTCAGGGTAAATTATAAAACAATAAAATGATATATATATTTTTTAGAGGTAGGAAGCATTCCTGGATTCATATCTTGACTTCACCATTTGTTAGATGTGGACTTTAGGCAGGTTTCTTAACCTTTCTCAGCCTCACTTTACTCATCTATATAATGGGAAAATAACACCTGCCTCATAAAGCAATTATGTGAATTAAATGGGATTAGTGTAATTTTTCCTTGAGGGTATCTGCATAGTTCCCAAATTCCTTTTGGAGGGTTCCTCTTATCCACATGGGATGGGCCCCCCAGTAGCCATGATTTTGTGTTAAATGACCCCACTACTGCCCAGCTGGGTCAGTAGTCAAGCTGGGCTAATCAAGAAGCCCTCTGGGGAGCTTAAAATGGAGAATGAGAAAGTTAATTTTGTATCTGGGCTTTATCATGAAGAGAACAGATATAAATCTCTGGAACAGATATAAATTTCCAGAAGAGTAGTGTGCACACATTCTATCCCCTACATTCAGAGCAGAAGAGAAAGAAAAGACTAGAACAGGGGGACAGAGGGAGTACTGCCCACATTTCTGACTGATTTCTGGTTCCTGATTCCAGTCCCTTACTGGGACCTGCCCTTGGGTTCCATAAAACACAGAATACCTATATAATAAATATCTTTAAGGAAACAATGCTAGCTTAGGTTGAATTCTACTATTTACAATTCAACCGTCCTAGATAATATGTTATATAAAGCATGAAGCACATGGAAAAGGCCCAAAATCTAATCTCTGTGACAACAACTGTCTGATCTTTGACCTCCTATATAAGGTGGGGACTTCTTTACCGAGCCCTTGAAAGAGTCCTACTGTGGTGTTCAAAACACAGACTGACCTTGTTAGCCCATTTTCACCCTTTTATCTATAAGAAATCTGTAAGAAAAGAGTCCAGCCTCAAATTTCCTGCTAGATTCAAAATTTTCAGTTGCTAAAGACTGCCTAAAGAGAGAAAGAAATTCTAGTATAACAGAATAAAACTACAACAAAAAAATTAATAGAAAGAATCAAGTGCCTAAATTTAGAGCCTAAAGCAAAAGTCAGACTAGGTAAGATGTCATCTAACAACCAAGATAAAAGTTGAGCATTTACAGTTCATATTGTCCCAGATTCCGTTTTTTTCTTAGGCGATGCCTACAGAATTTACACTTCTACATTTTGGTGCCTGTATTTTTACATTCTCAAGCTAAAGGCTATTTTCCCTATATATCAATAGTTAGGGTACTCTGGTACTCTGAGTAACTCTGACATGGACTTATTACTATATTCCAGAAAGTCCAACTTTTTGAGGGCAGGCTGTTTGCATATTTATCAAAAGTCAACCTATATATACTCAGATAAAGCGGTTTAGAATTAAGTTATATAAGCCAAGCTTATCGCAATCAGTCCTTATTTTACCTCATTTGTTCTTGTAAATAAATTAAAAACACAATAAGTAAAACACACTCTGAAACAACTGTTGTTACTAAGGATATGACTGTAAGGATATGACCTTACTCAATATAAGTATATGACTGTACCTTACTCATATAATATGTATATGTTGGAAGACATACAAAAAACCAATTATTTCATACAGCTACTTCAGTCAATTTTATGTACTAATGTTCTCCATCATATCTGACTTTAGTTTAGTTTAATACACAAAATATGAAATATGGACAATCTGGACAAATGAGTTGTTATTTTCCTAATATATGTAGAAAGCAGTATTTTTAAAAGTTTAACTGCCAATTTTAATAACAGTAACTGTATTGATGTTTTTAACCTAAGATCTGAAAAAATACATATACATTCAAGCCCATAATTTCCTTAATAAAGTAGTTTTTTGTGATAGCTGATCTCTCAAGAATATATAATACTTTTCTCTAAACAAACATCCAATTGCCATTCATACCTGCATATAAATAGCACCTATATATAATGAGATAATATTTCTATCATCCATTCCTGGAACATGTTGGGAACTTAATCCTCCTAAATTAACTGGATAACAAATATCAGTAATTATGAAACCATCTGTAAGCAATGTTCTAAATAAAATTTATTTATAAACACTAGAGGGTGCTCTAATTCAACAGTGTCTGCTCATTGCTGCACACCTGAAACTAACACAACATTGTTAATCAACTATACTCCAATATAAAATAATTTAAAAAACAAAACCAAAAAACAGTGCCTGGTATCTGGCTTTGATGCTTAATATAATTTTCTCCTTGATTAAAGATAAAGGAAGATAATTATCAGCACCAACAATTTTTGCTTTAGAACTAATACATGGAGATACTTTATGAGACAAAAATTTCATCTTTCCAGAATATATAATAAAACTTAGAAGAATTCCACTGAAATCATTTTTATTTTACAATTATTATATATTTAATATCGTGTTAAGTGGATAGAATAGAAAATAACACAGAAGAAGTATAAAGATAGTCCTTATCGCTAAAGGAAATTAATGCAATATTCAGACGATTAAGAGAAGGTGTATCTTGTATCTTACAGGCTTAAGTTCAAGGGAAATTACAAAACGAATTTGGTAAAAACCATATAGCAGCTCAATTTCAATTTCAGTTGCTAAGTATTAAGGTATAGTTTAGCTATTTTACGAAAGTAATTTTAAATTTTAAATAATAAATAAAAGTGATATTGTTGTAGGGTATCACCTGCTGTCTCAAGAAAATATTTTTTAAGCCAACAGATACAGGAAATTGAAAAAGAAAAAATCCAACGCTTTGAATATCCATAATAGGAAATAATAAATAATAATATCAATTTCAAATCTTCATAAGGAATAATTTAATGTTAGTTTTTTAATCTATTTCTAAAACATTCACAAGCTCAATTATAAATCTTTGAAATTTTCAAAATTAAAAGTAATTTATATGCCGCCATTTGACAATCCAGAAAAGTTCCCTGGAGTATGAGTTTCCAATAGACAGCATTAAACAATCCCAAATAACAAAGTTTAATGGCTAGGAAAATATACGTCTATATAGTTCAAGAAAGTGGCTATTAACTGAGACACTATTTAATCCAACAAAGTATTGTGCCTTTAAAAATGTTTACAGAGAAGAAAACAAGCAGAACATTATAAATACTTCTAAATTCACATACCCCAAATCAACCAGTCTCTCGCAATCTCTCTCTCTCTCTCTCTCTCACACACACACACACACACACACACACACACACACACACACGTGTGCGCGCACATGCACACTCACTACTCACACACACACAGTCCACTCCCCAAGAGGGGAGTACTTGGCTTATACCTCTCTCTCTCATTCTCTTCCCTAATTAATAACTAAGAGCCCCCAAAGAAATCCTAAAGATAAACTTTTCAAGATTAATAGAATACAACACTAGGCAAAAGCGAGAGACAGGACTGAACCAGGCTCACAAACTACCCAGACTCTACGAACCAAAATACGTGGCAGAGAACTAATCAGATTGCTGGAGCCCAGAGAAATTCTGAAAATGCGAGCACTGTGTTATAGTTTGAAGTATATATTTGGCACCTATATTCTTTTGGCACTCACTTCCCCTTTATATGTTTATCTGCCTTGCATCTACCAGATTCCTAGTGCCCTACTATACTCTAAATGCCCAGCTGCCAACTTCCCTATTCAGTGTCACGTCATTTAACACCTTCTACTGCAATGGGTGACAACATACACATTGTTAGAGAGTATTAATAGTGTTTGAAACATTCACATACCTGCCCCATCATGAAGGTCTTCTGAACCATCATATATACCTCTACTGACAGAAAAGTATGGCTCTGAGATAGTCAGTTGTTGTGAAAGTTTTAGTCCTTTTTAAAGCAAGCCTGAACTCATACTTCTACAAACATATTTTGGAGCTACAACATAACCCTAATCAAGATCTTAGCTTCCCATTGATATTTACAGCTTTTGCCCATTAATCTGAAAAGCATAGGGGCTACATAAAGTAAAGAATGGATAGAAATGTGTGATTTTCTTTATAAATACTAATTTTCTTCTCTTAATATAATGTAACATAAAAATTTACAAATCATGAGACTAGAATACTCTATTCAAATAATAATTTAAGATGAATACCTGCTTTCCATGATTCCTGAATCTGGCTGCAAACTAATAGTCTCTGTTGTAATTTCCACTTTCCGTACACTTCCAAAGAAATCAGTTATCAGGACATTTTTAGGATCCCTCTGAAAAAGATCAGTGCGATGTCCAGGAGTAGACACACATAGACTTTTGGGGCATACCTGAAACTGAAAAAAATATGGACAACAATAATAAATACACATGCTTACATATTCATACAACTTTTATTAAATCCATTAATACAATATAGTAGACTGTAGTATATTTTCAAAGCTCTCCCAACCTAAAGAAACTACTGGTTCTAAAGATTAAAGTTTCTTTGCTATCGTAATGCTTGACACTTTAAGAAGCTTTACAGACATTAGAATAGGTTATCAATAAAACAGGAAGATGGCAAGGGAACGAAAAAACATTCACTTTTTTAAATCATATGTTACAAAGTTTATTTTGAACAATTATTTATGAGAACTCATAGGCAACACTATGACAAGAGAATTGCTTTTTTTCTGTATCTGTATCCATCTCAGTGGAATGCTCTACCAGAGCAGTTTTTTAAACATTTTGTGATCATGACCCTTCATTCAAACTTTAAATTCAAATAAAATATTACATAGTAGCTCAATATGTAAAAAAGATGAAACCAGAGCTGCTCTGGATTGCAGGAAGTTAAGCATAGCCTCCTCGTTAGCTATCCCCCTCATCCTCCTGCTGTGAATCTACAAAAACCATTCTATAAATCAAGTAACTTCCTTAGTTTATCCATGATAAAAATAACAAACCCAAAGCACCTCAATACACTATAGTGCTCCAGAGAATAGTCTGAAAACTATAACTTCACCACTACACAGATCTCACAATATTTTTTATGTTTATCTTATTCCTAATATTCAACATCAGTGCATTACCAAGGACCTTTGCAGGACACTTGGTCCATGCCAAAAGGTCCTTGATATTTGGTCCTGTCCAAAACTATTTGGCATGAACCAAATATGCTCATGAACATTTGGACAAGACCAAATTTCAAGGACCTTTTGGCATGGGCCAAATGTCGTATGGACGTTTTGGACAGGACCAAGTGTCTGCTAACCCCAGACACATGTTCATTCACTCAGCAAAGCATAAAAAGTGTCTATTATACACACTTCACACGGTTACCTTCCATAGGGGATACAAAAATTGATGAGACTTGGGCCCTCTCCTCAAGGCTTTAAGTCTAGTCAGAGATGAATAAACATAACAAGGTAGAAAAAAAAGGGACAGGTTCTAATTCAGAAAAAGATAAACTTCTTAGTGTTTGAGGATAAGAAAAAAGGAGTGGGGTTTTAGCTATTTTCTGAAGGAAAAGGAAGATTAGATTGGAAATAACATTCCTAATAAAGGAGCAGCTGCAGAGACATGTTAAGGCAAAGAACTCAATTTGGCAGAAGCCCAGGATATATGAAGGAAACCATTACAGGCCCACTAGTAAGGACCCAGAGCCCACAGCACTTGCCCACTTGTAGGGACAAGACTATCTGCGTAGGTAATCAGCAACACGACAGTAGAGGGATGGGGAAGGGCACAGCAACTATAATTTATGAAACAGTGTTCCAAGCACTGTGCAAGCAGTTTGCAGATATTCTCATTTAAGCTTACCAATAACTTTGAGGTATACAAAAATTATTCTCCCTCCTTCAGACTAAGGCTCAAAGAGATTAATTGGTCTAACATCATACTGCCTTCCAGGTTCAGGAAAGCAATAACAGGAAATACAAAAAAGAGTTCAGTATATAAATTAAGAAGCAAAGAAGGAAAAAAGGGTGGGGGAAGATCAAGAAAGTTAAATGTCAAACAAGGACAAAACAGACAGAAGGCTGAATAAACAAAATAAAAGATAAAACAAAATAAACAAAATAAAATTAAAGTTCTAGGTATATCAAAGGCATTCCTGTATGAGCAACTTGGTCGGTTTTATTAGGTACTAGCAGAAGAAAGCAGGAAAAGAAAAGTAGTTGAATGAGCTTGGGAAACACTAAATAGGTATTATCTTCTTTGCTGCTAAAAAAAAAAAAAACAAAAACAAACAAAAAGAAACTTCCACTTTAAAAAAAATCGAATTATAATTGAAACAATTATATTAGTTTCAGATGTACCACATAGTGATTTGATATTTTTATACATCACAAAATGATCACCATGACAAGTCTACTTACAATCTGTCACCATACAAAGTTATTACAATATTATTGGCTATATTCCCTATGCTGTACATTACATTGCCATGACTTATTTACTTTTAACTGGAAGTTTGTACTTGTTAATCCTCTTTATCTATTTCACCCTTGTCCCCACTCACCCACCACTCTGACAACCATCTGTTTGTTCTCTGTATAAGTCTACTTCTGTTTTTTTCTTTATATTCCACATATAATTGAGAGCATACAGTATTTGTCTTTCTCTGACTTATTTCACTGAGCATAATACCCTCTAGGTCCATCCATGTTGTTGCAAATGGCAGAATTTCATTCTTTTCTAAGGCTGAGTAATATTCCATTGTATATATAGCACAACTTTACACACTCATCTATTGATGGAGACTTATGGTTGCTTCCCTATCTTGGCTATTGTAAATAATGTTGCTATGAACACTGGGGTGCATGAGAGTGTTTTCCCCTATTTTATATTCTTACCTCCTTTGTCGTATATTAACTGACCATATAAGCAAGCATGGCTTTATTTCCAGGCTATCTATTCTGTTCCATTGTTCTGTGTGTCTGTTTTTGTGCAGTACCATATGATTGTTATTATTATTTTTTTAATTTGAAAATCTAATTGGCTTTAACAGGCCAATTCATGAATCAGGCAGCATCCCATCTAGCAACTAGAAGGTGCTCTGAGGGGTTGTACAAAATAGGTTTTATAGGAAGAAAGTCGGGGAGCTACTAGCAAAAGAAAAGATTTTTTTAGGCCAGGCTTCCTTTGGGGGGTGGGGGGGGGGAGGAAATGACAAGGGTTTTATCATGCAGATTGCCTCTAGGGGGATGGGGGATAGAGAGCGCCCAAAACGTGTTTTTTGCTTAATTCCCGTAACATCCACAGATCATGGTTCCAGTTTCATAAATTTTAAGTTGGTCATTCTCTTCATTTCATTTCTGACCTTCCAGTCTTAGGAGATCATTTGCCTGGCAGTTAGCAGCTGTGAACATGAATTGAAAGCTTTTGAGAGAATACGATCCGCCAGGGGGATTATTATAAACAGGATAATTCCCAGTACTTGGAAGGCACTTCAGGTCCCCAATACCCAAAGCAATCAAAGAAAGACCCAGTTTAAGGAGTCGCCCTTTTAGCCAAGTGGTTCGCTCAGTGACTGAGCTTCACCTTCCCTAGAAATGTCGATCCTGTTGGTGGCATTGGCTGCAGTACAGACACCTCCTGGTTCAGCTAAAACATAATCAAGGACTATTCTATAATCAAGAACAACTCTAGCCACAGAGTCTAAGGATCTTTTCTGGGCAGCTAATGCTTTAGCAGTGGATTCTGTAATACTTTCAAGAGTTAAGAAGAGGCTTCTGATCATATTCTCATTTGTATTTACTCCTAATCAGGGAAATTGGCCCTGCCAAAGGAAGCGATTCTGAATTATGAATGCCTCCTGGTAGGTCCTTTCTAGAACAGTTAGGGGCACAGTTAGATAACCTAAGAGGTACTGCCTGGTTATATACCAGCCATCTAGGCATTCATAGGCCCAAGGAGAATAACCATCACTGACTAAGACAAATCCTGTCAGGGCACAAACTACTTCCACTTAGGTGGCACTGTTAATGGATTCATTTGCAAGGGTTGTTGCACTTGCCCATTCAAGCCAAGGGTCAGTCAGATTTTCTCCTAACCTGAAATAAAAAGTTGTTCTAAATTCGAGAGGTTACCCCTCTAAGCAATGGCCTGGGAGATACGGATGATGGCGTTATCTTTCCAGGTCAGATTCCAGAGTAAAGGAAAGAAAGCAAAGAGGAAAAGGTTGTAGTTAAAGTATGAAGTCTTGATCCGTCATCTTGGGCAGAAGCAGTCTACATCAATGTCAGCTACTTCTCTTCCTTGTCAGTTTGATTCAGGGGTCTCCAGCATTAGTACAGGACCAGATGCCAGGTGGAATCCTCCTTGTCTGTGAGATGTGCACCCAAGGCTCAAAACCTTTTAGTTTTGCAGCAGTGTCAGTGGTCAGGAACACTTGGTTAGGTCCCTTCCAATGGGGCTCAAGGGCTGCCTTTGTTCTTAGTGATACCAAATCAGAAGGGTAAGAGAAAGCTGGAAATGTTAATTGGGTAAGTCATAATCAGATATCTGAGGAAACTAGAGGAATCTTTGACCACAAAGACAATTAACAGGACTAGAATCTAATATCTACAAAGGTGCAAACATAATTTTTCTCTCTCTGATTATCCCATTTTTTTTTAACCAGAGATAATCACAGTAAAACTAATTTGTCTGTATTAAACTTGGCCTGATTTTTATAGAAGTACAGCAAGAATAGTGACTGACCATATAAGTTCTTTTTTAAGATTGCTTTGCTGGAACTTTGTAAGCAAAGTACCAGCTTGATTTTTCCACGTGGTTTCTTGCAGCTGTCTGGTCATGTCTGAGTCTATGTACACATTCCAGTCAAAGCCTTGGTAATACAGCCCATGTTTCTAATTGTGTCCTGTTACAAGGAACATGAAAATAAGAATACTCACTGAAAGTTTCTGAATTCTGGGGATCAGATAGGGAGAAAAAGTAAATGTTTCATCTTTGTTCACAAAGGTATATATTACCAAATTGTTGATAGCTTAAGAGAAAAGATTTATTTAAATCTGGAAAAAACATTAAAGAACCCGCAATATTTTAAACACAGTCATAAAAATTATAATCATCCTTATCAGCTCATTCAGTCCCATGTTATTAATTCTTGTTCTGCTTGAATCCAGCTTTTTCCGTTAGTTCTCTCAACCTTGCTTGATGTTTGAGGGTGATAGGGACAGTAATAATTCCAAGAAATTTGCAAGGTTTTCGTTAAAGACCGTATGATTTTCCCAGTGAAGTGTGTGCCTCAATCACTGGAGATTGTGGAAGGAATACCCCAGGTGGGAAACATATTTTCTAACAGTTTCTTTGCCACAGTGAGGGTACTAGCCTTGCAGCAGGGGAAGGCTTCAACCCATCTGGGAAACATACATACAATAACAAGAACATACCAATAACCCATACTAAGTGGCAAATGAATGAAGTCCAGTTGTAGGTGCTAAAGGAGTCCAGAGAGAGGAGGTCTGAGACCACCTCTAGGGACAAATTGTTATACTTAAATGCACTGGTGGGTGGGCAAAAGAATGCAAAAAAAGAAAAACGTTTGCCAGGAAGAACCAAACGCTGTCTAGGTTCTCCCATAGCCCTGACTGGTCATTCAGTTTACAGCCATTATTTACTCACCTTAATTTCTCTGATTCAGGAACAAACTGTTGCCATGTTACAAGGACATCAGGATGGCAAAAGTCTGGCAATGAGGGGGTCATGTTTTGCAGAAGCAGAATGGACTTCAGCCACATGTGCCACCATCTTTATAAGCCTCTATTGCTGCTGCTTTTGCATGAAAGTCAGCTAGGGCAACTCCCTAATACTGAGGTTCAGTCCTTTGGTGTAAGCCTCAATTTTGATGACAGACAATATAATACACCAGGATATATCAGACTTCCAAGAATTTCATGCGATTTCTGGAACACTTATAATACATACCTATATAGACACAGCATAAAGAAGGCTTGTTCCTTCTTATTTGACAATGTTTCCCAGGTAACTTAACATATGAAATAAGCCTAATCAGTTTAACATCTTCCTTTTTATAAGGAGAGGAAATACATCCTTTGAAATGTTCCAGGCACCCTCTGAAAAACTTGAAAGTTAATTGAGGTCAAAAGACTTCAGTTTTAGAATCTGATTTTGGGAAGTCTGTCAAAGATACCAAAAGGTTTGGACACTTGAAGAAACAGGATCATAGATCAATGTGAAACAATATTGTCTACTTAGCAGATGAAAAAACTTAAGTTCTAGTTTGAAGTACACTATTGATAATGAAGCTTAATTTTTAAAACCTTTATAAACAATTCAATTTCAGCCAGCTTGATTAGACAAGGTAAAATTCTCTCTCTCAACCTTTTATATACCTTTAGTTTGTCCTTCATAACCAGAAGTTCTAGTTCAGACAAAATTATCCTCATTTCCCTTAACACAAATGCATCTTTATTCCTCATACTTTTTCTTAGCCAAAAACACATCCTGCTTTTCCCTGCATATGGAGATGTCTCCCATATCGTTTCTAATAGCTTTACTTGCATAATTAGAATTTTTAACCTTTAAAAACCTTAATTTCTAGTGAAAATTTAGGAAGTAAACAATCGTGGACTATCTCTTACACTAGCATTACAGCTTGGCAAACTTATATACTTTTTTATAATTTCTAGAAACATGTGCTTTCTCATAGAAAATTTCTCAGCATGGCACCAAACAAATGTGAACGAATAATGTTGCCTGCCATATCAGTAAACAAAGGATGTTGCAGCCATCGAGCCACTACAGCTGCCCCCAAAGGTGCACCCTGAAGGGACTCAGGATGGGAAAGCCCAGGATACTGGCCCTAGACAGCTATGGTGCATATCAAAGGAATGATTTCAATGAGTCCAGACTCTTGCATCTTCCCATACATAGAAAAGTGCTAAATTCATTAATTTGAGATGTCTGGTTTCATTTAATTAACAGTAATCTTTTGATGTTCTGACTACCTGGTCTTTGTTGCAAAAACTCCGATAAAATCTGGCTCCTCCCTTACCTCTTCATAACGGTCCCTCAGAGCTACCTGAGAGGCTACATTCTGGGCTTCAGTCCTCAATTTTGTCTGCCAAACAAAACATAATTCTCAACTTTTTGGTTGCACATTTTTTTCAGTCGACACATGCTTATTAATAAAGCCAAATTTATCTTTGGTTTCTCTATAATAAGAAACCAAAAGTAGATAAACCTATGTTCAATAATTAATGGCTCAGTATTTTTTCTTATTTGGGGAGATCTAGATATTCAATAAATTTCTAGCACTTAACTTAATCTTAGCAAAACTTTAAGGTTTCAGGTTACTGAAAAGATTTGGGAAATTAATTTGAAAAGTTCAACTAAAAACTTTTTATCCTACTTATATTTATTTAATACTTGCTCTTAACAGTTGTTTAGATTATTTATGAAAACTTCATCATATCCAGTTATTTTTCTTGCAAGCCTAGGTAAAATAAAAGTATTACATTTAATGCTGATAACTCTAAAAACATCTCTGCTTTAATTAAACCAACAACCTTAAACTAGCTTTTATTTACAAAAGATATCTTAGATCACATAATTTTAAAAAGCATTTCAGTTAGTTTCTGTTATATTTCTGACAACTTTGGAATGCCCAACTGTAACAGGGAAGAGCCAATTTTGACTCCACGTTGGATCTGTTTCTTTGACTTTAGCCTTTGCTTTTCCCTGCTTTTGTTATTATAATCATACATAATGGCCTGCCGCAGGGAACCCTACCCACCTGCAAATGACTGCAAGAAAGAAATTAACACATGCCCTCCTGGAGGCTGGCCATTCCAGGAGATGTTTTTCCAAGACTGATGGCCCTTTTTACTTTACTTCCTCCCCGCCTCTCCCTCTCTATTCTGCCTTCTTACTTTGCTTCCCTCTCTGATTCTATAAAAGAAACTGGCATCCAGACCCCGATAAGATGGTTTTTTGGGGGACCTTAGTCCACCACCTTCTCGGTCTGCTGCCTTTCTGAATAAAGTCATATTCCTTGCCTCAACACCTTGTCTCCCGATTTATTGGCCTGTTGTGCGGCGAGCAGAGCGTGCTTGCACTCAGTAACACAATCGTTACAAGCTTGTCTTCAAACCAACTAAATAGAGCTCTTTTACAAAATAATTCTGCAGTACCATCTAGAGGTTAAAAAAAAAAAACAACACATATCTACAACATACATAAGGAGATACACACAGACGCAAAGGGAGATCTCATAGTTACCAATATTTGTGGAGAAGACACTTAAGATTTTTTTTTTATCTGCCAAATTTCCAAATATTTCTTCCCTTCTTTTTTTTTTCTTTTCTGATGAGAAACAATTGCATTTCAAAGAATGGCTCTTAAGTCTCAGAGAAGATGGGGATAGGAAATCTACATCACAAAGACACAGATTAAGTGCAGAACAATTCTATTTCCAAAGTCCCAATATCTACAAGTATTTTGAGATGAAGAGAGGAGGTTTGGGGATTGGCAAAAAGGAATGACACCCATCTACCTATTGTTGGAATGTTTCTTTTCCTCTGGGTATATCTAGCTTAGGGTCTAAGTTCTTACCAGACTCTGAATAATTTCAGTTCCCTAAGTGTTTAAGGGAATTCTTCAGCAGTTTACCCAAAAAATCTGTTTCATCAACTCTGTGAGGGGCCCATATGGGAGTTTAAGTTGATGTTGAAGAATTTGCACAGGGCCTTGAGAACAATCTCTTTTCCAGTGTCCCAGCTGATTACAGCTGAAACATTGATCTCTGGGCAAGTGGTTTGATAATGAACCCCCAAGAAGGTGAAATGGGGAGGCCTAGGCATTGTTTTAGATATCTTTTGTATCTTTAATTTTTCATTGGCTTTTTGCAACGAATCTTTTAATGAAGTTATTTTGGAATTTTGAAAGCTTTTGGAGACTTCTGCATACTAATTAAAACAGGTATTCCATTTGGTTTGTTTAACTTGGGAGCCCTTGTTTTTAAGTGATCTTACCTATTTGGAACATTCCTCCTAATGGCCAATGTAATTCTAGGTTGATTTTAGTAAAACTTTGCCATTTTGTTAAATAACTGCAGCTTCCAGGATTCATAGTTCTTAAATATAAACTAAGCAGATGTGATGGAAGGCAGTATGCTCAACTATTTGGACATAAAGGATCACATGTCTTCTAGCTAGGCCTTTGGTTTTCTCAGTCAAACTAATACCTAAGAGGGACTTGTGGCAGGGTTGGGAATTATGCGGTGCTTTACAGTGTACATTGTTGCATGGAAGTTTTCTTAAGGTTGGTGGGTGACCTAGATGTCAGTCTAACCCATTCTGTGACCAACTTATCCTAACATGAGACTCTTTGGGTTAGGTGATGAGCGCTCTAATAACTTTTAAATGTCTGGTACCCACCAATCTTTGCAGCTTTTTGGCTTCTGAGATTCCCATTAGCAATGGGCTTTACTTCATGTGCATATTAACATAAACCCATGGTAACTAAAAAAAAAAAAAGAGAGAGAGAGAGAGAGACTGGGGAAAGGACTGAACGAGCAGACCTCAAAGAATGAGGACTGCGGACTGATTCCAAGCAAAAGGAGAACAGCAGCTATAACTAGTAGTTCTCAACAGGGAATCTGGGAAAGGATCCCAAACAAATGGGGAGGTGCATATTAAACCATCATAGTTCCAAATGTGGAGACAGAATCAAGGGACTGGAGCTTTCCACTCAAAACAATGAACTGTGGAAAGCTAATTAGATCAGGAGCTCAAACAAAAAAAGAACAGAGCTCAATCAAAAGGAACTTACCAATGGCCCTTGGAAACAGCAAGAAAGACAGTGAACTGAAAAGGGTTCACAGGGTGCCATGCCTGTGTTTCCTGCTCCTTGAAAGCCATCCCAAGTTCACTTCAAATCTCATCGCTGCCACCCATCCGTTAAAAAATAAAAGTCAACCAAGTAAATTTGAAGATGTATTTGGCTTTATTAGATGATTCATGAATTGGGCAGGCAGCATCCCATCTAGCAACTAGAAGGGTGCTCCCAGTACCACACTTGTTTTGATTACTATAGCTTAGTAGCATAGTTTGAAATCAGGGCATATGATAGCTCCAGCTTTGTTCTTCTTTCTCAAGATTGCTTTAGCTATTTGGGGTCTTCAGTGCTTCCATACAAAATTTAGGATTATTTGTTCTAGTTCTATTTTAAAAAATGTCTTTATTATTATGATATGGATTACATGAAATCTGTAGAATGCTTTGGAAAATATGGACATTTTAGCAATATTAATTCTTCTAAATCAGAAGCATGGATTTATTCTACTTATTTGTGTCATCTTCAGTTTCTTTCATCAATGCTTAGAGTTTTCAGAATACAGGTCTTTCACCTCCTTGGTTAAATTCATCTCTAGGTATTTTATTCTTTTTGATACAATTGTAAGAGGGATTGTTTTCCTCACTTCTCTTTCTGATAGTTCATTATTAGTGTACAGAAATTCAGCCAATTTTTGTATATTCATTTTGTATCCTACAACTTAATTGAATTCATTATTAGTTCTAATAGTTTTTTTGGTAGAGTCTTTAGGGATTTCTGTATTATGCCATCTGCAAATAGTGACAGTTTTGCTACTTCTTCCTTTCCAGTTTGGATGACTTTTATTTCTTTTCCTGACTAATTTCTTTTTTTTTTTAACATATTTATTGGCATATAATTGCTTTACAGTGTTGTGTTAGTTTCTACTGTATAACAAAGTGAATCAGCTATATGCATACGTATATCCCCTCCCTCTTGCATCTCCCTCCCCCACTCCTTATCCCACCCCTCTAGGTGGCCGCAAAGCACCGAGCTGATCTCCCTGTGCTATGCAGCTGCTTCCCACTAGCTATCTATTTTACATTTGGTAGTGTATATCTGTCAACGTTACTCTCTCAGTTCGTCCCACCTTACCCTTCCCCCTCCCCATGTCCTCAAGTCCATTCTCTACGTCTGTGTCTTTATTCCTGTCCTGCCCCTAGGTTCATCCTTTTTTTTTTTAGATTCCATACATATGTGTTAGCATACAGTATTTGTTTTTCTCTTTCTGACTTACTTCACTCTGTATGACAGACTCTAGGTCCATCCACCTCACTACAAATAACTCAGTTTTGTTTCTTTCTTGACTAATTTCTGTGGCTAAGACTTCCAATACTATGGATAAAAGTGGCAAGAGTGGGCATCCCTGCATTGTTCCTAATCTTAGAGGAAAAAGCTTTCTCAGTTTTTCACTGCTGAATATGATGTTAGCTGTGAGTTTGTCATACATGGCCTTTATTATATTGAGGTATATTCTCTCTACACCAACTTTGTAAGGAGTTTTTATCATAAATGGATGTTGAATTGTCAAATGCTTTTTTCTGCATCTATTGAAATGATCATATGATTTAAATCAGTCATTTTGTTAATGTGGTGTATCACATTATTGATTTGCAGGTGTTAAACCAACCTTGCATCCCTGGAATGAATCCCACTTGATCATGCTGCATGATCCTTTTAATGTATTGTTGAATTCAGTTTGCTAATATTTTGTTGAGGATTTTTGCATCTATATTCATCAGGGATATTGGCCAGTAATTTTCTTTTTTTGTACCATCAATTCTTTTGTTTTGGTGTCAGGGTAATGTTAGTCTCATAAAATGACTTTGGAAGTGTTCTTTCTTTCTTCTCAAACTGAATAAGTGGTGTGTATTATCCAAAGTGTGTATTATTTTATTTGGAATAATTTGACAAGGATGGGTATTAACTTCTTTAAATGTTTGGCAAAATCACCTATGAAGCCACCTAGACCTGGACTTTTGTTTGTTGGCATTTTTTTTTTTTTGGATTACTGATTTAATTTCATTACTAGTAATTGGTCTATTCAGATTTTCTAATTCCTCATGATTTAGTCTTGGAAGACTGAATGTTTCTAGGAATTTATCCAATTCTAGATTGTCTAATTTGTTGGCATATAATTGTTCATAATAGTCTCTTGTGATCTTTTGTATTTCTGTGATATTGACTGTAATTTCTCCTCCTTCATTTCTGATTTTATTTATTTGGGCTCTTTTTTCCTTGATGAGTCTGTCTGGCTAAAGATTTGCCAATTTTGTTTATCTTTCAAAGAACCAGCTCTTAGTTTCATTGATTGTTCTATTGTCTCTTTAGCTGTTATTTCATTTATTTCTGCTCTGATCTTTATTATTTCCTTCCTTCTACTAACTTCGGGCTTTGTTTGTTCTTCTTTGTTTGTTCTTCTTTTTCTAGTTCCTTTAAATGAGTTAGATGGTTAAGAGTTTTCTTGTTTCTTGAGGTAGGTCAGATTAATATGAACTTCCCTCTTAGAAACTGCTTTCGCTAGCAACATCCCAAAGATTTCAGAATGTTGTGTTTCCATTTGCATTTGTCTCAAGGTATTTTTTTATTTCTTTGATAACCCACTGATTGTTTAACAGCATGTTGTTTAGTCTCTACATGTTTTGTGTTTTTTTTCCAGTTTTCTTTTTATAATTGATTTCTGGTTTCATACTGTTGTGATCAGAAAAGATGCTCAAACTTATTAAGACTTCTTAAATTTACTGAGACTTGGTCCGTAGCCTAACATGTGATCTATCCTGCAGAATGTTCCATGTGCACTTGAATGTGTATTTTGCTGTTTTTGTTTTGGATGGAATGTTCTGTATGTATCTATTTAGTCAATCTGATATAAGGTGTCTTTTAAGGTCAATGTTCCCTTGTTGATTTTCTGTCTGGATGATCTATCCATTGATATTAAGTGGGGTATTAAGTCCTCTACTATTATTGTATTGCTGTCTATTTCTCCCTTTATTTCTGTTACTATTTGATTTATATATTTAAGTGGTCTCATGTTGGGTGCACAAATGTTTACAAATGTTATATCCTCTTGTTGGACTGACCCCTTTATATTATGCAATGCCCTTCTTCATCTTTTGTTACAGTATTTGTTTGGAAGTCTATTACTACCCCAGTTTCCTTTTCATTTTCATTTTCATGGTATATCTTTTTCCATCTGTTCACTTTCAGACTGTGAGTGTCTTAAGGTTTGAAGTGAGTGTCTTGTAAGGAGCATTGAGAAGGGTCTTGTTTTTTTTAATCCATTCAGCCACCCTATGTCTTTTGATTGGAGAATTTAGTCCATTTACATTTATAGTAATTATTGATAGGTATTTACTTACTGCCATTTTGTTAATTGTTTTCTCACTGTTTCTGTAGTTCATCTCTGTTCCTTTATTCTTCTCTTTCTTTCTTCCCTTGTTGTTTGACTGTTTTCTTTACAGTTATTTTAAATTCCTTTTTCATTTACTTTTGTGTATTTACTATAAGTTTTTTGTTTGTGGTTACCATAGGTCACACATAACATCCTACATATATAATGGTTTCCTTTGATAGTAACTTAATTTTAAACACATTCCAAAGCTTTATATTTTACTTCCCCAACACATTTTTGATGACATATTTTACATCTTTTCATTTTATATATCACTTAACTAAGTATTGTATTTTTAATTAATTTTATGACTTTTGTCTTTTACCCTTTGTACTGACTTTATAAATGATTAATCCACTACCTTTTTATTTACCTTTTTCAGTGAGATTTTTAATTTAATATGTTATCTTATTGTTGATTAGTAGCTTTCTTTCTAGCTTAGAGAAGTCCCTTTAACATTTCTTGTAAAATGGTGATGAACTCTTTTAGTTTTGCTTATCTGGAAAACTCCTAATCGCTCCTTCAATTCTGAATGATAACCTTGCAGGTTACAGAATTCTTAGCTGGCAGTTATTCCCTTTCAAAACTTCACAATGTAGTAAGTAGTTTGATGTTATCAAATCTGATAGCTTAAAGCAGTGGTTTTCAGAATTTTAGAGTTGAACCTCTTTAATAAATAGAAATCTACCTGAAAGGTTTCTATATAATAAAAGAGAGCAATACAAAGCTGCTTGGTTTATGAAATACTAGAGTCCAGGACCTTATCTACTCAGTCTCCCATTCATTCCAAAGCTCCATGAAAGCAGGGACAGTATCTGCCTCTATCTCTAGAGTACAGCCAGTGCCTGTCACTTAGCAAAAACTCAAGAAATATTTGTGAATGAATTAAGATATAAATTAATGAAAAAAGAATGAAAGTCATTAATTCACAGTAATTATCCAGTCTAGAACTGCTATTTCAAGCTTTTTATTTGCTTACTTTTGATAGCAACTTCAAAGTAGATTTATTTTAAAAGAGACAATCAGTGCAGAAAATTCAGGAAAAAAAGTAGACCTAAATTCAACAGGCCACATCAAAACATGGTACTAGAAGTTGTAGGGTGCACAAAAATATGTAAGAGGAGGTCTCTCTCCTTCAAGAACTTCCCACTAAGTGAGAAAAACATTTACACTCAATTAGTAAGTCCAAAAAAAGACAGACTGTGACAAATGGCACAAAAAAAAAGAAATAAAGCTCGGAGTAGCTTTACTTATTTTACATAAATTCCAACAAGAAGACTATGGGAAGATCTCCTGGAGGAGGTAGGATCTGATTTGACTCCCAAAGAATAGGTAGAATTTCAATATGTGAATCTAAAAAAGGACATTTCTGGTAGGGAAAAAAACATGAGCAAATGAATGAGAATAGAAAAATACCTCAAGGAATAGCAAGTTAACTAGGCTAAGGTTTTAGACCTCTTGTAGTAAAGAAAGAGATACTACTGTAACGGGAGATTCAAAACACTTTAAAAGGTCACCATTCAGCATATGGAAGAGTACCCTAGAAGTCGAGGAATAACAGACTTCACTTATCACATTAAGGTTAGCATAGCTATTGTGCTATAATCAAATCAAGCAAATACTTACAAGATCATTCATATTAGTTTGGCTAGCTGGATTAATTTCCTCCAAAAATTCTAAGACATAAAATGTGTATCTATCCATAAGATGGACTCCAATTGCAGGATCAGGTTGATGCTATAAAAAAGCAAAGGAAAAAAAAGTGTATGTCTAATAGATAGGATCATTACATTACAACAAAATATTTTAAATGTAATCAAAATTTCCTTCTAAGATATAAAGAAGTCTAAGAATAAGAAATAACAGATATATTTATAAAGCATATAAGTGATTCTAGAAATAGCTACACATTCCAAAGACAATCCCATTTACAAATGGGAAAGAAAAAATGTACTTACCGAGAGTGAATCTTCTCCCACTTGGCTACTAGCTAAAGCCATTATGTTAGGAGAATAAAATCTCTCATACATGGATGCTCCTTGACAAGTATCAATAATAAACAATAGCTCATTGTAGCTGAAAGAAAAGTGATAATATCTTTGACATGAATCATGCTGTTAAACATACATTAACATTTTACAATACTTCCCTAAGATGTTTAAGTCATATCTTAGTCATTTCATTAGCTAAAAATTTGAGATTTTTTGATAGAATTCCCAATACAAATTTAATATCAGAAATATTAAAGGTATAACCTGTCCAAGGAAACCACCTCAATAGAGTGCAGTAGTTGTGCCATAAAGTGGCTGCCCCAACTTCTTCCCCCTCCCTTATCTATGCCACAAGATGCAGAATCCAAACAAAGGTTCAATTCAAAAAACATTTATCTGGCACCCACACAGTCCTAGAAACTGAGCTAGATTCAGAAAAAATATATATATGACTTAGTCACCATACTCAAAGATCTTAAAATCTAACTGGAAGACAGACATATAAACATATAACTAAATCAGAATGTGATGAGTGTTACAAATTTTACTGAAGGCCTACAATGTGCCTGACACTAAGCTGGGGATACAGTAGTCCTTGCCCTCACAGAGCTTAGAGTCTAACAAAGTCAAAGTGCTCCAAGAGCAAGAGAAAGAAACAGAGGAAACTGTAAGGAAAGGCAGGTCAGGGAAAGGTGATGTCTGACAAGGGCAGTGAGGGGTGAGTGTTATATTATTTAACAAAGAAAGGAACAGCACATTCCAGCAGAGGAAAAGCCTGTATTAAGGCATCTAAATGTAAAAAAGTATAAATGTTTAGGAAAAAGGAATTGTATCGTGTAGCTTGGATTTAGAGTTAATTTGGTAAAATGGAGAGAAATTCGTTTCAAAAAGGTAAGGCAGGGTCAATCTGTAAAGTATCCTGTACAAAGTTTGGATCTTATCCTATAAGTTTGAAGAAGGCATCAAAGGCTTTTTTAAAGTGAAAGAATAACATAATCAGCTCTATATTTTAGCTGCCTAGTTGGTGAAGGTGAAAACAGGGAGCAAATAACATTTTCTCAGAGGTTTCTCTCAGACATTGGATCTAAGTAAACAGCTAACACTGCACCTAAAAAGAAAGCATGGAATCTTAATATTATCTAAGCAAGGGACAGAAGGCACAATTAATACGACACATTTGTTCTGAGACAAAAATCTGTGGATACCCTTGGGGATCATAAACATCTAAGGTTATGACAGGCAGTACAGTAAAACAATTAAGAGAGTAAGCTCTGGGACAGGACCACTTGGATGTGAATTCTAGTACTGGCACTTATGAGCTGTATAAAGTTTGGCAAGTTATTTAATCTATCTGTGCCTCAATTTACACATTTGTAAAAATGGGAATAACAACAATATCTGCCTCATGGAGTTATTAAAATTAAACAAAACAACACATTATATAACATAGTGCCCAGCACCTAGTATACCTTCAATAAATATAAGCTATGAATAAGATAAAACCAGTACCAAGCAAAAGCTTCCTCTTCAACACTTCTACACATTCTCCTTATGCCTATAATTCAGTATTTAGAATATTTAATTCGTAGCAGAGTCGTATACACATTTCTCTTTTCTACTAGATTTTAAAAACTTTGAAGGCATAATAAGCATCATATTCCCCTCTGTGCCACATGTTTAGAAGGTAAGCAATAAGTATTTATTGAGGGTAATTAATTTAAAAGCAGTTCAATTGCTACTTTAAATTCACTTAAGTTCATATGACAACTTTCAACTAAAAGGGTGCTTACCACGGATTACTAACAATATATCACCCTTAATGTGAGTTGCTACGAATTTTATACTAATCCTAATTTCAGCATCTTTTTTCCCAAAGAAGAAATAATGTATTCCTATCACATGGAGGGCCCGAGATTGTGCAAAAAGAATAAGTACAAGATGAAAAATAAATATATGTTACAATCCCCCTAAATAATGGGGAACTTGGTTGGTGGGACTTTTATTTCCTCCAAACAGGATGAGAAATAACAAGAGATATGATCTTAACAGGTGAATTTCTTTCCATGCTCTTTAAGAAACCCAAATTTTTCTTCTAAAAAGAATTCAGTTCATACTTCTGTAAAATATAATAAAACTACTGCTGTAATGTACAATTGCTAAAAAAATAGTTCAGTTCAATAGAAATAACAAACATAAATCTAGAGTAGAAGAAATAACTTATTAAAATAAGTTTATATCTCATAAGATTTATAAATCTACTAACCATGGAAAAATTAGGTACTAATTTATCTTATGAAAAGTAGTCATTTGTCAATTACCGTCTTTTTTGCCACATTTGTTCAAAAGCATCTGCAAGTTCTATGTTGGTAATTTCTTCAGAATCTTGAAATTTCAAGAAACCATTTCCACCATGTCCTTATAGGAAGAGTCAGAAAGATCAAACAGACACTTTTTTAATGCAAACTGCACACATCCAGATATAAACATTCACTTCATTCATGGCAATATTTTAATATCACTTGTTATTTTATACTCTAAAATAAAAAGTACTGTAAAAACAAATAAATTTAATTTTCTGCTATACCAATTAAAGAGAATAATGATAGACTATGTAAAAAATAGTAGATATAATATATATTTAAGAGATTTTCTATTATTCAGTTTTAGAAAAGCACATTTATACTTTTTTCACTGGCTCCATTATTATGTCAGAAATGAGTTCCCATAGATAAAAATTTCTCAAATACCAGGCAAACATTTTTGGTGAGAAAGGAGTTGAAGACACTAGCTAGTCCCATGGTAAGCTAGCACTATTCACAGTATATACTTGAAATGCTATATCAACAGGAAGTGTAGTTCTCACCTAAAACTTGATGTGTTCACAATCATCAACCACTGTCCCATGAGAGTTGACCAGAAGATTATGACATTTAGAATGCATGATAGAGCCAATCTACCTGGATACAAACGCTAGCTTTACTACTTAATGACTGTGTTATTTTAGGCAAGTAACTTAACCTTTCTATGCCTCAGTTTCCTCAGATATAAAGTAAGAAATGTATCAGTAAGGCCATCATTAGCGTGCCTATATAGGTCCTTTGTGCAGATTTTAAAAAGGTACTTCCCGCTGGGTAACAAAGTAGAAAAATCTGTGTATATCAGTGCTCCCACTGAATATAAGCAGTCCTGTAAGCTCAAAAGTGGTTAGTGGTTATGCCTTAGGGTGGGTTAAGGGAAGAGGAATATTTCTCTCTCCCATTAGACACAACTTTATAGCAGGGCACACAGCTGAGTAAGTGTAAGCATATACTAGATCTCAGCTCCCACTCACCACCCAAGCCAGACACTTATGTGCAGTGCACAACCCACACAACCATATATGACAGCCCTGAAAATTGGCACCTAAATCTTTAGATTGTTGTGAGGATGAAATGAACTAATATACACAATGATTAAGAATATTGCATGATGTATAGTAAGTCCCAATAAGTATTAGTTATAACCATTTTTATTATCATATTATCATAATTATCAACCTTCCCGTTCTCTTACACGGGTTGGCAAACTTTTTCTGTAAAAGGCCAGGTGGTAAATGTTTTAGACTTGTGAGCCATATGGTCTCTGTTGCAACTCCTGGACTCTGCCACTGTAATGTAAAAGCAGCCACAGACAATACATAAAACAAATGGTTACAACTGTGTTCTAATAAAACTTTACTTCCAAAACAGTAGCCCTTCCACGGGCCATGGTTTGCCAATTCCATCTTAGATACTGGAATTTCTCCCATACCTGGAGCTATCCTGAAAGAGGACCAACAGACTCAGAAAAAAATGTTGTAAAACCTTTTGTTTAGTACATCAAATAAAGCCAAGCTACAAGACTGTACTTCATCCTATTTGCCACAAAAGCTTGAAAATTTCTTGTAAATGTCAGATAAACTAAAATGAAAATTTTCCTGACTTCATTAACTCTGCTGGCTTAATTTAGAAAGTTTATAAATTGATTGTATTTTAAAAGCTGTAAATAAATGCAACATGATAAAGAAAAGAAGACCACTAAGTAGGGGTCACTGTCATGCTGTATGACATCTAAGAATCATTCTGCACCTGTTTTATCATCAGTTGATGAGTAATACACTGTTTTCAAATACCATTTCAAGTTGTTATACATTATGAGAAAAGAGAACTTCATAACAAACTATCAAACTACTTGAACCAAAAATAATTTAAGATGTTTAAATTTCTTTCCATGCAAATTCCTTTTTGAAAAGAGTTGCAACATATGCTATCATTAAATATCTAAATTATGAAATTACCTGTCATATAAATAAGAATATTACTCCTATCATCAGAAAGAAGACGTTTTGACCGAGGCGTACTAGATGGAATCCTCCCAGTTAATACCCGTAAAAAATTTTCCACAGTTACCTGAAAAAAAAGTGAAAAATCAGATGAAATAGAATTGAGGGAAACCTGATAATTGTTTTTTACTTTCAAAAACATTCCTTCTTCTTTCTCTATGTATTACTCAGCATAAACTGAAAATAAAACCTAAAGAGAAATATAACTCAATTAAAATATATTTATTTAAATGTATACCTCAAACTAACTTTGTTTCCATTTTTTAAAAAATACTAAAAACTAACAAATAAAAACTACCTTGGGGAAAAATAGGTTACTTATACATTTAAAAGTTCAAATACTATACAAAGTATTGTCTTCACAGGCAATTCTTTGGGAAGATACAAAATATAGAAACATAAATAAATTCAACAACATTATAACTATTGCAATTAATATGTGCAACTACTCAGTCAATTCTAGATTAACAATGAAAGATAGGTCCATAATAAATTATAAAAATAAAATCATAAGGATAGATCCATAAATAATTCCCAAATTATGCATCTTTGATTTTTTAATGCATTTTGTTACTTAAATTTCATTAGGGGTATCTTTAACATGTGAAAAATTCATAACACTGTAAACCAGATTTCCCAACCAGGAATTTCTGGACATCTGGGATCCTTTGAAAGATATTTAGGGTCTTGGGAGTATAATGCTAATTAGACGTTATACTATACAGATCTAAATTTAAAAAGCAGAAAATCAATCCAGCTTTCTTGTTCGACTTTTCCCTAGATCATGAGTATGTAAGTGTGTGTGTGTGTAAGCTATTTGGTTTACATTTTTCCCGGAAGACAGCAAAATGCTAAGTGTTTTTCTTTAACAGGACTTCTTGTTGGCTAACAAGAAAGGGAAGTATTTGGTCTACATTTTACAATGACTAAATAAACAAGAAAAAGTCCAACATTCATAAACATTTAACTGTTGAACAAACATTTTTGAGTGCCTTCAGAGGGCTACAGGAACTCTCTAGGTGTAAGATACATAAGATACAGGCCATGTCCTCAAGCAGCTTACAGCCTGGGAAAAGATATTCTTTTTAAATTGCTTCAAAACAGGTCTGGGAACATGGGAAATTGTGTCTTACTTTTGGTAGACTTGGTAAAAGGGGAAGGATTATTGAGGAAGACTTCATCAAGGAAGACTTCACATTTTAAACATACAATCTATTAAATTTAAAATGAAGTTTCAAAGGGAGAAAATATAGTATAATGCCATTTTTTCAAATTTACATTTTTATTTTTAATCATGCATGCTAAAAACACTGGAAGCATATTAAAAGTGATTACCTCTAAGTAGTGTTAGTCACTTTAATATTTTCACAATATACTTACTAAAAATATAAAACTTGAAATTTTAGAGCAAATATGAAAAACAAAGAATACACTTACTATAAAAGAATGTTGATATATTAAACCTTAATAAAATACTCTAATATAGAAGCCAAGATAAAGTTGCTCTATCCTAGATACATATATGAAATATTCATGCTGTGATAGTTTTACTCATATATTGTTTCCTTAATATGAACTCCAGAAACAGAATTATAGCAAGGTTTCAGTGACAATCATATACAAAGTTTAAAGAAAAAGAATAAGATTATTTTATTCTACCACTATTTTAGAGCTTAAAAGTGAAAACATTTCAAAAATGTTGCTCAACTAAACAATTTACCTCATAACTTCTATAATCCACTTCCACATCATCGCCATACACATTTAATTCCATATTCTTGTGACTAAACACTGTAGCTGGTTTAGGATTTCTAGGGTTGCATGCCATATCATCTGCAAGCATCAGAACAATGTGACTAGGAAAAAAAAATTTCAGTAAATATAGTGTACTATTTAAATAAAACCAGAAAGGTAAAAACAAATATATTCTATTTATATAATGTGGTAATTATCTTCATTCTTTCTTTATTTATTAAAAATAACTCAAAATAATTACTGAGGATATATTTAAAAGAGCTGTAATTATTTTTTTCATATCTTTATGTAGTATAAGTTTTAAAGTAGAGAAATTAGAACAATCTGTCATGAACTTATCCGCAGAACTTGAAAGTAACCAACTTAAATTTTTTTCCCAACAGAGTATACTTTATGCCGTATAGCAAAAGGAAGCTAAGATGAAGGAGCTACACTGTCCTCCCAAAACATTTTTTTTTAATTTTAGTAATATTTGAAACTCTCAAGACTTACTGAGTTAAACTATGATAGTCCAAAGAATCTACTTTTCAGAATCTCATATGCTTAAGTATGAAAACATGCAATCCATCAGCAAGTGCAGTCACTGTACCACAGGAACACATCTCCAATGCAGTCATTCTTCAGTGGCTCCACTCCATCTCCCTGACACCAGCAACCATCATCTCTAGATGATGCTGGACTAGGTGCTGGATTAGCTCCCACCTGGCTTCCCACTTCCACTCTCACCCTCCCATGGTTCATTCCCCTTAGAGCCACCACAGTGACCTTCCTTAAACAAGTCAAATCACTAAACTTTCTCACTTAAAACCGTTCAAGAATTCCCCATTGTAATTAGAGGAAAACAGAAACTCCTTACATGGTCTAAAAGGCTCAATGTGGTCTCTGTCTGTCTCTCTAACTTCAGACCCTAGCACCCATGTTCACTATGCTACTTCCATACTGTTCCAGGAATATGCCAAGCCTTTCCCAATTCAGGGGCTACTGACCAAATTTAGACTTCTCTCCTCCCAAATCTTCATATCATTCAAATCTCAGCTAAGGTACTCTATTCTCACTTCAAGTTTGTTTTTCTATAGGTCATTTACGAATCTGAAATCCCCATCTTCTCCCACCACCCCCCCCATTAGAATATGAGCATTTCTCTGAGGGCAGGGACTTTTATCTGTCCTGTTCACCACTGTATCACTCAGGCTTAGTAATAGAGCCTGGCATATAGTAGGTATTCAATAAACATTCATTGAGTGAATGAAACATTTTCATTTTTGCTTTTATTTTCTTTGAGAGAAAATTACAAAGTCTCTCTTAAATGCTTCTCATCTTAATCTTTCCATTAAAACTGGTGAACATGAATCATGCAATTCTTTATTCTACCATATACTTGAGCTTCCCAAACATAAGGGAAAAATTAATGTGGCATATGTAATTAGTTTGGAAAGAGATAGCAAGAAGAAAATGTTCTGCTGCATATCGTCCAAATACATTAAAGTTCAGAACTGAAACACTGATTTTTCTTGAAAATTGGCTAGGTTTCTATTTTGAAAGGGTTCCAACCCTGCCACATTCAAAGATCAGATCTTCAGCTGTTACTGATTCATACTCACAGAATGGTGAAAGTTATTCCTCTTAAAATGGAAAATATATCTTCTCATTTTAATAACTTAAAATGATTTATATTAAGTTATTATCAATCATATCTTTTCTGTTATAAGCCACTATTAAACAAGAATGAACTGACCTATAAATCTCAATATAAAAATAAAAATATTCCTTTAGGGCATGTTTTTGGTTGGTTAATTTCATTCCTTGAAATGAAATGATTACTTAATATCTATACAATGTCAATTTCATAAAGAAGTAGTCACTTCAGCTTAAAATTATAAATTCAATCAACACTTTCCTATGGATAATTTTGAGTTTCAATATAAGTACTATAACCTTTGGTTAACATAATCAATATATCATAAAAAATATTCATTATATCTGTAGATAATAAATAAAAAACAGGACAGAAAACAGACTGAATTTTCAAAGGTTTAGAAATTCAACCACATATTCTAATGCACTGTTTCTGAAAGTTAAGAAATGTTCAGAACTCTTTTCTGGAGAAAAAAAAAACTCTCACCTGGCCCAAGCGTAAAATTATTTGTAAAATGATACTTAAATATATACACGAAAATAAACTCCTTAGGCTTATATTTCTTACAAAACTAAAAATAAATACAAAATTATAAAGCAGATTCTAATAAAGCTACTAAACTAATAATATTCTAAGAACATTAATTCTATTTGAAGGATGATGTTATTTTGCTGAAATTAAATGACTGCTGTTGTATTTAACAGGAGAAAGAGGTTAACTTCAGGCCTGGTTCTACACTTCATTTTTTTCTATATTTTGACATCCATACTACAATATAATTTGATGATATAGAATACATCTGTTCACAGAAGTATGTTGCACAAAATGCCATTCATAATTTCCATGCTCTGTTTACTGTTCAGGATAATCAGATCTTATATTTAACTAAGCCTTTTGCCAACAAACACTCTTTGAACACCAGTTATCATGAGATCTAACTTGTTATCTCCTTAAAGTGCCTTTTTCACCTGACTATCAGGTTAGCATCACAGCAGTTATTTAAGTCTTCACTGAGTGGGTATCAAAACAATCACTGCGAGAATCAAGACAAAAAAAAATCTACATTGAAGACACACTACTACATTCCTATAAATAACGATAGCAAGTTGCTTTGTTATCTTATTAAAATTAAGACAAAAATCCCTCAAATATATCCAATTGATAGAAGAATATGATATTCTTACAGTTTGGCAATCCTATAGTACCATGTGTGATGACTCAACTCTCACACTTTATTCAAGGCCCAGCAAAACCTACATTGCACAACAAAGCATATGGTATGGCCTTCTCTCAGCACAAAACCAAAAGGTGAGCACTGAAATTGTATAAAGTTCAAACTGGGTTTGAAACAAATACAGTGGTTATTTATATAAGTAGTTTCTACATTGTTTAAATCATACACTCACTCCTGTTAGTTAAAAAAAATGTGAGGACACACATGTATATATATATCTACTAATTTGAAAGTCATATGCATTTGCTATTTCAAATATATATAATAAATATTAGTGAAGCACAACTTCATTCTTTTATAGGTTAAAAAAAAAAACTGCTAATATTTTCTTCCCTTACCACTATTTGGTGTCTGATCTAATAGAATACCTTAAATAGATCATGCTTAAATAGATTTTAAAGATCATCAAAATGAAAAAGAAATTTTAAAACCTCTCAAAAAAGAAGGCATGAAACCCAATTCTAGAAACATATGTGAGTGGAAAATGGTCTGAAATAAATACTTTCCCATTATTATGTTTGTCTAACATTGAAGGAACAGGTAAGCCCTGTATCAGGGCTGCTCGGCCATTCTTTACCCTCCTCCCTGAAATTCTTCGTTGGCCCAGTTAGGAACCAGTAACCAATGGGTGAAAAAAAAAAATAAACATTTTAAATAGATAAATAATCTTTCACTGCTCTAGACCATTAGAGTATGACATTTCAAAAAGCATAACTTTTCATTTATAACAGGCTGGTATTACCATAATAAAAATTTTTCACTAAATGAAATTTAAATAAATTACTGTATTGGTGAAAATGTTTTTAAACCATTCACTTAAAATTGCTATACATTCTTTAACCACACTACTAATCAGATAATACTACCTTAGAGCATCTTTAGCAACCTACACCAAGCTTATCTTCAATAATATCATCATCCCAATCTAGAATAGTAGTTGAAATTAAAGCAACTGGGGATTTGAGGATCACAGAGATCTTTGATGCTCTCTTAAATCTCTGAGTTTCTGCTCATAAGTGTTACTTTTTTTTCCTGACATAAATTATTCAGAATGCTCTGTGGGTTACCTCTTCTGCAGCAATCTAATGACTACTGGACCAAACAAATTCAACAAATTTTGTTATATAATTGTTAGCTTGATGGCAGAGTAATTTACTTTTGGCTTTTCTTCTTCCTTTTCTTCCATGTCTTGAGGAACTGCCAAGTTAACAAATCTCGCCACCAATGCTCTACAAAACTAATCATAATAAATATGCTAGCCACAGGTGTTGGACCATCAAGACTTTCTGAATTACTTTCAATTTGCCAAATTTTAAATATTTGGCATTATAAGACTATATGATACCAGGTATTCTGCCCTTATATTATTAGAAATAAAACTCAAACTGCACTGCAGAGACAGGAACTCAACAGCAACAGACATGTTACATAAGGGTTGAGCTAGGTAGCTATAGGCTCATATATGTAAGTCACATGGGGTTTAGTATAATACAATAATAAATAACATTTATTGAGCACTTGGTATATCTCCAGCACTGCACTAATAAAATAAGCACATTACAGGCATTATCTCATACATTATTTCCAAGATACATATTATTAACATACCTGTTTCACAGGTTATGAAACTGAGGCACAAAGAAGTTAAGTAACATGTCTCAGGTCACACAGCTAGTAAGTAGTGGAGTTTGAAGTCAAACCCAATTGGTGTGACATGAACCTTTGCTTTTAATAATTCTGCATTACCCTGAAACTATGTGAACTGGCATTTGAAAGAATTTAATGGTGTGTTTTGTTTTATATTGATAATTTAATCAACTCAGATAATTAAGTTAAATGCATGCACTCATTATTGCTGTTCAATATTTATGGCAAATAACTAACATAAAATAGGCCCTTGAAATTCTAAATGGAACCATCCAGAGACCATAGCAAACTCTTAAATTGAAGAACAGCACTAGGGTATGTAATTTCTCCTTTAAACGTAGTAAGGTTTAACTGAAAAATTTAAATGTCCACTTAAATGCAAAAATCAGAGAACAGAACATCAAAGAGATACAGAGGCTAATGTTCTAGACATTCTCCAATCAATTCTCTAAAGCCCCTGACTCTTTTCTTACAGAAAGGCATTGGGATTACATCCTGCTACTGGCCCTTCTCTCCAAGGTCTTTTCAGCCACCAAGCCTGCCATTTTCACTCTCAGTCATCTGCACCTGAACCTATAGCCTACACCTAAGTCTTGACTGCTTTAATCTCTGCTTCCAAACACTACCCAATATTAACCACTCTTCCTATAATGGAGGAGGAGGTAAGCAGCAGAGGTGCCCCATCCACTCCTTCCCTTTTCTTGTCAGAGCTAAAATTAGTATTGTGTAGACAAGTTTTCCATCTCTTTCTTCCTGTTTTCCATTGCTCACCTTCCCACTAACTATTTAGTTTACTGACTTAGTCAAGCACACCAGCTTCAAGGCTTGAAATTCAAATCTGTGCATTATATTAGCAAAACTACAAGTTATTATATTTCTCTAACATTTTGGATGGCTCACAGAAATGGTCAAAATAACAAATGTTGCTGTGGGGAATGTGCCTCCACTAACCCAACCGTCAAGTCGCGGAATTGCCTGGGTCCACCTCTCTGTTCAACCAGCCATTATGTCCTCTCCATGACCTCCTCCAGCTGGATTTTAGCTTGGACAAACCACTCTCCCTGTCTCACTGTTGGTCCACCACTGGAAAGAATGATTACCATGTGGCTGACAGGGTATTGGTGTTCCGGCCTGGGATCAGGCCTGAGCCTCCGAGGTGGGAGAGCAGAATTCAGGACATTGGACCACCAGAGACCTCTCAGCCCCACATAATATCAATCGGTGAGAGCTCTCCCAGACATCCCTGTCTCAAAGCTAAGACCCAGCTCCACCCAATGCCAGCAAGCTCCAGTGCTGGAACCCCCGTGCCAAACAACTAGCAAGACAGGAACACAACCCCCCCCCATTAGCAGAGAGGCTGCCTAAAATCATAATAAGGTAAGAGACACACCAAAACACATCACCGGACACGGCCCTGCCCACCAGTAAGACAAGATCCAGCCCCACCCACAGGAACACAGGCACCAGTCCCCTCCACCAGGAAGCCTACACAAACCACTGAACCAACCTCAGCCACTGGGTGCAGGCACGAAAACAACAGGAACTACGAACATGCAGCCTGCGAAAAACAGACTCCCAAACAATAAGTTAAGCAAAATGAGAAGACAGAGAAACACACAGCAGATGAAGGAGCAAGGTAAAAACCCACCAGACCAAACAAATGAAGAGGAAATAGGCAGTCTACCTGAAAAAGAATTCAGAGTAATGATAGTAAAGATGATCCAAAATGTTGGAAATAGAATGGAGAAAATACAAGAAATGTTTAAAAGGACCTAGAAGAACTAAAGAGCCGACAAACAATGATGAACAACACAATAAATGAAATTAAAAATTCTCTAGAAGGAATCAGTAGCAGAATAACTGAGGCAGAAGAACAGATAAGTGACTTAGAAGATAAAATAGTGGAAATAACTACCGCAGAGCAGAATAAAGAAAAAAGAATGAAAAGAATTGAGGACAGTCTCTGGGACAACATTAAACACAGCAACACTCGAATTATAGGGGTCCCAGAAGAAGAAGAGAAAAAGAAAGGGTCTGAGGAAATATTTGAAGAGATTATACTCGAAAACTTCCCTAACATGGAAAAGGAAATAGTCAATCAAGTCCAGGAAGCACAGAGAGTCCCATACAGGATAAATCCAGGGAGAAACACTCCAAGAGACATATTAATCAAACTATCAAATATTCAATACAAAGAAAAAATATTAAAAGCAGAAAGGGAAAAGCAACAAATAACATACAAGAGAATCCCCATAAGGTTATCAGCTGATCTTTCAGCAGAAACTCTGCAAGCCAGAAGGGAGTGGCAGGACATATTTAAAGTGATGAAAGGGAAAAACCTACAACCAAGATTACTCTACCCAGCAAGGATCTCATTCAGATTTGACAGAGAAATTAAAACCTTTACAGACAAGCAAAAGTTAAGAGAATTCAGCACCACCAAACCAACTTTATAATAAATGCTAAAGGAACTTCTCTGGGCAGGAAACACAAGAGAAGGAAAAGACCTACAAAAACCAACGCAAAACAATTAAGATAATGGTAATAGGAACATACATATCAATAGTTACCTTAAATATAAATGGATTAAATGTTCCACCCAAAAGACACAGACTGGCTGAATGGATACAAAAACAAGACCCATATATATGCTGTCTACAAAAGACCCACTTTAGACCTAGGGACACATACAGAGTGAAAGTGAGGGAATGGAAAAAGATACTCCATGCAAGTGGAAATCAAATGAAAGCTGGAGTAGCAATTCTCATATCAGACAAAATAGACTTGAAAATAAAGACTATTACAAGAGACAAAGAAGGACACTATATAATGATCAAGGGATCAATCCAAGAGGAAGATATAACAACTGTAAATATTTATGCAACCAACAGAGGAGCACCTCAGTACATAAGGCAAATGCCAACAACCATAAAAGCGGAAATCGACAGTAACACAGTAATAATATGGGACTTTAATACCCCACTTTCACCAATGGACAGATCATCCAAAATGAAAATAAATAAGGAAACACAAGCTTTAAATGACAAATTAAACAAGATGGAAAACTACAGGCGAATATCACTGATGAACATAGATGCAAATATCCTCAACAAAATACTAGCAAACAGAATCCAACAGCACATTAAAAGGATCATACACCATGATCAAGTGGGGTTTATCCCAGGAATGCAAGGAATCTTCAATATACGCAAATCAATCAATGGGATTAGCAAATTAAGGAATAAAAACCATATGATCGTCTCAATAGATGCAGAAAAAGCTTTTGACAAATTCAACACCCATTTCTTATAAAAACTCTCCAGAAAGTAGGCATAGAGGGAACCTACCTCAACATAATAAAGGCTATATATGACAAACCCACAGCCAACATCGTTCTCAATGGTGAAAAACCGAAACCATTTCCTCTAAGATCAGGAACAAGACAAGGTTACCCACTCTCACCACTATTATTCAACACGGTTTTGGAAGTTTTAGGCACAGCAATCAGGGAAGAAAAAGAAATAAAAGGAATCAAATTGGAAAACAAGTAAGCTGTCATTGTTTGCAGATGACATGATACTATACATAGAGAATCTTAAAGATGCTACCAGAAAACTACTAGAGCTAATCAATGAATCTGGTAAAGTAGCAGGTTACAAAATTAATGCACAGAAATCTCTTGCATTCCAATACACTAACAATGAAAAATCTGAAAGAGAAATTAAGGAAAACTCCCATTTACCACTGCAACAAAAAGAATAAAATACTTAGGAATAAACCTACCTAAGGAGACAAAAGACCTGTATGCAGAAAACTATAAGACACTGATGAAAGAAATTAAAGATGATACCAACAGATGGAGAGATATACCATGTCCTTGGATTGGAAGAATCAACATTGTGAAAACGATTATACTACCCAAAGCAATCTACAGATTCAATGCAATCCCTATCAAACTACCAATGGCATTTTTCATAGAACTAGAACAAAAAGTTTTACAATTTGTATGGAAACACAAAAGACCCCAAATAGCCAAAGCAATCTTGAGAAGGAAAAACGGAGCTGGAGGAATCAGGCTCCCTGACTTCAGACTATACTACAAAGCTACAGTAATCAAGACAGTATGGTCCTGGCACAAAAACAGAAATACAGATCAATGGAACAGGAGAGAAAGCCCAGAGATAAACCCACGCACATATGGTCACCGTATTTTTGATAAAGGAGGCAAGAATATACAATGGAGAAAAGACAGCCTCTTCAATAAGTGGTGCTGGGAAAACTGGATAGCTACATGTAAAAGAATGAAATTAGAACACTCCCTAATGCCATAAACAAAAATAAACTCAAAATGGATTAAAGACCTAAATGTAAGGCCAGACACTATAAAACTCTTAGAGGAAAATATAGGCAGAACACTCTATGACATACATCACAGCAAGATGCTCTTTGACCCACCTCCTAGAGAAATGGAAATAAAAACAAAAATAAACAAATGGGACCTAATGAAACTTAAAAACTTTTGCACAGCAAAGGAAACCATAAACAAGACCAAAAGACAACCCTCAGAATGGGAGAAATTATTTGCAAATGAAGCAAAGAATTAATCTCCAAAATTTACAAGCAGCTCATGCAGCTCAATATCAAAACAACAAACAACCCAATACAAAAGTGGGCAGAAGACCTAAATAGACATTTCTCCAAAGGAGATATACAGATTGCCAACAAACACATGAAAGAATGCTCAACATCACTAATCATTAGCGAAATGCAAATCAAAACTACAATGAGGTATCACCTCACACCTGTCAGAATGGCCATCATCAAAAAATCTACAAACAATAAATGCTGGAGAGGGTGTGGAGAAAAGGGAACCCTCTTGCACTGTTGGTGGGAATATAAATTGATACAGCCCCTATGGAGAACAGTATGGAGGTTCCTTAAAAAACTAAAAATAGAACTACCATACGACCCAGCAATCCCACTACTGGGCATACACCCTGAGAAAACCATAATTCAAAAAGAGTCATTACCACAATATTCATTGAGCTCTATTTACAATAGCCAGGACATGGAGGCAACCTAAGTGTCCATCAACAGATGAATGGATAAAGAAGATGTGGCACATATATACAATGGAATGTTACTCAGCCATAAAAAGAAACGAAATTCAGTTATTTGTAGTGAGGTGTGTGGACCTAGAGACTCTCATACAGAGTGAAGTAAGTCAGAAAGAGAAAAACAAATACCGTATGCTAACACATATATCTGGAATCTAAAAAAAAAAAATGGTTCTGAAGAACCTAGGGGCAGGACAGGAATAAAGATGCAGACATAGCGAATGGACTTGAGGACTCAAGGAGGGGGAAGGGTAAGCTGTGACGAAGTGAGAGAGTGGCATGGACATATATACACTACCGAATGTAAAACAGATAGCTAGTGGGAGGCAGCTGCATAGCACAGGGAGATCAGCTCAGTGTTTTGTGACCACCTAGAGGGGTGGGATAGGGAGGGTGGGAGGGAGACGCAAGAGGGAGGGGATATGGGGATATATGTATACATATAGCTGATTCACTCTGTTATACAGCAGAAACTAACACAACATTGTAAAGCAATTATATACTCCAATAAAGATGTTAATTTAAAAAAAGGAAGAAAGAAAATAAGCTCTAGATAAGGGAAAATAACTGGCAAAATATTTTAAAAGGCATATATGTAGGAAACTGGGGGTAGATGATGTTCCAAATTTTAAAAGAGAAAACTAAAAGGCTTTTTTTACAAATTTATAAAATCGGTGTATTTGAAAAGGTGTACTAATATTACTATTGCTAATAACAATAACGATGAGTTAATAATAAGGAAAAGCTAAAAAACTGCTTGTACTCAGAAGTTTCCATTTTGGTTTCCTAGTGAATGGTTAAATTCAGTGTAAAATGTGCGTAATAATAAGATTGGCATGACCCAAAGGTGCATTTATTGGGGTCCATTAAATTTGTTTTTAAATTCTAGCTGTAATAGCATTAGATGCTAATGGTTTCCTAGAAAAATAGGTCATCAATATTAGATAAAACTTTCTTACCTTACCTTTCCCTCTAGAAATTATTTTCCTGTTTTTATCAGAGGAATGTCTGGTAAATAAATAAAGCATAATATTAAGCTTTGTGCAATAAATGACATACTAATGAAACAGAAATAACCTGAGTGTTATGAAGTAGTTTGTAAAAGTTAAAGTACTGGATCAAATCCAGTTAATCTGAAGAACAATTAAAGGTATTGAGTTCTGTATTTAGTTGTTCAGAAAAAATAACATTTTAAATTCACTGGCAACATTCAGTTAATAAAGTTAATAAAAGAAGAAAAAAGAATTTTGCATCCACTGATCTAGTATAACCTACTTCTGTCAAAAGACATAGAATACAATTTTTTACATCTTGATATATTGTATACAATCCATCATAATGGAAATCAATATATGCAATCTTTCACATATTCTCATGTTTAACAAAAATTTTACTTTTGTTATTTTTCCAGTAATGATCTGTACTGACTTAATCAGTCTCCCCAACTCATCTACTTTTATGACAAGTATCTTGGAATCTTGCTTAACATCAGTAGAAGATTTTAGCAGTCTATATATAACCTCACTAGGATGCTATAAACAGTTTCCTAGGACTAGACCACAATGCCTGAACTGCACATTTTGCGTGAAAAATATATGTAAACATCATTAATAAGCCTTTTCTGGTACATTTCGAATCTCGAATAGCAAGTAAATGAAAAGGTCCTCTTATTTTCTCTGGGCAATAAGAAAGATATTCTTAAGAATTAAGTTTAGATATTCTTTTCTTTAAGAAGACTTGGATGGCTATGCTTCTGAGGTATCACTTATATCAGTTTTTAAAAATCTATTTGGCAAAGAATAAAATACAGAGACACAACACGGATAGTGAAGAGTATTTTACTACCACTTCTGTTCTTCAATTCGATCAAAAAGTCAACTAAGACAAAAATTAAAGAGGAAAAATATTAATGGAGACTATGACAGACAAAATAAAAGGATAATTAACTGGACGATAATAATAAATCTCAATTAAATATAATTCAACAATTTTTAAAGCATTATAATGGTGTTAAATTGACATGAATTTGATTTAACCATTCCATATTAAATTGTACACCTACTATTTTACCCAAATTATCAAATTTGGATTTCATATTTCAATAAGATTATAAAAAAATAAGATTAGAAGTTATGGAAAAATGGAAACAAGGTAAGATGACAAGATGATGGAAGCAAATATTTGTTGAGTTTACTGTGTGACAGGCATTGTGCTGCAGTCTTTTCAGATACTTAATTCTCACTAAATCACAACAATCCCATGAAGACTATTATTGTCTCCATTCTAAAGATAAGGAAATTCAGTGAGGGCAGATCACTTGCCCAAAGCTGCATGACTAGTAAGCAGAAGAGATGAGATTTGATTTCAAAGCCCACAGACTTTCCATCCACTACTACATTCTTTGGCAGAATGGAATACATTGCCTTTCACTCCACTTTCACTCCCAAATAAATAGTGAGCAGAGCTAAAAGAAAATCTGTAATAATTTCTATACTCGCATCAACAAATATTAAGGGGACATCACTTTCCTCATAAGAATCTCATTTCAGTATTTCCATTTTTCATGACTCAATGAAATTTATCCTTTAAACTTCATTACAAATATTTTAAAAACTTTAAATAAGCAAATCATTTAATTTTAGAGCTACAGATTTTAAGTCTGTTTTCACCTTTAAAAAACCTGAAAAATATTCCCAAAGTCTTCTTTTAATTACAATAAAATCAGACAAAGAATGCTTGGGGAATGGAACATTCTGATTTCAACTATTTTTCAAAACCCAATACCTGCCTGCTGCCTCTGTCAACACCTGCACTGTCTCCACCCTGCAACCAATCACCACGGAGCCCCGCCCTTCAGCTGCAGCCGCAGCTGCCTGTGTCGCTGCCACTTTGGTATCCACTGCATGATTAGGCCACAGTTTTCAATGAGTAAACATAATCCTTTCTGTCATCACACATTTACGGAGTTTCTGAAGGTCAGTGAAGATTACTGCCAAGCACATTATGACCTTTATGAGGACATGAGAGCTGTAGAAATTCACTACCACCTCCACCAAGAAGCCGCATAAGAGCAGTTACCTGGACACAGAAGTGTTGAACTGAAATCCACAGAGCATTTTCCAGTTCTGACCTAGACAGGGTGAGCCTCAAAACACTTCCTCTCTGTTGCTCAGTATTACAGGATTGAAGACTTTCTTCTTCTTAGGAGGTTCATCTCATTCCCCATTATTCCCAACTTCTTACTCAAAGCACTGAGAATTTCAAGTGGAATAAGCTGAAGTTTCTTTACATCATTTCTGTATTCAATTTATTTAATTCTTTCATAGCCCTAATAAGTATTTTTTGACTAAATTAACATGTCTTGCATGAACTGCCCAACTCCCATTGAAGGCACATACAAAAACATGATTTTTATTATTATACACAATCCAACCAAAGAGACCTTGAACAAAGTTATTGAGAAACTTAAGAAATATGGAATACCACAATAGTAAGAGTATGTGAAGCAATGTATGACACTGCTCTTACGGAAAAAGAAGGCATCCATGTTCTTGACTGGCCTTTTCATGAAGGTGCACCACCATCCAACCTTACTGTTGATGGCTAGTTATGTCTTGTGAAATCAAGTTTTATGAAGAACCTGGTTACTATACTGCTGTTCACCGTGTTGCAAGCCTTGGAACAGCTCCACTGCTTGTTGCCCTAGCATTAATAGAAGGCGGAATGAAACAGGAAGATGCAGTACAGATCAGAAGACAAAAGCAGCATGGAGATTTTAACATCAAGCAACTTTTGTACTTAGAGAAGTATCATTCTCAAATACGTTTGTGCTGCAAAGACTTCAATGGTCAATAAAACTGAGGTGTCTGATGCTGTTGTCTTGGAAGTAGAACTTCAAACAGGACCTAATTTGTTGCACATATTAGCCAAGAAGTTGGCTCAGTGAACAAGTCTAATGAAGCTTTTACAGGAGTATTGAAAAGCAATTTTACCAGTTTACCTGCTTGACAGAACTTCTATGTTTAGGTTACGATCAACGTATTTGGACACTTAGCAAAAGATTCTTGCTGTTCAGCATTTCAAATTTGTTTATCATTTGTTCCAATTCCTGAACTCATGCAGTACTGAGTTATGTCTTAAAATCTATTCCCATGCTAGAATCTTTTCAGTGCATAAGAAATTTAGAAAGATTAGGTACCAAAATATCCAGTGTAACACTTGTATATTTTTTAGTATCATATAGAACTAAAACCCTAGGAACTAAGAATACTCTAGATCTTATGTGGTTTACTGCTTCAGTCATTTCTTACATTGAAAGCAGGGCCTATATAGTTATTTCCTTGCTCACTTTACATTTACATTTGCCCACATTCATACCAGTATATATCAGGTTTGCATAACCATTAATTTTTGTTAAATTTTTTACCAAGTCATATGGTGTTATTTAATATCTTCCCATAAATCTCATTTCTGTTGTTATGGAAAATCTGCATTTTGAAAATCTACATTGTATATAGAAGTGTATCTTTAACATCTCCAAGCAAAAAAGCTTTACAATTATTCTAATGTTTGCACTTTTGTGTGCCACTTAACAGGAAGAGCCTAAAAAGGAACAGGAGAGGGCTATTAAATATTTCTAGTAAGATACTGCCTTTATCTTGTATAGAATATATAGAATATGCTCTTTAATTTAGTAAATATTTTTTAAAGATAAAGATGTTTTGTTATTGTAGCTAATTCTTAGTCATAAAATTTTTGAAATTCTTGTTATTTTTCCATACCTACTGGAAGTTGTTTACCAGCTATTATTTTTGTTGGACATGTGCTTTTATGTCTTCTCTTCCCAACCTCCCTTTCAAAAAAAAAAAAAGTGGGGACGTCACTGGTGGCACAGTGGTTAAGAGTCCGCCTGCCAACGCAGGGGACACAGGTTCAATCCCTGGGAAGATCCCACATGCCACGGAGCAACTAAGCCCATACGCCACAAATACTGAGCCCGTGAGCCACAACTACTGAGCCCATGCTCCGCAACAAGAGAAGCCACCGCAATGAGAAGCCCAAGCACTGCAACGAAGAGTAGTCCCCGCTCGCCGCAACTAGATAAAGCCTGTGCACAGCAGTGAAGACCCAACTCAGCCAAAAATAAATAAATTAATATAAAAAAAAAAGAAGTGGGTTTCTGCTAGTGAACTGAGCAGACATCTAATTTTTATATGCCTTTTGAGCTGTGTAACACAATACTTGGATACTTGATAGTTTATTATGAAATTGACCAAATGGTGATGTATATTAATGTTAGTTTGACCATATACTTATATTATCTTGTAATATGTGGTTATAGTTCTGTGAGACAAATAATTTGTCAGTGTTCACCAGTTTGTAAAAACCTAGTGCGAGAGCTAAACATCTAAATAAATAATGAAATGAAAAAAAAAAAAAAGACAATATCTAAACTACTCTCTTGAATAAGTACAATCAATCTACTAAATAAAAATCTTTATCAGTATATCAAAGCTAACATTTGAATATCTATTTTTATTAAATATAACAAAATAGATAGAAAAAGTACAGAATATTAAGTTAGCTTTTACTTGCCCAGAATAAATCTGAAAATATGTTTGTAGAACAAGCTCCCTAATATGATTTTATTTGATTGTCCTTTGTTTCCAGTATGGTAGAAAAAAACTGACAGTTTAGGTAAATTAAGTTCTGATTAATAGGGGTTTTACTTTCTGAAATAACATATCTGAGTTTCATGATTTGAAGCCTTGGAGATGGATATAATTAAATATAAGTTAATGGGTAGGTATAAGGATTTAATGTCAGGGTACCTTTTACTGAATTGAGTAATCTCCCACTCATGCTCAGGTCAAATTCTTAGAAACCATTAATATAAAACTCTGTGAAATATCTTTTCTCCAAAGAAATCAAATTATGTTCACAAATGTTAATTTCACTTATCCTTTTAACATCCCTGAGTCAGATATAACATGACACAGAATTACAACATTGTTTCTATCAATTCTCCACTAGAAGTCCTCAGAAATTTCTTAGAAATACTTATTACCACTTTCCATAGTGAAATGTCAAGTTGATCTGACTTATTCTGAGGTCACTCCCACTGCCACCAGCCAAGCACTTAGGTTTTTCATGGAACTTATAGTTCACTCTTCTGCCCTTTTCTCTTCCTTGTATCCCCACATCAGTTGAAATTACAAAAATTGCAGAGTGTATTCTAAACACCATATGCTCTCAATACGTATTTGTTGGTTGGAAAAGGGAAGGAGGAAGAAGGAAAAGAGAAAAGAAAGAAGAAAGGAAAAGAAGTAAATTAAATTAGTGTGTATCCCACCCCCACCAATTGTCTTTCTTCCTTCCTATTTCTCAGACCAACCTAGCACCTACCTAAAGTTATATGACATCAAATGTATCAGGTTCCTTTTATTGGTCCCCCAATACAGTTGTTCCTGGGTATCTGCAGGGGGTTGGTTCCAGGAATCCCTATGATTACTAAAATCCACAGATGTTCAAGTTCTTTATATAAAATGACTTGGTATTTGCATGTTAACCTACACAGCAATATCCTCCCTGTACTTTAAATCATCTCTAGACTATTTTCAGTAATATCTCATTGTGGTTTTCTTTGCATTTCCCTGATGCTTAGTGATGTTAAGCGCCTTTTCATGTACTTATTGGCCACCTGTATGTCTTCTTTGGAAAATGTCTATTCAGATCCTCTGCTCATTTTTTGATTGGATTGTTTGGTTTTTTGCTATTGAGTTTACGAGTTCTTTATATATTTTGACCACTAACCCCTTATCAGACATATGATTTGCAAATATTTTCTCCTATTCAGTAGATTGCCTTTTCATTTTGTGGATGGTTTCCTTTTGTACAGAAGCTTTTTAGTTTGATGTAGTCCCACTTGTTGATTTTTGCTTTTGTTGCCTTTGGTTTTGATGTCAAATCCAAAAAATCATCACCAAGACCAACATCAAACAGCTTACTGCCAGTGTTTTCCTCTAGGAATTTTATGGTTTCAGGTCTTACGTTCAAGTCTTTAATCCATTTTAAGTTTATTTTTATATATGGTGTGAGAAAATGTTCTAATTTCAATCTTTTACATGTAGCTGTTTAGTTTTCCCAGCACCATTTATTGAAGAGACTGTCCTTTCCCCATTGTATATTTTTAGCTCCTCTGTCGTAAATTAACTGATCATATATGTGTGGATTTATTTCTGGGCTCTCTATTCTGTTCCACTGGTCTATGCATCTGTTTTTATGCAATACTATACTGCTTTGATTACTATGGCTTTTTAATATAGTTTGAAATCAGGGAGTTTGATGCCCCCAGCTTTGTTCTTCTTTCTCAAGACTGCTTTGGCTATTTGGGGTCTTTTGTGGTTTTATACAAACTTTAGGGGTTTTTTTTCTATTTCTGTGAAAAATGCCATTGGAATTTTGATATGGATTGCACTCGGTAGTACAGACATTTGGGTAGTACACACTGCTTTGGGTAGTACAGACATTTTAACAGTATTAATTCTTCCAGTCCACAAAACACAGACTATCTTTCCACTTATTTGTGTATTCTTCAATTTCTTTCATTAATGTATTATAGTTTTCAGCATACAGGTCTTTTACCTCCTTGGTTAAATTTATTCCTAGGTATTTTATTGTTCTTGATGGAACTGTTTTCTTAATTTCTCTTTCTGATAGTTCGTTATTAGTAGAGGCATAAGAGATTTTCATATATTGATTTTGTATCCTGCAATTTTACTGATTTTTTTGTTTATTAGTTCTACCAATTTTTTGGTGGAGTCTCTTTAGGGTTTTCTATACATAATAGTATGTCATCAACAAATAGAGACCGTTTAAGAGCTTGAACTCTTAAACACTATGCTAAATGCCTCCAATCTAAATTGTGATTTCTTTACATTTACAACACGATCCTTGGAAGCCACTGAATCTTAAATTGGTTTATAATTGATTTTAAAATAATCATTCAGCAAGACTATTTTTAACAAGGCCATCACAAATACTTAGGAAATCAAGTTATTGCACATTCTGACATAAAAACTTGACATAAGACACCCACAGGTGCACTCTATTGGAGGGCCAAAATGAAAATAAAAATAATTTTCTGAGTTATTTTCAAACTAAAATAGATGGACAGCTCTAGAGAAAGCTTATTATAGGAGGAAGCTCTGAAGACAAGCTACTGTAATTTTGGTAAGGTTATTAGATTATTGTTTACAATAGTAAATCCAGTATACTGAGTTATCATGCAAACATCAACTTCCTAAGATGTATCAACAGTTATACTTATTTTTAATTAATTGCTTTCATTTATCTTTCTTCTTCAATATTTCACTTATTTATACTGATGAATTGGGCAACATAATATAATATAATCATTATACAAGGATTCTAGCATTAGGTCTGCCACCACACAGTTGTTGACCTTAAACGTCACTTTACCTCTCAAGAACACATTTTTCTCATGTGTAAAATAAAGGATTTCCCTGGATTACTAATTCTGAGGTCTTTAAAGACAACTTTTATCCCCAAATTTTCAAATATGAAAAGCTTTTGAAGAATAAAAAAAATTTTTATGGTACAAAGATTTTAAAGGAAGAAAACTGTCATTTAGATTTTATGGCTACCAAAAGAGAATTTACAGTCAAATTATTAAAATTAATAAGAGTTCAGTGAGTTGCTAGAACAAAAACCAACTGCATGCGCATCAGAAGTAAGAAAATGTATTTTTAAAGGGTACCACTTACAGTATCAACCAAAAAAATATGACAACTAAAAATTCTACCGAAAACTAAAAATTCAAAATTATAAAGCTTGGACTTACCTGGTGGTGCAGTGGTTAAGAATCCGCCTGCCAATGCAGGCGACACGGGTTCAAAACCTGTTCCAGGAAGATCCCACATGCCGCGGAGCAACTAAGCCCGTGCGCCACAACTACTGAGCCTGTGCTCTAGAGCCTGCAAGCCACAACTACTGAGCCTGTGTGCCACAACTACTGAAGCCTGCGTGCCTACAGCCCGTGCTCCGCAACAAGAGAAGCCACCCCAATGAGAAGCCTGCACACTGCAACAAAGAGTAGCTCCCGCTCGCCACAACTAGAGAAAGCCCGCATGCAGCAATGAAGACCCAACGTGGCCAAAAATAAATAAATAAATAAATAAATAAATAAATAAATAAATAAATAAATTTATTTTTTTAAAAAGCCAATATGTTTTAAAAAAACAAAAACAAAATTATAAAGCTTAGTTGAAAGATGTTAAACACATAATTAAATGTACATATACCTTATTCATAAATTGAATGATAAAATACCATAAAGAAGCCCATTCTCTCTAAATTAATCTAAAACTCACTGCATTGCAAATCAAAACCCCAAAAGGATTTTAAGAACTTGACAAGCTGACTGTAAGCTTAATATGGAAGAACAAGACCCCAAGACAATTCAAAAGAAGACCAAAGTCGAGGAAATCAAATTCCTAGATATGAAGATAGTGTCAGGAATGAAGACATTGTGGTATTGATGAAAAATAAGCATCTCTCACTTCTTCAACAGCCCAAAACTCTTCTATTTATTTACAAATCAATAAAGAAATTTCCCCTTTGCTCCATAAAACCCTTAATGGTCTCCTTAGTCTTGAATATGGATCTTATTATCTAAACATAAGAGCATGATAGTAGTGGCCAAAATGCTCCTTTTAGCATAGTCACTATTCTCCTCAGAGCACATTTCAGCTTCTTAACTATTCTAAACGTTCACCTATTCAAGATATTATGCACTTCACCAAGAACATCACGTGGAGTGGCAGACAGATCAGCTGCCAACATGAGAATAAAATGACAGACTGCTCAGAATACGTAAGCATCTATATTCAAACACTATTATTTGTATTTTTACAAAGTATATGAGAAAAAATACTGTTGGGAAATGAGAGAAGACAAGAAGCAGAATACTCAAAGGCATGAGTTAATATTATCTTGACAACAACTACGATAATATATTACAAATTATTTACAAAGCATATTTACTACTGTTCTAGTCCTTTTGTTCACAAAAAAGGAGGTAAAATCATAAAATAAATATAGTAATAAAGTTTTAACTGTATATTTAATTATTGAGAAAATTTTATAAATTAACTAATGGTTTAAAAAATATCACTCAGTAACCTCCCTGTACAGGGTACTCTACAAAGTTCTACATAGTGACACAAAGGAAAGAAAGCTGTATGGGTAGGAAAGGACAGCACAGAGGATATTCTAAGTGCTCTAAGTGGGATGAATGGTTAAAAAAAAATAGAAATAGGAGTGAATAAATATTATGTAGTAGACATCGTAACAAATCAACAAATGAACATAGTAAGTTGTAATTAACAAAGCAGTAAAGACTGAACACTGGTTGAAATTTTTGGATTTTTTTAGAGAAACAGCAGTCACTGCAGGTTCTTAATCGTGGGAGTTAAAAGGTAAAAGCAGTGTCTGAGAAAGACAATTCTAACTGCTGTGTGTAGGATGGGCTGGAGGGGGAAAGAGACTAGAGACAGGGAATAAACAGCTACAAAGCTGCTGAAGTACAGAAGCATGAAGTACATGAAGCATGAAATCATGAAGACTTAGACAATAGTAAAAACTATGGAAAAAATAGGAAAATGGGAAGGTGCTCCTTATATTATTCAATTAATATGAATGATTTTCATAAGCACCACATTCAACATGTAGATATACATTTTTTAATTAAATAAGGTATAAATGATCAGTGTGCATTTTACCAACCTCTATAGGACTGTCATAAGAATAACATGAGATCATGTTATTAAAAGAATTCTCTAGTTGTAAATATTACATAAATGTTATCTGTTATAATTTCTTAGGGAGGAGATAGCTGTGAAATAATAGAAATGCTCCAGCCATAAAGTCCAAACACCTGAATTCAAATTCTGGTTCTATTATTTAACAGTGCCTTTAATGTACCTTAAGCAAGTCATTTAACCATTCTGAGTAACCTTTTTTAATATGCAAAAAGGGGGGGAGGGGATTCTCTCATAAAAGTTCAAGGAATAAATAATTCTTTATAAAATCCCTAATACAGTATCTGAATTATGGTGGACAGTGGAGAGTGAATGTGTGTTGCAGGGGGGATGGAGGAGGAGGCCAAAAATAGGGGTCCATTTTGGCTGACCTTATTGGAAAGTCACAAGCATCTCCAATGAACCGTAATAACCATGCCTTTCTCCATATTATTTTAATGAGAAATTATACAGGAAAATTCCTGAAGTATCTTATTAATGTTCCACCGTACACAATATCTTCTTATGTATAAGATCAAATCCACAGCAGAATAAAAAATAACTGTCAAAAGCTATATTACCAATCTGATTTTTAAAACAACAATAACAGGCAGTTAGTGATTTTTTTTCTTTTTTAATTTACAACATTACCAGAATTCACATTTCTAATTCTAATATTTATTACTTGAGAAAGAAGTTATAAAGAATAAGAGACCAAAAACTCAAAAGTGCATTCTGAGGGAACTTAAACAGTAGGAAGATAGGGAATAACTTGTCTTCGGCAAGACTCTATAGACTTCTCATAGAAAGAAATGAATCTGAAGTTCCCTGGTGAGATCACCCCACCCATCGATCCCAAAAGTAGGAGTCAGGGAATAGTTTATAAAATCTACTATAGAGCACTTTTAGCTCAGTGCAGTTTAAGAATAAAGAGCTAAAGAGACTATAAATAAGCAATATTCATATATATTTCCTTTCTAACCTAGACCAATTAGGTTCCACTTAACTAGGGATCTTTAGCATACTATTCATTCATTCATTCATTCAACTCTGCACAATATATTAAAGAATGTACTGGGAGGAATACAAATATAGTATCAGAACCTACCGTGAAGAAATAAGATCAATACATACAAAAAAGTGCCATGATAGAAGTACAAATAAAATATTTATGCAAGGACTGAGAAAGCTTTAGGGAATGTATGAAGTGAATTTGGGCATAGGAAAACTAGAAAGGAGGGTGGAAGGAAAAAACTGTAGACGGAAGGACCAGTGTAAGGCAATGACAGAGGCCAAAACAGAGACTTATAAGAAGGTATTGGCTAGAGCATAAGGAATTGAAATTAAATGATCAGAATATTAGATATGGACAGATTGCAAAAGCCTTGAGTTCCAGCATAAGGGATTTGAACTTTATTTTGCATACCCTAAGAGTTTATGAGTAAGGGGAGATGAATAAAGATTTAAATTAAGAATATTAATCTCACATAATGATTAAAATACAGAGTTAGGGAAAAAATAGTGTCAGAAAAGCTACTGGACCATCACTGAGTCGCTTTGCTGTACAGCAGAAATTAACACAACATTGTAAATCAACTCTACTTCAATAAAAAAAATTAAAAAAAAAAAAGAAAAGCTACTGGATTTAACTATAGAAATCGTTTATCAGATAGGGATCGTTACAAAAACTCACATCCACCCAACTCGTAGCAGAGCTAAATCATATTTTAAGAAAAATTATATACACATTTAACTCCATAAACTTAATTCTTACGCATTGAGCCAAAAAAAATAAAAGGAAAGACAGACTTCATCCACCCTATTACTCAATGCATTTATTCCCCAAAGTAAACATGAGATGAGATGGGAGCTACAAGTCTACATTCCCTCAGTCTCAATTCCCACGTGCCTCTCACAGCATGAGCGTCACGATTCTAGTGTTAAAGATACGGCTATTTTTCATATAACATGTCCCTTAATCATAAGTGAACCACTTCATCAAATGTTCCACCAAAGAAAAAGAAAACAGTAATTTGCTCTAGCACTGCTCTAAAACTGCTATGTTAGACCTGATGAAAGATAATACTATATTGTGCTTTATGTGCTATTTAAGAAACTTCACAAGAAAAATTTTAGCTCAATTTTTGCTTCACATACCGACTTTAGAACCTAAGCCCTGCTTAATGCCTTTTCGCTTCCTCATCTTAAGCATTTAAAGCATATTGGAGGTAGCAAAACAGGGATTTAGTCCAGAACAAGTATTTGAGGACACAAAATTTCCTAAAAATAGTGAAATGTTTCAGGAAGCTAAAACCAGGCAAAGAAAAACAAAATCTCTGAGGGTGGGTAAGGTTACAGAAAGCATGGGCACAAAGTGCAAGACACCTGAACTCCACGGAACCTACGTATGAAAAGGATAATAGATAAGGTGGAGGGCAATTATGAACCGCTTATGAGCATGTCTTTTTATTTTCCCCCATAACCATTAATATCCCCTCTCTGAATCAATATTTTGATACAGTATTATAAAATTCTGGCAACTTATGTATTAAAAAGTCTTTTATAACATTAACATTTGCTAAAAACTAGACTAACACACTTTAGAAGACAAATGTTTTTACTTTTAAAGCACAGACTTGTGTTTGTTTTGCCTAACTGGTTAAAGTATTTCCAAGTCACAAGTTTATTTATCCAATACCTACTGAGCACCTACTATGTGCCAAGTACTGTGCTAGATGCTAGAAGTACAAAGTGAAATAAAATATAATTCTTGTTCCCTTCAAGGAGTTTATAATCTAATGAGGGAGACATACTATAATAAGTATAACCATGTTATAATCAAAGTACAGACAAAGGATACCATAAAAGCAAACAAGGAGGTCAAGAATACTTTTTTGAAGAAATACTAAAGTGAATTTGGAAGGTCAGGTAAAAGTTACAGCTGTGCTTCCTAACTTCACTGTGCACCAGAACCACATATAGAGTTGATGTCTAGGACTCACTTCAGATTTAGTGAATTAGAATCTCCAGGGGTGAAGCCGAGAAATCAGTATTTTTAACATGTACCTTGAGTGATTCAGAATCACGGCCAGGTTTTGCTGGCAGTGAGCTAGAAGTATAGACAACCATTCCAGGCAAAGAGAATAGCTCAGTATAGTTGGAGTAGGTGAAATACAGACAGAAAATCAAAAAGAAATCAGAACAAGAGTACTGACACAATTAATGTGACATTTCAAACAGGATCTAAGGAATTGATGTGAACTTCCACAATAACAGGCAATCATCTGTGTCATGTGTTTCGGTAAATGATTTCTGACATGAACTAGTTTCTTATTGAAGTATACGGAAAAACTAAATGCAAATACTTTGCATTGCAAGACAAACTAAAATGCTCCTTTTAAAAAGCAAGTAAGGTAAAACAAAACAAAACAGAGTTCTACTCATAATTTTTATTCAATGCAGTGACCACTCATTTTTCTCAGGATACACAGCCTGAGAAGCTATGATATATGTCAGAAGCTAGGACAATACTGTTTTAACTTGAAAATGTTCCATAATGTATAAAATAAATTCAAACTGTATTTTGAAATTCAAGCTTTAAAACTGAAAACCACTCAATGATTTTAAGTTTCCAAACTATTATTTCATAATAGTTTATTACTTTCTGACTAAAATTTACTTCTAATTATATTTTTATACTTAATTCCAGGTAGGAGTAAAGTGAGATAAGTCACCAAGAAGAGGAGTATTCACGATAACAGAATAAAAGCCAAATAGAATCTATTCTATTGATCGCTGTTTATTAAGTAACAAATGTTTTAAATCATCAACTGTTTCGATCCCCAATTCATTCTCCAACAAAGACTTCATAACCAGAGATGTAGACAGGAAAGCATTTGAAACAGGAATAAGCTTTTAAAGAATATTCTTCAAAAACCTAAGGACAAACCTACTAATTATTATATATAAAATACATCCTAGAGTTATATTCTATTTCTAAAAAGTCCTTCTAAATCTTACTAAAATCATTTAAACATATCCTAATGACTTATAGACAGACAAAGACTCATTTACCAAAGTGAAACCTACTGCCAAACCATGCATAGTAATTCCCTGAAGGAGCACATTGGGTATAGAAGCAATAGCAGTTAAAAATCAACAGACTAACCACATACACCCATTTGAGAACTAATTAACAAATAACAGTAATCAGCTAATTACAAGAATAATTCTTATACTTGATATAACAAATCATCCTTTCTCAGACTTAATTTAATGTACTTTTTAAAAATGGTATTACCAAGATGCCTTAACTTCCAGATGAAATACAGGAATTAAATTACAGCTCTGAGGCTATAGTTGTCAGCTTCTTAGGCTAAAATGATCTATTGACATAGACTGTAAGATAACTTTGTTTCCTGAGTCATGCCCTGCTTCCTTTCTTCCCCTGCAGCACTTTATACATATCTCTATTCACTTTACTGTAAGTACCTAAATCCTGCAAAGAAGGTAGTACCATCACCATGTAATAGTTGAGAAAATAGGCTTAGTATCACGAAATGATTAACCAAAATCAGCACTAAACCCAGATTTCAAACTCAGATCTGTTTAACTGCAAAGCTCTTTCCACACTGCCTCACAGGTAGAGAGGAACACAGGACTAAGTAAATCAAACCTAAGTAACTGAACTGACTGCAATTTCTTCTATAACTGCTTTGGAAGTAGCAAAGATAGATCTATCATATCTGACAAACCAAATGTAGAGGACAGGTATTTAGGGATGGAGGTGTGGGAGTTCTGCTTAGTACCTGAGCTCCCTCATATAATTAGGGAATATACCACTTTATGAGTCTTCACAGAAGGTAGAGCCCCCCCCCCCCATAGAGAAGCTAACAATGCCACATAGTCATTCTTCTTGTCACCCCTGCAGCATGGACATGGGCACTTAATCTATATCCTGCCAACATGACATTCCCACCAAGGACTCTAAATTAAGAGCTAGAGACAGTAAGAAGCTGGGACGGCAAAGGTCAGATTTTGGCAGCAGGCCGCAGAAGCAATATTAAGTTTCCAAAGGCAATGGTAGCAGTAATGTAGTAGCTGAGTCTAGCCATCAGCAATTCAAGGTGCATTCCTATCACTGGACGGGTTTTATGCCATGATTTTTAGATATGTCTTTTCTGTTACGTAGTCTCTCTTGTTCCTGACTCTTTAAGGCCTCAGCCTTCCCAGCAATTTGGTAAACTAATCAATATGCTTTCAATAAATACCGTTTCTACTTGAATCGGTCAGAATTGCCTTCTGTTGCCTACAATTAAACCCAGACTGAAGCATTGAATAATTAAATAAATGACACAACAATTATACTTTATCAAATCTTTTTACCTTAGTGTTGATTGTTGTTTTATATAATTTGCCATTATGCTCTTAAGAACTATTTTATACATGATAGTTATGCTCTAACAACAACAAAATAACTTCAAATTAGGTTTCTTTATGTTTTTCAAAGCAACACAAAAACACAAATATAATATCTAATGGTGATTTTCACTGAGGATCAGAGTTAAGCTTTATTAAGAATACTTACCTGTCAGGAATACCTAGCCTCTTGACACTTCTATAAACAGAAAGAGTATTTGCAACATGTCGATAATTAAACCAGAATCGGGATGTACATACCTAAAGTAATAAAACAAATATATTATTTTTAGGAATCAAAATAAGCTACAGAGTTACAGAATTACTTCTCTTTAAGTAGGATATAGAGATGCCTAAAAAAAGAGTATGTCATAATCAGGACTAGAAACAGCAAAGCACATAAAGAATTGTCAATAAAACCAATCTCTCTAGAAAAAGGTCTTTCATAACTAGTCTTAAAAAACATTCAGCTTAAGAGAAAACAAATCTTTGGGGAATTTAATCAAATACTGAACCAACTTAGTTACTCTCAATTTATGATTCTATAATGTTCCTATTTCTAAAATATTAAATTCTTTAGAACCAAAGACAATGCCCATAATCTCTTCACAGAATAGAAAAGAATATTAACTACATTAGGTTATATAATATTCCTTTCACTCTGGATTGCTTCCTAATTTTAGTTGTGAAAAACATAAGAAAGAGACTAAAAAAAGCATAGAAAACAGGTTTATATGCACATAAGGGAATGCGTTATAAAGAAGCTGTTGAACAGAACAGAAAACTAGAAACGATTTCAACAAGTTTAACACTTAAAGACAAAGTGATCCCTAAAAAAGATAACAAAGATACTAGGAAAATCTAATGCCATGCCTCAAAAGTCAGCCCTCTCGAATGCTCATTCCAAATGAGAAACCAGAGACTGGGATCACTTGGTAATATATCTATCCACTAAGCATCCTCCTACCTCCTACCACACTGTTCTACTGATAGTAAGTGTAATGACAGTCTTGAGAACACCACAAATGTTCTTGCCCCTGTAAATAGGACGGAACCACAAGACTTTTTTATTAAACTGAATTTCCAACCTGGAATCCAATAAGGAGAAGACTAAAATTCTTGACTACATAAAAAAATATGTAACATAAAATCCTAACAGAAATGAAAAACTTGAAATAATTATAACCCAATAAGAAAAAGATGAACAGCCCAATTTTGAAAAATGGGCAAAGGATGAGAGCAAGCATTTCATTAAAAAAGTATTAAAAATAGACAATAAAAGTCTTAAAGATGCTCAACTTCTGTCATAATATAAGAAAACATAAATCAGGTTTGTGATGTTTCTGTTGGGCTGAAGGCTTCCCTAAGCAGATTTCCAGCCACTGTGAGGATGGTAAATGGCTTTCAGCTCATGCTGAGTGGCTGCCTAGAGTCCTGTGCTGAGGAGGATTGTGAAGCGGGTCCAGGGACTGCAATGAACTCTGAGCACTGGCTTTCACTGGTGAGCAAGGGAGCTTCTGACTGGAGTCAAGATGGCAGAGGAGGAGGACACAGAGTTCGTGTCTCCTCACAACTAGGGCACCTACCAGGCGCTGGTGGAGGACGTCAGACACTTAAGGGGACAGGAGGAATCCCTGCATTATCGGGCCAGAGGTCAGGCCTGATCTCCTGTGGTGGGAGTGCCAAGTCCAAACCTCTGGACTAGGAGAGAATCTCAGACCCCAGGGAATATTAATCGGTGTGAGCTCTCCCGGAGGTCCTCATCTCGGCACCAAGACCCAGCTCCACCCAACTGCCTGCAAACTCCAGTGCTGGACACCTCACACCAAACAACCAGCAAAAAAGGAACACAGCAGCACTCATCAAAAAAAAAAAAAAAAGAGATGACAAAAATATATGTTACAGATGAAGAAGCAAGGTAACCTACAAGACCAAATAAATGAAGAGGAAATAGGCAACCTACCTGAAAAAAAATTCACGGTAATGATAGTAAAGATGATCTAAAATCTCAGAAACAGAATGACAGCATAGATTAAGAAAATACAAGAAATGTTTAACAAGGACCTAGAAGAACTAAAGAACAAACAGTGATGAACAACACAATAACTGAAATGAAAAATACAGTAGAAGGAATCAATAGCAGAATAATTGAAGCAGAACAAATAAGTGAGCTGGAAGATAGAATGGTGGCAATAACTGCCAAGGAGCAGAATAAAGAAAAAAGAATGAAGAGGAATGAGGACAGTCTCAGAGACCTCTGGGACAACATTAAACGCATCAACAGTCGAACTATAGGGGTCCAAGAAGAAGAAGAGAAAGAGAAAGCTCTGAGAAAATATTTGAAGAGATTATAGTTGAAAACTTCCCTAACATGGGAAAGGAAATAGCCACCCAAGTTCAGGAAGCACAGCAAATCCCAGACAGTAAAAACCCAAGGAGAAACATGCGAAGACACATATTAAACTAACAAAGATTAAATTCAAAGAAAAAATATTAAAAGCAGGAAGAGAAAAGCAACAAATAACATACAATGGAATCCCCATAAAGTTATCAGCTGATTTTTCAGCAGAAACTCTGCAGGCCAGAAGGGAGTGGCAGGACATATTTAAAGTGATGAAAGGGAAAAACCTACAACCAAGATTACTCTAACCAGCAAGGATCTCATTCAGATTCAATGGAGAAATAAAAAGCTTTACAGACAAGCAAAAGCTAAAAGAATTCAGCACCACCAAACCAGCTTTACAACAAATGCTAAAGGAACTTCTCTAGGCAGGAAACACAAGAGAAGAAAAAGACCCACAAACAAACCCGAAACAATTAAGAAAATGGTAATAGGAACATGCATATCGATAATTGCCTTGAATGTAAGTGGATTAAATGCTCCAACCAAAAGACACAGACTGGCTGAATGCATACAAAAACAAGACCCATATATATGTCTCTACAAGAGACCCACCTCACACCTAGGGGCACATACACTCTGAAAGTGAGGGGATGGAAAAAGATATTCCATGCAAATGGAAATCAAAAGAAAGCTGTAGTAGCAATACTCATATCAGATAAAATAGACTTTAAAATAAAGACTGTTACAAGAGATAAGGAAGGACATTACATAATGATCAAGGGATCAATCCAAGAAGATATAATTGTAAATATTTATGCACCCAACATAGGAGCAACTCAATACATAAGGCAAATGCTAACAGCCATAAAAGGGGAAACCAATACTAACACAATAATAGTGGGGGACTTTAACACCCCACTTACACCAATGGACAGATCATCCAGACAGAAAATAAATAAGGAAACAGAAGCTTTAAAGAACACACAGACCAGAGAGACTTAATTGATATTTATAGGACATTCCACCCAAAAGTGGCAGAATACAATTTCTTCTCAAGTGCACACAGAACATTCTCCAGGATAGACTGCATCTTGGGTAACAAATGAAGCCTCAGTAAATTTAAGAAAACTGAAATTGTATCAAGCATCTTTTCTGACCACAATGCTATGAGATTAGAAATTAACTGCAGGAAAAAATCTGTTAAAAACACAAACACATGGAGGCTAAACAATACGCTACTAAATAACCAAGAGACCACTGAGCAATCAAAGAGGAAATCAGAAAATACATAGAAATAAATAACAGTGAAAACACAAGGACCCAAAACCTATGGGATGCAGCAAAAGCAGTTCTAAGAGGGAAATTTATAGCAATTCAATCTCACTTCAAGAAACAAGAAAAATCTCAAATAAACAATCTAACCTTACACCTAAAGCAACTTGGGAAAGAAGAACAAAAAAATCCCAAAGGTAGTAGAAGGAAAGAAATCATAGAGATCAGACAAGAAATAAATAAAATAGAAATGGGGCTTCCCTGGTGGCACAGGGGTTGAGAATCTGCCTGCTAAGGCAGGGGACACAGGTTCAAGCCCTGGTCTGGGAAGAACCCACATGACGCGGAGCAACTGGGCCCATGAGCCACAATTACTGAGCCTGCACGTCTGGAGCCTGTGCTCCGCAACAAAAGAGGCCACGATAGTGAGAGGCCCGTGCACCGTGATGAAGAGTGGCCCCCGCTTGCCGCAACTAGAGAAAGCCCTAGCACAGAAACAAAGACCCAACACAGCCAAAAATAAATAATTTTTTTTAAAAAAGAAATAAAATAGAAATGAAGAAAACAATAGCAAAGATAAATAAAACTAATAGTTGGTTCTTTGAGAAGATAAACAAGATTGATAAACCTTTAGCCAGACTCATCAAGAAAAAAAGGGAGAGGATTCAAATCAATAAAATTGGAAACAGAAAAGAAGAAATTACAACTGACACTGCAAAAATACAAAGGATCGTGAGAGACTACTACAAGCAACTATATGCCAATAAAATGGACAACCTGGAAGAAATGGACAAATTCTTAGAAAAGCACAACCTCACGAGACTGAACCAGGAAGAAACAGAAAATATAAACAGACCAATCACAAGTAATGAAATTGAAAATGTAACTAAAAATCTTCCAACAAACAAAAGTCCAGGACCAGATGACTTCACAGGTGAATTCTATCAACCATTTAGAGAAGAGCTGACACCTATCCTTCTCAAACTCTTCCAAAAATTGCAGAGGGAGGAACACTCCTAAACAAGTTCTATGAGGCCACCATCACCCTGACACCAAAACCAGACAAAGATATCACAAAGAAAGAAAATTAGACACCAATATCACTGATGAACATAGATGCAAAAACCTCAACAAAATATTAGCAAACAGAATCCAACAACACATTAAAAGGATCATACACCATGATCAAGTGGGATTTATCCCAGGGATGCAAGGATTCTTCAATATAGGTAAATCAACCAACGTGATACACCATATTAACAAATTAAAGAATAAAACCATATGATCATCTCAATAGATGCAGAAAAATCTTTTGACAAAATTCAACACCCATTTATGATAAAAACTCTCCAGAAAGTGGGCACAGAGGAAACCTACCTCAACATAATAAAGGCCATATATGACAAACCCACAGCAAAGATCATTCTCAATGGTGAAACACTGAAAGCATCTGCTCTAAGATCAGAAAAAAGACAAGGATGTCCACTCTTGCCACTATTATTCAACATAGTTTTGGAAGTCCTAGCCACGGCAATCAGAGACGAAAAAGAAATAAAAGGAATACAAATTGGAAAAGAAGAAGTAAAACTGTCACTGTTTGCAGATGACATGATACTATACATAGAAAATCATAAAGATGCCACCAGGAAACCACTAGAGCTAATCAGTGAATTTGGTAAAGTTGCAGGATACAAAATTAATGCACAGAAATATCTTGCATTCCTATACACTAACAACGAAAGATCAGAAAGAGAAATTATGGAAACTATCCCATTTACCCAAAAAGAATAAAATACCTAGGCATAAACCTATCGAAGAAGGCAAAAGACCTGTACTCAGAAAACTATAAAACACTGATGAAAGAAATCAAAGATGACACAAACAGATGAAGAGATATACCATGTTCTTGGATTGGAATAATCAATATTGTGAAAATGACTATAATACCCAAAGCAATCTACATATTCAATGCGATCCCTATGAAATTACCAATGGCATTTTTCACAGAATTAGAACAAAAAATTTTACAATTTGTATGGAAACACAAAAGACCCCAAATAGCCAAAGCAATCTTGAGAAAGAAAAATGGAGCTGGAGGAATCAAGCTCCCTGACTTCAGACTCTACTACAAATCTACAGTAATCAAGATAGTATGGTACTGGCACAAAAACAGAAATATAGATCAATGGTACAGGATAGAAAACCAAGAGATAAACCTATGCACCTATGGTCACCTAATCTATGACAAAGGAGGCAAGGATATACAATGGAGAAAAGACAGTCTCTTCATAAGTGGTGCTGGGAAAACTGGACAGCTACATGTAAAAGAATGAAATTAGAACACTACCTAATACCATACACAAAAATAAACTCAAAATGGATTAAAGACCTAAATTTAAGACTTGACACTATAAAACTCTTAGAGGAAAACATAGAAAAAACACTCTATGACATAAATCACAGCAAGATCCTTTTTGACCCACCTCCTAGAGAAATGGAAATAAAAATAAACAAATGGGACCTAATGAAACTTAAAAGTTTTTGCACGGCAAAGGAAACCACAAACAAGACAAAAAGACAACCCTCAGCATGGGAGAAAATATTTGCAATCAAAGCAACCGACAAAGGATTAATCTCCAAAATATACAAACAACTCATGCAGCTCAGTATCAAAAAAACAAACAACCCAATCCAAAAATGGGTAGAAGACCTAAATAGACATTTCTCCAAAGAAGACATACAGGTGGCCAAGAGGCATGTGAAAAGATGCTCAACATCACTAATTATTAGAGAAATGCAAATCAAAACTACAGTGAGGTATCACCACACACCAGTCAGAATGACCATCATCAAAAAATCTACAAACAATAAATGCTGGAGAGGGTGTGGAGAAAAGGGAACCCTCTTGCACTGTTGGTAGGAATGTAAATTGATACAGCCAGTATGGAGAACACTATGGTGGTTCCTTAAAAAACTAAAAATAGAACTACCATATGACCCAGCAATCCCACTACTGGGCATATACCCTGAGAAAACCATAATTCAAAAAGAGTCATGTACCACAATGTTCATTGCAGCACTATTTACAATAGCCAGGACATGGAAGAAACCTAAGTGTCTATAGACAGATGAATGGATAAAGAAGATGTGGCACGTATATACAATGGAATCTTACTCAGCCATAAAAAGAAACGAAACTGAGTTATCTGTAGTGAGGTAGATGGACCTAGAGTCTGTCACACAGAGTGAAGTAAGTCAGAAAGAGAAAAACAAATATCGTATATTAACGCATATATGTGGAATCTAGAAAAATGGTACAGATGAACCTATTTGCAGGGCAGGAATAGAGACGCAGACGTAGAGAACGGATGTGTGGACACGGGGGGAAAGGGAGGGTGGGATGAATTGGGAGATTAGGATTGACATATATACACTATCATGTGTAAAATAGATAGCTAGTGGGAACCTGCTGTATAGCACAGGGAGCTTAGCTTGGTGCTCTGTGATGACCTAGATGGGTGGGATGGGTGTTGGGGGGAGGGAGGTCCAAGAGGGAGGGCATATGTGTATACATATAGCTGATTCACTTCGTTGTACAGCAGAAACTAACACAACATTGTAAAGTAGTTATACAACAATTAAAAAAAAACATAAATTGGTAAGTATCCAAAAGTCTGACAATTCGTACTATTGGCAAGGGTATTGTCATACCCTTGCCAATAGTATAAGGGCAAATACTATAGATATGAGGACAAAACACTCATATCCTATTTATGGGAATGTGAACTAATATAAACCTTCTAAGAGGGTTATTTGCAACATATATCAAGTTTGAAAATGTACTTATTTTTTGATTTAGCTCATATAAGCATGCAAAAATATGTGTTCAAGGATTTTCACTATAATATTGCTTACATTAGCAGAAATCAAAACCAAAAAGCTAGAAACAAAATCACTACCCATCAGTATTATTTTTTTTAACCATGAGTATGGATTATCTTTGTAACTTTTTTTATTAAACAGAGACAAAAATGCTTTATTCAAAGCAGATCCTGAAACTAAAATAGAATCCGATTTTCCTTCTATCTCCCTGTGGTGGCAAGTTTTCTCAATCATATTACAAGAGCAAAGGGGCATTTCATTTACCTCTGATCATCTAGTCAAGACTAAAATTAATTCAAACTGGGAGGAAAAACATATATATATATATATATATATACACACACACACATACATATTTTCTTTAATTTGAACTACATAACATTTAAAGGAATATACGTTTTATACTTTCAACTTGGCCCTGGTCAAATTTCATAATTTTCCACTTAACAAAGTATAATTTATTGAAGTATCACTCTACTAAGTCTGAGTTAATGTGTAAAATATTGCACAAAACATGAAAACTGCAGTTGTCAAATACTCAGAAGTAATTTTTTCACCCTCTATTTCTCATCTGAGACCTAGGTTGCTGAGATTAGAGAGGGGCTCAGTTAAAGGTTTCCCAGAACAAGGAAAACTTCAATGTGTGTGTAGTATAAGCTAATAGGCTCCTATTCTAAAAGATGAGCCCTTTGGCAATTAGCTGTCTGCACATAGGCAGTTATTCCCTCTTTTAAGAATTCCTATAGAGAGACTAATTGGAAGTGCCCTTAGTTTCCTATAGAGCAAGTTATCCTCTCAAATTGGTGGATCATGGCCTGCCTCCTCATAGTTTTCCCCAATTTAAGTGGTCACTGAAAACCTATCTCCTTATCATGAGCAGCTTTTGTTCAATTCCGTCATAAAATCTCTTATGAGGCAGTAGCATATAAAAGGTTTTTGTTCCTGAAGAACAAGAAAATGAGTCATGAACCCATGTTGCTATTCTATTTAATCACAGTAACATAAAATTAATTTGTCTTCTAAACTTTTCTGTATAACTTGAATTTTCTATAATGATCATTTATTTTTGTAAACAAAAAAACAATTAAAAAATAAAAACAAAATAGCCAAAGTAGAGAGTATCTATAAACAAATATTACAGATAAGAAATACAATTACTAGTTTCCATCATTAAAATAACTCTACACTTTATAAAATGCTCCCTTTCACAATAGGATCCCTAATTTATTTTTCCATGTGTTTACACATCACCACTTGACAGACACACTTTAGACAAAGGGTATTAGTTGATGTGATCAATTTAAAATATAGCCATATCAAAATAATTTCTGTTATAAGATATAAATTTTATTTTTAAGAATTTGATTCACACAAAATTTCTCAGATACACATCTAATGTAAACAACGAGGTATACATTTACAGAATACACTTACCAAAACTGCCCAGTTGTTCGTATGGCCACTTCTAAAGAACTGTTCTGCTTGATCCTATTAGTCAAATAATAGCAAAAAGCTTAAAAGAAAGTCACATTTCCCAGAATAAAGACTGATAAAGGACAGTTAAGATTCACGGAGTTTTTACAGTTGTAATAACATTAAGCCATCATTGTGCAAGTTTATAAATATTCTAGTATCTGACCTTATGAAAGACAAAATAGTTTTATTTTGGGGGAGCGGGAGGCTACTGCAAGAGGGGCTTTTTGTTTTTAAACATTTTATCTCAAATGCAGTCAGCTCTTCCTCATGCTTCTCATTTTCCATTCAATCTTCAAATTGTGAATGACTTATTTCATTTCTTCTTTCACATATATACCCTTCCTGCTGAAATTTCATTCAATATTTGCTCCTACTCTGTGCTGAGTGCTTCCTATTATTTTATTTTAACTCACCAATATATGTGATTAAACACATTCTCTAGCATACTTCCATATACCATTTTGCTAATCTGTTAAAGTCTGAATTATATTTACCATCATGGAACATTAAAAACCTCAGCATCCAATACCATCCAGACACCTAATGAATATGACTTTTATTATATATTAAAATAATAGTGAATATAAACCATAATGATTTCAGATCTGCCCCTAAACAGTATTAATTACTACAACAGTCAGACTGCCTGGATTCAAATCTGGACCCTACTACTTACTAGCTGTATAAACTTAGGAAAGCTGCTTAATTTCTCTGTACTTCCATTTCCCCACCTATAAAATGATAACATTACCTGACTCACAGAATGTAGGAATGGTGACTAGAACATAGTAATTGTGTAACAAATATTAGCTGTTTTAATTTTCAGCTGGCAAGAAAATTTCAGAAAGAATGAAATAAAAAATTCACTCAGTGTGTGTGTGCATATGTGTGTGTGTGTGTGTGTGTGTGTGTGTGTGTGTGGGTGAGCGCCATATATACATTTCTTTTTAAACTTTCTCAACAGCTGCATAGATGCTAAAGAAAGCAATGTGCTATAGTGGTTTAGGAATTTGAAGATCTGGCTGTGAGACTGGGGTTAAGTCATTTAGCTCTTTAGACTTGATTTTCCTCATGTAGAAATGGGAGTTGACCCGATAACCTCTAATGTCCCTTCCAGCTCCAAAATCCTCACATCATTAAGACTTCAGTGAAAAAATTGAGATGGCAAACTCTTTTGTGATTGTTTAGACAATATGGACACTGGAAAGTTATTCATTCATTCTACACATAGTTAGTGGAGCACCTATTATGTGCCAGGTACCGTGTAATGTACAGTGATGCAAAAAAGTCACTAAAAAGCATGCTGCTTTCTCTCAAGAATCCCAGAGTTCAATAAAGAAGACAAGCATGCAAACATATTACACTACTATGTAACATTCATTCATTCATCACATTCATTGGCTACCATGTGCCGGTCCCTGTTCAGTGCTCAGAATACAATGATGGGCAAAAACAGTGCTAGTACTTGCCTCCAAAGAGGTTACTATCCAACTTGATAGACATACATTAAGCAGATAAGGACAAACTACAAATTCTATAAAGGTAAGATATACAGTATCATAAAAGAGTATAATAGGGGGACCTAACCTGATCAGGGAATGGGAGGGGGAAGGGCAGGCAGGGATGTCAGGGAAGGTTTCTCTAGAGAAGTGACATTTGGTTAGGATCCAAAAGTTAATGAGAAGAGGGAAGATAATTCCAGACAGAGGGAACATGAGCCCTAATGGCAGAAGGAAGCTTAAAAATTTCTAGAAACTGAAAGATTAGCATAACTAGAAGTTTGAAAACGAGAGAGAGGGAGAGAGAACTGGAGGTGTAGGCAGGAGCCAAAGAATGCAAGGCCTTGTTTACGGGTCATAATCAAGATTTAGTTCTTTATCCTTAAAGCACCATTAAGGTATATACGGGTGACATGATCGGATTTGCATATTTAAAAGTTACTCTGGTTGCAGCTTGGAGAACAGACTGGAAAGAAAAAAGAATGACTTGAGCCAGACCAATTAGGCAGCTATTTTCCTCTAAGTGAAAGATGATGTAATAATAAAGTACAAAGCATACATGGGTTATAAGAGACTAGTGCTACACTAGCTAAGTGCACAAATTACAACTGTAAAGGCAAAAGTAAAGGATAGGGAAAGATTCTACAGAGGTTAGCTTTTACTGCATTTAGTAAATGAGCAAACAAGAAACTGGAGGAATAAAACATGGTAATGTAAAAAAGCACAACTGTGTAACTACAGAAAAAGGTAATGGTATCCAAAATGAAGTATACAAAATAACCTGCTAGAATAAATAAGGAAAATAGAACTTCTATATATATTTACATTATCTAAACAATATGCTTTATAAATACTGAATATACAAATTAGCAATAATTCATAAAGAGAAAGAGGGAGTGCATTCTCTCTTTTTTAACTGGTAGGGGTGTGTATTCAAAAAGTTTTGAGCCGCTGGTCTAAGCTCAAGGTCTGAGATGGTGGGGAGAATGGGGTCCTATATGAAGACTGGAAAAGTCTCTGCTTAGAGACCAGATCATGATGTTTAGACTTTATTCTATATGCAATGAAAAAAATACTGCAAAGATTCAATCAGAAGAATAACCTGATCAGGTTTACATTTGATGAAGACTAAAGTAAGGGAGTTTGGAAGCCTGGAGAAAAAAGATAAAGTTATTGCAATAATCTAAGCAAGAAATGACCAGGGCCTGCATTAAGCCAGTCGAACTGGACAGGCGAAAGCAATTTTAAAAGTTCAGAACATAGAATTTAGTGATGATTAAAATGTGAAATAAAGAGAGGAGTTAATTTTTTAAAACCCTAGGTTTCTAGCTTAGGAGCAACCCCATAGGAGGTGGGGTAGGCAGAACATAAAACTTTGGACACAAATTGTCAACTGCCTGCTGACTATCTGGGCCCCTAAGCCAGCTGGATATTCTGAAAAACGATGCTAGAGATGTAGGCTGCAGAACTGGACGAAGGTATTATCAGAGTACAGGGGATAGTAAAAGCTTTGTAACGCGCCAGAACGTAGTGTGAGCCAAAAATTAAACACCGTATCCATCTGACTCCTATTAAAGGGGAGCGTTGTAGTTTGGTAGCAGGGAAGTAGGTGCGGCACTCACGCGCTGACCTTTCACCTGCTAGGGACTGCACGCTCGTCTGAGCAAAGGATCAGGCCCTCCCCCGCCGCCCAGGACTTGATTCTTTTCATTCACCGTTTTAAAAGGCTGAAACAGACGGACACTGTCCTATCCCGTCCCCTGCGACACCCTCCCCACAGCCCAGTCAGCCTAGGAAGAGGCTGGTGGGTGACTCCAGAAGGCTTCCCTCGGCGGCTGTGTATCGGACATCTGCTGGGCGCTGACAGCCAGGCCACAGCTGTCCCCCCAGGGCCCTGTCGCTCAGAGGGCCTGACTCCTACCTCGATCTGACTAGCGGCCAAGCTGCCGAAGGGCAAGAGCAGTAACCCTACCAGGGTAGTGAAACCCCGGCCGAGAAAACAGGTGTCGACCATGTTTGCCGGCTTCAGCCTCGCGCCCCTGGAGGGGCGGAGCGAGTGCCGTAAAGCAGCGCGGGGCAGGGTTTTGCGTAGTTTTGTTTTGTTTTGTTTTTTTCTTTGCGACGCCTGCCCCGCCTCCTGGTCCCTCGCCCGCCTTTAGGAGCCAGCGCTTCCGCAGACCTTGAGTTTCCCGGGTAACTGGGGCACGGTAGATGAAGGACGTGGATAGTTTATCTTGACTACGTTTTTGATTTTTATGTCGTAAAATGGATGTAACATTTTAAAACTTTTTTGAAAGGTGAGAGAGAAAAACGTGTGAACCCATAAACTTTAAGAAATTATTTCCTTTTTCGCGTAGGGCTGCCAATTCTTTGACTATATGAAGCATGATGTGGTGGGAAGAGTAAGCTTTGGGGCACAAAAAGATGAGTAATTGGATCAGTTACAAATGAAAAGATGGGTGAGTGCTGCAACTAACAGGCTTGGGGTCTATTACCTATTAAAAGTATGAACATGGAGAAATTAGTGAAATTTTTGTTTCTTCTGTAATTATAGAGCTAAGACATCTCAGAGTATGAGGATTTAATAAGATCCTGTGTATTCATTCCATTATGTTCATTATATGCATTTAAATTCTGCTTTGCATCTAGCACGACATTAACATGTGTTTATGCTGCTTCCTAATCTTCATAAATTTAACATTTAATGGTAACATGGAATTCTTATGCCTCAGCCAAAGTAATTGCCCTTCTTTGGGGCAATACAAAGTCTCAACGTTTTACTATTAAAATAATATTGTAAAGAGTATCTTTGGGTATTGGCTTTTTACACTTGCGAATTACTTTCTTGGGATAATTTTCCTGGAGTAGGAATGTTGAGTCAAAGGATACAAAAGTTTTGGTGGCTATGAATGATGTTGCTCTCCAAAGTGTACAAATCTACAGTGCCATCAAAATACGCAACCTAAGACCAAATTATACCATTTTTTTCTAAATTCCTTGGGATAAAATGTTACCTCAAGGTTGTTAGACTTCTAATTCTTTAATTACTATCAAGATCTGATGTCTTGTGTTTATAAAATATCTGTACGTCCTCTGATGTAAAGTTTATGTTCATAGCTTTGTTTTACATATGAGTTTGAATGATATCTTTATAAAGAAGTGACATTGACCCTAGCCATATTTTATGCTATTGCTTTCCCAGTCTCTTGTCTCTCTTTCCATTTTGTTTCTCTTGCTTTTGCACTTTGTGATATCTTTAATGTTAGGTAGTCAAATTTCAGGCTTTCTCTTGTGAAGACAAGAAAGTTAGCACACTACCACCATGTCTTGTACCTGAATGCCTCAAGTTTATTTAGGTCTCAGATCAAAAATTTTATTTTCTTTTAATTGTATATTTAACTCTTCAACTATCTGGAATATATTTTGGTATATTCTATAAGATGTTTTAATATGTTGACTACTGCTGCATAACAAACCACCCAAAACTTTGTGGTGTGTCCACACCCAGAGACACAAGGATGTAGAAACAGGGAGACATGATTCTGTGGGAGCCATTGCCATAATGATCTACCAGTACTTTTATCAAAATTGGTATTTAATTATCCAGTATAATTTTCTACATAATGCTTACCTTTCTTATTGACTCATGATATCTCTTGTATTAAATTCTTACAAGAAATAGAATATTTCTAGACTCTGTTCTCTTCAATTAAAATAGGTGTCTAGTTTGGGGCCAGAACCATGTTTTTTTTTTAATATTTATTTATTTATTTTTATTTTTGGCTGCGTCGGGGCTTATGTACAGCACATGGGATCTTTCATTGAAGGGTGCGGGCTTCTCTCTAGTTGTGGTGAGCAAGCTTCTCTCTAGTTGTGGGGCACAGACTCCAGAGCACGTGGGCTCTGTAGTTGCAGCGCACAGGCTCTCTAGTTGTGGCGTGGGCTCAACAGCTGCAGCTCACGGGCTCAGTTGCCCCACAGCATGTGGGATCCCAGTTCTCCGACCAGGATTGAACCCGCGTCCCCCTCATTGGAAGGCAGACTCTGAACCACTGGAACACTGGGGAAGTCCCCCCATGTTATTTTAATTATTGTTGCTTTTAATATGTTTTGATATTTGGCCATTAGGGCTAACCATTTCAGTACACTTCATTTTTCATGAAATTCTTTGATGACTTTGCCTGGTAATTTTCCAACTGAATTTTATAGTACTTCTTTCAATTTATAAAAAAAATAATACTATTTGGGTTTTTTCAATGGGATTATGAAAAATCTGTTAATAAATTTGAGAGAAGCAGACATCTTTATCATATTTAGTCTCTCATTCAGGAAGATGGTAGTTTCATTTATTTGTGGTTCCTTTTTTAAATTTCTCAGTAAAACTTTAAGTCAGAGGTCACTAAATTAAGCTACTTCATAAGCATTTTTAACATTTGTTGTTATTCTTAATGCATGTTCTTTTCATTATGTAGGCAATATATATATAAATGATTATAAATAATATCTATAATATTATGTATTCTGTTCAGTTATTGTTGGGATGCAGGTCATATTTTGTGTCCAACTGCTTTTTCATTATTTTAATAAGAATTATTTAATTATCTTAATATTCAAAATTATTTAAAACTTTTGTTTCACAAATTGTTTTGGCTTTCCTAGTTTTACAGTAATGTTATCTGCAAATTATCTTTTTGTCTCTTCCTTTCCAGTATTATTTCTTGTATTGTATCTTGTATCAATATTTCATTTTCATGGCTTATGTTATGGCTTAATATTAATATATTAATTTCAGAAGATTTTCTTGTTTCATTTTAATTTTAAAAGAATGGCTTTGGCACTTTTCCATTAAGTCTGTCATTAGCTCTTGGATTTAAGTAAATACTCATTGTTATGTGAAAGAAGTAGATTTCTATTTCTCTTTTTTCGTTGAACCACTGATTTTCAAGTATGGGGTGGCCAGCTTCAGACCTTAATGTAGGACACATGAGCAGTTTTAAACACTACTCAAAGTGGGAAATAATAATTTTTTAATCTGTTAATATGTGAAATAGCATAGTTTAAAATTTGGTTAGGGGCTTCCCTGGTGGCGCAGTGGTTGAGAATCTGCCTGCCAATGCAGGGGACACGGGTTTGAGCCCTGGTCTGGGAGGATCCCACATGCTGCGGAGCAACTAGGCCCGTGAGCCCCAATTACTGAGCCTGCGCGTCTGGAGCCTGTGCTCCGCAACAAGAGAGGCTGCGATAATGAGAGGCCCGCGCACCGCGATGAAGAGTGGCCCCCACTTGCCACAACTAGAGAAAGCCCTCGCACAGAAACGAAGACCCAACACAGCCATAAATAAATAAATAATTAATTAAATAAACCCAAAGTTAAAAAAAAAAAAAATTTGGTTAGAATTGTTAACCATACTCAGATACAGAGAACAGATTGGTGGTGCCAGAGGCAGAGGGCAGAAGGTGGGCAAAAGGAGTGAAGGCATTCAAAATGTATAAACTTCCACTTAAATAAATCCTGTGAATAGTGACTGTAATTAACAATACTGTATTGTATATTTGAAAGTTGTTAAGAGAATAGATCTTGAAAGTTGTTAAGAGAATAGATCTTAAAAGTTCTCATCAGCTTCACTGGTGGCGCAGTGGTTAAGAATCCGCCTGCCAATACAGGGGACACGGTTCAAGCCCTGGTCCGGGAAGATTCCACATGCCGCAGAGCAACTAAGCCCGTGCGCCACAAGTGCTGAGCCTGCGCTCTAGAGCCGGTGAGCCACAACTACTGAGCCCACTGCCTAGACCCCTTGCTCCGCAACAAGAGAAGCCACCGCAATGAGAAGCCCATGCACCGCAACAAAGAGTAGCCTGCTGCTCGCCGCAACTAGAGAAAGCCCGCGCGCAGCAACGAAAACCCAACATAGCCAAAAATTAATTAATTAATTAATTTTAAAAGAAAAAAGTTTTCATCACAAGAAAAAAATTGTAACTATGTGATGATGGATGTTAACCAGACTAATTGTGGCAGTCATTTTGCAGTCTATGCATATATCAAATCATTATGTTGTACACCTAAAACTGATACAATATTTATGTCATTGTATCTCAATCTTTTTAAAAAAAGATTGTTAACCTGAGTCTGCATTTAGACTACAGTTCAATTCAGTTATTCATTAAATGAATAATTGACTTAGCAACTAAAAGAGAAAACAAGCATTTGATTATCAGATCAAAATTACACACATCTATACACGTGTATTCATGGCTTCTCTAATAAAAGTTTTTATGCCTGAGCCTCACAGTAAGTAAACCATGAAGTCTATCCATGCTGGGTTTTTAAATAGCCTTTTTTTAAAATTGAACTATAGTTGATTAACAGTATTATATTAGTTTCAGGTGCACAGCATAGTGAATCAGCATTTTTACAGATTATACTCCATTAAAAGTTATTACAAAACAATGGCTATAATTCCCTGTACTATACAATATATCCTTGTTGCTTATGTATTTTGTACATAGAGGTTTGTATCTCTTAATCCCTTACCCTGATTTGCCCCTTCTCCCTTTCCTCTCCCCTCTGGTAACCACTAATTTGTTTTCTATATCTGTGAGCCTGTTTCTCATTTTTCTATATACATTTGTTTGTATTGTGTTGGCCAAAAAGTTCATTTGGGTTTTTCCGTAAGATGTTATGGAAAACCCGAATGAACTTTTTTGGCCAACCCAAATATTATTTTTTAGATTCCACATATAAGTAGTATATAAGTAGTATACAGTATTTGTCTTTCTCTATCTGATGTATTCACTAAGCATAATATTCTCTAGGTCCATTCACATTGCTACAAATGTCAGAGTTTCATTCATTTTACAGCAGAGTAGTATTCCATTGTGTGTGTTTGTGTGTGTGTGTGTGTGTATACACATATATATCTATCATATCTTCTTCATCCATTTGTCTGTTTCTGGGCACTTGGGTTGCTTCCATATCTTGGCTATTGTAATAGTGATGCTATGAACATTAGAGTGTGTGTGTCTTTTTGAATTAGCATTTTTGTCTCTCCGTGCTGTTTTCACTATTGTTCTTTAATCAAACAATAAATCAGATTGACTCTATTGATTCTCGTGTTGGATCAGTGTTTATTCTTGCTCTCTCCTCTTACCTACATCCTATCATATCTTCTTTTTCTCTCTTCTCTTTTGTGCACCAAGAACACCATTGTGTTATTCATTCGCTCGGTGGATATTTATAACACCAGTTATGTACCAAGCATTGCTAGTCACAGGCAACAGAAGAGAGAGCAAAAACTGAGCAAGTCTCTGCCCTCGTGGAGCTTACAGTCCAGGGGAGAAAGACATTAATAGTAGAAGCATTTAAGCAAATGTAAAAGTCTTAACAGGAGAGTTCCTAGTAGGGGACCCAAACCTTATAAGAAAAAAACAGGTTAGGTTTCCCTGAGGAAATTGACTGAACTGAAATTAATGAGTTATTGAGGCAAAGATGGAGGGGAGGGAAAAGCTTTCAAAGCAGAGGAAATAGCTCTTGCAAAGAACCTATGGAAGCTTGCCTTATTAGAGGAGCTTTTTAATCACTCATAACATTGTGCTTGCAGTTCAAGAACAAAAGAGAGAGTGCTGTAAGATGAAACTGCATTGCTAAGCAGGTGCCTGCTCCCTTCAAATCCTTGAGGGTCAGGTTCATGGAAAGCTTCAGAATGGTAAAGATCATGCTGGCTCCAAAGAGGAGAACGGCTGCAGGTAGAGCACTGGGGAAGCTGCTGTTACAGTTCAGGCAACGGTAGCTTGGACCAGAGTGGTAAGAGTAAAGATGATGAAAAATGGAGAGAACCAGTAAGAATTTTAAGATTATAACCAGCAGAACATGATGATAGATTATATTTAGGAAGTAGGAGAGAGGACAATTTTAAAGATGACTTTTGGATATTGACTCGTACAACTAAATGCATAGTAGTGTCTTTTTTTTTTAACATAAGACTCACAGGAAGTGGACCAGGTTTAGGACTCATATACAAGTGAGGTCTGGCTTAAACATTTGCCCAGAGCAATTTGGAAGATAGACTTGCATTAACTTATTATAAGAAGTACTTCTGTGACTACTAAATAAATTTTGTTAGAAAATGAAGTGAGTGGAAAGGATAAGTTTAATCAGGGTCAGAACATGGCCTCAGAGAGGTTTTGCAATGTGGTTTATACTATACAGTTTAATTGCTACAGGCAAATCTGTTTCCTACAACAATCAGCACCACAAGTATTTGCTGAAAACATTTCACATCCAACAGTCAAAATATTTCTTTGGGCAAGATAATAAAAGGACATTAGATACATAATAAAATACATATGGAAAAAATCAATTAAAATGAAGCAAAAACATTTCTTTCCAGTATATTTATATCATTTTCTAGTACTGTTTTTTAAATTTTGCACCATCTTAAATTCCATTTCAGTTTGGCCTCAAATACTTTTCTTCCCTCCTTCCAGTGAGCCATTTAATAATAGTTTGTTTTTTGTTTTTTTTTTAGATTCCATATATATGTGTTAGCATACGGTATTTGTTTTTCTCTTTCTGACTTACTTCACTCTGTATGACAGACTCTAGGTCCATCCACCTCACTACAAATAACTCAATTTCGTTTCTTTTTATGGCTGAGTAATACTCCATTGTATTTATGTGCCACATCTTTTTTATCCATTCATCTGTCAATGGACACTTAGGTTACTTCCATGTCCTGGCTATTGTAAATAGAGCTGCAATGAACATTGTGGTACATGACTCTTTTTGAATTTTATAGCTGATTCACTTTGTTCTACAGCAGAAGGTAACACAACCTTGTAAAGCAATTATACTCCAATAAGATGTTAAAAAAAAAAAAGAACACATGGTGTTATGGGGATGGATGGTGGTGATGGCTGCACAACAATGTGAAAGTATTTAATACCACTGAACTGTACACTTAAAAATGGTAGATTTTATATTATGTTTAACACAATTTTAAAAAGGAAGAAAAGAACATATGGTAGACCTAGGTTTTATATTTCTTGTGAACCCAATCAGGAACTAGAATATAGCCTAGAATATAGTCCTATACATATATCCTTAGAAAATACTTAGTTGTAATTTGATAATTATTAGCATCATGATTTAAATTAGTAGATATAGTACAGGAACAAATTTTATTCTGTATGTGACTTGCTTTTCATATGATGGTATACAATTACTTTTGTTTACTTCTCACCAACCTTCTTGTACCTTCCAATTTGGAGTTTTAGTCCTCAGCATTAAAATGTTTTTGGTATTTCTTCCTGTTCCAGGACAAAAATCAGAAAAATAAAAGGTATTTATTTAAAAAAATAAAAATAAAAAAATAATAGTTTGTTAGGCTTTAATCAGTTTCCAACTCATGACCTTCTCATTAACTTCAGAACTAATGCAGAATAACATTGCTTCAGTGCAAGAGTAGAGCAAATGCCCTTCAAAGTATCATTTTTGGAAATCCTGTGTTGTCATGAAAATGCCATTATGACCTGGACAGAAAATCATGTTGAATACTTTAGTGATGTAAAACTTGATATCTTATTAGTAGTGTAATGCTCCCTTGTCAATCAAGAAGCCAATGGTTCTGTTGGTACAAAGACAACTGATAGAGTTTAGTTCTCCGTGAGCTAAGAATTTCCTACAAATGCAACTGATTTTATTCAGTTGATTTTTATTCAGTTGTTTATTGCTTTTATTCATTAAGCATCTTTTGAGACTCTATGGAGTCCCAAGGGCATTTAATAAATACTGTAATTATACCATGTTTAGTAAAGTGTGGGACATTCTGAAAGCCTCTCTTAGGAAGATACTGGAGTGGTGTGGAGGGGAGGGAGGAGTTGTGTGTTTTATAGAAAGTTGCTAGAAGGGTACTGTTGTAGGCAAAATAATGGCTCCCTAGAGCCTGTGAATGTGTTTACCTAAAGTGACAAAAGGGACTTGCAAATATGATTAAGAGTCTTGAAAAAAAAAAAAAGAGAGAATCTTGAGTTGGGGAGATTATATTGAATTATCTGGGTTGGCCCTTTATAATCACAGGGGTCCTTATAAGAAGAAGGCAAGAGGATCCGAGAAGAAAAGGAGATGTGATGACAGAGACATTAGCCAGAGTGATGAAGGGCCACCAGCCGAGGAAGGTGAGTAGTTTCACAAGAAGCTGGCAAAGGCAAGAAAATGGATTCTCCCCCAGTACCTGCAAAAGAAACTCAGCTCTACCAACTCATTTTGAACTCATGACCTCCAGAACTAGAAGCTGATAAACTTGATTGCTTTAAGGCACTGAGTGCGTGGTAATTTGTTGCAGCAGCAAATAGGAAACGACTATAGGTACTTAAACTGTGAACAGTCGTTACTGTCCTCTGGAGATCTGAGAATGAATATTGGGGTCTTAGAGGGCTTTTACTCTCCATTCTTCACACTTTTTTGTTTTATTATAGATTTATATAGCATCTTTACTAAAAATAAATAATCATTCAAAGAGAAACTAGATCATATTAAGTGAAATAAATTGTATATGGAATAATCTCTCAACCATGTAAAAAATTAGATGAAAATAAGAAGGAAGCTTACTAAAATGTTAGCAGTTTTCAGTCCTGGGTATTGAGATTGTGGATGTTCAATATTCATGTACCTGTTCATTCACTCAACAGTTTTTTTTTTTTTCTTTTTTTTAAATTTATTTGGCTGCATTGGGTCTTCATTGCTGCACGTGGGCTTTCTCTAGTTGTGGTGATCGGGGTCTACTCTTCATTACGGTGCACGGGCTTCTCATTGCGGTGGCTTCTCTTGTTGTGGAGCACAGGCTCTAGGGGCGTGGGCCTCAGTAGTGGTGGCATGCGGTCTCAGGAGTTGTGGCTCACGGGCTCTAGAGTGCAGGCTTAGTAGTTGTGGCTCAGGGGCTTAGTTGCTCTGTGGCATGTGGGATCTTCCCAGACCAGGGCTCGCACCCGTGTCCCCTCCATTGGCAGGCGGATTCTTAACTACTGTGCCACCAGGGAAGTCCCTCGACAGTTATTCATCTATCTGTGCTGGAGAGTGTGCTAGGAGCTGAGATTGCAGATGAGAATAAAATAGAGACGACCCCTGCCCTCATGGAATTTAGACGTAGTAGGGAAGGTGGATATTGAACAGACAATTACACAGATTACTAATTATATTTTGAGAAGTTCAGCAAAGGAGAAGTACAGGTGATGTCATCATGTCCTAGGGCAGGCTAACCTAGTCAGGGGATACTTTCCTGAGGAATTTCAGCTTAAAACTAAAGGATAAATGGGAATTTGCCAGACAGAGGTGGAAAACAAAATTTTCTTAATTTTCTGTAAAGAGCACATATCACTTTTACTGTTATAAAAAATGAGTCCTTCTAGTGTTTTTTTTAAAGGAATAACTAACACTCCTCCCTCTCTTTATATCTGGAAACACAGCTGCTCAGTGCTAGAAATGATCTGCTCATACGGCTTGATTTAGCCAAATTTAGTTTAATGAACAGACATTTTCCTCTCTTTCTCTCATATACTTCAGTCAATTGAAATATTTAAGTTAATAAATTGAAGACACTGGACAAAAAAAGTAAAATAAAATAATGGTTAAATCGCTTCTTTGTCCAGAGCTTACATTAGGAAACTATGAGATTTATTACCTTTTGATAGTCAGTCTATCAAGAAGAGCTGTGAAATGCACTTAACATTGACCTTGAGGGAAATAAAACCCAGGTTCTTTGCCCATCACAGTGCTATTTTTATCAGATCAAAATTAAGGAACACAAGGGAAGGAACAAAGAACAAAAATTATTTTGAAATCAACACAAAGTGTATCACTAAAGGAATTTTTCTTAAAGTAATTTCATAAATGAAATAACTGGATATTAAAAAAACCCAAAAGTTCCAAATTTCTCAACACTAAAATCTTCTCTTACAATTCCCAGATGAGTAGTAATTTTCTGAACTATAATTTGTGATTACCTTCAGATGGGTAGAGGGGAAAATAACATCTCTATAATAAATATGCCCTCATTAATAAGTACTGTGACATCAAAATTTCTAAATAAGTTAAGATCTTATCAATTTTAAGTGATCCTTTTTATTTATTTGTTTGCTTGCTTGCTTCTCAGTACACTTAGATGTCTGTACCATTTTGAGCAATAATGTCCTTTAATTAGAATCAGCATAAATGTGCCTATGTTCAATAAAAAAGTGTCATAATGTAGAATTGACTTATAATAATAATGACATAATAAGAAGTTATATGTCGGTTGCAACAGAGATTTATATCAGCTAAATTACAAATAGGAGAGACTAAAAGTAAAGATATCAATGTGATAATAAAATGGAAGATTTAGAATTCAGATATTCTTGCTTTAGATGAAATAAAGTATTTTGGATCTGTGGTGGATTGAATAGTGTCCTTCCAAAATTCTTGAACGCCTGGAACCTCAGAATGTGACTTTATTTGAAAAGAGGATCATTGCAGATGTAATCAAAATAAGGATCAAGGGGCTTCCCTGGTGGTGCAGCAGTTAAGAATCCTCCTGCCAATGCAGGGGACAAGGGTTCGAGCCCTGGTCCAGGAAGATCCCACATGCCATGGAGCAACTAAGCCCTTGCGCCACAACTACTAAGCCTGCGCTCTGGAACCCGCAAGCCACAACTCCTGAGCCCGCGTGCCACAACTACTGAACCCGCGTGCCTAGAGCCCATGCTCCGCAACAAAAGAAGCCACCACAACGAGAAGCCTGTGCACCGCAACGAAGAGTAGCCCCTGCTCACTGCAACTAGAGAACGCCCGCATGTAGCAATGAAGACCCAATACAGCCAAAAATAAATTAATTAATTAATTAATTAATTAATTTTAAAAAATAAGGATCAAAATGAGAACATACTAGATTAGGGTGGACCCCTAAATCCAATTATTTATGTCTTTATAAGAAGAGGAAAGCACACAGAGAGACACACACAGAGAGAAGAAAGTCATGTAAGATGGTTGAGGACGGCAACTAAAAGCCAAGGAAAACCAAGGATTGCTAGGAGCCACCAAAGGCTAGCAAGAAGCAAGGAAGGATTTGTGCTTCCCCAGAGCCTTCAGAAAGAACATAGCCCTGCCAACACTTTGATTTCCAACTTATAGACTCCAGAACTGTGAGAGAAATTTTCTGTTGTTTTACACCACCTAGTTGGTGGTAATTTGTTATGGCAGCTCTAGGAAACAAATATAGGATCTAATGTAGCTATTTTCATAACCAACCAATATATTTTAGTATTATGCTGGCTGCATTCTTTATTTTGTCCTCTTCTTTAACCTCTCTTATTGTAGAAATAGAGACTAAGAACAGTTTGTTTTATGATGATTATAGCAACCAGTATTTATTCACTCAACAAACATTTGCGCACTGCATTACTGAGGATAATTTTTCCCAAAAGCAACAGAAACTTCCACTAAAAGTGATTTAAACCAAAGATATTTAATTACTTGGCAAGACAAGCAGTGCACTGAAAGGTGGTTTCAAGGTTGGTTTGCAAACTCAATGATTTCTTCAAAGACCAAGAGTCCTGTTCTGCCACCTCAGCCTATTGACTCTGGGATCCTGATTTGTTTGTCACGGTAGCAGGATAGCTGCTGAAGCTCCAAGTATCATATCCTTGCATATCAAGAAAGACAATCTTAATGGCCTCCTAGCAGACTTCCCCTTACATGCGATTATCCAAGGCTTGGTCACATGCCTATTTCCAGATGTGACAAATGGGCACAGGATTAATAGTAACCAAGGTCAATCACTGTTTGTCCCTGATCTCTGGTAACTGCTTCCAGTAAAAGCTAGGATTCTGTGAGCAAAGAAGGAGGAGTAGAATCTCTGAGAAAAAGATACGCATATTTAATTTCACACGGCAAAGCCAGATTTCTCTCCAAAATAGATGGTCCATGTAAACTACTACCAACAGTGCATGAGGATTCCTATGCCCCGCTTGTCATTTCTCTCGCTCTCCTTTTTTTCCCATTCTAACAGGGGTAAACCGATAGCTCATTGTTTTAATGTGCATTTGCATTTCTCTGAATACTAATACTTTTGAGCATGTCTTCATATACTTGTTAACCTTTTAGAGTTCCTCTTTTGTAAATTGCCTATTCATATTCTTTGCCCATTTTACAGTTGTGTTTTCTATCTTTTCCTTGTTTATTTGCAGGTGTTCCTACAAAGTACAGATATTTAATCCTTTATTGGTTTTAGACATTTCAGATATGTTCTACCCCTCCTGTCATTGGTTTTTCTCCTTGGTTCATGTTGTCCTTCACTGAACAGAAATCCTAATTTAATGAGATTAAAGTATATATGCCTCACAGAGGTACTGTGAACTTTAAATACGACAATGTATATAAAACTCTTGGCTACGATGCCAGGTACAAAGTTAAGAGCTTCCTAAATAAATCTCAGATATTATTGCTATCATTGTTATTCATTTAGCCCTATTTTTTCCCAGAAGAGTCACAACTCTCTCTTGTTACCATAACACCCTACATGTATTTCTATTGTAGCAATAGTTTTATTGTCTCTTATGGTGGACTGATTGCATCTTTGAGGTCAAGGACCATGCCTTTTTCCTCTTGTATTCCCATGATCTAGGACATACTAAATAAAAATGCTCAATAAATGTATTTTGAATAAATATATGAACAAATGAGGTTTCAAAAAATTTAAATAATGAAGAATACTAACTGGGGGAAAGAATAACTATAGAAATCATGGGAAAGTTTTATATTAAAAATATAAGATAGGAGAAAATAGTTTAAAAAGACACATCTGATAAAGGTCTGTTATCCAAAATACAGAAAGAAAATAAGAAAATGAATACTAGATTTTAAAATGGACAAAAGACCTGAACAGACACTTCACCAGAAAAGATATACAGGTGGCAAATAAGCATATGAAAAGATGATCCACATCATAAGTTATCAGAGAAATGCAAATTAAAACGAGATACCACTATACATGTATTAGAATGGCCAAAATCTACACACTGATGACACCAAATGCTAGCAAGGATGTGGAGCAAAAGGAACTCTCACACATTGCTGGTGGGAATGCAAAATGGTACAATTACTTTGGAAGGCAGTTTGGCAGTTTCTTACAAAATTAAATGTACTTATACCACACAGTCCAGCAATTGTGCTCCCTAGTATTTACCCAAATGAGCTGAAGGCTTATGTCCACACAAAAACCTGTGTGTGGACGTTTATGGCAGCTTTATTCATTTTTGCCAAAACTTGGAAACAACCAAGATGTCCTTCAGTAGGTGAATGGATAAATAAATTGTGGTACATCCACACAGTGGGATATTATTCAGTGCTGAAAATAAATGGGCTATAAAGCCATAAAAAGACATGGAGGAATCTTAAATGTATATTACTAAATGAAAAGTCAATTTGTAAAAGCTACATACAATCAATATGTGCTTCCAACTACACAACTTTCTGGAAAGGGCAAAACCATAAAGACTTTTAAAAGATTAGTAGTTGCCAGCGATTAGGGGAAGGGAGAGATGAATAGGCGGAGCACAGAGAATTTTTAGGGCAGTGAAGCTATTCTATATGATACTACAGTGTGGACACATGTCATAATACATTTGACCAACCCATAGAATGTACCACACCAATAGTGAACCCTAATGTAAACTATGGACTTTAGGTGTTAATATAATTACATCACTTGTAAAAAATATACCACTGTGGTACAGAATGTCGTTAGTGAAGAAGATTGTGTGTATGGTGCAGAGGAGGGAGCAGAAAATATAAGGGAACTCTACTTTCCATGCAATTTTGCTATGAACCTGAACATTCTCTAAGAAATAAAGGCCTACTGTATAGCACAGGGAAAAAATAAAAAGAAGGTACAATCTGTTTGCAGGACATATATTAAGTTAACCTTAAAAATGCATTCTAGTATACATTGGGTGCAGACAAATACTGTTTGATTCCACTTATACAAGGTACCTAGAATAGTCAAATTCATGGAGTCAGAAAGTACATTGGTAGATGCCAGGGGCTGGGAGTTAGGGGGGGAGGGGGAATGGGGAGTTAGTGTTTAATGGGGACAGAGTTTCAGTTTAGGAAGGTGAAAAATTCAGGAGATGGATGATGGTGAGAGTTGCACAACAATGTGAATGTACTTAGTGCCACTGAACTGTACAGTTAAATATGGTTAAAATAGTATGTTTTATATTATGTGACTTTTACCACAATAAAAAAAATTTTTTTAACAAATAAAACACATCAATAAAAAGTACAGACCATGTTATTCTTACAGAACAAGAAAAGACAATCAGTGAGGACCAAATTCAGTGAATTATTCTAAAAGAAAATGACATGGTATGTTAAAGAAAGCAAAATGAGTCTATTATTAGTAAGAAAAAGTAGGGACATTTTTAAATGATGATTCTATGTGTGATATATAATTTTATTTTGATTAAGTGTTATTTTAACTACAGTACTAACAAATATTTTTAACCACATCAGCTAACAAATAGCAAGATGGGTAGATTTAAATTGCAAATAAGCAAAACAGTTGTATGGGGCAGTCAGCCAAAGGGAGCAGGACAAAAGTTAAAGGGCATGAATAATCTATAAGTGAATAATCATTACTAGACCTTTAGTATTGGCTATATATATCAACACTTGACAGATTCATCAACAACTAAGAAATTCTTTGAGACTCACAAAATATTTTACCAGCCTAAAGATTATTTTAAGTAATGACCCTGAATATTCCCAAATGTCACTGCATCTCTGCAGAGTTAAACTCAGCATTTTGTATAGCTTCCTTGAATGTATATGGATGAGCAAATGATCATCATTTATACCTAAAGAAATTAGGGTTTTAGGGCTTCCCTGGTGGCGCAGTGGTTGAGAGTCTGCCTGCCAATGCAGGGGACACGGGTTCGAGCCCTGGTCTGGGAGGATCCCACATGCCGCGGAGCGACTGGGCCCGTGAGCCACAATTACTGAGCCTGCGCGTCTGGAGCCTGTGCTCTGCAACAAAAGAGGACGCGATAGTGAGAGGCCCGCGCACCGTGAGGAAGAGTGGCCCCCACTTGCCGCAACTGGAGAAAGCCCTCGCACAGAAACGAAGACCCAATACAGCCATAAATAAATAAATAAATAAAATATTTAAAAAAAAAAAAAGAAATTAGGGTTTTAATTTCAGTTTCATAAATTTGGGTTAGACATCAGAAAGAAATTTATGACCATAATGTTTTTTAAGAAGTTTGTAAACTACCTCCTCTGGAGATTTTTGTGAATTTTGTAAAAACTGCATCTTTATAATGGATTTGGCGTAAGGCTTCTGCAGTTATCATCAAAAATTATATGATTCTGTATGTACACCTTAATCTTCCTATTTGTGCATTTAATTTTCTTATTGTCTAAGAAGCATACTTAAGATGTAGAGCCCCTTCCAAGGCCCCCAAGACCAACAGTGATCAGTCTTGACCTGACATGCTTTTCTCAATATCCTATTTGTTGAATTTCCTCTGTTGAACCTAATGACCTTAAATATAACCACCATGAATTGCTATCTATGGAGGCTAAAGCTGAACATAGAACCTCTAGAGGCCATCTTTTGGTCTCTTGAGTCTGTTATGGCCTAGTGGTTAAAAGTATAGCCCTTGGAGTCAGTCCTGGTCTCGGCTAGACATTACTAGCTATGTCTCTTTGGTCAAGTTATATAATTCTTCTAAACTTTGGTGTCCTCATATACTAAGTGGAGCTAATAATAATGCGTACTTCATGAGATATTGCGTATATATGTATGCTAAAGCCCCTAGTTCAGTGTCTGATACATGACGAGTGTTCAGTTAATAGTTATTAACATTTCCTTCTTCCCATCCATTATGGTCAGCCCCATTCCCTGTCTCCAGCAAGTTCTCTAGTTTGTTCTCTGCCTGCCCCAATAGAACTCCAAATTGTGGGTCTAAGGGGTCAAAAATTATTCTGGTAATTCGATTTGTAACTGCACTGCAAAATGTGCTCCCAGTGCCTTCCTGAGTTTTACTTAATTAATAAAATTAATTATTTTCAATGTTCTTGTTTTTCCCATAACTTCAAGGAAATCTTTGCAAAATTCAAATTAGCATTTCTAATAGTTCTATCCATGGGAATAGTAAAATAGAGTTAAGTTATACTTCACATTGCCAGACACCTCTCTCTGTAGTGGCATATTTGGGGGAAAAAATGAAATTTTCACATAAATTAGATCTTTCATAGAATTTTGAATTTTACTTGTGTGTTCTGATGAAAAAGCCTAATCTTTCTATGTGTGGTTTCAAAATCTTCTTCACCAATAAGAGATAAATTGTTTTGAATACAGAAGTACATATGAGTGAAAGATATGTAGGGTTATGATGTCAATAACTTTCTATAGCTGCATCCTATTGTTTCAAAAAATACAAAGTAAAAATTACTTTAGTTCTTAAGGGTATCATTAGGTGTAGAGGTCTCAGAACAAATTGAATCAAAATAAAATGCATTTTTACTCCTTTTGTTTGTACCACAAAATGAATATGAATGCTTTGCTTACATTTCATTTCTTTTTACTGTTGGAACTTTTTATCATTTGAAATCTAAGTTGATTTTTCCAGTAAGTAAAACAAATTTTAATGTCCCCGTGTAGCTCTCTCTTATTTTCTTCATCCCTTCTTTAAAGGAGATTTATAATTATTTATTTCAAAAAAAAAAGTTAATAAGGCCATTTTAAGCCAGGCTCAAGGATTCAAAAGAAAGTTTAGACTTAATTAGAGAAAATTGTCTAAAACTGATCTTGGAGATCTTAGTGAAGACACAATTTGGGCAAGAGAAAGCATTTTCTGACTAAGTACCATGTGCCAGGCATCACAGTAAGCCCCATAGATGCAAAGTTAAATAACACAGTTCTTAGTTGCAAGGGGCTCATTCTGCAGGAAGGGAGGCAAAGAGCAGCCACCTGAATAAGTAATAGAGTAACAGGGTTCTAGAGCTATGATGAAGGTATATTTAAGTCTTACTGGAGTGTAGAGAAATCATTAATTCCAGTTAACTTCTCTAAGCCTAGTTTTTCTATTTGTATAATGGAGACTAACATTAGCCCTATCTCATAAGTCATTAAAAAGATTAAATGAGATAGTAATGTGAAGCATTGTAGCCTGCATGTGGTAAGTACTCAGTAAGTTTAACAGCTGTCATTATTTTTAGTATTGTTATAATTATTATTAGGAAGAGTCAGGGAGGGTTTCACTGAGCAGGCAATATTAGAACTGGGTGTTCAGAGATGGGGGGAAAGAATAAGATTTTGCCTGATCGGAAGGGGCAAGGAGAATTCCAGGCAGAGGTAAGGACACAATTCAAGATACAAATTGGGGAAAAGCATGCTGTTAATTTTTGAGGAAGGACGAGTAACCCAAGTAACTGGAAGGTAGGAGCATGGGTCTGAGTGATGAGAAATGGGGCTAGACTGTGAAGAACCTTGGGCTCAATGCCAAGTGCTGAGCTTCATCCTGTGGACAGTACACAGCCATTTAAAAAAGTGTTTTTCCAAGTAGCAAAGTAATGCAATCAAATTTATGTTTTAGGAAGACAGCGGTAAAGATACTAGAGACAGGAGGCTACAATAATAGTTTAAATGAGAAAAGTAGTGATAGCTGACAGACAATGCTTATAATGTTCATATGCTAATTATTTGCCTATTTATGTATATTCTTATTACACCTCTATAAAGAAGATGCTATTATCTCCATTTTACAGATGTTAAACTTAGGTATACAGTTGCTAAATCATTTGCTTAAAGTTTCCATGGGTAGGAAGTGTTAAGGCTAGGATTCAAACCCAAAATGTCTTACTCCTGAGCCTGTATATTTAACCACTATCCTTCATTGCTTCTCAATTAATAAGAGTCTAGCTAGAGGAAAAGCAGTAATGGAAAGGGAAGGTGTATTCAAGGGGCATTTTGAAAGTAGAATCAACAGAATTTGATGACTGATTTTTTCACTCAATAAAATTTGAGTGATTTCCTACCACATGGCAAGCACCTGCAGCTAAAACAATGAAAAAGTAGGCATGGCACCTGTTCTCAGGAAGCTTATTTGCCAGTGGAAGAGAAATCTGTGGTTTATATTAAGAACAAAGAAAGAAAGAAATAGAATGATAGTTAATAGAAAATAATACAAGGGGAGCTACTTTACTTAGGTCAGTTGTGACTCTGAGACGGTGGTCTTTAAGCCAAGATATAAAGAATCCTAATAGGCCAGCCATGAGGTAGAAAATCCGAGTTATTAGAGTTCAGCAAAAGGGGAATAGTGGCATGAGATGAGGTTGGAGAATTAGGCAGACACCACCTTTAGGGCCATGGTAAAACTTGCACCTAAGTCTGAGTGTTACAAAATGCTCTGAAGAATTTCAGGGAGAGGAGTGCATTGGTGTTGAGGGAAGAGGAGTGAAGAGCAGCTGAGGATTCTTTCCGAATGGGTGACTGAGATGGGTTCTGTTTCCAACACGAAAGGCATATACAGAAGAAGGAGCAAATTGGAGTCATGGAGGGTAATAGTGAGTTCAGTTTGGGTTACTTAGAGCTTGAATTACCTACAGAGCTGCCAAGCCAAAAACATAGGTCTAGACTGAGCTTACTAGTAGAAGAGTCAAGGGTAGACTGCAACATTTGTGTCATAAGCTGGTCCTTGAAATCAGTGGTGATATCACTCAGGGAGCACCTGCAGACCAGGATTTAGGCAAAGAAAGATGGAAAACCAGCCTGAAAGGGGGCGATCAAAGTGGAAGAAGAAGGACCAATAGGGAGAGAATTTGGGGGTGTAGGGGCTTGGGGAGGACACGTGCAACAAACATCAAGAAGGAAGAGGCCTGGGAAGAAGGGCTAGATTTGGGGATTCAGAGGTCATTATGATCTTTGCTAGAGCCATTAAAAATCATCTCTCCTTTTTTCACAGAAATCCATCCAGAGCCTGGCCAATGCAATTGCGGTAACATGGGTAAAATCACTTACATGCAACTGTTATATATAGATATCTTTACATTTTATATATCTGTTAATATGATTAGAATGATTCATTATTTCAGTTCCTGTTATTGTTTTGTGTCTCCAGAGGGAAAGATACAGTAAGCTGGTAAGAAAGCTTCAAGAAGCAATTTAAGCTAAAATTTGAAACAAGAGTATGTTTTCCATAGATGAATTGGGGATGGGGGGTGGGGGAGGTGGGGGAGGGATTTCAAATACCCAGAAGGACACAAACAAAATTGCAGATGTCCAAAAGCAAAACAAGTTCTAGAGAGATGGTAATTGGATCTATTTAGTGGGGCTGACTAAGGGTTCTTTTATGACAGTCGTTAGTAGTAAAGCTAGAAAGCTGATTCGTGATAGAATGTGGAGGAGCTTAAATGCAAGATTCCACATGCTGGAATCTTCTCCTGTAGGTGATGAAGAATCCCTGAGGACGAGGAAGGAAGGAAGAGACAGGATAAGACTACCATTAACCTGAGAATGGTGTTCAGCAGACTGCAGGCAGCAAGGCAAGTTAATATGAAGCCCTTTCCCAGTTAGGCAGAAGTCAGATGACTAGGCTCTAGCAAGTGGAATCCTCATCAATCAAGACAGTGCGCAGGGCCGGCACATGAAATTGAAGAACAGATACCCTGAAAGACACTAAAAACAGAGCCAGACTAGAACATCCAAAATCTATTCATCCATCTAAAAAGCAATATGGAATATGAGAGCCAAGATGTAGAGTCACAACAAGGTCAGAGTAACTGAGAGATCCACAGGAGGTAGACATGGCAGGAGGAAGTGAGGCTGAAGAAATTCTCAAGTCAGGTTACATAAGCTGCCACAGTCCGGTGGCGAGAGGCAGAATGCGAATGGGGTTGCAAATATAAGAGATATTTCAAAGAAAGAATACGTGAGATTTGTTGACTATTAGATGTCAAAAAGGGGGAGAATTTTGGACACGGTGAATGCGAAAATGGGGATGCCATTAATAGACATGGGGAGAAAAGCGAAGGCTAGTTTTAAAAGGTGATGTGAAGGTGAAGAATTTGGATTTGGACATGTTATTTTGAGGTGATGCTAGGTCCAAGTAGAAGTGTCTTCAAGGTCACTGAAATGTGAGATTGGAGTTCGGGATTGGAGGTAGGCCCTGGTTGTATAGATAGAACAAGATGAAGGTGTTGGAATGCATGAAATTCCAAAGAGTCAGAGGTTTAAGAAGAGAGAAAAATCAAGAGCCAAAACCAGAACCTCTCGGTTTGAGACAAGAGTAGAAAGGGAGAAAAAAGAACTAATTGAGTAGGTAGGAAGAAAATTAAAATAAACTAATGTCGCAGAACCCAGAGAGGACTGTATGAATGGAGATGGTCACAGGTGAGAGTAAATGCTGGGGGATAGTAGCTTCAGGCTCTTGCCAGTGTGTCTGTGCCCTCTCTACGTTCTCCTCTGTCCATTCCGCAGCACTTCCTCACATAAGTAACTCCCCTACTTGGTCAGGGCATCCACTGCCTCCAGAGGATAGCAGGAATGTAGAAAGAAATGGTCAACACTCATATTTTGAATTCCAAAGTAGGCCCCTGAAACTTTTTTGTTTTAAAAAGCTGCACTTTAGAAAAATTGAGGCCTAATGTTTCCTCCAAAAAAGTGCCAAAGTAACACCCACTTACCATCTTCTAGGGAGAAGAGTTTCAAGAGTGAAAGAAGAAAGCTTAGACTCTGACAGGTCCTCACAATAGGCCTTTTTCCTGCCCATCCAAGAGCCAGTCTTGGGGAAGGTAGTAGATAACAGGCCCACCATGTGAACCTTGAGGGGAGTCTCTAGACAAGGCTTGTGTCTGCTTCACGTCGGTGCTCTGCACGTGAGTCACAAAGCATCCCAAAGAAGTGCCTTGGGCCACACAAGGGGAAGGCAGTGGGACAGAGAAGCCCAGTGACAGCTGTGGGTGGCTCACGGCCCTGGGGAAGGGAGGGGACACCTTCTCCTTGCTTCAGAGAATGAAATATACAAAGCAAACAGCCAGAGGACCAAAGGGTCTTAGAGTCCTTAAAAGGGGTCATATCTGCAGACCTCTGTGTGAACTATGCAAACAGGAAACCAGATGCAGACCTAGTATATGTCAACATGAGCAATTACCAGCCACCCCAGAGAATTCCAGAGGAGAATTCTCTGCTTATTCAATGCCGTAATGCTATACATGACCCCTCTAACACCTGCTCCCTCTCTCTCTCCCCTTAAATGAGATGCCATCCTAGGGAGAGGAGGGAGAGCGCTCTGAACTGGGCTACATTTACAGCTAAATTACTAGAAATTACCATATTTACCTGAGTTTACCTCAAGATACAAGATACAGTTCTCTACTATGAGGTGGAAACAAGTGCTGGAAGTAGAAATTAAATTTTATTATGGAAAAATAAAGTGAGTTATCATCTTTTGCACACCCTACTTGTTTGGAATTTGCACCTGCTACACATATAGGCCTACTGACTATGTTGTTCCTTGAATAATTACAATATTCTAGTTTTGATACAGACCCCAAAAGACACAAAAATGCTAAAAATTAAGAATAAAATCATACCTAAGCAATATGTAATAGTGCCACATGAGGTTATGGATGTCAGAGAAAAGTAAGTTTTTTATTCCATTGTAGATAATTAAGTGATAGTGCTACAGCCATTCAATTTTCACTACTGCTCTTCTAACGATAGCTATAAAGGACATCAAATATAATCTGTACAGTTTAAGTATGTCAAATACCATTCGACTTCTATTCTAAGAACATAGAAATGGAATCTTCTAAAAACAAGTCAATTAAATGCTTTTGAAATTACTTGGACAAAGGATCAATTTTTACCCCAAAATGTTATTATCAGGGAAGAAAGTGCTTTTAAAAATCCATTACATTATTCCAGCTGAGGGTTGTGAGTGAAGTGTAGTGATGATTTATGTTATTACAAAAAAAAAAAAAAAGGTTTATAAAGAAAATCTAACTCCATTAAGAAAAAAAAATCAGTATATTCCTTTAGTGCCAAACATTGTCAGATTTGATCAATTTAAGATGTATGCAATCCTGGCTTTCTCGGGCACCCTAATCAGATTGCAGAGGTCAAGGTGGTGAGCATAACAAAAACTAGGTCATGAATACAGTCTGGCTCTGAACTTTCATCCAGCAATTCTGCTGGATAAAAAAAATCTATCAGTGTTGCACCACAAAATGTTCCAGGAGCCTCAGGTCTCTTCTACCTTTGTGTTAATTCCTTTACCAAACAGGGGACTTACGGAGAGGTTCAGGAAGTCTCTGTTCCCGGATATTTGCTGAATAGTCTTAGTCCTAGGGGCCTAGATCATCCATCTAAATGGGTCCCTTTTCTGTTTCCGATGAGTCCCTTCAGGTGGCCATTACAGGAAACCTGTAGTGGGTAGATGGATTGGTTCTACATCTAGGTCCTTCCTAGAAGAGACAAAGTGTACTAATCCTAAAATGTAAAAGGCATTTCCACTTCAAAAATCCAAAAGAATACGTACTCTGCTGGTACAGATTCATGATTTACCAAAGCCTGGGAAACATGCCTGCTGAGAGGGCTGTGCTTTTCCAGTGGCAGGAGTGAGGCGGGAGCCTCATCATCAGCAAATTCTCTTATTTTCTCAGTCCCTTCTCTCATCATTTCCTTCACCTTCTTGCTTCATTGTAAACCTGGCTCGCCCCTGGGATTCTCTACATACAAGCTGCTTTTCCTCCATTTACCTGGAAATATCGGGCCTGCAGGTAAAATAAGAGGCAAGATAGGTGTCCTCCTTACTTCACCTCCAGGTCATTCTCTTTCTTTCCTTTCTAAAATTCTCTGACTTTGAATCTCAAATCATCTGTCTATACTAGCCTTACCTCTTCTTGTTGCAATCATCCACCAAATTTTAATTCCTGGCTTACGTCACTCTCTTCAACACAATTACTGTCTTCACCCTCAGTCACTTCAAAATCCAGGTAGATGATCCTTCCAGTAGTCTAGCCTCTCCTCCATGATCCTTTACCTCCTCTCCTCCATGATCTTGTCCATCACTTTACATCAGCCACTCATTCCTATGATATATCTTAGACCTTGTTATTACCAAAAATTGCAAACCTTCCATAATCTAAAGTTCCAGCCTCTAACTTCCCACCACCATCTATTTTTCTAGCTCACTCTTTTAGAACCCTGTCTTCAAACATCTCTGATCATATCAAAAACAACGATTCATTGATTCTATCACCTTTTCACTTTTCCTCACCTCATCTCAAGTGCTCATGTCCCTCTTCAAATAATTTGACTTCCACATTCAGTCATTACAATCCGGGCTTCCCTGGTGGTGCAGTGGTTAAGAATCCGCCTGCCAATGCAGGGGACACGGGTTCGAGCCCTGGTCCAGGAAGATCCCACATGCTATGGAGCAACGAAGCCCGTGCACCACAACTACTGAGCCTGTGCTCTAGAGCCCACGAGCCACAACTACTGAGCCCGCGTGCCACAACTACTGAAGCCCGCGCACCTAGAGCCCATGCTCCACAACAAGAGAAGCCACCGCAATGAGAAGCCTGCGCACCGCAACAAAGAGTAGCCCCCACTCAACACAACTAGAGAAAGCCCACGCACAGCAACGAAGACCCAACGCAGCCAAAAATAAATAAATTAATTAATTTTAAAAAATCATTACAATCCATTCTCTTACATTCATATTCACTTCATCATATTCCAGCATACAGCATATATGCTTGCTTAAAGCCTAACCCCTGTTACAGCCAACTCTCCATTGACAACATGCTCAAAACTCAATCTAATCCATCATCAAACATGTCTTCAGAATATACCCTGAATACAACTGATTTTTACCACCTCTGCCATCAACACCCTGGTCCAAGCCACCATCACTCTCTCTCTCTTTCTCTCTCTCTCTCTCATTGTAATAACCCTCTAACTGGTTTTTCTGCCCTCTCTCTCTAAACTCTACTCTCCATGCAGTAGCCATAGTAAATCTGTTAACATGTAAGTCAGATCACATCACTCCTCTGCTAAAAACTCTAATCCCTTCCATCTCACCCAGAGTAAAAGCCAATGTTCTTACAATGACTTACCAGGGCTTACCAACCAAATATTTGTACTAAGTAAATATTTGTTGAAAAAATGAATATTTATGAATAAAGAACTATTCTAAAAATGTATCCATAGTATCTAAGGATGCCCTCTCTGTGCTTTCCTCCCTACAGCTAAGAGCTTCAGGCTCGAAGTGGGTTACACCTGGCATACCCTCCAGACCACTAGTGGAAACTTCTTAATTGTACTTGAACTCTGTGAGGTCAAGGACGAAGTGTTGGTTACTTTTATAACCTTATCCTTAACATGATGGCTGGCACAGAGTAGACTCATATATTTGTTGTGTTTACCACAAAATACCATACGTGAGGGAAGAAAGGATCTGTGTAGAATCAGTGAACCTGCCCAGGTGGCTTGAGAAATTCATTACCAATATGAAATAATTAGATCCCTGCTACTACTCATCCTAAAGGTTACTGCCAAAACCTCTCACATGATAAAGTCCTTCATCAGCAATCAACAGCTGCAGTTTGGAGTGGATTCCCATTTGGGATCCATGTCTGAAACCCAAGTTTGGCTTCTGTGTCCTTGATCCTTTTTTTTTTTTTTTTAATGAGAGCCTCTGGGAACTACAGTTTTGTCTTTTTTAAAAACTTTTATTTATTTATTTATTTATTATTTATGGCTGTGTTGGGTCTTCGTTTCTGTGCGAGGGCTTTCTCTAGTTGCGGCAAGTGGGGGCCACTCATCATCGCGGTGCACGGGCCTCTCATTATCGCGGCCTCTCTTGTTGTGGAGCACAGGCTCCAGACACGCATGCTCAGTAATTGTGGCTCACGGGCCTAGTTGCTCCGCGGCATGTGGGGTCCTCCCAGACCAGGGCTCGAACCCGTGTCCCCTGCATTGACAGGCAGATTCTCAACCACTGCGCCACCAGGGAAGCCCTCCTTGATCTTTTAATCTATATGCTCTTCTTTCCCACTTGGCAGCACACAAGCTTCCTGTACTTCAGTGTCATTTGCTTTAGAGGATAACTGCCTGCTGCTTTGGAATGGACCCAACAGACTCTCCAAAGTGACTTTCAACTCTGCTGTACACTCCGTATTGTAAGTCAAACCATCCTCAATGAATTCCTCTCAAACATGATGGAATCTCATCCAGGTGTTATAGTATGCTATAGTATCACAGAGGCAAGCAGAGAGAAACTTTTATTTAAAATAAAAATATATATGCTTCTGTATTTATAGATACTTCCTGGAAAGAAAAATAAGACACTATTAATCACAGTAACCCTTGGCGACAGCATAAAGTGTTAGCATAGAGGGTGAAAAAGCACAAATTTACTTTTTCACTTCTATACCTTTTGAAAGTTTTAAACCTTGAGTCTATAAGTTTATGAGCTCAGAAACATCCTTCCCAGCTATGTTTAGGGATTGCTTCTGCTTCCTGGCTTACATGTCCTTACAATCTGAGCTCCTCTCCTTCTCGTTCCAGAGCCCTTGCCTAGAGCTCTCTTCAGTTTCAGAAGAAAGATTCTTTTCATTTTATATATTTTCAAAGTAGTTTAATGTAAGGGAGAAACAGGATAAATCTTTATAGAAGCTTTGCAAATGTACTTTGTTTCTGTGTTGGCATGTCCAGTGGACTCATTCAAACCATTTCACAATAATAATAAGAGCTAGTGTTTATTGAGCCTGGTCTAAGTGCTTTACATGCATTAACTCATTGAAAGCTCACCAGAACTCCCTATGATAGTACTAATTCTATCCACATTGTTCACATGAGGAAAGTAAAACACTGAGAGCTTGAGTAACTTGCCAAAGAGCTTAAGTAACTTGCTGGAAAGAGCAGACTCAAGATTCAAAACCTGGCAGTCAGACTCTACAGTTGCCCTCTTAAGCTATGCTATCTCTTTGCATGCAAAAATTTAAAAGAGATTTTTCTGTGAATTAAAAATGAAGAAATGTGTGTATGGGACTTCCCTGGTGGTCCAGAGGTTGAAGACTCCATGCTCCCAATGCAGGGGGCTGGAGTTCGATCCTTGGTCAGGGAACTAGATCCCGCATGCTGCAACTGAGAAAAGATCCCACATGCTGCAACTAAAGATCCCGCACGTCGCAATGAAGATCCTGCGTGCCGCAACAATGATCTTGCGAGCCGCAACTAAGACCCGGTGCAGCCAAATAAATAAATAAATATTAGGAAAAGAAAAAAGAAATGCGTGTATGGATTTGATCTAGTTCACTGTAAGTTTTTCAAAGTAAAATTTTGGCTAGCTAGTTTCTATTCGACATGTTATTTTATTATGAATTGCTTTCCTTTCTCCCTGCTTTATATTATACTCTCTCTCTATATATAAACATATATATATTTACTTTTGGGAAGTTTGTATACAAGTTACAGTATCTATGGGTCTGATAGAATTGGGGACTGCTGGCTAGGGCAATAGTTCCCAGTCTTTTGGATTTCAAAAAAAGATGGTAGTACTTATAGTACAATGAAGATACTATGTTTAGTGGTCCCTCGATGAGTACATTCTCTTACTGACCTTTCAAAATTAGAATGCAACTGTTGTAACTCAGTATCAGTTGAGGCTTCCTCTTTCCCTTGGGGATTTGTGGAAACTTGACTTGATGCCTTAATTTCAAGCTTTGTGTGAGTACAGGGCTCTTTCTATATCCTTCCTATGTCTCCACTCAGGTACTGCACTTGGGCACAAAATTCAAGCCTACCAGTAATTTCCATGAAAGCAAAATAAAATAAAGAAGCAGTACTTTTACTGAAGATTTGGTGTCAGGCAAGTGGCATCTGTTGTCTATCACCAGAATTAGAAGTCCAAGCACTTCTGCCCACTGCATGTTATTATCAAAGGCTCCAAGGAAAACACAACACAGTCAAGCACTGGAAGGAACGATGCTTTACTCATGTAAAGAAGAGACAGGGCAAGATCAGCTTCAGGAGTGCACAATGGTTTCCCATAGCCAGTGGGTCCGTCTCAGCAGCCAACACAGAACAACTGGCCTGCACGAACCCCTCTTGTGCGGCAACAGAAGGACCTTATCGGTTTCCTGCAGGGGACAGATACAGCAGTGGGGCTGGTCAGGTGTCCTATGACACACACACACTAAGCAGAACAAAAGAGTACACATTGGGTGGGAAACAGGGAAAGATATACCCACACAGGTGACAAGTCTAACACAGGCTGCAGGTGTACTTTATCTCTTGATAAGTAAATGTTCCAGGTTCCAGGGCCATTCTTATGCAGCCAAGAAGAGACTGAAAGACTGTGTGCATGAGACTGCCTTTCCAAATATTTAGAAATATCATAGGGAAATGACCTAGAAAAGTACAGTGCAACAAAGTGCTAGGAGGCTGAGTAAGGAGGGATTAGAGCAGGAAGGCAAGGGTAAGAGGAAAAGGATAAGAAAATGTAATGAGAAAATGGGATATTAAAGTTAGAAATGCATTAGATCTTTTTCCTAAAGTGACTTAAAATACCTTAAATGACAGACAAATATGACATCTATGGGTAATAATTTAAGTGGCTTAAATACTTTTTTAAAGCTGGAAATGCTAAAAATATTCCCTAAATGAAACAAAGCATGTCATCATTCATTGCATCTGAAAACATTGAGTTAGTAGCAAAACGTGGAGGAAAAAATATCCATTCCAAGGAAATTTCTAAATCAAACTACAAAGATATTAACAGATGACATTATTAGTTTAAAAATAATTATTGTCTTTATTAAGCACAAAATTCAACAAGATTTTTAATTAAATAAATAACTTGCCAACTGTTTTAGTCAAGTATTTACATTTTTTTCTCAGCTTTTTTTTTCTTTACATCCTTACTGGAGTATAATTGTTTTACAATGGTGTGATAGTTTCTGCTTTATAATAAAGTGAATCAGCTATACATTTACATATATCCCCATATCTCCTCCCTCTTGTGTCTCCCTCCCACCCTCCCTATCCCACCCTTCTAGGTGGTCACAAAGCACCGAGCTGATCTTCCTGTGCTATGCGGCTGCTTCCCACTAGCTATCTATTTTACATCTGGTAGTGTATATAAGTCCATGCCACTCTCTCACTTCGCCCCACCTTACCCTTCCCCCTCCCCATGTCCTCAAGTTCATTCTCTACGACTGCGTCTTTATTCTTGTCCTGCCCCTAGGTTCTTCAGAACCTTTTTTTTTTTTTTAAATTACATGTATATGTGTTAGCATACGGTATTTGTTTTTCTCTTTCTTACTTACTTCACTCTGTATGACAGACTCTAGGTCCATCCACCTCACTACAATTAACTCAGTTTTGTTTCTTTTTATGGCTGAGTAATATTCCATTGTATATATGTGCCACATCTTCTTTATCCATTCATCTGTCAATGGACACTTAGGTTGCTTCCATGTCCTGGCTATTGTAAATAGAGCGGCTATGAACATTTTGGTACATGCCTCTTTTTGAATTATGGTTTTCTCAGGGTATATGCCCAGTAGTGGGATTGCTATGTCGTATGGTAGTTCTATTTTGAGTTTTTTAAGGAACTTCCATACTATTCTCCATAGTGGCTGTATCAATTTACATTCCCACCAACAGAGCATGAGGGTTCCCTTTTCTCCACACCCTCTCCAGCACTTACCGTTTGTAGATTTTTTGATGATGGCCATTCTGACTGGTGTGAGGTGATACCTGATTGTAGTTTTGATTTGCATTTCGCTAATGATTAGTGATGTTGAGCATCCTTTCATCTGTTTGTTGGCAATCTGTATATCTTCTTTGGAGAAATGTCTATTTAGGTCTTCTGCCCATTTTTGGATTGGGTTGTTTGTTTTTTTGATATTGAGCTGCATGAGCTGCTTGAAAATTTTGGAGATTAATCCTTTGTCAGTTGCTTCATTTGCAAATATTTTCTCCCATTCTGAGGGTTGTCTTTTGGTCTTGTTTATGGTTTCCTTTGCTGTGCAAAAGTTTTTAAGTTTCATTAGGTCCCATTTGTTTATTTTTGTTTTTATTTCCATTTCTCTAGGAGGTGGGTCAAAAAGGATCTTGCTGTGATTTATGACATAGAGTGTTCTGCCTATATTTTCCTCTAAGAGTTTTATAGTGTCTGGACTTACATTTAGGTCTTTAATCCATTTTGAGTTTATTTTTGTATACGGTGTTAGGGAGTGTTCTAATTTCATTCTTTTACAGTAGCTGTCCAGTTTTCCCAGCACCAAGTATTGAAGAGGCTGTCTTTTCTCCATTGTATATTCTTGCCTCCTTTATCAAAAATAAGGTGACCATACATGCATGGGTTTATCTCTGGGCTTTCTATCCTGTTGCATTGGTCTATATTTCTGTTTTTGTGCCAGTACCATACTGTCATGATTACTGTAGATTTGTAATATAGTTTGAAGTCCAGGAGCCTGATTCCTCCAGCTCTGTTATTCTTTCTCAAGATTGCTTTGGCTATTCAGGGTCTTTTGTGTTTCCATACAAATTGTGAAATTTTTTGTTCTAGTTCTGTGAAAAATGCCATTGGTAGTTTGATAGGGATTGCATTGAATCTGTAGATTGCTTTGGGTAGTAGAGTCATTTTCATAATGTTGATTCTTCCAATCCAAGAACATGGTATATCTCTCCATCTGTTTGTATCATCTTTAATTTCTTTCATCAGTGTCTTATAGTTTTCTGCATACAGGTCTTTTGTCTCCTTAGGTAGGTTTATTCCTAGGTATTTTATTCCTTTTGTTGCAATGGTAAATGAGAGTATTTCTTTAATCTCTCTTTCAGATTTTTCATCGTTAGTGTATAGGAATGCAAGAGATTTCTGTGCATTATTTTGTATTCTGCTACTTTACCAAATTCATTACTTAGCTCTAGTAGTTTTCTGGTAGCATCTTTAGGATTCTCTGTGTATAGTATCACGTCATCTGCAAATAGGGACAGCTTTACTTCTTTTCCGATTTGGATTCCTTTCATTTCTTTTTCTTCTCTGATTGCTGTGACTAAGACTTCCAAAACTAAGTTGAGTAATAGTGGTGAGAGTGAGCAACCTTGTCTTGTTCCTGATCTTAGAGGAAATGGTTTCAGTTTTTCACCATCAAGAACGATGTTGGCTGTGGGTGGGTCATATATGGCCTTTATTATGTTGAGGTAAGTTCCATCTATGCCTACTTTCTGGAGGGTTTTTATCATAAACGGGTGTTAAATTTTGTCAAAAGCTTTTTCTGTATCTACTGAGATGATTATATGGTTTTTATTCTTCAGTTTGTTACTATGGTGTATCACATTGATTGATTTGCATATATTGAATAATCCTTGCATTCCTGGGATAAGCCCCACTTGATCATGGTGTATGATCCTTTTAATGTACTGTTGGATTCTGTTTGCTAGTATTTTGTTGAGGATTTTTGCATCTATGTTTATCAGTGATGTTGGCCTGTAGTTTTCTTTCTTTGTGACACTTTAGTCTGGTTGTGGTATCAGGGTGATTGTGGCCTCGTAGAATGAGTTTGGGAGTGTTCCTCCCTCTGCTATATTTTGGAAGAGTTTGAAAAGGATAGGTGTTAGCTCTTCTCTAAATGTTTGATAGAATTCGCCTGTGAAGCCATCTGGTCCTGGGCTTTTGTTTGTTGGAAGATTTTTAATCACAGTCTCAATTTCAGTGCTTGTGACTGGTCTGTTTATATTTTCTATTTCTTCCTGGTTCAGTCTCGGGAGGTTGTGCTTTTCTAAGAATTTGTCCATTTCTTCCAGGTGGTCCATTTTATTGGCATATACTTGCTTGTAGTAATCTTTCATGGTCCTTTGTATTTCTACAGTGTCAGTTGTTAGTTCTCCTTTTTCATTTCTAATTCTGTTGAGTTGAGTTTTCTCCCTTTCTTTCTTGATGAGTCTAGCTAATGGTTTATCAATTTTGTTTATCTTCTCAAAGAACCAGCTTTTAGCTTTATTGACCTTTGCTTTTGTTTTCTTCATTTCTTTTTCATTTTTTTCCAGTCTGATCTTTATGATTTTTTTCCTTCTGCTAACTTTGGGGTTTTTTTGTTCTTCTTTCTCTAATTGCTTTAGGTGTAAGGTTAGGCTGTTTATTTGAGATGTTTCTTGTTTCCTGAGGTAGGATTGTATTGCTATAAACTTCCCTCTTAGAACTGCTTTTGCTGCATCCCATAGGTTTTGGGTCATGGTGTTTTCATTGTCATATGTTTCTAGGTATTTTTTGATTTCCTCTCTGATTTCTTCAGTGATCTCTTGGTTATTTAGTAGTTTATTGTTTAGCCTCCATGTGTTTGTACTTTTTACAGTTTTTTTCCTGTAATTGATATCTATTTTCATAGCGTTGTGATTGGAAAAGATACTTGATACGATTTCAATTTTCTTAAATTTACCAAGGCTTGATTTGTCACCTAAGATATGATCTATCCTGGAGAATGTTCCATGAGCACTTGAGAAGAAATTGTATTCTGTTGTTTTTGGATGGAATGTCCTATAAATATCAATTAAGTCCATCTTGTGTAATGTATCATTTAAAGCTTGTGTTTCCTTATTTATTTCCATTTTGGATGATCTGTCCATTGGTGAAAGTGGGGTGTTAAATTCCCCTACTATGATTGTGTTACTGTCGATTTCCCCTTTATGGCTGTTAGTATTTGCCTTATGTATTGAGGTGCTCCTATGTTGGGTACATAAATATTTACAATTGTTATATCTTCTTCTTGGATTGATCCCTTGATCATTATGTAGTGTCCTTCTTTGTCCTTTGTAATAGTCTTTATTTTAAAGTCTATTTTGTCTGATATGAGAATTGCTACTCCAGCTTTCTTTTGATTTCCATTTGCATGGAATATCTTTTTCCATCCCCTCACTTTCAGTCTGTATGTGTCCCTAGGTCTGAAGTGTGTCTCTTGTAGACAACATATATACAGGTCTTGTTTTTGTATCCATTCAGCCAGTCTATGTCTTTTGGGTAGAGCATTTAATCCATTTACACTTAAAGTAATTATCAATATGATGTTCCTTTTACCGTTTTCTTAATTGTTTTGGGTTTGTTATTGTAGGTCTTTTCCTTCTCTTGTGTTTCCTGCCTAGAGAAGTTCCTTTAACATTTGTTGTGAAGCTCGTTTTGTGGTGCTGAATTCTCTTAGCCTTTGCTTGTCTGTAAAGATTTTAATTTCTCCATCGAATCTGAATGAGATCCTTGCTGGGTAGAGTAATCTTGTTTGTAGGTTTTTCCCTTTCACCACTTTAAATATGTCCTGCCACTCCCTTCTGGCCTGCAGAGTTTCTGCTGAGAAATCAACAGTTAACTTATGGGGATTCCCTTGTATGTTATTTGTTGCTTTTCCCTGCTGCTTTTGATATTTTTTCTTTGTATTTAATTTTTGATAGTTTGATTAATATGTGTCTTGGAGTGTTTTTCCTTGGATTTATCCTGTATGGGACTCTCTGTGCTTCCTGGACTTGATTGACTATTTCCTTTCCCATATTAGGGAAGTTTTCAACTATAATCTCTTCAAATATTTTCTCAGTCCCTTTCTTTTTCTCTTCTTCTTCTGGGACCCCTATAATTAGAATGTTGGTGCCTTTCATGTTGTCCCAGAGGTCTCTGAGACTGTCCTCAATTCTTTTCATTCTTTTTTCTTTATTCTGCTCTGTAGTAGTTATTTCCTCTATTATTATCTCCCAGGTCACTTATCCGTTCTTCTGCCTCAGTTATTCTGCTGTTGATTCCTTCTAGAGAATTTTTAATTTCATTTATTTTGTTGTTCATCAGTGTTTATTTGCTCTTTAGTTCTTCTAGGTCCTTGTTAAACATTTCTTGTGTTTTCTCCATTCTATTTCCAAGATTTTGGATCATCCTTACTATTAATACTCTGAGTTCTTTTTCAGGTAGACTGCCTATTTCCTCTTCATTTGTTTGGTCTGGTGGGTTTTTACCTTGCTCCTTCATCTGCTGCACATTTCTCTGTCTTCTCATTTTGCTTAACTTACTGTGTTTGGGGTCTCCTTTTCGCAGGCTGCAAGTTTGTAGTTCCCGTTGTTTTTGGCATCTGCCCCCAGTGGGTTAGTTTGGTCCAGTGTGTTGTGTAGGCTTCCTGGTGGAGGGGACTGGTGCCTGTGTTCTGGTGGATGAGGCTGGATCTTGTCTTTCTGTTGGCAAGTCCACGTCCAGTTATGTGTTTTGCGGTGTCTGTGACCTTATTATAATTTAAGGCAGCCTCTCTGCTAATGCATAGAGTTGTGTTCCTATCTTGCTAGTTGTTTGGTATGTGGTGTCTAGCACTGTGGTTTGCTGGTCGTTGAGTGGAGCTGGGTCTTAGCGTTGAGATGGAGATCTCTGGAAGAGCTTTCACCATTTGATATTACATGGTGCTGGGCGGTCTCTGGTGGTGCAATGTCCTGAACTCAGCTCTCCCACCTAAGAGGCTTAGGTCTGACACCCAGCCTGAGCACCAGGACCCTGTCAGCCACATGGCTTGGAAGAAAAAGGAGAAAGAAAAGAAAGAAAAATAAAATAAAATAAAGTTATTAAAATAAAAAATATATTATTAAAAAATTACAAAGTAATAAAAAATTTTAAAATAAGAAAAAGAGAGCAACCAAACCAATAAACAAATCCACCAATGATAACAAGTGCTAAAAACTATACTAAAAAAAAATAAGAGAAAAAAAAGGACAGACAGAACACTAGGACCAAATGGTAAAAGCAAAGCTATACAGACAAAATCACACAAAGAAGTATACACATACACACTCACAAAAAGAGAAAAAGGAAAAAATATATATATATTAAATAAAGGAAGAGAGCAACCAAATCAATAAACAAATCTATCAATGATAATAAGCTCTAAATACTAAACTAAGATAAACATAAAACCAGAAATAAATTAGATGCAGAAAGCAAACCCCAAGTCTACAGTTGCTCCCAAAGTCCACCACCTGAATTTTGGAATGATTCATTGTCTATTTTGGTATCACACAGATGCAGGGTACATCAAGTTGATTGTGGAGATTTAATCTGCTGCTCCTGAGGCTGCTGGGAGAAACTTCCCTTTGTCTTCTTTCTTCACACAGCTCCTGGGGTTCAGCTTTGGATTTTGCCCCGCCTCTGCGTGTAGGTCGCCTGAAGGCATCATTTCCCGCCCAGGCAGGACGGGGTTAAAGTAGCATCTGATTAGGGGCCTCTGTGTCACTCAGGCCGCGGGTAGGGAGGGTTACGTAATGCAGGGCAAGGCTGCGGCAGCAGAGGCCAGCAGTGACTCTGGCAGTGGTGGGCTGCACAGGTTCCCGGGAGGCACGGTGTTGATAGTGACCTGTGCTTACACACAGGCTTCTAGGTGGCTGCAGCAGCAGCCTTAACGTCTCATGCTGGGCTCTGGTGTCCGTACTGATAGCCATGGCTCGCGCCTGTCTCTGGAGCTCATTTAGGTGGTGCTCTGAATCCTCTCTCCTCGCATACCCTGAAACAATGGTCTCTTGCCTCTTAGGCAGCTCCAGACTTTTTCCTGGACTCCCTCCCGGCTAGCTGTGGTGCACTAGCCCCCTTCAGGCTGTGTTCACGCAGCCAACCCCAGTCCTCTCCCTGGGATCTGACCTCCAAAGCTCGAGCCTCAGCTCCCAGCCCTGGCCCGCCCCGGCAGTTGAGCAGACAAGCCTCTCGGGCTGGTGAGTGCTGGTCGCCACTGATCCTCTGTGCGGGAATCTCTCCGCTTTGCCCTCTGCACCCCTGTGGCTGCACTCTCCTCAGTCGCTCTGAAGCTTCCCCCCAGCCCACCCCCCGTCTCCTCCAGTGCACGGACTTCCTAGTGTGTGGAACCTTTTCCTCCTTCACAGCTCCCTCCCAGAGGTGCAGGTCCTGTCCCTATTCTTCTGTCTCTGTTTTTTTCTTTTTTCTTTTGCCCCACCCAGGTACGTGGGGATTTTCTTGCCTTTCGGGAAGTCTGAGGTCTTCTGCCAGTGTTCAGTAGGTGTTCTGTAGGAGTTGTTCCACTTGTAGATGTATTTTTGATGTATTTGTGGGGAGGAAGGTGATCCCCATGTCTTACTCCTCTGCCATCTTGAAGGCCCTCTGTGTAGAGCGCTTTTGGCCACTGTAAAATTTTGACTTTTTCTCTGAGTGTGATGGGAAGCTGCTGGAGGGTTTTGGGCAAAGAATGACATGATTGGACTTAATTTTTAACAGGATCACTTTAGCTGCTGTGTTGAGAATAGTGGTAGGCCACAGGGCATGGTAGTAGGGAGAACTGTCAGAAGGCTATTGCAATAATGCAGGTGAGAAATGATGGCCTTTGGACTGAGGTGGTAGTGATGAAGGCAGAGAGAAGTGCTTGGATTCTGTATGTTGTAAAGCCACAGCAAACAGTTTGTGGCAGATGAAAGAAAGAGAAGAGTCAAGGATGACCCAAGGCTTCCGACCTGAGCCACTGAAAGTATTGAGTGACCATTAACTGAGGTAGAGAAGACTTTGAAAGGGCAGGCAGAAGACGGATGACCAGGAAGCTGGCTTTGCAATATTAAATTTGAGGTACCAGTTAGACTTTAGAGTAGGATCATCAAGTAGGAAATTATATACAACAGTTTCCGTAGTTTGAGGAAAAGTCTAGGCTGGGATTATAAATTTGGGAAGACTAAGCCTATTGATGGCATATAAAGCCACGAGGCTGGATGATGTCATAATGGGAGTGGATCCATAACGAGAAAAAAGGGTCCAAGGGCTGAGGCTTGGTACCCTCTACAATTAAGAGTTGGGAAGATGAAGAGGAACCAACAAAAGTAACAAAAAAGGAGTAGCCAATGAGGTGAGAGGAAAACTGGGATGTATTATTCTGCCACATCTAAGTTCATCCTGATTTTAATCTGAAACTTCCATATGCATATGTTGGTAGTGTGAATCAACAACTAATTGTGGACTTCACCTGACTTCTTTTCCATCTACTTGAAAAATTCATAAAATCCTCCTTCCCAAGGATGGCACAAAGACAAGGGGAGACAGAGCCTGTAAGAAGGAGGTGTTTAGTGCTCAAAGATGAGTGAGGATGAGGGACCAACAACACAGAATATTTGAATTTACTAGTGTCCCAGAGAACCCAGGGATGACAGCTGAAATGGAGTAGAGGGGAATTGTAACCACAGGGAGCAAAAACATTAGAGCAATATTAAAAGTGTGATATTGGATTATTATATGGCTTAGGAGTAACAGTGCAGCATTCAATTGTGACTAACTAATAATTAATTTCTTTATTATGATTAATCATAGAGACAAGAGCTAAGAAATTCAGTCAAAAGCACAAATGTTTGATTTAAACAATAAAAGATACCTAGATTATAGAAATGGATGGATGCACTACAACTTCTCTATTTTCATCTCAATGGTTTTAGTCATGTTTTTATACTTTATGTCATTTTGAATTAGGAAGCTTGAGAGATGTGGCACTGTTGGTTTTTTCAATGTATATTATTAAACACCTTTTTAGTATGGAGAAATGCAATGGATAAATAAGAAAAAGACATTGCCAAAGACAGGAAATCTCTGTACCTTTTGTTATTTATACATTTAGAGAACTAGTAAACTACGCTATTTTAGGAATACTTTCTTGTTATCTATCAATTTCATAAATAGTTTCTCTCTATGCCTTTTCCATCTAGACAGGTGCCTATTTAGCTCTTTAAAGAGAATTAAAGTAATTTTTGATGTTTTAGAACAAAATAATTCCTACTAGTTCTGAAAAGGAAGAACTGGGGGCTGAAAATAACCTAATTAGCTACTTTTGAGGCTCAAATAAAAATTTCTCAACTCTTCAATTTTATTGTCTAGAAAACCAGTCTCAAGAATTTCATTTATTTCTAAAGTTAATTTTCACATTTTATTCTCATTTCTTTCTTTCTTTTTTTTTTTTTTTTCCATGCCTCGCAGCATACAGGATCTTAGTTCCCTGACTAGGGATCAAACCCATGCCCTGTGCAGTGGAAGCACAGAGTCTTAACCACTGGACCACCCAGGAACTCCCTCTCATTTATTTTCCTGTGATTCATTGAAGAAGTATATTTTAACTTAAAAGACTCTACAAAGTAATGTCAACAACAAGTAGAATTTAACCCCCAGTGTGGCTTTTGGTAAACATAGGCTGTCTATATTATACAGTAGGATAACTAGCTAAGAGATTTATTAAGCTTGATTCATCTAAAGCAAATAGTAAAGAGGGACCAGTAATTCTGGCTTCCCTGTTATAGAAAATGTAAGAAGATCACAACATATAATAATCATAAGAATGGTAATTGTCAATGTTTAGCATGGTTTGTGTGTCAGAGACTGTACTTGAACTCTACATTCATTACTCCTAAGCCTTATAATAATCCAACACAATAGCTGTTATTTTACATTTTCTAAAGATGGAGAAATTAAGGCAGAGAGATTAAGCAGTGTGCCCAAGGCCACACACCTAATAAGCAGCAGAGCTGGGAAATGAAGCTGTGCTGTTTCTTATCAAAATAGGTTTGGTCATAGATGGTTTTTCTATATTACATTACTTCCTCAATACAATACTTTTATAAAAGAACTGAATTTTTCAGACTTTTTGTGATCCAATTATTTATTTCACTCAATAATAGCGTATAGGAATCCAGAGTCAGGTCAGGAATCCAGACTTGAAAACTTAGGTGTATAAAGTAAATGTAAATTCTTTATTTTGGTTACAGCTATTCCTGATTTCCCTTGAGCCCCTCATCCAACAAAGAGTAGGAACAAAATTAACTGTTAGTTCAATATGTTTTAAAGCTTAGTACTACATAATCATTTAAATACTCATTTGGGTAGTATTTCAGTCTTTCTTAGATAAACATATGTAGTCTCTCAGACAGCCTTTCCCTGCTTCTTTCCCTAAAATGGTCTTCATGTGATGAAGGTAGGGTGTGGCCTCATTGGGGAGGTGCCAGGGAATAGTCTCTCAGGCACCTGGTCCTCTGCTTCCCCTGGTCCCTGGGTGATGTCCTTTAGTTCAGCTGCTGCTTGACTCTGAGCTGCTGGAGTCATGATCTGAAACCTATTGCCTTGGTCGGGAGCCAGTCCTCCCTGTCTCATCTCAGGCAAGAGAAAGAGACAAACATTCCTTTCTTGACTGCCCAGGGCTACTTGACTGATTTCATCTTTCTTGTAAGTAACCATTGTTCCCTTTTATGAACACTTCCACCCTGCTGTGGCAGAGTTAATTATTCCCTTTCTGTGGTTATCACCACTGGTCTGGCTTCTGATCTACTGTCTCAGTGTGGAGTGAGTAGGGGATCCAACAGACCCCACAGATGAAGTATTCAGATCCCTAAAACTCCCCTTGGACACTGATGGTACCTTGTGGGACTGGGCCTGTTCAGCTGGAGGATTCCTATTTAGCATCATGCTACATCTCTTTTCTGTGTGTGCCTCTTTGTCTCGTGCTGCAGCAGTCCCCAGCAAGTCTCTCCCTCACCCCATCTCATGGATGCTGTATGGCACAGGGGAGGCCCCTCTGCTCACAGGTATCCGCTGTATCTCTTGGAAGTAGTGAACTTGCAGGGAGTAGTTCCTGCTCCCACCCACCTGGCTGACTACAGTCACAACACCTCTTCCCAGTGTTCTTTCCCTCCCTCCAATAGCCCTAGGGCAGGTCAACAAGCCAAGAGTCAGCAAGCAACCACCAGGCTTGAGATGTCAGGCTGTTCTCCTACCAGCTACCCTGTAAGTTTTCCCAAGGAGGGAAACTCTTGGGCTCCCTTCCCTCGTCTTCAAGGAAGGAAACTATTTGAGCACCTCTCTTCCTTCCTCCATGAGAAGAGGGACAGAAAACCCCTAAAACACTCTAATTTCCCAGTTTCTCACCTCCTCATCTCTGTTTCATTGGTAAAAGTCATCAATCCAGTTTTCCCCTCTCATGTGGGAACAAACCAGAAGTCTCTTGCTAAGAACTAGGATTTTTAAATTTTAAAAAAAATTTTAAGTTTTTAAAAATTGAAGTGTAGTTGCTGTACAATATTATATAAATTACAAGTGTACAATATAGTGATTCACAATTTTTAAAGTTATACTCCATTTATAGTTCCTATAAAATATTGGCTTTATTCCTCATGTTGTACAATATGTCCTTGTAGCTTATTTTATACATAATAGTTTGTACCTCTTACTCCCCTACCCCTATATTGCCCCTCCCCACTGGTAACCACTAGTTTGTTCTCTACATCTGTGAGTCTGCTTCTTTTTTGTTATACTCACTAGTTTGTTGTATTTTTTAGATTCCACTTATAAGTGATATCATACAGTATTTGTCTTTCTCCATCTGACTTATTTCACTTAACATAATACCCTCCAAACCCATCCATGTTGCTGCAAACGGCAAAAATCCACTCTTTTTTATAGCTGAGTAGTATTCCATTGTACGTGTGTGTGTGTGTGTGTGTGTGTGTGTGTGTGTGTGTGTGTGTGTATACATATGTATACGTATATATATACGCCACATCTTTGTTATCCATTCATCTGTTGATGGACACTTAGGTTGCTTCCATATCTGGCTATTGTAAATAATGTTGCTATGAACATTGGGCTGCATGTGTCTTTTTGAATTAGTGGGTTTTTTTCAGATATATACCCAGGAGTGGAATTGCTGGGTCATATGGTAGTTCTATTTTTAGTTTTTTGAGAAACTACCAAACTGTTTCCCACAGTAGCTACACCAACAGTGTATATGGGTTCCCATTTCTCTACATCCTCATCAACATTTGTTGTTTGTGCTCTTTTTGATGATAGCCAAACTGACAGGTGTGAGGTGATATCTCGTTGTTTTGATTTGCATCTCCCTGATGATTAGCAATGTTGAACATCTTTTCACGTGCCTGTTGGCCATCTGCATTTCTTCTTTGGAAAAATGTCTATTTAACTCTTCTGCCCATTTTTTAATTGAGCTGTTTGTTGAGTTGTATGATCTTTTTATATACATTGAATGTTAATCCCTTATTGGTCATATCACTTACAAATATTTTCTCCCATTCAGTAGGTTGTCTTTTCATTTTGTCAATGGTTCCCTTTGCTGTGCAAAAGCTTTTAAGTTTAATTAAGTCCCATTTGTTTATTTTTGCTTTTACTTCCTTTACTTTCAGAGATAGATCCAAAAAAAAAAAATGATTTATGCCAAAGAGTGTTCTGGAACTGGGCTTTTTTCAAACTCAGCATTAAAGAATTTAGTAATTTTATTCTCAGAAAGATGTTATCTCTTTTGTAAGCCTTGCACTGTTTGTAACCTTCTGGAGCTAGAGAAGATTTCAGTTAATACTTCACACTGTCCTGTAATGATGTCCTAATGATATTTAGGATTTAAGACATTTTATTCATTTCACTTTAATTCTTAACGCAATTGTGGTTTTGTTTTGTTTTGCTTTTGTCCAGAAGATTCCCTACTTTATTTCTCTCTGTGTGGTGAGGTTCCCATTATAGTCACTGAGAGTCTGAAAATTTTTAAATGAATTCCTTCTGATAATTGTTACTGGTATAATTATTTAATGACTAATTTTAATCAGCTGCTCTTTGTACAAAACATATTTTTTCACTAAGCAAGCACAGAATCATAAAGTTCAGGCCTAAAAGGGACTTTAGATGTTAATTCACGCAAATCTCTTATTTTACAAATGAGAAAACTGAAACTCAGAGAGGTTAAGTAATTTGGCTAGTGTTATATCGTTAGTTTATTAGTAGTTTGGTCAGGACTCCCTAGTCCTTTGGAGCACTTACAAATGTTGAATTTGGAATTATTTGTATAATTTTTCATGTATAATCTGACTTACCCCACCCTCACTAAAATTAACACACTAAATTAAGCTCTGTCAGGGCAGGAACTGTCTATTTTGTTCTCTGCTGTATCCCCAATGCCTAGCACAGGCTCTTGTATATAATAAGTGCATAATAAGTATCTGTTAGATAAAGGAATGAATAATGGATGGTTGGATTCAACAAACAGGTATGTAGTTTCTACCATGATTTAGATACTAGCGCTTGGTTTGGGAGTTGCAAAGGTGAGTAAGACTGGGTCCAGAAAAGAGGCAGACACAGAAACCAAAGGCTACAGGAACCCCAAGGAATGATTCACTGTGGGAAATTGTGTTTCTTCTTCTCCTGGAATGGGAAGGCAGCCCTGGGTAATAGGGGCTGAGAGCCTCAGCCCTGGAGCCCTTCATGAGCTCCTGCAGGATCCAAGACATAGATCTCCACTCAAGACCTTGTACATCATTGCCCCTTAGACAATTGCATATTGCGTTTTTGTTCTGTTTTATTCTAGAAGAGTGGCTCATAGTAAGTTAAAAATACACGAATGTGTCCACAATTTCAGTGGAACAGATGACTCACAGTTCAAATCACATGAAGGGAAATGATTATAAGTCAGCTGTGAACTTACCGGTTCCAGAATAATTTAAGGCACTAGCCTGCCTAGTTCAATGAAGACACCAGTGGAATCTTTTCCATACGCAGTTCACAGTCACATGTAGAATTGATTTCCCAGGTCCCTTAGGATCCTTTTGATGTTGCCATCTGGTGTTGCAATAGTAGACAGGTTATGTCATTGTCGGGTTGAGTTGTTTTTTCCATCGAGCAAAGTACCAAAGGAGAGAGATGAGATTCCTTCTCCCTGTCCTCACATTCAAACTTTTAGTCACAAGAAGTCAGAGGCCATGAAGAAGTGCTCTCTGTTCATATTAATCACTCAACGAATTATTACCAGAGTCTGTTCTAACCACCAGAGAGAAAGTGGTAAGTGCCACTGGCAAAGAAGGATACGCACTCTCCCCAGTGGCATCTGTTGTACCCATGCATTAGGTCTGCCATCTCTCTTCCAGGAGGGTGCCCAGGTTGGGAACTACACCATATGGCTGAGGTGGAAATGAAGATGCAGCAGCTGGATGTGAGTAGAGTTGACATAGAAAGCAGATTTGTAGAATTATATCACCAGTCCCTGACACTGTCATGGATCGGGTATTTCAAAATGAAATGCCTCATATAGACATTCAACAGTGGGCAGTGGCCTCAGCAGATCGTTATCCATGGGTCAGTTGAATAATATAGGCCTTCTATACAGAATAAAATAGTTCAGAATTTTGTTTAAATAAAGAGATCAGATAAGCAAGAAAAAAATAGTATATAAAATCATAGTGAATGTAGGAAATATATAGCAGAGATATTGAACACAAAAAATCTTTCACTATTAACAGAAATAAAAAATTTTAAAGAACTTGGAAAGTTAAGAACAAAGTCTGAGCAGTCTCAAGGAAAAAAAAAGAGGCAGTATTTATGCTATGAAGTTTGCAGCCTGGCTGATAAAGACATAAAATGACCAAGGTTTTGAGATTTAATGTATAGAGTTGCTAAATCAACAACTAAAATTGTTCTAAAATTTCTAGCAGAAAGAGTATAAGGAAGCAAACAGGAAGAGCTCATTTGCTCCATTGTGTGGCGTGTGAAAGTGTGTCTGTGAATTAGGATTAATAGGCAAAGTTGTTCACAGAGTTGATTGAAACCATTTGTACATATTCATATATACATTCATATTGTACAGCTAATCCATACATATTCATATCAATGTAAAAGTGAAGATGATGGCCATTACTACAAAACAAGGTACAATTGGCACTATCAGTGGACATGTAAAACTATACAGGGCTGTTCACTGGTTTGGTCCAGCATCTTCTGGTCCCTGCCTGGATGCTCATGACTGCCATAAGAGTGGTGATAGTTCACCATCAAATCATGTTTACTCATCAGAGAGCCTAAGAATTTAATAGGACTCTATGAACTTTACTAACATTTGCACAGACACAGAACGTGAAGTTACTTTGTCACTGAATAATTTAATTCATTATGTATTCTCAAACTTTAGAACAATAGGTACCAAATTGCTGCTATGGAAAATATTTCTTGCTTATGAAGATTCAAGGTATTTACTGGTTGAATGGTCTAATGACATATGAAGCAAATGAGATTACCAGTGAAATCCATTCTTTCTTCAACAATTAAAACAGTTTGAAGCTCTAGACATTCATACCTTTCCAAGAATTCAAGACTTTTGAAAGATGGTTCAAGGAAAAATAAGCCAGCAAACCCATATTTACCAAGAACCAAGGTAGCAACTTCACTTTGAAGTGGTTCATAAGGACTTATATGAGGTAGTTTTTAGGTCTGGTTTATTACCACCATTTCTAATTTACTTTAAAACATAGAAGTGGCTTCCTGAAGGCAATGAGAAGGAAGTTAAAGTGGTGAAGTGAGAATAGCAAGGGCAAATTGAGGATTGAATATGGGGAAGGAGGAGGATCCCCATTCCACACTCCATCAGTTTCTTTTTATTTCAGGGGTAAGATTGTTCCACCACGTCTTCCACAAGCTCAAATGACAAACTGTTGTCACAGTTATAATACTTCAATGCATAGATGTTAATTATCATTCTCATTCGAGTATTCGATGTACCACATCTCATAAAAACAACATTTAAAAAACGTTAGAACAGAATTCTACAGGATTATATGGGAACCAGTCATTTCATGCTGCAGAAACCAAGGAAAGCTTTATGAAGAGGATTATATTTCATCAAGAGCCCCGAAGCAGGAAGAATTTAGATGTGCAGAATTGGTGAGCTATTCCAGGCAGAAAGAAGAGCCTGAGCAAAGGAAAAAGGCATCAGGCAAATGCATCCAAGGAACAGGAAGTGAATCAGTTTAATTTGAGCTCACAATGTGGGAGAGGGAACAGTGGATAATTAAGATCAGGGTCTTAAAAGATAGAATAAGACATTCAGTAGGCAACAAAATGGACTCTGGAGGCAAAGAATTAGGTTGAGTTTCAACTCTGCACTTACCAGCTCCATTAAGCCTCAAATAACTCAGTGAGTTAAAGAATAATATTCTCATTTTTGTAATAGAGAAAACTGAGCCTTAGACTGGTTAATAACCTGTGGGTATCAGAGAGCTGGGTAAGAAAGAGACAAGAGTGGAAATTAGGACTCCACAGCCTATGCTCTTTCCACTCTGCTCTAGTGTCCTCTGCTGCATTGTCATCTTTGGTTTAGTAGCCTTTTCCTCTGTGGACACGATGAGCATTTTGCCACACGGGCTGTGTCTTTGTTTCCTAAAATCCTAGCACAGTGTCTGGCATATATATGTGATCAATAAATGTTAGCTGCATGAAAGAATAAGTATCTAGCAACCTGTTTTAATGGCAGAACTGAGCCCAGGAGAGATGCTAGGGCTGGAGATAAACAGATGTGGAAGACACCTGCTGACAGGTCATTGGTGTAGCCAGCAGACAGATAAGTTGATATGTGCTTGTAATAAATTCAAAGACCATTTAATGAATACATTGACTTCAGGGTGAGCATAAGAATACTTTCTCTTTCTACTCATATTGAATGGTAGCTATCAAGTCCAAAGATATCAGGATGACTGTTGCCACAAAGCCACCAGGGTCATGTTAGGAAACACCTTCTTCTGAAGGCACGTACTCAGCATAACAGAGATTGACAAAAACTTCTTCTCTTTTCATAAAGGCAGTTCCAACGTTGGGACTTTCAACATTTCGTTAGCATGAATAATCTTCACAAATAACACCTGCCAATTTCTGAAAAATTACAAATGAGACTGTTGTGAAAGACAAGAGAAACACAATTCAAAATTTCCCTAAAAGGAATGTGCCATGGTCTTGTGCTGTGTTTTCTAGAGATGAGAGGAGTGATGACCTCTGGGAATCCATTTGGAGCTTATAATTTGATAATAGATTAACCGGTGAGAGGCTTTGTTTTGCTTTAAAAATGGAAGTGTAGTAATGGCCAACAGTTTTTCAGAAAGGCGGAAACAAGGTCATAACAACCTTTTTTTTTGTTCTGATGATTGTGATTCTGCAAAACAGTGACCAGTGGCAGATGAATGAAAAGACACCTAGCACATAGCACCAATTATCAGGGATTAGTAGACACTCTGTTTGATTGGCTTAAATTGCATCCTGTTTTCTAGCTATAGGCATGAGAGATAATAGAGAAGGCAGTTGAAATGCTCAAGCGTCGAATTACAGACATGAAAAGAGAAACTTGTATTTATAACTTGATACGGTTAATCCCTCCGCTGACCCCCGCCCCCAAATCTAGGCTAGTCAATGGAGATGGGGTTTGAAAATGATCATCCTAAAAAATAATGGAGCAAATAAATTTACAAATTCAAAACATATCAAACAATGGGGTTGAAGAAGAAGTAATATTTAAATGTATTATAAATTACTCAAATCATCATTTTAGAGTACTCTTCATGTACATGACACTGTGATGAGCTGTATAGTGGTACAACCATGAAGACATATTTTGGGGGCTGGAGCAGATGATAGGAACAAAAGTACATAAATCCTATACAGGGTACAATAGAGATACAGGTTTTCCACACTCTCTGAAAGTAGACCTTTCCTATTAAGTAATTTGTAAGCCAAAATGGTGTAAAGCAAAGAAGCAGGTATCTTAGGACACATCTTGCTAATGGATGCACAAAAAAATCAAGATATGGTTATCATCAAAAAGACAAGAAATAACAAGTGTTGGTGAGAATGTGGAGAAAAGGGAACCCTTGTGCACTGTTGGTGGGAATATAAATTGGTGCAGCCATTATAAAAACGGTATGGAGGTTCCTCAAAAAATTAAAAATAGAGCTACCATATGATCCAGCAATTCTAATTCCCAGTGTTTATTCGAGAAAATGAAAACACTAATTCAAAAAGACGTATGCACCCCTTGTTTGTTGCAGCATTATATACAATAGCTAAGATATGGAAGCAGCCTAAGTATCCATTGATAGATGAATAAACAAAGAAGATGTGGTATATATGTACAATGGAATATTACTCAGCCATAAAAAAGAGTGAAATCTTACCACTTGCAACAACATGGATGAACTTAGAGGGTATTATGCTTAGTGAAATAAGTCAGACAGAGAATGACAAATACTGTATGATTTCACTTATATGTAGAATCTAAAAAACAAAACAAATGAACAAACAAAACAAAACAGAAACAGACTCATAGATACAGAGAACAAACTGGTGGTTGCCAGAAGGGAGAGTGGCGGGGGGACAGGCAAAATAGGTGAAGGGGATTAAGGGGTACAGACTTCCAGTTAAAAAATAAATCACAGGGTTGTAAAGTAGAGCATAGGGATTATAGTCAATAATATTGTAATAACTTTGCGTGGTAGCAAATGGTAACTAGACATTGTGATCATTTCCTAATGTAAAAAATATCAAATCACTATGTTGTACACCTGAAACTAACATAAGAATGTAGGTCAATTATAATTCGATGAAAAAGAAAAAGAATGCTGAAAGACAATAAATAAATCAAGATGAAGCACAGATGCTCACAGACACAGTTCAAAGCTATGGCAGCTTGACGCTGGGGTGCTGAGTGCAGTTCCCAGGGAAGGAGCTTGGTGGTGCCACTCTTGCTGCACAGGTCGTGTGCTGCCTCTATAACACTAGCTACAAAACAAGTGCTGAATGCCAGTTTTTATTTTATCCTTTTTTGTAAAAGCAAAAATCTTCGGATTTCTTTTGGTTAGAGAAAACAGGTACTAATGCAAGTCTTTCATAAAAGCAAAGTGGCGTAAAGCGAACTATCAAAAACCAGGGGATACCTGTACAAGCACATTCTAGAGAACACCAAGGAAGAAATTACTTAAATCCACCAGGGCTGAATATAGATGGCTTTTATGAAGAAGGTACATTTAAGTGGATCCTTGTAGCTATGGGAATATTTCACTAAGTGGAAAACAGATGAAATTAATAATAAGCTGAGGGAATCAAATAAGTAAGGGCTCAGAAATACAAAAGTATAGGATTCATAGGTCACATGTGATCAGTATAGTGGAAGATATACCTAGTAAGGTAAACTGGAATGAAATAATGGAGTGCTTGGAATTCCGTGCTAAAAAAATTACAAGTTATTCTCTACACCAGCACTTTCCAAAAGAACTTTCTGTGATGAGAGAAATGTTCCATATCTATATCTATATTTATATCTAATTCCATCCAACATGGTGGCCACTAGCCATACATGACTACTTAGTACTTGCAGTGTGTCTAGTTCAACTGAGAAACTAAAGTTTTAATTTTATTGTTTTAAAATTATTATTAAATAATGTGTTAAATTTAAATAGCCATAGGCGGCTAGTGTACCATATTGGACAGTGCAGACAATGGTAGCCACTAAAATGTTTGCACAAGAGAGTGACATGATTGGAGAAATGCTTTAGTATTAGTTTACCTTTGCAAAATCTAAAATGTTGATTTATTCGGGGAAGGGACCTCTTTAAATTAGTCACTGCCCATGTTATCTCTACTAGATATTTAGTTTTATGATTTCACCTAATTAGAAAAACACTGTGAATGCTAATTAATTGTATTATAGAGGAACAGTTAATAGAGAAAATGTGACTAAATGAAAAAGATTTTAAAAAACAGTAGCAGATGGTAAATTCTGGTAAGTTTTAAAAATTTCTAGCACACCAACATGAATGCCTTGTGACTCTTGAGAAACAGCACATTTCATTCCTTGGATGGAAAGATTTATCTTACTCATCCTAAGCTGATTAATATATGTATTACTAATAGACTGTTCATAAGACATAGTAAAAAGACAAAAATAAGCAACGTAGACACTTAAAAGGGCATACTGGTTCTGACACATATGTGTGATTTAGAAATTTTAGGCCTCTAGGCTCACAGAATTGCCATTTTTCCATAATGATAAAAAAGAATAATAAAAACTCAAATGTGTTCTTTGCATTCTGTGAAAACAAACTTAAAAACATAAATTGATGTCATGGATTTACTTTTCTCTGGGACTTCTTTGAGACAAAAAAGCTTTTACTTCAAAGCTTCTGTCAGAATATTCATTTAAGTCAAAATGAAAATGCTTCTCTATGTATTTTAGCTAGAGCATTTAAATTTAGAAGCTCCTTGGAGTTCAAGTTGTTTCCTTATTTGTATTTATCTTAGCCAAGTTAGGCTGACTGGTGAAGACCCGATTTGATGGAATTACAGATTTCCCATTGGTAGGTAAAATAGTCATGCCGATGAATGGACATTGAAATCCTAAAACATTAAGTTCCAAGTATGTTCCTGAAATAACTGGAAATTCCTCTCTTCTACTTGCACAAGAGGTTGACTTCCTGTGACATGTACATTAACCTAACATGAGCTCAGATGGCCGCACTTAAGCCAAAGGTTGTGTATGAAAACAGAAAATTGGTCAGTGAGTAGCAGAGAGAACTCACCATGTGCCAGGCCTCCTTCAGAGCAAGTCAAAATTCCATTCCGTGTATCTGTTTTTCTAAGTTAGCAAGCTACTTGTGGCCAATTAGTTAATAGTCTACTACCCTCAGGCCAAAAAACATGAAGTCATCCTTGATGTTTTCTCTTTCTCTCATATACCACATGCAATCTGTCCAAAAATCCTGTTTGTTCTATCTTCAAAATATATCTAGAATCTAACCAGTTCTCATCGCCTCTACTGACTTCATCTCTTATCTGAATCACATAGCCTCCCAACTGTTCCCCATGCTCCTACCTTTGCCCTCTGACCTCTTCCTAAACCAGAAGACAGATGTGCCTTTTAAAAATTTAAATCAGATAGAAAACAAACTTATGGTTACCAAAGGGGAAAGGTGGGGGGGAGGGATAAATTAGGAGTTTGTGATTAACATATACACACTGCTATATATAAAACAGATAAACAATAAGGACCTACTGTATAGCACAGGGAACTCTACTCAATATTCTGTAATAACCTATATGGGAAAAGAATCTGAAAAAGAATAGATATATGTACACCTGAAACTAACAAAACATTGTAAATTAACTATACTCCAATATAAAATTTAAACAAATTTTTTAATATACGTCAGATCATGTTAGTCTTGGCTCAAAACCCTTCACTAATTTCCCATTTCATTCAGAGGCAAAGTGTAAGAACTTACTAGGTTTACAAGGTCTTACGTGATTTGGCCGCGTTCCCCTCTGCCCTTCCCCTCCTTCACTCTGCTCCAGTCAACCCACTCCCTTGCTGCAGCCAAAACATGTCAGGCATCCTTCCTCCCTAGGATATTCGAACTGGCTGTTCCCCCAGATACTGGCAGGGTTAACTCCCTCACCTTCTCAAATCTTTGCTGTAATATCACGTTCTCCATGACACCTTCTCTCACCACTCTATTTAAAATTGTAATCAGCCACAGGCTCATGAAAAGATGCTCAACTTTGCTAATCATCAGGGAAATGCAAATCAAAACCACAATGAGATATCACCTCACAGCTATCAGAATGGCTATCATCAAAAGTTTACAAATAACAAATGTTTATGAGGATGTGGAGAAAAGGGAACCCTTGTACACTGTTGGTGGGAATATAAATTGGTGCAGCTACTGTGGGAAACAGTTCTGTGGTTTCTCAAAAAACTAAAAATAGAACTACCATATGACCCAGCAATTCCACTCCTGGGTATATATCTGAAAAAAAATGAAAACACTAATTCGAAAAGATACATGCACCACAATGTTCATAGCACCATTATTTACAATTGCCAAGATATGGAAGCAACGTAAGTATCCATCAACAGATGAATGGATAAAGAAGATGTGGTATATATATATATATATATATATATATATATATAATGGAATACTACTCAGCCATAAAAAAGAACTAAATTTTGCCATTTGCAACAGATGGATGGATTTGGAGGGCATTATGCTAAATGAAATAAGTCAGACAAAAATAAAAACTGTATGATATTGCTTATATATGAAATCTAAAAAATATAACAACTAGTGAATAAAAAATAAAAGAAGCAGATTCACAGATATAGAGAACAAATTGGTGCTTACAGGGGGGAGGGGCAATACAAGGGTAGGGAACTGGGACGTACAAACTATTGGGTGTAAGATAGGCTCAAGGATGTATTGTATGACATGGGGAATATAGCCAATATTTTATAATAACTGTAAATGAAAAATAACATTTAAAATTGTATAAATTTTTTTTAAAAAACTGAAACTGTCCTCTGGCCCTCCTTACTCTCCTCTGCTTTTTCTTTTTGTATGGTATTTATCACATTCTAACAACCTATATGATTTATAAATATAAAAAAAATATGATTTATAACATTATTTTATTGTTTCCACCTTCTAGATATATGTTATATGCATGTATTTTATTTGTCTATGTGCTGAGCTGCACAGCAGTGCCTGGCACATACTAGGAACTCAAGAAATATTTGACTGAATGAATGATTATAAAACACTATTTTCCTTTTAATTTGTGTAGCTTAATCATGTATTTATAAACCATTATATTTCTAGACATTACAAAGACATTGTCTGAGTTAGATTTTCTCAGCACCTAAACTTCCACATGGTAAATCAGGAATCCCTACAAATGGCATTAACTCTTTCAAGTCATCACGGTGCAATTTTAAAAGGTTTCAACCTATTTGTTTTAAAAAAATATTAGAAAGTTTACTTTTTCCTGCTAGGATATCTTTCTAAATTTCTTTGGCTGAGTCCTAAGCATTCTACACATATAGACACAGATAGTTCATTCCTGCATTCATGCATATCTATTTTAAGCCAGACATTGTCCAAAGCACTGAGAAAACAGAGATTTCTAGGACATGGTCCCTACTGATGAGGAGCTCAGAATCTTACAGTGAGAGAGACTAAACTGTAAGTAAATTATTATTTACAAACAACATAGTGTTGAGAGCAGCAATTTGACTCTAAGTGCAATAATAAAGGCACAAGCAAAGGGCCATGGATTGCAAATTCACTTTTGATCTGCTTATTAAATGATAAAATAGCATGGAACTGTTAGGAGGGCATGGGATTTAAGAATGAGATGGTCTTGGGTTTGAATCCCGTACTTCACCATCTTTTACTTTTTAACATATGTCTTTATTGAAGTTTAATATACACACAGAGAAGTGCACATTCTATTTGCACAGCTGAATGCATTTTCACAAGATGAGCACACCCGTGTAACCTGCACCCAAATCAAGGAGCAGAACGTAAGCAGTTTCCCCTAAATCCTTCTTGAGCTCCCTCTGTCACTTCATTCTCCTATGGGTAACCACTGTCATGATTTCTAACAGCATAGATTTTTTTGGCCTGTTTTTGTTCTTTATATAAATGGAATCATACAGCTTGTATATTTTGTGTCTGGTGATTACTCAGTATTATGCCTGTGAGACTCATCCATGTTGTTACATGTAGCTGTAGACTGTTGATCCTCATTGCTTATAGTATTCCATGCTGTGAATCTAACACAATTTATGTGTTCTACTTGTTGGTGATTGTTGGAGTATATTTTAGTTTAGGACTATCTAAAATAGTGCTTCTGTGAAAATCCTAATACATATCTTTTGGTGAATATAAAAATACATCAGCTTCAATAGTTATTCCCAGTTTTCTAAAGTAGTTGCGCAAGTTTACATTCCCCCAGTAGTGTGTGTGAGTTCTGTTCTAAGTGTTTTTTTTTTTTTACCATATACATATTTATATGAGTCATGTACCTTTGTGTCCCCACCATAACAGCCTACCTCCACGTATCTACCTCTATCATATTATTAAAACATAGTATTACATTTACCTGTACTTAATTACTACAAGTCCATGTCTCCCTACTAGACAGTGAACGCTTTGAGTCTTGCTGTTTGTATTCGTAGCTCCAAACACAGGTCTGGATCATATAAGGTTATTTCATAATTGTTTGATCAATGAACATATTAATGAATAGATAGATCAGTATATAGGATTTTCCTATTCTTAGTGTATAAATTATATACTTGGAAATTTTCCTAAAGCTTTCAGACATTGTAGGAGAGTTTTCAATCTCTTACCTCTAACCTCCACTAACCCAAAAATTCCTAGAGGTCTTTGAGATCCAGAATCAAAGTGACTGGCTCAGCTACTCGCCAGTGTGGAGAAAAGAAATAGAACATAGGGAAATTCTGCTTTAGCTGAAGAGTTGTGTTATACATCATTATTTCAGCCTGCATTTACCCCAGATTTCACAGACCAGTATGTATACCCCACATTTACAAAAGAGTAAAAGCCTCAGAAAGACCTTCTAAAAAAAAAACCCTGTAAATAAGGGGCATACTTATCAGGCCAATGTACACAATATGGATAGTCTCATGTATTTAGATTTTTTTCTGGATAAACAAAATATTTACAAACAGCCCTGAAAATACAAATGGCCCAGTGGGTTGTCAATTAGTGAGGGAAATAGAATAATTAGGAGGCAGATATTGGGGTTTTTTTGTGCAGAATGAGAGAAATTCAACACTCAAGATTTCAATAAATAGGAATGTTGTGCTGTCTTTTCAACCTCTGAATCATGAAAAAACTTTCAAATAGAAAAGAACCTTAAACAATTAGAAAATCTATAGAGATAAACTTGTTGTTATACATGTTTTGTTGTTGTACTTGTGTTTTGAAACACATTTCCCCTCAAATACAAAATAACATCTGCTAAAGAAAAAGAAAGGAAGGAAGGGAATAGGAAAGGAAGAATGGAAGGTTGCAGACCTTTGTAACATCGAAAGGCATGGTGATGATGGAGTTCTAAGGAATGAGGATGCATAGGGATTTGCAGTTGCACTGATAGTAACTTCTAGTATAATCTTGGAATTAGGCTCTCTGAATCTCAGTTATTTCATTTACATAATGAAAGTAATACATATCTCACAGGTTGATTTGAGAATTAAATATGGCATATGCAATCTATTGTATAAAGTGCTTGTCACAATGCCTGACTCATAACACTCAATGAATTTTTACCTTGTATTAGGGCCAAACTTGTCATGACATCATTACTATCAACTATACCAGGGCCTGTGGTAGATCCCGTTAGACTCCTCTCCTGGGGTGAGGAACTGCAACGTGAGAAATATTTGACACTTTATCAGTAAAATTTTCTGCAGTTAAACTTGCCCTATTTAAATTATAAATGGCATACATATCTGTTAGGAATGAATGAGCATTTAAGCATGGGTTCCAACCATCTCTGTGGGGTTTGGTAAGTTGCTGCCCTGGGTACAGAGCCCTTGAGCCTTCTCAGGTGGATGCAGCCAATGGTCTCTCCTCTGAGACAGCTGCTTAATAGCGACAGAGCAAGGTTCAGCCCTTTGCTGAGACATCGCCTGTGTGTCAGCAGTGAGCTAGAGAAACATTCCCACCAAGAGGCTCCTCCTCAAGGACGTCTGGATCTTTGGAAAGTTCTAGCTATCACCTCAAAGGTTATCACCATTCCCACTTGCTCTGCTACTTCCAGCAAACAATCTGGACTCCACCCCCTTGCATCAAATCAACAGTTAAGCATGTTTGATTTTCATCATTACATTTATCACTATCTGATATGTTCTCACTTATGTCTTTGGTGGGAGAGGGGTTAATTGTTTATCTGCTCTTCATTTATCTTATGTTGTTTCTGCATTTTTATTTGCTTATTGTCCATCTGCACTTCTTACACGCACTCTCCAGGAGAATGTACATTCCTTGACAGAAGGAATTATGTATGTCTTATTCACTGCTGTATAACTCAGCACACTCTCCCAATATGGGAGCAGAAGAGATTCTGCCTGGAGACACTAGGTATGCAGTAAGCATCTTGATTCCTTGCAATGATGTATCCCCAAGTAAACAAAGGAACCCTTTATTTACCCACCCTTAGAATTTCATATCAGGGAGCGATGAGCCGGCTTTCCCATGGCAAGAATGTATTTGTTGTTCCTTGTCCCTTCTATTCCCTCTCTTCCAAACAATCAGCCTGGCTTTTAAGCATTACACTTCCCCCATATAGCCCTTCCATAACAGGCTACAACTCCCTTTGCAAAATTAATTGTGAATACTTGCTTCTTTCATACGTCTGGAACACACCAAAAAGCACTGATTGTCAGTGTATGAGGCTACCTGAAAATCTGCCATATCTCCAGCTACTACGTTTTTTCAGGCTATTTAGAATATTTAGTGCAACGCAGTCTTCATTATCCACTCTCTTTATACAAGCAAGTTGCCATCCTTGCCTGACTACACTAAAGTGCATTTAGAATCATATATCCATTCAGGATTCATTCCTCCCTAGGAGAGAAGATGTGAGCTGTACTCTGCCAGATTCTTGTCTGTAAAGGGTGACCTTGAAAGGTCCTGCAGACAGTGGCCTCTTCAGTCCTAGGTGCTTTGCCTCAGCTGTGCCTGCTCATAAAGTAAACTCTCAGGCCATGGATCCTGGTAGGTAACAAGCATTGTTGCACAGGGAACAGACAATGCTTCACTACTGCCAAAACCTGCTCTTAAACAAGGTAAAGAATGTCAGAAGCTGGAACTATAAATGATGTGGCATATTCTGAGGGCAGAAACCAATTTCTATGGAACACCTGCCTTACTTAAGGCTACCATATGACACATGGTTTCACAAGTGTTCAGAAAACTTCACTTACTTTACAAAACTCAATTAATTCTTGAGTTCCCTTCCTGGATAAAACTGCAGCTATAGTGAAGGCATGAGTAGCAGTCTTTACTGTGACAAGAAATAGAACCAAGAAAAGATCTGCAAAAGATGAACTTGAAATGGACATCCAGACACTGGTTTCTGGAAGCAGTGGCAGTGTTGCCTCTCTCCCTGGCCTGATCCCAGATGGCAATGCCTATCAGAGCCTCCTTTCCTCTGACATGCCCTCCCACGTGTTGGGTCTTGTACAGAATTAGAGGTCATGTTCCCAGGGTGGCATGGACCATTTTCAAGCAGGCAATGAAAAGACATCATAATGGGGGAAATGGGAAGATACTTGAGCCGTAACGCTGCTTTATCCCACCAACCCATACCCACCCCAGGGCGCACCAACGGCCCACGGTCCACCAGCAGCACCCTCCTCTGATCGGATTAACGGTGGCATCCAGTCACTACCAAGCACGTTTCCAGTTTAAGCAGTCTCTGGCTCTCAACCACCACCCACTTCTCGCCTCCACCTTCCCATTCCTCTCTACAGACACAATTAACTAGTTGATTACTTACTAATCCTTCTGTTAGGGAAGATTTCAGCCTCACTGTAAGGCCTTATTCTGAAATCTGTAAGGAATTGTAACACTAACAGGGAAAAAAATTCGAGACCAGCTAGCAAAACTTTCCTGAAGGATAGAAATACTCAAGATCTAAAAATTATCTTAAGGGGATGGAGTCAACACCCTCAATCCCCTTTTCTCCTTACTCCCAGCTCCCTGTTATGAAGGCTCGGTAACCTTAGGAATAAACGATAAATTCTGTGACATTTAGGTTTCTTCCTGGGAGCTCCTCGGGCATGCAGGAGTAACTCGTGTGTGTGGTGGGGGGTGGGGTCGGTGGGGGTGTCGGGAGAGGTGAAAGGGTCGCACGTCGCTACAGACCCCGACTCTGTTCCTTTGGCCACCTGGTCCCAGGTTGCTGCGTCCCGGGGGCGGCGCGCGCAGGGAAGCGCGGCGCCCGGCGGTGGTGTGACACGGAGGGGCGTGACTGCGAGCCCCCCGCGCGCACCCTTCCCCACCCCCGCGCCCCGCTCCGCTCGAGCAGCGTGACTGGCCGCCGCCGTCGCCGCCCGCAGGCCGGGTTCGGGAGGCTCAGAGCGCGGCGCGCCGAGCGGGACAAGCAGGCGGGCGGGTTGCAGCCTGGCGTCGGGCGGGCTGCAGCCTGGCGTCCGCCGCGCTGTCCTCCTTCCTCCGCCCCCTCCGCCCCTCCGCTGGCGGCCGCGCCGCCTAGAGCCCGGGAAGCCGCGGCTCCGAGCCCGCAGCTCGGGCGTAGGGACCAGCACCGCGGCGAAGACGGCGGGAGCGCTGAGACCACAGTTGCCGCGGAGAGGCGGAGGGGGCGCCCGGCCTGGGGAGGCAGAGCCGAGCGCGTATTTGCGCGTGAGAGCGAGGGCTGCGCGGCGCTCGGCGCGGACACCGCCAGCCCCAGCCCAGATCGCCGCAGCCCGGGAGCCTCACGCCTGCGCCCCAGGGCGCGCGCGGAACAGCCATGAACACCAACGAAGCCAAGGAGTATCTGGCCCGGAGGGAAATTCCGCAGCTTTTCGAGGTAAGGGGCTAGGTCTGGCAGAGAGGACGGGAGGATCTGGGGAGGGCATCGCCGGGGTTCCGGGTGAGAGGCCGCTCCCCGTCCCACCTTGCAGACGCGGGGCACGGAAGTGAAGGCGCTTGCGGAAGCTTGCTCGCCCGCTTGCCCAGGGGTAGCTGTCTGTCTGGCGGGTTGCGGGGTCCTTGTCGGATGGCTGGACTCAGAAGCCTCCATCTCGAAAATCAAGTTTGTCTTCGAACCGGGTTCTGGAAGCAGGCTGCCCCCAGCGCATCCCTCCCATGTGGACCCCCAGGACGGGCTGCTGGCAGCGGCCGGCCGCGCTCTCCCGGGTCGAGGATCAGGCTAGGTGGGTACGCTGGCGCCCAGCAGCCAGCAAGGACTCGGAACTGGGAATCGAGAGCCTTAGTCCCTTCGCGCGCCGAGGGTTGGGACCCCCGCGTTGACGGGGAAGTGAGGACGAAAGCAGCCCTCCACAGGGACAGCTTGGAGGAGAGGGATGAAGATGCAAAAAACAAATCCAAACCCATCAAGTGCAGCGCTGCCTCCCGGGTGGCTGTCACCCAGCGCTGCTCTGCGCTTTCGGTGAATGAACTCCTGAGCACGTTTCCCCGTCACCTTGGAAGGGATGCTTCTCCTTCCTCGCCTCCCCAGCCCATAGCTTTCGCCTGCCCTCACCAACCCATCTAGAGAAGGCGAGTCGGAGACGGAGTGGCGAGGCGGGCGTGACTCCTGTTGCTCCCGTCTTCCGACCGCATCACGGCATCATCTGCACCAGAGACCCGGGTAATGGGGAACACTTTGGGAATGTGGGAGAGGAGGCTTGGTGGATGAACTAGAACCTTGGTTAGTTCTAAACCATAGGCTACGTCGCGGATCGTCTTGTTTCCTTTCCTTCTCTCCGTATTTGAATTTTAGAACATTCCTGAATCCTATGTGTTTTTACTTAGGTTAAGGAAAAAAAAAAAAAAAAAAATGGAAGCGAGCCAAGCTTCATAGAGCGGGCTCTGAAACCTGTTCCCCCATTTCTGAAAGATGATAGACTGTAGTCTCATGTAGTAAACTAAAAGTTATGCGTTGCTCTTTCTCCTATTTGGGGGGTTTGTTCTGCTAAAAGGGATTTTATAACACTACTTGGGAAAATAATTTTGTCTCTGTTTTCCCAAATTATCTTTAAATGGGCCGCCATAATTACAGATCTCCATTTTCCTCTCACCTCCATAAGCCACCGGTTTCAGGTCCATCTGAAGACAAGATTTCCAGGTAAATCGCCCACTGAGCACAAGCCTAGTATGTGAAACCCCAATCTAGCGAGTGCGTTACTAGTATTTGAAAATAATCAGGAGGTGTTGCATAAGGACAGGTCTTGGGGGTATGCAGGATTCTTGTTAAGAATTTTTCTTTTCTTTTTTTAATTTTCAAAAACTAAATATGGAGATGAAGAGCTGAAGGGTTTTGTCATAAATACTACTACTGAGATCAATGTCATCCCTAAAAGAGTAATTAGAAACATCTGCAACAGGGCCACCTGATTGCAAAGTGCTTCTTAATAGTACATCTTTTTTCTGTATACATGTGAGTACTGTTTTTCCCCCTTGGTAACCACAGAGAATTTTGATAGTTTGTGTATGAAAATCTACAGTGTATGCAAATAAGTGATGGCAGGCATTTTTGTTCAGGTGCTATGCTTTTCCTTGGCTTTTCTGCATATGAATGGGTGTTTTAAAATAGTGCACACCCAGGAAAGGAAGTCAACTTGCTTAGGTGAAATACAGATATACAGTGTACTTAAATGCAAGGCAATGGGAAGCTGGAAGGAGACTGCTGGTGACCTCCAAAAGCTCCGTCCTTCCAGTAAGAAGAATCTGTGCTGTGCACAGCACAAGAGAGAAGTAAAACTTGGCAGTTCTCCATGTGATGAGTGTAGACAGCAAAAGCAAATGCTTTAAGTTTGAGGGAGATTTTCTCCCTCAAAACCACAATGTAGGTATACAAAGTTTCTAGGCATACAAAGTTTAGCAATTAGATATCTATCAAGCCCAAAACATTGGTCACAGTTGTGGATACTAGACACCATTGTAGACCAAGTGATTGATTATTGAATCTACATATTGTCAAGCAACTAGCTGTATCTAACTGACCTTTTCAGATTTCTTTCTGACTTGAAACATCACATGGGCTAAATGGGATATCTCTGGTAGGTTCAAGTTTGAAATGTGTTTGCATTTTTAGATTAAATGTTAAAACAAAAACCACTTTCCCCTGATGAGTTCTTAACTCTAGCTAACCTTATGGTGTATATATTGATCTTGTATCGCTGTACCTTAGAGCAAAGATTTGGCAATTAATTTAAATACTGGGGCAAATCAAATTAGATTGTTCAAGTTCTCAAAGGGTTGACTCAAGTAGACCGAGTAAAAAATGTTTGCTGGTTGTTTTGGATCCCCTATGGTGACTGACTATTAGAAGAATGGATTTAAATTATCTATGAAGGAGTGGACCTCATTCCCCCTTCTAAAATCAGTACCCTTTGTGGAGTCAGATATGTTTAGGGAGGCTGGAACCATATTTTCCAGTAAAAAAAAAAAAAAAAAACTTCATTGAGTACGTTCACTCATTTTAGGCAATAATAGGGATAAAAAAACTAAAAACCTAATCTTGAGTGACTCGAATTGCAGTTGGATTATGTATGGGGCACAGAAAATCTGGCACTTTTTAAATCCCATATCATATTTTTGCAAGATGTAGAGAGAGGAATATATGGGTTTTGGAATCAAAACCATTGAGTTGGAATCCTAGGCCTACGAGTTTCTAGCTGAGTAACCTAGATCAACTCACTAACATCTCTGAGCCAGGATTTCCTGGTCTATAAATGGTGATAATGATGCCACATAGGACTGAAAGTGCATTGAGTAAGCTAAAGCATGCAAAGATACAGAGTAAGCCCTGCCACAGAGTTAGCTACATTGAGGTAGGAGGAATCTGAGGAGTTAAATGCAATGTGTGTGTATCTGTGTGTGTGTGTGTAGCACAGACCTTGACATACAAACTGGGTGTGGATGCCCAGGTTAGTTTTTTCTGCTCCCTCTGCAGTTGAACTCCTCTGATTGAACATTCTAACCTACATTATTTAGGATTTCAGAGAACAAATGTACCTGGTAGGAACTGCCTACCATTTAGAGCAAATTGCACAAGAATAATTTGAAAATAAAATACTGTATTTAGGAAAGATGTCAGCTTTTCAAAGTGTGTATGTTTTGTGCATTAATAATGGTGATAATAATCCTCTATGCTTTTTCCATGAAATATTCCAAAGGAAAATATTTTGCACATCAGTTCAGTTCCCAGGAATCAGCATTTCCAAATTTATAGCATTTTTAGAAATTAGTACTTATGAAATATCAGACACCAGGTTTTCCTCTGCAATTTCAATGGATATTGTAGTGATTTATTATATATCAGATGTTTTTCTTTAAACTCAGTCTTTATGTTTTGAGTGAAATTTTTTTTCTAAGTAGAGAACAGTTCAGTATGTACCTACCATGTGCGAAGGAAAGTGTCAGAGGCTGGATATTGTGAAATAAATAAGACCCACACTGTACTGTTGAAGAGTTTATAGGTTAGAAGAGGAGACCAACACATAAACTGGTGGTTTTAGTATGAATGACAGGTAAGATAGTTTTTTCTGGGTATCATGAACACCAAGGAAGGGTGTTGGGTCCACAAGCCAACCTGAGGGCTCAGGGGAGACTTCCTGATGATGATGATGATGATGATTAAAACCACCAACATTTATTATTTACTATGTTCCAGGCACTTAATATGTACTTTACAAATATTTACATACATTATATGTATGTAAAATACATTATATTTACAAAATATTTACATTTTTTAATCCTTAAAAAACCCTCTGAAACTGAGGCTTGGAGCCTTTAAGGATGGGTAGGAATGAGATAAATCATGACTGGGGCATTTTTACACACTGCACTTTATCTCATATTGATAGGGTTCTTCCATTTTAAACAATATAGTTGGCCTTAATTGTTTAAAAGACAGAGAATGCTGAGCTGAAAACTAATTGGTCAAGAATTTGAGGGGGTATTTTAATTATTCAATCAGAACATAATTTCAACTCTAATTGTTTTTTTTTTTTTTAATGCAAAGAATCAAAACAACCCAGAATTTAAAGATGGGATATACACTGTTTTGACAAAGGTGGTTTAAAAACATATTTTCTGTGGGCATATTGTGTTGTATTTCAGAGCCTTTTGAATGGACTGATGTGTTCTAAGCCTGAAGACCCAGTAGAGTACTTGGAAAGTTGTTTACAGAAAGTAAAGGAACTAGGCGGCTGTGACAAGGTGAAGTGGGATTCATTTGTAAGCCAGGAGAAGAAGACCCTACCTCCGCTCAATGGAGGGCAGTCACGGAGATCCTTTCTAAGAAATGGTAATGTATTCGTAGAATAATAGACAGTTTATAATTAGAGCAATTTTCTTTAAAACCTACCATACAAACTGTAGGCAATGATTTAATTTAGTAGGTTTCCCAGCACCTAAAAGGATATTTGGTCCTGTAATGTGACTATTCTGTCTGTGCTACTAATTCTAATCACCTCCATGGTAAGACAAACAAAATTGCATACCGTTGTCCAGCACTTCACTAAAAGCTCAACGAAATTTTTTACTGACTTCATTAGTTTTTTTAATTCTTCTTAATTAATTAATTTATTTATTTTTGGCTACACTGGGTCTTCGTTGCGATGCGTGGCCTTCTCGTTGCGGTGCGCTGGCTTCTCATTGCGGTGGCTTCTCTTGTTGTGGAACATGGGCTCTAGGAGCGGGGACTTCAGTAGTTGTGGCATGCGGACTCAGTAGTTGTGGCTCACGGGCTCTAGAGCGCAGGCTCAGTAGTTGTGGCACACAGGCTTAGTTGCTCTGTGGTATGTGGGATCTTCCCGGACCAGAGCTCGAACCCTTGTCCCCTGCATTGGCAGGCGGATTCTTAACCACTGCGCCACCAGGGCATTCATTGTAAAATGAATTACATTAGCAAACTGAATTTTTCTTAAAATTGCAAATTAGACTTTTCCAAATAAATGAGTAGATAACAGACAAAATTGATAGTTATTATATAACTACAACATTTTTTTATTAGCTCAGAAGAGATTTAACTTATTGCTGTGTTTCCAAATTCAGAGTTCATATTAATGCATCTGCATAAATGCATGTAAAGTTTATACTAGTTAACTCAAGAAGGATTTATTTAGCAGCTACTGAATGCAATGCATGAGATTAGGCATTTGGGTGCTACAGAAGAAATGGGATGCATAAACTTGTTTAACAATTTTAGGGATAGTTTGGAACTAAGAACTGGAATTCACTAGAGGAGATTCATGGTATTCCAGCTTTCTGAAATATGTGCTTATCAAAATTAGTTCAATATCAGCCAAGCAGCCTTTTGGGCTCCAGATAAAATTGAGAAGTACAATAGTATGTGCAAAATGGAATCAGTTCCAATCAGAGGAAACCAATTAACTCTTTCCCAGTGGCCCAAATCATTCTATTTTCAAAATCTAAGCCATTCTCAAAAATTGTACCACGAAAAGTTTCAGTTATGCAGACAGAATTTGAAGCAGAGACAATTCTATTTGCAATAAATACAAGGGGGAAATAAATCTTAGTTTGTTTTATCTTACTTAGTCATGACCCACTTAGATTTTATTTGAACATGATGTGGGGAAAAGTCAGAGTGTGTTAATTTTTAAGAAACACAAGCAGGGAGAAAAAGCAGAAATGGCGTTGTCTCAGAAACATCTCCAGAGAGGAGAAGACTCCTTCTCTGTCAATGCAGGGTCACCACTAGGTGATTTAGGCTTGGGTGCTCAAGAGAGAACCTTTAACCAATTACCACTGCAGCACACCACTTGGTAAATTACTGCTTAAGTGAACAAAATGATATTTTTGTGAGCTTGAAGGGTTCATACACCTTCCCAAAAGGGCTAACTTCCTTCCCAGGGTGTCATCATGTGTTAGAATCTGGCTCAATGTTAAATACATGCCCTAGGCCCTTGTTAAATCAAGTGACATAAACATGGGGAATTTCTTTTTAAACCTTAAAGCACTAACAAACCTTAGGTATTACTGGATTTAGTCTAAGATATTTTTATGTTCTTAAATTTAAGTCTAAGAGGATGTGACATTCACTTAGTCGAAAAGCTGGTTATATAAAGTGACCGTTTTGTAACAAAATGAAATTTGAATGCTTCTATTTTATACTGTTACTTGACTTGATTATATGTAGAAGCCAGGCAGGCCAAGTATGTAATAGAGAATGGTGGAGACTGTGGTCAAACTAGAGAACAGAACTAGCGGGAACAGTCATTGTCTAAAGGCAGTCAAGCACAAATTTTGGAAAAATGTCGAGCTGAACAAAGCACATCTATGAGGCTACATTGGGCCCACAGATGACCAGTTTGGAACTCTTGATCTAGCAGGATAAGCTAAAATAGGAATGGAAAATGTAGATTTAACTTTCATTAGAACTGAAATCACTTGTTAATTTTAGAATCTCCATATCTGCTAGTACTTTACCAGAATTCCAACTCAGAGATCTTTTAATTAATCATCAAATAAAACCTTTCACATACTATGGTGACAAGAATGTTGTATCACACTGTCTAATATCTGGAACGTAGGCTAAAATACAGAAAATGGTTTCTAAACTGATTAATCCTATAATAATAAAATATTATTTTATGAAATGCTTTGCACATTTGTGCTTTGTAGGTTTTTAACTATGATTTACAGAATAGCTTATTAAAATCGACAAAATTGCTAACTTCCCTGTAACTTTAAGCACTATTATTATTTCTAGAAACAAAAAGTGATTCATGCATTTTTTTGCTGAAATATTGACATAGCCATGCTAATATATAATTATCAAGAAAAATTATTCTGTGAAATAGAACATTTTAATAATTTTTAAGCAAATTACTTTCCTAAGTAAAAATATGATAAAAGCAAGGATAAATTATTAGCTGACAGTTCTTTAAAGCATTGTACCGTAAATATGAGGTGAGCATCCATTTTTTTCTGCCATTTGTATACAATTGAACAAATAATTACTCACAAATAAGAGTTTTAGTTCCATAGCTCCAACTGTCCATAGAGCTTTCCTTCTGGAATATCTCATTGTCATCTTTACTCAACATGTCCAAAACCAAACATATCATATTTGCTTCAAAACCAGCCCTCCTTTTCTTATTTACATGAAGTCAGTCTATGAGTCAGTTGAGCAATAAAATAACCACTTATTGAGTACTACGTGTCAGATGCTCTTTTAAGACCGAGAATGTAGCCACCAAAAAAGATCAAACATGGCACCTGCCCTCATGAACAAACATGGCACCTGCCCTTATAGTCTAGTGATGAAGTCAGGTGTTAAAAATATAATTAGAAGCACAATGGATGCTATAGAAAATACCATATGCTATAGAACTAACCATATTAACAGGAGATGGATCCAGGCTTCCTGGAAGAAGTGATATGCTAATACTAAGAGACAGAAAGGTGAGTAGGTGTCAACTAGAGAAGGATGGAGGAGATTGAGAGTATACTAGGGAACAGAGAACAGAGATTCCTGACATAGAGGAAGAAGCCAGGATAAAGACAGGAAGGAGAGAAGCCCAGTATTTCTGGAGCATAAAAGAGAGGGCAGAAAGATAATGGATGAAATGCAATATGTTCCTTATTCTTTTAGACTTGACACCTGGCAGTTGTTTTTGAACTGTCATCTTCTGTCATCTCTCATATCTGAATCCGAATCATGTCCTTCATATCCAGCCACTCACTTCCATTTCCCCTGCTTGCCCTCTAGCTTAAGCCCTCACCTCTCACCTGTGAATTACTTTAACAGCCTCCTAGCTGCTACTCTTTCTGCTCCTGGTTTCTCCCTACTCAAATCCATTCTAACCACCACCAGATTAATTTTCCTAAAAAATATATTTCATATTTCATCATGTCATTTCTCTACCCCCCAGAAACCTACACTGGCTTTCGACCAGATTAAAGCTAAACCCTTTACCCTGGTGATCAAGGCCCTCCACATTGTGGCCACACTCTACCTACCCATCTTCCGGCTTTTCTACATGGGCACCATCTATTTCAGCAAGACTGTTCTCTTTGTTATTGGTTCAGCAAGTGTTTATTGGACACTAACTTTGTGCCAAGCATAGTTCTAGCTCCCAGGGATACAAAGTTCCAGATAGGAAAGGTCCCTGCTGTTATGGAACTTATTCTAATGGGAGAGGACAAACAATGAATGAATTAGAGGCCTCTCAGATGGTGAAGTGGTAGGTGCTGTGCAGAGCATTATTATAAGGGGTGATGTCCTTGAAATTAACTGGCTGGCTACCCTAGATTAAAAGGTCAGTAAAGTCCTCTTATGAGAGGTGACATTTAAGCTGAGGTGTGAATGACAAGAAGCAGTCAGCCATGGGATCAACAAGGAAAGAACATTTAAAGCAGTGGACTGTGGTGTAGAAGCAAGCAACTCGTAGAGTCTACAGTAGTCCAGATAAATTATGGCGGCTTGGGGAAGAGTTGTGGTAGTGGAGATGGAGAAAAACGTGTGCATTTGGGATATGCTTTGGAGAGAAGTCTATGGGAATAGATATGAAGAGTGAAGGAAGAAGGTAATCAAGGATAATGCTTAGAGTTTTGCCCTGCGTTGGGTGAAGCAGTTCAATTTCAAGGCAGAACTGGATAATGTTGTTAGTGCCTTCCCTGACGTAGCCCTTCCCAGAATTTTCTAAAGAATACCCACTGTTGGGACTTCCCTGGTGACGCAGTGGATAAGAATCCGCCTGCCAATGCAGGGAACACTGGTTCAATCCCTGGTCCAGGAAGATCCCACATGCCGCGGAGCAGCTAAGCCCGTGCGTGCTACCGAGCCTGCGCTCTAGAGCCCACGTGCCACAACTACTGAGCCCACATGCCACAACTACTAAGCCCGGGTGCCTAGAGCCCGTGCTCCGCAATAAGAGAAGCCACCGCAGTGAGAAGCCTGCACACTGCAATGAAGAGTAACCCCCGCTCACCACAACTAGAGAAAGCCTGCGCACAGCAACAAAGACCCAACACAGCCAAAAATAAATAAAATTTAAAAAAAAAAAGAATATCCACTGTCATCTGTAGACTACTTCACTCTTTTCGTGGAATTAAAGTGAGTTCCATGAGTCAGTAGTCAATGACCTCATTTATTGTATCAACAGAGAATGGAAAGTTCTACCTGATCAACATCTCCAGAGGAAATGTGAGCATTATGCCATGCTAAAATCCAGTAATCCGCTTAGCCAGATTTCTCATGGCAGGCCAGGTGACCTCCGTCTCCTTTGTGCAGGTGCTTTTTGGGTAGTTAGGGCTTCTCTTTGCCTCCGTGAATACCAGCACATGGATGAGGAAGGAAAGATCCATGAATCAAACAGCAATAGCTGGTAGAGAGCATCTGCCTCACTTGGGCTTGCCAGCTCTGTCCTCTGACCTATTTGAGCATGTCATTTGTATTTCCGATTCTGAGTCTTTGTGTTTCATTTCTACCAACTGAGAAATACTTTCCACTTTTCATCACCTGTTCTAGACTTTCGAAGTTCAAGTCCCGCCTCTTTTGCAGTCTTTTTCTACCACTCCTGCCCAAATGGATCTACCCATCGATTGAACTCCTATGGTGTTTACCATAAGAGATATTCATTTTAGCACTTATCCTGCCTGGTGTGCATACCGCTGTCAGATATAAGCATGTAAGCTCTAGTTTGTAAGCTCTGTGGGGACAGGACTACATCTTATTTTATTCTTCTACTGAACCATCCTCAACACACTAACATGTCTGACAATAAATAGCAAAGATTTATTGCTGTTGTAGATGTAAATTTAAATCTTCATAGTTACATTTTTAAATCAAGGAGGTTAAAGATAATAAATATTGGGAATGTAAAGTTAAATGATGTTGAAAGATGTTCCAAATACAGAAATTGTTTGCTACTCTTTACCTGTCTTGTGACAGTACCTTAAGTTTTTGTGCATTATGCCACCAAACCATTCCACTGGACTACAGTAGAGTACCTGGATCATAGTGAGTGCATATCTATATTTATGGATAAATGAAACAGGTTGTGCATAAGCATTGCCTCCATCGGCCGCTGCATATGGTTATGAGTGTTGTGAAGGTGTGCGCTACAAAACTCTAGGAGCACCATTTTCGGTGACCAGGATGTATACCAACTACCAAGCAAGACTAAGCAGTACTTAAGAAGGTTCCTCGAGGGCAGAGGTTGGCAACCTATGACCCATGGCCAAGTCTGGCTCACTGCCTGTTTTTTATAAACAAAGTTTAATTGGAGCGCAAGCACATCCATTTGTTTATTTGTTTATTGATTGATTGATTGATTGGTTGATTTAATTCTTGGCCATGTTGGGTCTTTGTTGCTGTGTGCCAGCTTTCTCTAGTTGGGTGAGCGGGGGCTACCCTTCGTTGCAGTGCGTGGGCTTCTCATTGTGGTGGCTTCTCTTGCTGTGGAGCACGGGCTCCAGGTGCGCGGGCTTCAGTAGTTGTGGCACGCGGGCTCAGTAGTTGTCGCTCGCGGGCTCTAGAGCGCATGCTCAGCAGTTGTGGCGCACGGGCCTAGTTGCTCTGCGGCATGTGGGATCTTCCCGGACCAGGGCTCGAACCCATGTCCCCCGCATTGGCAGGCGGATCCTTAACCACTGAGCCACCAGAGAAGTCCCCATCTGTTTATTTATTGTCTACAACTGTTTTCCTGGCTAAGTGGAGTATGAGACTCTCTTCCTCAAAGCCCAAAATGTTGATTATCTGGCCCTTTAAGGAAAAGTTTGCTGACGACTTAAGGGGACGGGAGTCTTCTTCCAGTTGAAAAAAATCAGATTCATTTAATTTTTAAATTTCTTCAACTAATTGGTTAAGTGCAAAAAAATGTTTTATTGTGCTTTTTTTTTCCGTTTCAAAGTTATCTTACTCTTTTGCAGTAATGCCTGAAAATTCAAACTTTCCTTATCGACGGTATGATCGGCTCCCTCCAATCCATCAATTCTCCATAGAAAGTGACACAGACCTCTCCGAGACTGCGGAGTTAATTGAGGAGTATGAGGTCTTTGATCCTACTAGACCTCGACCAAAAATCATTCTTGTCATAGGTATGAGGACAGAAAGCAAAATTCTCATACTGTTGCTCACTTTGTTTATATATTTACATTTCAAAAATTATGTCAACTACACATCATATTTGCAAATAGTTGGATAATGACAAACAATGGAAACAAAAGCTTGAGAGACAGTAGATGGAAATATTTTTAGCATAATTTTCAATAAAACATATATTGTTATAATTATATAATCTAATGCTTATTGCACTTTTATAGAATCTCATTACAATGTTGTAGAAATTCTCTGTAATAAATCAAGATTTACCATCTTGTGGTTTTTATTTGCTTAATTTTTAACGTAGATAGCTGAATCCATTAGAATTTTTCTAAACATGATATGTTTTTTCCCTTTAATTCAACAAATTGAATTTTTATTCACTATTAACTTCAGAGCAAAAAATAAATAACAATAATAATATGTTGGTAAAGATTCATATAAATGAATCTTCCTTATGACAGACTGGCACCAATGATAAAATCTAAGTTTGATGTTATTAGATAAGCAAATCTAATAGAATAGTGTTTTACACAGCACGTAACATCTGAGTATTAATGAAAATAAGAAGGATAATAGTTAATTTTTTAAATTGCCACTATGAATCTTATGTTGAATATGAAAATATCAGTCTGATGCCATTTCACAAGGATTAGATATTGAAAATGTCTTAAGTAATTTTGCAGAATGCATTTTTGACCACTTTTGCAAATTCTAACTTCCTCAGAAGCGATAAAATTTTGAAGAGACCTGTTAACATGAAACATTTGTAGTCATTGTCTCACTTTCCAATTCGACTCAGCTTTCACAAAGATGACCAAAAGCAAAAATCTAGCGTTAAGATGTTCTAGTCAGTAACTGTTAACCGAGGGCCAAATGTATACAGCCCCCAAGCAAAGAAGTACTGCTCCCAGAAGATGTAACGATGATGGCAACTGGGGAAAAAACATACAAATAAACACACCAAACTAGAACAAGAATTTAAGTTCACCAGTCTAGAAGGAGGGATGTTTGTACATCTATAAGTGTAATGAAATTGCAAATATGTTTATCCCTGAATTGTTATATTAAAGAAAAATAATTGTAAGATGAGAGTACAGAATTCAGCTTTCTAAAAGTCAAAATATTCTCATGGTTTATGGCAGCCACTATTATGCCATAAATCTCTATCTATTCTTGAAGATGGAGTTTTTGTGTGTGTGCTTAAAACTTTGGGGTTCTTACCTAGAAGACAAGGAAATGCTTCATTAAAAAATAGAGCTACAGGTGGAGAATAATTGGAAATTATTTCACCATTTTATAATGAGATATTCTTTCAATTTTGCTTTTCTTGTTGTTAGTACAATATTGGTGATTATTATCAGGATAAACAAATGAAGGCTTGATTGTCCATGAAAAAGGTGTAATACAAGTTGTTCTTGTATAAAACAGCACATATATGTGAATTTTTTGTGCATTGTGAATTTTATATGAAAATGATTAAACTATTTCAGTAAACTAAGACCTGTGGAGAAGATATAAATGCTTAAATCTCCTACACTTCACAGTTCTTTTTTACTCAGTAAAATCAACTTGCTTCCCAAGGGTGTGATTTTGGTTTTAGACTTACACTGTGTGCTGTAACATTTTATGCATTACAAGAATGTTACAGAACCAATGAGTGTAAATACTTTTAGAGGACTGAGATAAGAGAAGAACAGAAAAAGTGAATCTGAGGTTATCTGAGAAAATTGGGACAATTTTATGACTTTTGAGGAATTATAAAATAATTGTACCTGAACCTTACAAATTTTTATTAGTTCCAACCTGAAAAAGAGTGGGGGAGGTACAGATATCCACATCAAAATACGCAAAATTTCCCTTCTGGCAATACAGATTTTTTTTTTTAAAGCTAACCTTCTTGGCACAGATATTAATGAATCTCTCTTATGTTAGCATAATCATAAAATCTGAGTTAGATGGATCCTAATATTTATAAGTAGAATTAAATAAATATAGCAAAATTAAACTTACTCTGGTTTCAGGGAGAAGAAAGTACGATTAATTTGTTAGGAAGCTCTGGTAATCAAACTCATCCAATCAATTAATGCTCTTCTCTGTCAATTGTGCTAATCATATTTTTTTGTTGTCTGCTAATGCCTCCATTAATTGACAAAAAAATTTTTTTCCTTGAAGGTGCCATAACTTTCTTAGCATGTTTGAATTTTTTTAAATTCAATATGTTCTCTTATTTTGATGATTTTTCAGATCAGGTGTGAAAATATAGTTTATGAAAGATAACTTTCATTCTTCAGGGATCAAATTAGTTTGAATTTGTTGACGGCGTTGATCATGTAGCTATTTGTCTTCAAGCCAGTCCATGGTTTGCCCATGGCTTAATAGGCCAAAAGCAATTTGGAACCAAAACTTTTCATTTGTGAAGTAATGAATTTAATACAGTAGTAGTTTATAATGGTAAGTCTAATAGGATTGGATTTAGAGTTTCTTAGAAAGACAATGTCAAAGATGTAAACAAATTTCTATCATAAGTTTAATAAGGCAATGAAAAGGCAAAAACCAGTTTTATTAGGATCATTATTTGGGATTGAGGTTAAGGAAAGGGTCTCAGTATACTAGTATATTTTAGAATTTTGCACATTAAAATTTTTAAAGAGGAAATAAGCCCTAGCCAGCCAAGTTCACTCACTCAGAACTCTTCTTACAAAATCCAGAACAAAGCAAAGCAAACACCATTCTTTTTTGCTTATGTTATTTGCAACAAGAATTTTTTAAAATGTACTAAATAATGGTATGTAAAATGATTGTTACCCCTCAAAAAACTTGATAAATTGAATTAGTAGAGGGAACATCAACTCACTTTTCTATTGAATTTTTTTTTATTATTGCTTAACCAATTATAATTATGTTTCAGTGAATATCACCAAAAACAGTTCATTACTTATTATCATTGACTTTTAAAAATATTTTTTCTATAGTCAATAATTTATGATTAAGTATTTTAAAATATTTTATTTTTATAATTGCCAACAAATAACAAATCAGACTGGGATGATTGTTATGTGCTTTAGTTTGAAATTTGCTCAGACTTTAGATTCCAATTAGTCTAGGTTGTCTAGAAATATAAATTGACTAAAATGATGTAATATGATTTGGAAATAAAATCTGAGACATACATTTTATAATTTTTTAGTGCTTGTGCTTTTAAAAAATAAATGGCAGTTACTGATTATTGGTATTGATTTATGTTGCAAAATATTGATTATTTCATGCTAATGTATCACAAAATCAAAACTATCATGAGTTCTATGAAATTGTTCTACCTTAAAGATCTCTTCAATTCACTCTGCGTATTTATTGCATAAAACTTCTTTTGAATTTTAAAGGATATAAGGCAAGGAGATGCATGAACAGACAATTCAAAGAAAGATTTAAATAAACCATGTCAACATTGGTGTGTCTTTGGTTAAAACTAATTTTTACATTTCACGAAACTGCACATTAACTCTGTGTTCGGATGTAATACATTTCTGCCATTGCAGTCATTGTTTTTTGTATCTCATAGATTTTTCTTTGATTACAGAGGATAAAAGTATTAGAGTTTACACAGAAAAACGGAAGCGGTTTCTTTCAACTGCATTATTCAATTTTTAAAACTAGTAGTTTACTAAAATCGATAAGGGAAAAAAATGTCTCTTTCATCTAATACAATCAATCACGACAATTCTACCCTTTCCTCGGCTAAATCTACACCTTCTCTGCATTCAGAGGTAGCACTGAGAATGCCACAAGTAGAATGGTTTCTGCCCTGGTACTGGTCTAGACTCTGCATCTCAAGATGACGATAATAGTTGTATAAAAGGGTGTTTCTTATTGTATCAGAAGGTCCCAATTTTGCCTGTTTTAAATGATAGGTGGTCCAGGAAGTGGAAAGGGTACCCAGAGTTTGAAAATCGCTGAACGTTACGGATTTCAGTACATTTCTGTGGGAGAATTATTAAGGAAGAAGATCCACAGTACCAGCAGCAATAGGAAATGGAGCCTTATTGCCAAAATAATCACCACTGGAGAACTGGCCCCTCAGGTACTGTTGTATAATTTGCTTCTATTCTGCAAAGATTTTTATACCGCTTGTGAGTGTAAGTTTAACTGTGGTTTTTCATCTTTTTTCTTAAAACAAGGAAACAACAATTACAGAGATAAAACAAAAATTGATGCAAATGCCTGAGGAAGTGGGCATTGTTATTGATGGATTTCCAAGAGATGTTGCCCAGGCTCTGTCTTTTGAGGACCAAGTAAGAATGTCTCCTTATATTTTAAATGACCTATTTTTTTTTGCTTAAATCTTTGAGATTAAAAATATATATATATATATTTCTTAGAAGACTTGCTCTTATTTGGAATGAATTCTAATCTGAAAATGAACAAGTACATTCATTTGGGTTGGCAGAAGGTCATTTCGTTGGCACACATGCTTAAAAACTGAAGACAGTCTCTGCCAAGAAGAAAAGATAAAAACCAATAATAGAATTCATTATTTTTTATCAAAAATGCAAATCTCTCTAACCTTTACTTCATAATACTTTCCCTAAGATTGTATTTTTAATCTTTAATCACTTAAAACAAGCCTTATTCAGTACTGCCCGGGGATGTAAAATATCACCCTACACTCACAATCTTACCAGTTAAGGAAGCCCTCTTCACTGGGGTATGAAACACTAAACCACCTATCTATAACAAGGTAGGGTTCAGTTTGCCAAAGTTTTCTCAAATTTGAGTAGACTATGCCTGCTTAATACCCAACAATCTATTTTAAAGAGGAATAAATCAATTAAAATATTTTGTATATCTATTTAATCTTTGAAAAGCTAGTGTGTCTAATTTTTCATTGAAAAATGTTAATTACAAATAATAACAAATGTTAAGTCCTGGTGTAAAAAGTGAACGTCCATTAATACCCTTCTTCCATTCCACTGCCCATCCTCTCCTGAGAAATAGAAATAGTGTTAAGCTTATTATATATCCTTCCAGGCCTTTTTCTACATACTACACTTTTACACATCCAGGCATGGATGTGTGTGCATGCTCATATACAAATGCAGTTTTAATTTTCATAGCTCTTTCCAAACTGTCCTCCAAAAAGAATTTTCCAAGTTATAGACCCATCGATGTTGAATAACAGTATATTTCTCCAGACCCTTTCCAACCAGATATAATTCATATTTAAAATTTTTGCCAACCTGGTAAGTAAGAAACAGTATTTCACTTTTTATATTTATATTTCTTGAGTTATTACTGAGGTTAAGTATATTTTAAGATACTTATTCACCATTTGTATTTCTTCCCTGTGTGAATGCCTGCTTTCCTTTGCCTGTTTTTCTACAAACTTGTTTTTCTTTTTCTTATTTAGAGAAGCCTTTAACATATGACCGATATTATATCAAGGAGGACTAAGTCAAATAAGTTGTCAGTTTACGTCTCATATAAAAGAAGTGTGGAGTTAGGCAGTTCAAGCCCAAAGATAGCTTCATGAAAGCTGTCTTTGAATATTCACATTAACTGTTTTGGGGATGATTATTGTGCTGGAATGTCTTTCTCCCTTCCTCAGATCTCTCCCTCCCACAGCAAGTCCAGAACCTCTTCTTACTCAGCTTAAGGGCTTGGTTCTAATTGCTCTGGCCTTGAAGAGAGAAAAACTAGAAAAATCAATTTTTTGTTTTTGCTATTGCTGCCAAATGATATTGCTGTGGAAAATGGGTACTATGTCAGCCATTCCATGTGATTCGTGGCTACAGTGGAAGCATGAGAGCCAAGCAGGCAGGAATTCACACCCAAACCTGGTCCACACTTCATTTCAAATGAAATGCACTTGGCGAGTACAAGCAGAAAAGCTGAGTGATTCTTTCTGTCTATTGCTTTTCAAACATGCTATGTCTCTTGCTTCTCCCCTGGATAATAACTCAGGCAGATCCTAGAGTTTTCCTGGTCACAGATAGTTTCATTTTTAGGTATTAAAAAGCCCAGTCCACAATTATATCTCAGTAAAGCTGGAAAAAAATTTAATAAAAAAAAGCCCAGTCCGATATAAATCAAAACTTCAGTTTCTCATTCAGTTTAACATATGTCTGCTATCCTCAGCTTGGGCCTGGTTCAGGCTCAGAAACCTAAAGTGATGTCTCAGAATCCTGAAATTCTTCCTCACGTTGCTTGCAGTGGGGCAAGCAGTGAGGAAGGGGCAGAAAATGCAGGACTCTCCAGCAGCCCTCGCTGCATATACCTGATCAACCTCCACCTTCTCTTCTATAGCCTGGTCACGAGTGATGGGCCTTCACCACAATGGGTGAAGGGTCACGGTATCGGTTTGGGGACACCTGCTAGCAGGTTCCATGAGATGGTCGGGTATCTCTCTGTAGAATGTACAGTCACTTGCATTTACTGTTCTGAGCCACACTTCTGAGGCTAGAAAAGTTCAATGTAACATTTTCTTAGGTTGCCACTGTAGCAGCCTGGAGGTTCTTGCCCCCCAGGCAGTCCAGTGGTGTCTGAAGTTGGTGCTGCCTTTGATGAGGTGCAGGAGTTTGGAGAGTGCAGAGGCAAAGCTGCAGGGTTTATGTAAAGCAAAGTGTTAGGGTCAGCCCCTATTACTCCACACCCTATGTAGGCTTAAGCTCCTGTGATGTCATTTTTTGGGGTACCATTTCTGACACCAAATGTGCGGGGAGTTTCCACACCAATTCTCCAATCCTCTGACACCAACTAGATGTCCAAGAATTGAATTCAACTCTGACACTAAATATCTGGAGTTAGCACAGACCCTGCAGGTTAAGGCTCAGTCCTACGTGACTGCCACCCCGCTTCAGACATCATTCAAAAGTCCTAAGGGCACCTGTATTCTCTCCAACCAGCTGTAAATTTGGAGCTTTCCCCTTCAGATTTGATAATTCACTAGATCAACTCCAAGAAATCAGGAAAATGCTTTATTTACCTTTCCCAGTTTATTATAAAGAATACAACTCAGGAACAGCCAAACAGAAGAGATGTGTAGGGCAAGGTATGGGGTTGATGATGGGGACCTTGCATGCAAGGTCTCTGGGTGCACCTCCCTCCTAGCACGTCAGTGTGTTCACAAACACAAAAGCTCCCCAAACTTCATTGCTGAAGAGTTTCTATAACCCAGTCTTCAAATCCCCTTCCCCTCCGTGGAGGCGGGGGAGTGGGGCTGAATGTTCTCACCTTCTAGTCTCATGCTTGGTCTTTCCAGCAAACCAACTCCATCCTGAGGTTATCCAGTGGCCCTGCTCTGAGTCACCTCATTAGCTTAGACTCAAGTGTAGTCAGAAGGTGCTAATTATGAACAACAAAAGACACTCCTATCACTCAGGAAATTCCAAGTGTTTTAGAAGCTCTGTGCCAGGAATCAGGGACAAACACTAAATATATATATTTTTTTTACTGAACATGTGGGTGTGTATAAACACACAGGCAGAAATTTTTCCCCAAGACTTCCTCACAGGTCCAGAGCATAAGAAGAGATGGATTTCTGACATCAGCCATATACACCAGTGATGGTAAGACCACTGTAACAAAAAGACCTAACACTTAAGTGGACAAAGAAGTGTATTTTTTTTTTTCTCATAGGGAAAAATGTCAACGTGAACAGTCCAGATTGACTGGGCAGCTTTTCTCCTTGAGATCATTTAGGTTTTTTCCAAGTTGTTGTTCTGCCACCTCCTAGGCCATGCCATCAGCTGTCTGATCGAAGCAGGGTTGCCATCACATGTGGGTTCCAACTGGCACATAAGGGGAAGAGACATGAAGGCCTGAAGTCCCAGATCTGGAAGTGGCATCCATCACTTCTGCTCACATGACGTTGTTGAGAATTTAGATGTGTTGTAATTGCAAGGCAGGCTGGGAAATTTAGTCCAGTTCTATTACTGTGGAAGGATGGGAGAACTAGCAGCTTCTACCGAAGTTTGCCCCTCTGACCATCCAAATGTCTCCATGCTCCCTTCTTCCCACACAGAATGTACTCACTCGCTCCCCAAAGAAAACAGCCCAGAACCCCATCATCTAGTTCAAAAGTCGAGAATCTTTACTTGATATTCAGTTCTCTCCATTCGGTCCAGGTTTGACTCCTCGTCACAGACACCTATAAACATCAAGTTATCTAACCTCCCTGCCAACAATAAACAATGAAGGAGTAATACCAGAAGAAGGGAAATAAAGGCTCCTATTCAGAAAAGGGAATTTGGGCAATATAAATGGTAGTCCCTGAGCCACAGCAAATAAATCCTGTGAGGCAGGGATTGCCAAGGGTCTCTGCCCTGAAAGTGGAGTGATTTCCTGGCTTAGCCCATGGGCAACTCGACGTTCTCTCTCAAGGAGTAACTCTTTGCCTGTTCTCTTCTGAGTCCCCTGGCCCTCTGAGAAGTCCTCCTTATTGTCTATTATTCTGCATGGTCACAGGTCACATCAAAGTGATGTGTTGGAGACTATGCCTTCCTTAGGGGAGGTATTTTAAGTGTGAGAAATACACAGGCTTTTTCTGGCTAGGCTTATAGTTGCTTTGCATTTTCTCAAAAATTTGGTAGGCTTCTGCTCTTTTTGCTTGCAGGTAGTTCCATGTACCTGTAACTACATTCAAAGTTCTTTTCTGGACATATCAATAGATATTAAGCTGCTTTGTTTGTTTTCTCATCTTGATGGCAGTTACTTTGAGGCCATATAAAACAACAGACTTGGGTAGGAAGGCAACACTCTTAGTCTGGGTTTTGCCTTAGGGCTGGGTCCCTACTTTTGGAAGGAGTTGGGTAGTTATTGGGAGTCCTTTGAACAACACTAGCCATATATTCTGCTGTTAGAGGTATAGAAGCAGTTGGCTTTTTCAATCTTATGAGGTCTTAAATTACCAGATACTTTCTTTGTTCTTTATCTGCTTGCAAATTGGTCAGTTCTTTCTTGGGCTTATCTATTTCTTGTTATATGTTGCCAAACACAACAGAGAACGTCAACACATACTAACATTCTAGCTCTTTCTAGCCATTTCTTCTCTAACGATGGGCTCCATAAGAACATGGTCTGCCTTCCAAGTTATCACAATAGTTATACCAATCATTTTGCAATGGTATAACAAGGGTCACCAACTTCCAATCTAAAATATCTGTACCTTTATTGCCCAAGAAAACCAATACCATATAATTTAGTTTTTGATGTAGTAGTGTCCTACTCATATGACTATTGTCTGTATTATTTAGAGTGAAGCCAAGATGCTGTAATAAAAAGACAGTGGTACAGTGGAGTAACACAGAAACTTATTTCTCTTGTATGTGACAGCCTCTCCGTGAATGAGGGCCCTCATTCATTCATAGCTTCAGTCCTCACATTCATTCACAGATGCAGGTTCTTTCCAAGTTATTGTTCTTCCAACCCCTAGGGCAATGGTTCTCAGGTTTTTTAGGTCATAAGACCCTTTAACACTTTTAAAAATTATTAAAGAATTCAAAAAGCTTTCATGTACATGGACTATATCTGTTGATATTTAGCATATGAGAAATTAAAACTGAAATCTTTAAATATTAAGTTATTAAAAATTACAATAAATCCATACAGATGAACAAAGATAATACATTTTTATGAAAAGAAACCATGTTTTCCAAAACTAAAAAAAAAATAATAATAATGATATGAGAAACATTGCTTTACATTTTTACAAATCCCTTTAAGTTCTAGCTTAATATGAGAGAGCTGGATTCTTATGTCTGCTTTTGCAGTCCAGCTGCTGTGATATCACACTTCATGTAGCCCCTGGAAAACTCCTGTACATCTGTGGGAGAATGAGAGTGAAAAGGCACGCAGTTTCTCAGTGTTAGTATGAAAATAGTTTTGATCTGTTTCCTCCCTGAAAGGGTCTCAGCAATCCCCAGGGGTCTCGAGAGCACACTTTGATAACCACTGCCCTGGGACATGGTTGACATCTGCGTGGTGAAAGCTAGGTCGCTGCCATGGTTACTTCCAGGTGGTTGGAAGAGGGAGAAGAGTGGAGAAGGTACGTGCTCAACTGCTTAAGTCCCAGACCCCAAGGCAGCACACGTCACTTCTCACAGTCCATTGATGAGGACTTAAGAAACATGGCTACATCCTAACTCTCAGGAAGGTTGGGACACAGAGTCACGTGGTCACGCATGGGCCTGGCTACAGAGCTGTTATTATGGAAGAGGGGAAAACGGATTTTGAGAGACAACCAGCACTTTGCACCACAAGTGACATCTGTGCCCTGTCTTTCCTTCCTGCCCTTACTTCTCAGCCTGAGCTGAGCTCTCCCAGCTCTCAGGCCTGCCGTTTGAGGGGAGACATGGTGACTCTCCTTATCACCATAGTCTAGCCCAGGTTCTCCTCCTTGCATTTGCCTTCCTATCTGAAACATTTCTTCTCATCTTTGGCCTGATTGTTGGAAAGAGATAACAGATTAGTGAGGGGAAGGGAATCCAGATAGGCAGGAAAGGGAAGTCTCAGACCTTTTCACCACCAACCAAACACACTGCACAGCCAAGATTTCAATAGACAGTTTAGAGTCCACAGTCAGAACCTAAGCAAGTTGGTTTTTAAAGGTTGTAGAATTTCATATTCCACGAGCTAGGAGTGGGGAGAAAAGCTTGATTTCTGTAATGAGGATTTATTAACAACACAGTAAAGCTGAAACCAAGAACTCTACGGTGCTATTTTTGAAAACGAAGGTGGAACGCTTACACTAAATCTATTTAAAAAAAAAAAAAACAAACAACTGACAGTAATTAACAATACATTCAACTATCTGGCCCCAGCTAATTTTCCAATTTTATATATCTCCCTACTCATTCTACACCACACTGGACTACTTCCTGTTTTTTGCGGTGACCTGCTCCTGCTATTTCCTCAGTGCTATTTATATCATCCCATAACTTGCTTTTTTTCCCTGTGCATTCTGTTTTTGAGCTCCATCTGTTTCGATACGTATAGACCAAGCTCATTCTTATAACTGTTTCATAATGTTGCATCCTATAAATATATCATGTCTTATTAGTGGAATTTCAGGTTGCTTTAAAATTACTGCTATTACCAACAGTACTGTGATCAACATCCTTGCACACATCTCCCTTTGCATATCTCAGAAAGATCTCTCAGGAATATTTCTAGAAATGGGTTTTCGAGGGTAGAGGGAAGCTCTGTGTGTGTGTGTGTGTGTGTGTGTGTGTGTGTAGTTTTAACTCTATATTTTAAATTTGTTAACATGTTATTAAAAAGTGATCTTATAAATTTATGATTACTTCTTTCCTATTTCCCTGATCTCACCAATACTTAGTTTCAAATTTTATTTTCGGTTACCTGATAGATTAGAAATGTTTTTGTATTGCTATTTGAATTTATATTCTCCTAATGACTAGTGAACTGAAATATTTCAGAAACTGTGTTTACTGGCCATCTGCATCTCCTCTTTTTAGAACTGCCAAAACATAAGCTTGGTCCCTTGGATTACTTGAGTTTTTATTAGTGATTTGAACATTCGTGATAATAATTCTTTGTTATATATCTTGATTATATTTTCCTCCATTTATATTTTTCTAAATCATGTTTGCAAAACATACAGAATCAGGTCCTGTCTTTTGTCCTACAGAAGTTTGAAATTTTAATATGGTAAATTTATTAGTATTTTCCTTTTGGCTTTTGCATTTAGATCTTAAGAAAGCATTCCCTATAGTCTCAAAAAATAGTCTATATTTTTCTAGCTATTTTTAGTTTTGCTTTGAAGGTTCAGGTATTTATTCTATCTGCATTAATTGTTGTATATAGTGTGAGGAAGAGATAGAATTTTATTGTATGTTTTAAATGGAAATTAAAAATATATCCAATGGTCCGAAGATCATGTGTTGACTAATTCATTTTTTTCCACTGAAATGACTTCTTCCTGTATAGACATGGGTCTGATACGTGGCTTCTTGCCTCACTTGCTTTGTCTGTTTATGTATTTCTGCATCAGTATCATGATTTCAATCAGGGAAATCTAAATTATACCTTGATGCCTGAAGGACAGACCCCTCCCCTTCTTCTTTTCTAAATTGGCTATGCCTATGCATTTACTCTTCTTTATGGATTTTAGAATCAATTTGTCAGACTCATTAAAAACTGTGGAGATTTTTATTTAAATTTCAATATAGATTATATTTTATACAGATTAATTTTCAGAGAACTGACATTTTCCCATCCATGAACATTACCGTATCACTCCATTCATTCAAGTCTTGTTTTATGTTCTTCAGTAAGTAAAGTTTTATAGTTTTCCATAGAAAGTCTTGTACATTTTTTGTTAGCTTTGTTCCTAATTTTGCTACTATTATGAATGAGATACCTTTTTGCTAACCAATTCTTCTTAGTGTTCGGTTGATCTTTGTGGAATTAGTGTTTGTGTTTGTGAGCGTATCTGTCTGTCTGTCTCTCCCCCTCAGACAGGATCCTATTCTTTTCTCTGTCTCATTTATGCTGTAAACTTCCTTGCATTCTTCTTCCTTTCTCACCATTATCACCCCCATGACCCCCAAACCTGCCCTGCTAACTTAGCACGTTCCTTTACTGTATCGGGTTCCATTAAATGTTTGTTGGTTGGAAATGGAAAATAAATATTAGCATCATGGAAGGTAAGAAAACTGAAGCTCAGACAAGTTAAGTAACTTGTCTAAAGCCACCAGCAAGTGAAGTCAGAGCTAGGATTCCAAGGACGGGGATACAGATATTCAAGACCACTAGCTTTCTGTCAACTTGAGATCCCAAACTGGCAGCCCTCAGGCTGAATGTGGGCTTCAGACAATGTTTTTGAGTGTATCAGATTCTAAAATTGGAAGATTGCATATTAAAAGGCAGATTTCTGGCTTGTCTGGAAACTTCTGGAGATTTGGTAGCTCCCGGTCCACATTCCTACATCTGAGTAGTGCTGCTGGCATGGGACAGTGTACATGCTCTCCAGTTCATGGCAATCCCTCATTCCCACCCCAGTTGGTAGCTCTCCTTTGCATCACCAGCCTGGCCCTTAGAAGGCACTGGAGTCCGTACCCCACAGTGCCATGGCCCTCCCCAGGGTCCTCCCCTTGTCTCAGCTGTGGCTGATTTTAACTGTTGTTTTGTCACCAAAAAAAAAAAAAAAAACACCTCACAAATATACGTAGACCCTCCATAAGTGACATATGGCTGTCTGACATAGTGGGGGCCACACTGTCAGCCTATATATTAAATATGTGTGAAGCTTAATTTCTCCCACTTGTCAAATTAAAAAATCTATTTAAAATGAAGATCTAATATTCCTTCCTGCACTCCAGTTCATCATCTCAAGCCATCTTCTGGGGTGCTTACATCGCACTTGAGGAATTAGAGACTGGGGGATTAAATATATCTGATTCATTAGAGATCATTAGCAGAATAACTGAAGTAATGGCTTCTTTAACGCAAATTCAAACTCCCATTTAAAGCGGCAGTTCACTGTGGTTTGTTTCCTGAGATGTGTTTTGAGGTGTGGTGTTCATAGCTAAAGTACTGATGCTTAGTGAAAACAGGCGCTAAGCATTTTCGCTTGGGTTGTAGTGGAATAAGGGGTCAAGTGAAGGAGGTAATGGGGAGGGGACTTTAAAGCCCCCTCAAGACACCCTAGCTTTGGCCATTGCTTGGGAATATTTATTTTAAATAAAGTAATGACCCAAGATTATCCCTATAATAATGTCAGTCTTACTCATTTGCATCCCTTCAGGCTTCTTGAGTAAGAGAAAAAGGACTCCAGGAATTGTACCTCCAAGGGTTGTGGCCCGGGACAGACACAGCTCTTGTGAATTCCATTTCTCATGAATTGTGGGATAAAAGAGGGTGAGACCTGCTGGAGCAGGTACATACGACAATTAAAAATTTATTCTTCTTCTAGTTGTGATTTCCTCTAGGATCTGTAATTTAGCCTCACCTTTGCCATTTAAAAGGAGTCTAAGAATAGAGTTAAGTTCTTAGTTGAGTGAGTGAGATTGGATATATGAGAAATTCTCAACTAGATAAATATAGTTTTAAAAAATGCTTAGAGATAAAATAAAAAATGCTCAGAGGGTTGTCATCCTACTTTCGTAGTGAATTGATTTGACAGACTCATAATTTGATTTGCTATTCCTAAGGGAGACAAATTTGATTTGCTTCTAAAGGGTAGTGATTTAATTTTAATTAACAAATTTTTTTTCTAAGCATTAGCATGCTCATGCAAAATAGTAAAGAAAATGTGGATGTTTTATCCCTGGAATTAATGACTTGAAGCTTGCTTTTTTTTTTTTTTTTTAACATCTTTATTGGAATATAATTGCTTTACAATGGTGTGTCAGTTTCTGCTGTATAACAAAGTGAATCAGCTATACGTATACATATATCACGATCTCTCGGGACATCGTATTTAAATAGTGGTTGAAGTTAGGCTTCTTTACTAACGTGTCTGGTGCTTGGTTTGGGAGGAAGACTCAAAGAGCTGGGGTCTGGAACAGCTGGAGTTCCTCAAGCATCTTTTCCTATCCCATCACATGGAGGTCTCAGGATGACTGGACTTCACAGTAGCTCAGGGCTCCAAAGGCATGTCACCCAAGAGAGCCAGAGGAAGCCCTATCACTTTTTCTAACCTAGCTTCAAAGGTCATGCATCACATCTATCACTTTCTGTTTGTTAGAAATCAGTCACTAATTCTCCCATATTCAAGGAGCAGGGACTTAGAATCCACTGTTTTTTTTAATTAGGAGAGTGTCAAAAAAAAAAAACAAAAAAACTTGTCAGCATGTTTTAAAGCACCACACCATGACACTCAGTAAATAAATACCTACTCATTCTTCACTTTGCTCACATCTATCCCTTCCCTTCATTTCCTTTCTTCCTAGTCTTTTCATGCTACGTGCTCACTTCCATCTATTGTCTTCACTTTTCCACCTTTCTGGTCCTTATTCTCTCCACATCCAGTCTGTCTTGTGTCCTGTGACCAGATTAATCTTTCTAAAAGACCACTGTCATTAATTCATTCTTCTGGTTGAAAGCCTTTAATGCCAATTACTATCCACAAACATGTTTCTCCCTGTATGGTTTGTTTCATAATCAGGTATGTGCCTTGCCAAAAAATGTGCATTGTTCAAGTCCCTTCACAGAATTACTGAATTAGAATTTCTCGTGGGTGGAACCCAAGAATCTGCAAATTAACAAGTAAAAAATCTTTAGCAAAGCTGATTCTTAAGCACACTAAAGTGCAAATTGATTTAGTGTTTAACAGCACACAGCAAAGGTTCTTAGCCATAGCATGTTGCCATAGTTATGGAGCAAGCCGGCTGTTGCTAATAATACTGAAGTTCTGAAATTAGAGCATAAGCCCACAGTTATCCCAATAATGTCATCTTCAGTAGTCTTCACACTTGCTTTTTTGAGTGGGAGAGTAATTCCTTAGAATGGGAGGAATTTCACATAAGCTGTGTTCTCAGTATTAGTGTCATAGGGTTCTTGGGTCTCTGTGAAATCACTGCCCCGTGCAATCTGATCTGAGATGGACTTGGCTTGTCTTACCATCTCTTGAATACATTTTGCCCTTGCTCTCTCATTATTTGTCTCTCCTTGATAGTCATTTTTTGCTGTTTGTCAAATCTCACCCTCCCCCGGACACCTTCCCTTAGGATCCCAAGTCTTGGAGATTTCTTTCTACTCTCAGCTTGTTGAGCAAAATATTTTACTGTCTGCAATATTTGTATAGCACTTATCATATAGTACCTTAAATTGTTAACTATTAGTTCATTAGATTTCTGTGTCAGGTTCCAACAGGAAAGATATAGAACATGCAAACAGGCTAAACAGAAAAGTTTTATTAAAAATTATTGATAGGGTATGTATAGGACACAAGGAAACTACAAAGGATAGTTCAATATCACAAGGCTGGTAAAAGTGGGATCAGTTACCATCCCCAGGCTCACAGTGCAGTAAGGGGAAGAAGTTCCTTGAACTCAGAGAAAAGACAGATATATGAAGAAGGCTTCCTTACCGAAGCCTTGACCTTCAGTAGAGAGAGGTAGCCAGCTATGATAAACCCAGAGGACCAGAACCAAGGGAATAGGTATCCAGACTTTCATCTCCTCCCTTCCTCTGATCTCCTCCTGATGTTGACCACAGCCCAAAACCAACTGAAAACCACAGAGCGACAGAACCCATTGATTCATTCCAGAAAGTCAGCCAGCCAGGCCCAGAGCTGGGGAGAGAACGGTGGAGAGTGGAGCAAGAGAGGCAAAGGGAAAAGATACTGCACAATTACAAATTCATTAAGGCAGAGCGTCTTGCATCTACTTTTTGTCATCCTCACAGCCCTGTAATGAGCTACTGCATATAGTTGTTGTTCTGTAAATATATCTTCATTTTTTAATGCCAGCACCCATTGGTTTTATTTCCCCAGAATGCTGGATAAGGATGAGTGATAAAAGGCTTTCCCAATGTTAACATTTTGTATTTTTTGCACAGTGATTCATTCAAACAGAAACTCCTGTATTTCCTTAATTTCCAGGCCCAATTCCCTTAATGTCTTTAGTAGAAAAGGCCAGTTCCTTGAGAAAATGCAGATGCAGTTATAATTTGAGTCTCCTCAGTAATTACCAAAAATATAAATTCAAATTAAACTGGCTGTCATATATTTTGGAAGCCCACAGTACTCTTCTCAGATCCTACCAATTTAGCCTCACTGACTCTAAGCACATCACATTCTGTGTAGAGTAAATATGTGCACAAGTGTGCCCCGTGTTATGAGAAAATAAGGTCAGAGATGCTGAATTTCTATGAAGAATAAACAGGGTCATTGTTTACATTACAGAAGAACTCCTACCTTTACAGAAAGATTCAACTGGGATTTTCATTATTTGGGTAGAAACAAACATACTTTAGTTTTATAATAGTTGCTTTTTAAAAATAAAGGCACAGACAGGTTGAAAATAAAGGACAGAAAAAGATATATCCTGCAAATACTAAATATAAGAAAGCTGGAATGACTTTATTGGTATTAGGTAAAGTAGACTCTAAGACAAAAACTCTTAACAGAAATAAAGAGGAACACTTCATAGTGATAGAAAGGTCAACTCATCAGAAAGATAGGAAAATTATAATGTGTATATACCTAATAAAAATGTTTCAAAATATGTGAGTCAAACAGTTGACAGAAATAAGGTGAGAAACAGACAAATCCACACTCATACTTGGTAATTTTAACAATCCTTTCTCATTATTTCACATAAAAACGAGACAAAACATCAGTAAAGACCTGGAAGATCTGAGGAACAATAAACATAACTGGAATACAATATCCAACAACTGCACAGTAGACATTGTTTTCAAATGCACAAGGAACCTTCATGAAGATAACCTATATACTCGGCCATAACACAAGTCTTAATACATTTTAAAAGCTTGAAATCTTACAGAGTATGTTCTTTGGCCAAAATGGCAGAAAAAGCATTTGACAACATTCAGTATTTGTTTATGTAAAAAACTCAGCAAATTGGGACTAGAAGGGAGGAACTTATTTATTTATTTAATATTTATTTATTTATTTATGTGGCCACACTGGGTCTTAGTTGCAGCATGTGGAATCTTTAGTTGCGGCATACGGGATCTTCAGTTTCACCATGCAAACTCTTAGTTGAGGCATGTGGGATCTAGTTCCCTAACCAGGGATCAAACCCAGGCCCCCTGCATTGGGAGCATGGAGTCTTAGCCAGTGGACCACCAAGGAAGTCCCAGGAGGAACTCTTTTAATCTGATAAAGGGCATCTATAAAAAAACCAATAGCTAATATCATACCTAATTATGAAATATTGAGTGCTTTCTCCCTAAGATTGGGAACTGCAGAGATGTCTACTCTTACCACTTCTATTAAACTTTGTACTGAAGGTTCTAATAATAGCTAAGACAAGAAAAATAAATTAAAGGCATAAATATAGGAAACGAAGAAGCAAAACTGTCTGTAGGTGTGTATGACATGATTGTTTACAAAGAAAATCCTAAGGAATCTACAAAATGACTACCAAAACTAATAAATTTAGCAAGGTCACAGAATACAAGGTCAAGGTACAAATCAATTGTAGTTCTATATATTAGCAGCAAATTTCTATGTATTATAAAAATAGGGTGAGCCATCTCTGGCTTATTATTTAACTTCCTATGATGATTCCTTATTAAAATATTGACTTAGAAGGATATCTCTATTCAAATACATAGTCATTGGTACCACTCTATAAATGTGGATGGGGCAGAGGATAATACACTTGCGTTTGTTTGCATCAAAAAAGTAGTAGTGACTAATTTTCTAATGTGGTGAGTAGTACTTGATTATTGCATTTAATATGGTGTAGTCTTCAGTTCTCTCTTTTGTATGTGTGTGAATCATGGCCAAAAATAAAAATCTCCCCATTCGTGCTTTATATCTCAATATACTCAATATCCTCCATGAGTACATAGATTCACAGAAGTACAAATTTTAGAGGCTACTTTATCCTGCATATCATAACTGGTGGTCTCTGCCTCTGGGGTTCTGGGTCATTCCAGAGGCAAACAAAAGTAGGCAAAATAAGCACTTTCTCAATCAACTGACAGCAAAAGTACAGCTTTTACTACATGGAAACTCTTAGCATTTTTAAAAAACCTTTAAAAAGAATCTTTGAATTAAAAAAGCTTGGTAGTACCAATCTCATTTTGTAAATGAGAAAATTGATTCCCAGAGAGGTTAAGTGACTGACTGGATTTCATAAATCTAGTTAATGTGAAAGCCAGAGTAACCCTTGAGCTAGAAGAAGCAACCCACACTTCTATGCCCAGTGTTCTTTCCACCCAACTATATTGTCTCCCTGAGCAATTGAAAAGGTCAAGTCTAGTCTCAAAGGACTGGGTTGTACCCCGCAAAAGAACCTCTTTAGACTTAGATCCAAAAGGCAGTCCCAAAAACATTTTGAACAGTGGACAACATATTAAAATGACTTTTTAATTCCCCAAAGGATCTATTTTGAAGGAGAAAGCACATTTAGCTTTATTAGTTCTGTGATGTTTACTTCAAAATCATTGTTTGTCTTCATAGTCATTTCCGCATAACTGTTTTTCAAGCATGTCGAAGAGTTTTATCAATAGTATATTGTCTGATTCTTCTCTGCCGACTAAATGTATTTGTATTTAAGAGAATAATTTTGAATTACATATAATGAAAACCTCTTTAAAAGTACCAATTGTTAAGCATTAAAGCAAGTTATTAGAACCAACCATTGATTCTTCTTGTCTAGAAATTTTTAGAAATTCTTTAATATTATTTTTGCACAACTGAACACTCAATATTTACTGAATGAGTGAGCAAATGAGTAAGTGATAATAAAAGGATAAGAGTCTAAAATCTCTGGTGGGCCTTTTCATATCCATGGGTCTTTGCTTTCTATTAAAAGTTAATAATGAGCCTTCTGAAAACTCACCCAAGTATGTTATATTTGAACTACCAAGTATTCTAATATATATTATTCTTTCAGCTGTGTGTATGTACACATGCGCATGTATGTGTATACATACACAGGGATAGGTAGATAAATAGATAGACAGATAGATAGGAAGGAGAGAAATATTTGGAAAGTGTTTCCAGCTCAGATTTGTTTCTTCCCAAATCACTCATACATTTCAAAGCACTAAATGAATAAAAATATCCTCTTAGAGTTATTATATTTCAGCGCTCTGGCTCACTGTTAGAGCAGAAAGGCCAAGATGAAGGCAGCTGCTGTGGCAAAAAAAGACTCAGAAGTCTGGTTTCAGCTCAGTGGCACCAGGACAGTTTGAAAAGACCCATTTTTACAATAGCTGTTGTCTTCTAGAGCCTTGGAAAATTACTCATTTACTAATGGGAAAGTAAGCTAAAGATTAGCCTGCTGAAACCGCTGAGTAGAATATTGAAAGTGGAAATCAACCATTTTGGGAAAAACTTCCTTGGTTTTAATTTTTTTAAAAACCGTCTTCTCTCCATCACTACTTAGCATTGAAAATCTAGTTAATTGTATTGCTTGTGTGTGTGTGTTACTCATTATGACTATAGAATGATATTGAAACTAATTTTTATGCATGGTTTATGGAGCCGTCTCACTAATGTGTATAAGCCAGCAGTGACAAAAATATTTCATCTGGTGTACTATATTCAAATGAGAATGGCTCCCTGGCCTGCTATGTTGAGAAAGATGTTGAAGCTGAATCCGGAGTGCTATGATCATTAGCAATGAGGAAACTCTGCCCATTCCAGATAGAAAGCCTCCTGATGGGCCGTATCTGAGGTGTATAGACTCGAGATTATAACACTTTGAATTCCCATCCCAGATGTTCTAAAACACTGAACCTACTAAGCCCATTTATTAGCTCGTTAAAGGAAAAAAACATATCCTTTACCCACCTCCTAGAAGTGGGGTTGCATTTAAGGAACAGGGGATAGGATGGGGATACCCACAGAGACTACTCCTGGTTGTCAGAAAGACTCCTGATTTCACATATAGTGCTGGTCATTTCATTGGGTAGTCTCTCAGCTTAGCTCAGTACTCTTGATGTAACCATGTCTACCAGGCCATCAACTTCTAGAATAAACCTTGAGTTCATCACATTCTGTTACATCAGAGCAATTAAGAGCTGGAGGCCAGATTATGAGATACATTATTAATACAAAATGCAACTATTATACCTTCTGGTGCTTGGTAGTATTCAACAAAATCTCACTAAGTGAATGAATAAGTGATAGAAGAGGAATTTGATTATATCAGCAGGATTTCTCATAGATCCAGTTTTGCTTACCAAACATAGACTTTGATATAATTTCTTCATTTCTTCCTCTCTCTACACACTTACCCCCGGAAAAGTGGAGCCCTGGAAAGTTTCTGGCGAAAGAAGATATCCCTTTTAGTCATGTGGTATTCACATGGGCCACAAGCTTCACAACTCCAGGCCCTGTTCTGTGTCTCTGTTGTGCCCTGCCCCTGGCTTTCATTTTGGAACTGTATTCCAACAGAGTGGAATTTCCATTGTATTGAAATAATACCTTATGTGTCTGCTTCCACATTGGATTGGGAGATCCTTGTGGGCAAGCACCATGTGTTGCCCCTTCTGCATCTCTTTCATCCAGTATGGTAGTTGGCTTATAGTAGATGCTCAATATATGTTGAACTGAACACCTATAAATGCATTTCCAAGTAGTGCTAGAACTCTGCTTATCAGATTAAAAAAAAAAAAAGAAATGAATGAAAAAAGAGTGATCTAGTTTAACCACTGTGGGCACATATTAAAATAGTTAATAAACACTTACAGATTGAGTGGAAGAATGAAGGAATCTTCCTTAGTGGTTCTCATACTTATGATGTCTGAGAAAATCTTAAAAACAAGATGTTCTAAAGATATGTTTTCAAATTCTGACTGGAATTTGGGTCTTACTTAATGCCTCAAATGTTGTCTGAGGATATGAGTTTAAAGTATTTTTCATCATTATATGAATGAGAAGAGTTACTCTAAGATAAGCTAAGCAGAGAGAGAATGTAATGTCTAAGGAAGAGAGGGAAATACCATCCCCCCTCCTCCAACTACTAATAACTTAATAGTCTTTTCTGAATTTCCTTGGAGACAGCCTTTGTGTTTAAGTAAATGCTAAGCAATCAACATAGATAAGTGTGAAAGAGAACTGTATTCAGCATGCTCTTCTTCTTTTTTTTTTTTTTAAACATCTTTATTGGAGTCTAATGGCTTTACAATGGTGTGTTAGTTTCTGCTTTATAACAAAGTGAATCAGCTATACATATACATATATCCCCATATCTCCTCCCTCTTGCGTCTCCCTCCCACCCTCCCTATCCGACCCCTTTAGGTGGTCACAAAGCACCGAGCTGATCTCCCTGTGCTATGCGGCTGCTTCACACTAGCTATCTATTTTACATTTGGTAGTCTATATATGTCAATGTTACTCTCTCACTTCGTCCCAGCTTACCCCTCTCCCTCCCCGTGTCCTCAAGTCCATTCTCTACATCTGCGTCATTATTCCTGTCCTGCCTCTAGGTTCTTCATAACCATATATATTTTTTTCTTTTTTTTTTAGATTCCATATATATGTGTTAGCATATGGTATTTTTCTCTTTCTGACATACTTAATCTGTATGACAGACTCTAGGTCCATCCACCTCACTACAAATAACTCAATTTCGTTTCTTTTTATGGCTGAGTAATGTTCTATTGTACATATATATGCCACATCTTCTTTATCCATTCATCTGTTGATGGACACGTAGGTTGCTTCCATGTCCTGGCTATTGTAAATAGAGCTGCAATGAACATTGTGGTACATGCCTCTTTTTGAATTATGGTTTTCTCAGGGTATATGCCCAGTAGTGGGATTTCTGGGTCATGTAGTAGGTCTATTTTTAGTTTTTTAAGGAACCTCCATACTGTTCTCCATAGTGGCTGTATCAATTTACATTCCCACCAATAGTGCAAGAGGGATCCCTTTTCTCCACACCCTCTCCAGCATTTATTGTTTGTAGATTTTTTGATGATGGCCATTCTGACCAGTGTGAGGTGATACCTCATTGTAGTTTTGAATTGCATTTCTCTAATGATTAGTGATGTTGAGCATTCTTTCCTGTGTTTGTTGGCTGTCTGTATATCTTCTTTGCAGAAATGTCTATTTAGGTCTTCTGTCCATTTTTGGATTGGGTTGTTTGTTTTTTGAATATTGAGCTGCATGAGCTGCTTATAAATTTTGGAGATTAGTCCTTTGTCAGTTGCTTCATTTGAAAATATTTTCTCCCATTCTGAGGATTGTCTTTCATCTTGTTTATGGTTTCCTTTGCTGTGCAAAAGCTTTTAAGTTTCATTAGGTCCCATTTGTTTATTTTTGTTTTTATTTCCATTTCTCTAGGAGGTGGGTCAAAAAGGATCTTGCTGTGATTTATGTCATAGAGTGTTCTGCCTATGTTTTCCTCTAAGAGTTTTACAGTGTCTAGCCTTACATTTTGGTCTTTAATCCATTTTGAGTTTTTTTTTTTTTTTAACATCTTTATTGGAGTATAATTGCTTTACCATGGTGTGTTAGTTTCTGCTTTATAACAAAGTGAATCAGTTATACATATACATGTGTTCCCATATCTCTTCCCTCTTGCATCTCCCTCCCTCCCACCCTTCCTGTCCCTCCCCTCTAGGTGGTCACAAAGCACCGAGCTCATCTCCCTGTGCTATGCGGCTGCTTCCCACTAGCTATCTATTTTACATTTGGTAGTGTATATATGTCTATGCCACTCTCTCACCCTGTCACATCTTACCCCTCCGCCTCCCCATATCCTCAAGTCCATTCTATAGTAGGTCTGTGTCTTTATTCCCATCTTGCCACTAGGTTCTTCATGACCTTTTTTTCCCCTTAGATTCCATATATATGTGTTAGCATACTGTATTTGTTTTTCTCTTTCTGACTTACTTCACTCTGTATGACAGACTCTAACTCCATCCACCTCACTACAAATACCTCCATTTCATTTCTTTTTATGGCTGAGTAATATTCCATTGTATATATGTGCCACATCTTCTTTATCCATTCATCTGATGATGGACACTTAGGTTGCTTCCATGTCCTGGCTATTGTAAATAGAGCTGCAATGAACATTTTGGTACATGACTCTTTTTGGATTATGGTTTTCTCAGGGTATATGCCCAGTAGTGGGATTGCTGGGTCGTATGATAGTTCTATTTTTAGTTTTTTAAGTAACCTCCATACTGTTCTCCATAGTGGCTGTATCAATTTACATTCCCACCAACAGTGCAAGAGGGTCCCCTTTTCTCCACACCCTCTCCAGCATTTACTGTTTCTAGATTTTTTGATGATGGCCATTCTGACCGGTGTGAGATGATATCTTATTGTAGTTTTTTTTTAAAGAAATTCACGTTCTTTTATTTATTTATTTATTTATTTATGACTGTGTTGAGTCTTCGTTTCTGTGCGAGGGCTTTCTCTAGTTGCGGCAAGTGGGGACCACTCTTCATCGCGGTGCATGGGCCTCTCACCATCGCGGCCTCTCTTGTTGCGAAGCACAGGCTCCAGACGCGCAGGCTCAGTAATTGTGACTCACGGGCCCAGTTGCTCCGTGGCATGTGGGATCTTCCCAGACCAGGGCTCGAACCCGTGTCCCCTGCATTGGCAGGCAGATTCTCAACCACTGCGCCACCAGGGAAGCCCCTTATTGTAGTTTTGAATTGCATTTCTCTAATGATTAATGATGTTGAGCATTCTTTCATGTGTCTGTTGGCAATCTGTATATCTTCTTTGGAGAAATGTCTATTTAGGTCTTCTGCCCATTTTTGGATTGGGTTGTTTGTTTTTTTGTTATTGAGCTGCATGAGCTGCTTGTAAATCTTGGAGATTAATCCTTTGTCAGTTGCTTCCTTTGCAAATATTTTCTCCCATTCTAAGGGTTGTCTTTTGGTCTTGTTTATGGTTTCCTTTGCTGTGCAAAAGCTTTTAAGTTTCATTAGGTCCCATTTGTTTATTTGTGTTTTTATTTCCATTTCTCTAGGAGCTGGGTCAAAAAGGATCTTGCTGTGATTTATGTCATAGAGTGTTCTGCCTATGTTTTCCTCTAAGAGTTTTATAGTGTCTGGCCTTACACTTAGGTCTTTAATCCATTTTGAGTTTATTTTTGTGTATGGTGTCAGGGAGTGTTCTAACTTCATATTTTTACATGTACCTGTCCAATTTTCCCAGCACCACTTATTGAAAAAGCTGTCTTTTCTCCACTGTATATGCTTGCCTCCTTTATCAAAGATAAGGTGACCATATGTGCGTGCTTTATCTCTGGGATTTCTATCCTGTTCCATTGATCTATATTTCTGTTTTTGTGCCAGTACCAAACTGTCTTGATAACTGTGGCTTTGTAATAGAGTCTGAAGTCAGGGAGCCTAATTCCTCCCACTCCATTTTTCGTTCTCAAGATTGCTTTGGCTATTCGGGGTCTTTTGTGTTTCCATACAAATTGTGCAATTTTTTGTTCTAGTTCTGTGAAAAATGCCAGTGGTAGTTTGATAGGGATTGCATTGAATCTGTAGATTGCTTTGGGTAGTAGAGTCATTTTCACAATGTTGATTCTTCCAATCCAAGAACATGGTATATCTCTCCATCTTTTTGTATCATCTTTAATTTCTTTCATCAGTGTCTTATAGTTTTCTGCATACAGGTCTTTTGTCTCCTTAGGTAGGTTTATTCCTAGGTATTTTATTCTTTTTGTTGCAGTGGTAAATGGGAGTGTTTCCTTAATTTCTCTTTCAGATTTTTCATCATTAGTGTATAGGAATGCAAGAGATTTCTGTGCATTAATTTTGTATCCTGCTACTTTACCAAATTCATTGATTAGCACTAGTAGTTTTCTGGTAGTGTCTTTAGGATTCTCTATGTATAGTATCATGTCATCTGCAAACAGTGACAGCTTTACTTCTTTTCCGATTTGGATTCCTTTTATTTCTTTTTCTTCTCTGATTGCCGTGGCTAAAACTTCCAAAAGTATGTTGAATAATAGTGGTGAGAGTGGGCAACCTTGTCTTGCTCCTGATCTTAGTGGAAATGGTTTCAGTTTTTCACCATTGAGAACAATGTTGGCTGTGGGTTTGTCATATACGGCCTTTATTATGGTGAGGTAAGTTCCCTCTATTGGCATGCATCTTCTTTAGAAGTGTTAGCTTCTTTCAAGCCACATAAATCAAGATAACTTACACTTGAGAAAAAGATACCAGCTTTTTCTTTGGACTGATACCAAAGTTGAAGGGCAAAAAGTATTTCCATCTAAACTTCAAATAGAAATATTCAATAATGGCTTTTAGTGGTGAATTTTCAGCCTGTATTCCACTCAGTAAGTCTGCACATGGAGTATTAATGGAACTATCACCTAATTTCTTATCTACTTTACATTCCCATATCAGTTAGCACTTAATATACTCTTGAATTTCATTTTCCTCCAAGAAATGCTTTTAAAAGTTTCGAAAATGCACTTTTTGCTTTAATTTCTAAGTCACTTTTCTAATACTTCCTTTGAATGGATGCAGTATGTCTCAAAGCATAAAATCCAGTTGTCTAAAATCGGTAGGTGAGGGAGAAACTGCACTGTTCTTGCTTTATAAAATGAATATATTTTATCTTATTTGCTGTAACCAAAAATATACCCTATATTTAACTCCAACAGTTTTGGTGTTTTTTTGGAAAACTGATTGCTATGCAGTAAACCAGACAGGGATTTGGACCACATGATCATTAAGAATCTTTCCCTCTCTTCTTTGCTTCCATGAATTTAGAATGTAGTGGACAATATAAATGGGGTTTGTGCCCACATACCAATGACAGGATCTCTTGGATAGTTATTCCTATTGTCAATATTATGGATTTAAATATTAAATGTTTGTAAAGAGGCAAGGTATAGAGAGGTGCTGGTTTAGAAGTTGGCTAAGCGTGAGCAATAGCCACATGCTGAGATCTTCCACTTCAAGGTCTGTCTCTGTGGTGATTTTCTTGGCTGGGTCTGGCAACATCAGCCAACATCATCATACAATTGTTTGACTGCTTTCTTAATAGATACTGTTTTCTGTGGTCTAATCAGTCCTGTGTCACGTGCAGTAGTAATGAAGAGTGCAGAAACCGACCACTGTGAATCAGGCAGGCATGGCTCATCCCACAGGTGTAAGAACAGCTGTTGTATTTTTGGACTCTACCCATTTGTCTTCATTCCACTCTCCCCTCCAATGTCAGGAGGTCTTTTTGTTTTATTTCAGGGTCGTTTGCCTAATGCTGGCACTACTGGTTTCTCCTATTTCCTAAATGATCATTAAAATCAAGCACATCTATAAAGACAGTATTAAGAATAATGATCATGTTTTACATTGTACTTTATTTGACCACTATTCATAAGGAGCACATCATTGTAGACAGTTCAGGTTCATTAGCTCTTCCATTAGATGATCTGCTTGCCTTCAGTCTCTCCCTATCCAGTCTGCCCCCTGCACTACCATTGGCATTCATTCTAAGGCACAAAATAAAATGTATTACTTCCATGTTTATAAGATAAAACCCCAACTGCTTAGCGTGGAAAGCAATGTCAGCCCATCTAGTCTCGGTTTACCTTTCCAGAACTTCAATTTCTGGCTCCCGATAGGATCCTAGTAAATATTAAGTGAATGAATAAATAAATGAATGAAGTAGATGCCTGCATAATCAAATTAGTGCTGGGGAAAAAATATCTTGGAAAAAATAGTATTATAAGTTTACATTCATTTCCATATTGTCATCCTGGTATATATTAAATAAAACCTTAATCTTTTCCTCTTCATTAAATTCCTCCATTTTGGCAGCTTAATGTACTCCAATTGCTTTTATTGAAATGAAGATTTGCACCATAAAAATCAAACCACAGAAATGTACTTTTCATAAACTAATGATATCTTTTTGCAACCATTAATGATATACTCTGTTCAGCAGATATGATTAATTTGACGTGTGACAAATTATGAAAAGACAGAGTAACGTAGATAACTATTTAACTAAAGTAGTGGAAGCAATATGCATTGGACTGTAAGAGATCACCACTGGGCCATGGAAATGGATAGAATAGAGTTTTTCAATGAGAAACGCCCAAACTATAAAAAATAAAGTTTCACATACTAGCTTTCTCCCCAAGTGAAATAAAATGATTAGTTTCTTTCATTTTTATACTTAATCATATTGATCCACTTTGGATTTTTATTGTTGTTATTTTACTTTTAAAGAGCTTACAACTTCATTAAGTTACTGTTTCAAGCACTCATGTCTATATACAGTGTTTCTTATAATATAAAGCAAAGGTTAAAACATAGTTTCCTGGGTCCCATCTCCAGAGCTTTTGATTCAGTAGAATGGAGTGGAGCTCATGAATTTGCATTTCTAACAAGTTTCCAGGGATGCCCATGCAAGGGCAGCTGGTGTAACGACTACTCTCTCAGTAACAGCTGTAGGGTCTTCTTCACGTTGTTATCAGAGTTTGCTTCAGTGAAACAAATTTCATTTAATTCCTGTAATTTCACGTAATTGTAACAGTAATGGAAATCTGGAATGGCAGTTTTCTTGTAAAAAAGAACGCTTAGGGAGAATATGTTAACTGACATCCAGTATTATAAGAATAGCCATATGGAAGAGGCCCTCCTCTTTATTCCCATATTTTTTAAAGCATTGTGCTAGTCATATTGTATTATAATTATTGTTTCATCTCAACTACTAAACTATAGCTCCTTAAGGTCAGAAAAAATGTCTTATTCCTCTTCCTAACCAAAGCCTAATACTCTGTACTGATCATTGGAAATATGAGAGATTAAAATGATATTTGGGGAACAAGCAAGCCTATCCTTAGTCTACTAGTCCTCCACCGTGATCCCTAAATCAAATACGTGCAGGGACAGCAACTAACAGCAAAAGAAATGTATATTCTTTTACTGTGAAACTTTGTCTTTAAACCCAGTGGAGCCCAAGAGTACCATCTGAACCACATGGAGAATTCCTTTCCTCTAGGCTATCAGCAGCTTAGAGCCTAGGACCAAATCAGGCCAGGAGACCTCCTCCAACCCTAATCTCACCCACTAAGTCTCAGATTGTCACAGTGTCATCACAGAAATGTTCATCCAGAGAATGCCATTGGAGGAGAAGACAGGAAGTAGAGCCGGGAAGCCGTAAATTGTGCCAGTGCTTAGAGGTGCCCAATGCAAGCCTTCTGAAAATTAAGTCCAGCCAATCTCACTAGCTGCACTAGAAAGAAGCAAGTTCAAAAAAAAAAAAAAAAAAAAAAGATGAGCAGCAAAAAGAAAGAGAAATGGGTATTACTTCTCAACCTCTTGGAAGTAAAAGAGAGGATCTTAAGTGAGAGAAACCATGCCCCTACCTAGGACTGTAGCTCAGTGAAAAGTCTTGCTCTGACCAACTTTGGCCACACCTTTCTCCTCAAAAGTGAAGAGAAGAGGATGAGGAAGAATGGAAGAAGAGTCTTGAACTTACTTTCCTTAGAGATTCACATTATCCTACTTTTTGTCCTTTTCTGTAAACCCAAGGGTCTTAATATAATAGCTCAAGTCGTGAAGTTTATAACCAAGTTGTGTGGTGCAGAGCCCATGCGTGTTAATTGGGAAAAGAGAGTAGACCAAGAAAACAGATGACAGAACTTCATATTTGCCAGGGTCCCAGTTCATCTGTTCCTGTGTCTAGAATTTTCTACTTGTACATGTCAAACTTAATTTGGAGAGATTCCCAATCAAGACATTAATTGCTTCCCCTATCCTGGAAAAAAAAATTGCCTACCTGTTTAGATGGTCTCCTCTCTAGGAGGATGATGTCTAAAAGATTCTCATCTTGTGAGCTGCAAACTTCATGCAAAATTTGGGTGTTGCATTCCTCTTAGGCCCACATGCTGGCTCTTCTCTATGAATTTCTGGTCTTTTGGAAAGACCACTCTTTCCTTCCCTTCTTTCTCTAGTTAATCCTTTCTTATCTTCAGATTTCAGCTCAATTGTCAGTTCCTCATAGGAGCCTTCCATGATCTCCATGATAAGGTTGGATCTCCCTATTATAATATTCTCATAGTAAGAGCTACTTACCACAGTTATAGATTTATATTTATCTGTGTGATTCTTTGATTAAAATTTGTCTCCTCTAACTGGCCATAAGCTCAACCAGGAAAAGGACATACCTGATTTGTGGTCATTGTTAGTCTTTGGTGTATAGAATAGAATCTAGCACATAGTAGGTACACAGGTTTTGAGTGTGCTGTTTGATGAATTATCACAAACTTGCTCCAATTGTTATATATTCTTGCTAACATTTGGTATTGTTGGTCTTCTTTCTTAATTTTAGCCATTCCGGTGGGTACGTATTTCAATTTGCATTCCCTGGATTATTAATGATGTTGGCACCTTTTCAATTCATTAGTCATTTGGATATCCTCTTTTGTAAAAATACCTGATCAAGTTTCTTGCCCATTTTTCTATTGTTTTCTCCTTCTCTTATTGATTTTTAAGATTTCTTTTCATGTTTTCAAAACAAGCCTTTTGTTGATTATATGTGTTGCAAATATCTTCTTCCACTATGCAACTGACATTTTCACTCTCTTACTAGTCTATTTTAATAAATATATTAGTGTTTTTTAATTTTAAAGCCATCCAATTTATCAAACTTTTCTGTTATGGTTAGGGTATTTTAGGCCCTATTTAAGAAATCCTTGTCTTCCCTAAGGTCTAGAAGCTATTTTCTTATATGTCACCTTCTTAAATCTTTATCATTTTACTTTTCACATTTAGATCTGAAAATCCATTTGGAATGAATCTTTGCATATCCTATGATGTAGGGAGTCAAGAGTTACTGTTTTCCATATGAATATCCAATTGACCCAGTACCATGTATTGAAAAGACTGTGCTTTCCTCACTGCGCTGCAAAACCACCTTTGTTGTAAATCATATATTTGGGCAGTGGATCTGATTCTGAGTTCTCTCTCTGTTCCAGTGGTTTACTGGTCTTCCTTAAAACCAATACCACACTGTCTTAATTACTGTAGATTTGTAATAAGTCACACTATCTGGCAGTAAGTTCTATCACTTTATTCTTTTTTTCAAGATTGTCTTGAAGATTGCCTTGGCTATTCTTGGCTGTCTGAATTTCCAAATAAATTTCAGAGTCAATTTTTCAATTCCCATATACACATACACAAAAAAAACCCTGCTGGAATTTAAAGATTACATTAAATCTATATATCAATTTGGGAAGAATGACATTATGATATTGTGTTCCATTCATGAATATGACATATACCTCATTTTATTTAAATCTTTAATTTCTGCCAAGGTCTGTGTAGTATTTTTTTTTTAACATCTTTATTGGAGTATAATTGCTTTACAATGGTGTGTTAGTTTCTGCTTTATAACAAACTGAATCAGTTATACATATACATATGTTCCCATATCTCTTCCCTCTTGCATCTCCCTCCCTCCCACCCTCCCTATCCCACCCCTCTAGGTGGTCACAAAGCACAGAGCTGATCTCCCTGTGCTATGTGGTTGCTTCCCACTAGCTATCTATTTTACGTTTGGTAGTGTATATATGTCCATGCCACTCTCTCACTTTGTCACATCTTACCCTTCCCCCTCCCCATATCCTCAAGTCCATTCTCTAGTAGGTCTGTGTCTTTATTCCCATCTTGCCACTAGGTTCTTCATGACCTTTTTTTTTTTCCCTTAGATTCCATATATATGTGTTAGCATACTGTATTTCTTTTTCTCTTTCTGACTTACTTCACTCTGTATGACAGACTCTAACTCCATCCACCTCACTACAAATAACTCAATTTCGTTTCTTTTTATGGCTGAGTAATATTCCATTGTATATATGTGCCACATCTTCTTTATCCATTCATCGGATGATGGACATTTAGGTTGCTTCCATGTGTGTAGTATTCCTATACCATTTTTCACTAGATTTTCCCCTAGGTAATTAAATGATTTTTTTATTATTTAACTAGCATTTTCATTTCATTTTAAATTGTTTGTTCTTAGTATATAGAAATAAAATTGATTTTTGTATACTGTCCTTCTAGGCAGAGACCATACTGAATTTGCATATTTATTCTTATGGCTTTTAAATTCTTTTGGATTTTTTACACATACAATCATATTATCTCAAATGACTATTATATTTCTTCCCTTTAAATCCTGTGGGGAGTTTTTTTTTCATGTCTTAATTTACTGTCTAAGATCTCCATTACAGTGTTGACTAGAAATAATGATAATGGACATCTTTATTTCATCTCAGAGGGAAGGTTTCAGCATTTCCCAGTTAAGTATGATGCCTGCTGTAACTTTTATGTATTTATTATTTATCAGATTAAGGATAGTCTCTTGAATTCCTAGTTTGATAAGCGTATTTATCATGAAGGGATGTTAAGTTTTACCAAGTGCTTTTTTCATGTTTAAGATGATCATATGATTTTTTTTTTCTTTTTTATTCTGTTGGTTTGGTAAATAACAGTGCTTGATTTTTGAAAGGTAAACACATTTTTCATTCATGGAATAAACCTGAATTGGTCATGGTGTATATAATCTTTTTATACATTGATGGATTCATTTGCTAATATTTTACTTAGAATATTTGCTTGCATTCATGAGTGAGATTGACCTATAACTTTTCTTTCTTTCAATGTCCTTGTCAGGCTTTGGATTCAAAGATTATGCAGCCCTAATAAAATGAATTGGGAAATATTTACTTCTTTATATTTAGTAGAAGGGTTTCTGTTAGATTGGTGTCTGATACAATTCACTAGTGAAGCCATCTGGATTCAGAGTTTTCTTTGTGTAAGTTTTGAATTGTGGATTTAATATCTTCCATAAATAAAGAGCCATTCTGGTTTTCTGGTTATTCTTTTTTTTTGGGGGGAGAGTTGTGTTTTTCTAGAAATCTGTCCATTTCATATATATTTTCCAATTTGTTTTCATGAAGTGTTTCTTAATATCCTATTTTATCATCTTAATCTCTGTACGATATTTAGGGGTACCTTCCTTTTTATTCTTAATATTTTGCCTTTTCTTTTCCTTGATTAGTTTCACCAGGGATTATTGATTTTATTAGTGTTTTCAAAGAATGAGCCCTTAGCTATAATGTGTTTATTATGCATTTTAACTATGTATGTAATTTAATTTATGCTCTTATTTTATTCCTTTTTTAGTAGACCTAAAAGGTCTGATTTTTTTTTCTTCTTTTTTTTAACCATTTTGAGATGGATGTTTAGATCACTAATTTCAACCTTTCTTTTTTCCCCTAACATATTCATTTAAGGCATTAAATGTCCCTGTAACTATGGATATAGCTACATCCCACAAGTTTTGGAATGTTATATATAATTTGATCCTAATTTAATTCAAAATATTTTTAGTTCCATTGTGATTTCTTTGACCCAGGAATTATATTGAAATGTATTGCTTAATTTCCAAACAGGGATTTTCTATTTATATTTTTATTATTTATGCAAAGTTTATTTCCATTGTAGTCATTAAAGATAATCTGTGTGATCATTTGAAATTTGTTTAGATTTCCTTTATGGCTCAGAATATGGTCAACTTTCTTAAATTTTCTGTCTGTATTTTAAAATTTTTGTGTTCAAGTTGATGGTTATAGTTTATAAATATATATCAATTTGTTAATTATATTAAACTCTTCTATATCCTTACTGATTTTTTTCCATATTGATTTTTTTGCCACTTGTTCTATCAGTTATTTGGAAAGATTTATGAAAATCTCCCATTCTGACTGTGGATTTGTAACTTTCTACTTTTAGTCCTGTCCAAGTTCAGTATACTTTGAGCATATATTATTGGGTAATGCAAATTAAGAGTTATTATGTCTTCCTGGATAATTAAATCTTTTATCATAATGAAATGACACTCTTTACCTCTAGTAATATTTCTCTCCCTAAAGTCGACTACTTTGTCTGATTTTTTTTCACCTTTATTTAGGTATAATTGGCAAATAAAAATTGCATATGTTTAAGGCGTACAATTTGACGTTTTGGTATATATATACATTGTGAAGTAGTCACCACAATCCAGCTCACTAACATATTCACACTTCACACAGTTACACTATTCTTCTTTTTAAAAAAATTTTTTTTTTGTGATGAGAACATTTGAGATCTACCCTCTAAGCAAAGTTCAAGTACACAATACAGTACTATTAACTATCTGTGGTCACATTGCTGTACATTAGATCTCCAGAACTTATTCATCTTACATAACTGATACCTTGCACCCTTTGACCAACATCTTCCCCTCCACCCAGCGCCTGACAACAACCATTCTACTCTCTGCTTTTGTGGATTTGACTACGTTAGACTCCACATAAAAGTGAGATCATGTCCCACAAGGACTCAGAGGCAAAGAATATACAAATCAATTTTCACTGCAAAGTAAAGGAGCTGTTACAGTGGAGGATTACTGGACTGAATGTCAATATTATGACATAGTATGAGTGTGTTTCATGTTTGGTAATTTCAATCATTGTTGCTTTTGTTGTGGTCATCCATTTACAATGCTTGGTGTCAGTCTATTTATCTCTTGTAAAAATAAAATACAGTGTGTGTGTGTGAAAAAAAAATAACAACAACAAATCTTGATGCTTACCTCTCACAATTCATCAAAATTAACTTGAAATGTATCAAATAAATAAATATAAAAGCTAAACTAGAAAACTTCTAGAAATCTTTGTGACTTTGGTTTAGCAGAGGATTTCTTAGAACACAAAAAGCACAACCCATAAAAATTTATAAACTAGAATGTATAGAAAACAAAATTCTCTTCAAGAGAAACCATGAATAAAATGAAAATCAATCCACCATCAAGGAAAAAATATTGGCAACGCATATGTGTGACAAAGTACTTTTCTCCAGAATATATAAAAAATACTTATAACTCTGCATTAAGTAAACAAAGGAAAAAAACAGGCAAAAGATTTGAAGAGATAATTCACAAGAGATAATATAAAAATGGTCAATAAGCTCATAAAAATGCTCAACATGATTAGTCATCAGGAAAATACAAATTAAAATCACAATGAGATATCATTAAATTGGCTAAAATAAAAACACCTTACAACATCCAATTTTGGCAGGGATGTAGAGCAGCTAGAGCTCTGAGATAGTGTTGAAGGGTGTGTAAAATGATATAACTACTCTGGAGAACTCTGCTGGGCAGTTTCTTGCAGAGTTATACATACTTACTATTTCACATAGCAATTCTACTTCTAGGCATTTACCAAAAGAAATAAAAACATGTTTCCCAACAAAGAAAATATTTGTAGCAATTTCATTTATGATGGACATAAACCTGAAGACAACTCAAAGCTCATCAATGTGAATGGATAAGGAAATTTTTGTGTAGATATACCATAGACTACTACTCAGTAATAAAAAGAAGCGACATACTGACAAATGCAACAATACAGCCGAACATCAAAAACATCATGCTAAGTGGAAGGATCCACTCACAAAAGACTATCTATTATATGATTTGAACATACTAACTGATTACATTTTGTGTTTAAGAATGCTCAATATCATGACATAAAAATTCTCCCCAAATTCAAAGAAATTTCCATCAAAACTCCAGCAGAGTATATTATGAAATATGATAATCTGATCTCAAAATTCACACGAAAGGATAGGAAAGTTCATTCCAGGACTTATTGCAAGGCTATTTTAATTCAAACAGAATGGAACAGAATCAAAAGCCCAGAAACAAATTTATGGACATAAGAGAACCTGGAATATGATAAAGATAACATTAAAAATCAAAAACAAAAGTGAGATCATGCAATATTTGTTTTTCTGTGTCTGGCTTATTACAATTAACATAATGTCTTCCAGGTTCATCCATGTTGTCACAAATGGCAGGTTTTCCTGCTTGTTTAAGGCTGAATATTTAGCTGTGTGTGTATATATATATATATGTATATATATATATATACAATACTAATTTTCTTTACCTATTCATTCATCAAGGGACTTTTAGGTTGTTTCCATATCTTGGCTATTGTAAATAATGCTACAATGATCAAGGGAGTGCAGATATCTCTTTGAGATACTGATTTTATTTCCTTTGGATATATACCCAAAAGTGGGATTACTGAATTGAGGTAGTTCTAGTTTTAATTTTTTTTGAGGAATCTTCATGCTGTTTTCCATCGTCACTGAACCAATTTACATTCCCACCAACAGTGCACAAGGGTTCCCTTTTCCTCACATCCTCACCAACACTTAACTTTTGTCTTTTGATAATGGCCCTTCTAACAGGTGTGAGGTGATATCTCATTGTGTTGTTTTGTTGTTGTTGTTGTTTGTTTTGGGGGGTATTTTTTGCCGCACTGCACAGCTTGAGGGATCTTAGTTCCCCAACCAGGGATCGAACCTGGGCCCCAGCAGTGAAAACGCCAAGCCCTAACTGCTGGACCGCCAAGGAATTCCCCCGTAGTGGTTTTGATTTGCACTCCCCTGATGATTAGTGATTCTGAGCACATTTTTTTTGTACCTGTTGGCCATTTGTATGTCCTCTAATGAGAAATGTCTGTTCAAGTCCTTTGCCCTTTATTTTGTAGAAAATGGATTGTTAAGCATTTTATTAATTTAAAAAAATTATTGAGGAATAATTGTATTAATTCCAATTAGATTAGTTTCAGGTGTACAACCTAATGATTTCATATTTGTATATACTGCAAAATGATCGCCACAGTAAGTCTAGTTAATGTCCATCACCATACATAGTTACAAAAATTTTTCCTCCTGATGAGAACTTTCAAGACCCACTTTCCTAGTGGATACTTTCAATTGATATTTTCAATTTTTTTTTCCTTTGCCCATTTTTAATTGGATTTGCTATTTGTATGGTTTTACCACCTTTCTATTGGTTAATGTTTCCATGGTATGTTTTTTCCATCCCTTTACTTTTAGCATTTCTGTGTCTTTATATTTCAAGTGTACTGCTGTATCGAGCACTTCTGATGCCCTACCTTATATTCTCTCAGCCCACCTTTTACTTGGCCTTTGCTGCTGTGACCAGTTTTGTACCCATGTAATGCTGCCCAGGACAGCAACTCACTGACTTCCTGCCCTGAGATATACACATTGTGAAAGTGTGAAGGAGGCAATGTGCCAAGGGGGTACTTTTGACCAGCAGGGGACAGGCTCTGATAAATAGAGGCTCCTCACACATGTCCCCTTAGAAGGGCCAGCAGCATGGCGTCCCAGTCTCCATCACAGTGACTAACCCGACACTGCACCTTAGCACTGGCTTGCCCCCTCCTCTGCATTCTCCCCGGTCCCCACTCCTGCTTTCCTGTCTATGGCTGCTTTGATGCTACAAGACCACATGGCCTGAAAAGCCTAAAATGTTTGCTGTCTGACCCTTTACAAAAAAAGTTCGCTGATTCCTGTTCTACGGATTATGACACGCATCACTAACTTATTCATGTCTCATAGAAATCAGTACTTTTACCACTTCCTAAACAAGACCTTAGAATAGTTAAACTTCATTTACCTGCCTCATGACTAATCTCTATTTTAAGTACCACAAGATACTTTTAATATTTTTTATATGGTCAATCTTCATTTAGGTTCACCCACAGATTTATCATTTCATTGCCCTTCATTCATTCCTCTGAGCCAGATTTCTATCTTGGATCATTTTTCTTCTACCAGAAGAATATTCTTTAATATTTCCATTAGAGTAGAATTTCTGATGAGAATTCTCTCAGTGTTTGTTTGTTTGAAAATATCTGTATTTACTCTTAGTTTTTGAAAGATATTTTGACTGGATATTCAAACCTAGATAGGCAGTTATTTTTTATTGGCACTTTAAAGATGTCATTTCATCGTTTTCTGGCTTTCATTGTTTCTTTGGCAAATTTAGCTGTCTTGTTATTGCTCCTCTGAAGGTAATCTATCATTTCTTTTTTCTGGTTGCTTTAAAGATTTTTTTTTTTTTTTTTGTCCGTCTAGCCTTTCAGCAGTTTTATTATGATGTGCTTAGATCTGAGTTTTTTCTTCTTGGTTTTTATATTGCTTCTTGAATCTGGGACTTGATATTATTTATGAGTTTGGAAAATTCTTAGCTATTACATTTTCAAACACTGCTTCTTCATTTTCTCTCTTCTTCTTCTAGAATTTTCTAACTGTTGTCTCATATGTCTCTGTTGCTCTTTTCTGTACTTTTCCTACCCCTCTCTCCCCCTTGCTTCACTCTGGATATTTTCTCCCAAACTTTTAGTTCACTAATTCTGTTTTCAATGCCTAATTGGCTATTAACACATTTAGTATAATGAGGATATGGGATGATTCTAAATGGAATTTAGTCCTGTGAAGGCTGATTCACGCAAACTCTGATGGTATAGCCCTTTAGGATTCCAACCAGGAACCTAAGTTGGGAGCAGCAGTAGTAGTTTCTAGAGCTCCTCCTCCGTGGTGGGCCCCATATTCCAGTTTTTGTCCCCTCAGCCCCATAGTCCGTTAAGAGCTTTGCCCAGAAATTATCTCCATGTTAAATGATAGCAAAGTCCAGGTATCTATCCTTTTTCCCTTTTTGATCTAGTCTAGCCTCTGCAATAATGGTGTATATTCAATAAATGCTTAATGGGTGAAAGAAATGATTTCTTTTACACTTTCCCTATAGGCAGAATTAAGAAAGCAAATTTTGGCCCAGTATTAGAAAGAACTTCCCAGTTATTAGAGTTAGCCAGTAATGAAAGGGGCTGCCTCAAAACTAGTGAGACATCACAAGAAATGCTCACAAAGGACATTCAAGTTTAAAGGTTCAAGTTTAAAAATCACTTGTCAAGAGATTGTAGAGATGATTACAGGTTTGGCATTAATTTGGGCTAGATAACCTCCAAGATTTTCTCATCTCTTATTTCTGTGATTCCAGTTTTTGTTCCAACTGTGATCTTCTCTCTTTGTGGGGTTTTTTTTTTTTCATACTTTGCTTCTTGGTTTCTGACAGTGATCTGAACTATGGAGTGTAGGCCTTTTAACACGTCTTCATAAAGAATAGGGCAGTCAAAAGCACTGACAGTTAAGAAGAGAGCTCACTAAAATAAGCTCGCTTAGTAGTCTGATGCTGTGAATAATACATCTTTGCTAATCAAAGATGGTCATAGGTTCTTTTTAACAGAGTAATCATTCAGATAAGGGACTTTGAGAAAATGGATAGAGGAAGATTGACTTGTCCATATAATGACAGGGAAAAAAAGATTGATTTAGTTGATCCAATGGGAGAAAAAAAATATCAGCAATTGGGAAGTTTACTTCCATGTAGACAAAAGTGATATCCTGGTCTTTGTTCTCATTTATTTATTTACTCACTCATTCATTCAATCAGCAAATACATTTTGAGAACATAGGCTAAGAAAAGGTATGCCAAGGATCCACTTTGTTTGGTGATACTTTTCAACGTTTCATGAGTGAATTTCATGAAAACTTTCTAGGTGCTTCACATCTTCTGGGAAAGAATGGTATCTGCTTCTATTTTACATTTTGGGGGAAAAAACATAAACAATTAAATTTTTTCTTTTAAAATTGAGCACTGTTGGAGAACGAGGGTCCTAATGAGTGGGCATATGCAGGGGTGACTAGGAATCAGGTGAGCATGCTTGTGGCTGAGATCACTGCTGAGCACAGTCGGCTGGTTATCCCAGCTGCCGTGGAGGTCTCGTCTGTTCCACGTTTTAATTTTTTGTATCACTGGTTATATGTTCTTTAGTTTATACCAAGAAAAGACAGCAAGTTAATTACAATTATAAAATTAAATACCTTTGCAGATTCACTTCAAAGTCATCTATATCAGACCTGAAGTTGTGTTCATTGATCAAAAATCTTAGATATAAAAAATATATTAAAAAATAAAAATAAATATCAAATATGTAGGAATAATTTTTAAATGGGCAAGAACATTATATAGAAAACTACAGAGCTCTGCAATAAAAAGTATTGGGAGAAATTTAAGAAACAACAGCAACAACAAATATCTTAGATATTCTACTTGTTTCCTGTAAACTTATAACTGCTTTTTTTTAAAGTCTATTAATTAGAATAAACAAAATTCAGTTTTATTCAAAGTGTAAAAAAGTCTTTTATAAATTTCAAGCTAATTTCAAAAGCCAATTCTAAAAGACAAAATAAAATGATGATTACATATTTGTCTCCCCATAACCTCATTGTGTTAAGTAGGGAGAAGCACATACATTGCAGTCTGAAACAAAACACAAAATGTATTAAAGTAAAGCATTTAATTTGTTTAAATGCAAAATGCAAGAATTTCTAAATGCAAGTTTTACCTGCATTCACACTGAGCTAGTAGTTGAAGTTTTTTCCATATTTTAATATACAATATGACCAAACCAAGAACAATATAATGTCATTTTAATTTTTTTTAAATAAATTTATTTTTATTTATTTATTTTTGGCTGTGTTGGGTCTTTGCTGCTGTGCACGGGCTTTCTCTAGTTGCGGCGAGCGGCGGCTACTCTTTCTTGTGATACGAAGGCTTCTATTGTGGTGGCTTCTCTTGTTGAGGAGCATGGGCTCTAGGCGCATGGGCTTCAGTATTTGTGGTGCGTGGGCTCAGTAGTTGTGGCTCACGGGCTTAGTTGCTCCACGGCATGTGGGATCTTCCCGGACCAGGGCTCAAACCCATGTCTCCTGCATTGGCCGGCAGATTCTTAACCACTGCACCACCAGGGAAGCCCTGTCATTTTAATTTATTTGTCAAAAATTGTCTTCTCCCTTATATGCTATTCAAAGTAAATTTAAAAGGATGTCATTTGTTATGTTGGGTAAGACTGAATATTACCAAAGATTTTATTTAATTTGAGTTTTGCATTATAATATTTGATAGTATAAAAGTTTTAACTTCAGATAACCTCTTTACCATATATCACACAAAAATTACAAAGTGATTTTGTTAATTGTTAAGGGTTCTCAAAAGCTACTTAAAAGTGTTTTATGGGACATATTAAACTACTGAGATGGGAAGGGAAAAATAGTTGAGAAAACTGAAGTTCAGAGATATTGAACCTTTTGCCCAAGAACAAATGACTAATAGCAGATTCTACATGTAAAATCAGCATGATCTGATTCTAAAATTCATGCTCTTAATCACTTATGCAAGTATGTGCCTATGCTTACACCATGGCAGTGGGAACTGGGGGAAGGGGAATCTGAGTAGTGTTTCAAGACAAAACTCCACAGTCCATGGTGATAGCTCCGAGAGATTGAAGTTTTGATAAGGGTTATAAAGGATATTAAGATTTCTAGCTGAGAATTCGAAAAGATACGGGCACCCCAATGTTCATAGCAGCGTTATTTATAATTGCCAAGGTACGGAAGTAACCTAAATGTCCATCAGCAGATGAATGGATGAAGATGTGGTGTATATGCCACTTGCAGGAACATGGATAGACTTGGAGGGCATTATGCTAAGTGAAATAAGTCAGACAGAGGAAGACAAATACTATATGATATCACTTATATGTGGAATCTTAAAAATACAACAAACTAGGGAATAAAACAAAAAAGAAGCAGACTCACAGATATAGAGAACAAACTAGTGGTTACCAGGGGGAAGGGGGGAGGGGCAATATAAGAGTAGGGAATTTTAAAAGGAGTTATTATGGGATTATATGAAATCACATTTGTGAAACTTTTGAAAATTGTAAAGCACTATAGAATTTAAAGAATCTTTCATTCAGGGCTTCCTTGGTGGCATAGTGGTTAAGAATCCACCTGCCAATGCAGGGGACACGGGTTTGAGCCCTGGTCTGGGAAGATCCCACATGCCACAGAGCAACTAAGCCTGAGCACCACAAATATTAAGCCTGCTCTCTAGAGCCCACAAGCCACAACTACTGAAGCCCGTGTGCCTAGAGCCCATGTTCCGCAACCTCAATGAGAAGCCCATGCATCACAACGAAGAGTAGCTCCTGCACCTACTCACCGCAACTAGAGAAAGCTTGCGCACAGCAACAAAGACCCAACGCAGCCAAAAATAAATAAATAAATTTATTTTTTTAAAAAAAGAATCTTTCATTCAATTAAAAAAGAAGTTTTAAAAAACACTTCTAGCTGAGAGATTCAGGAAAGTAGTGTTGCTACCGTAAAAATAAATAAATAAACAAATACATATATAAGCAAGATGGGAATTTCATTCAGGTAAAAAGGTGCTGGAACTGATTTGGCCTTGCTGGGTCACACGTAATATTAAGACTTTCAGGGACTTCCCTGGCAGTCCAGTGATTAAGACTTCACCTTCCAGTGCAAGGGGTGTGGGTTCAATCCCTGGTTGGGGAGCTAAGATCCCACATGCCTCGCGGCCAAACAACAAAACATAAAAACAGAAGCAATATTGTAACAAATTAAAAAGACTTAAAAAATGATCCACATCTAAAAAACTTTAAAAAAAAAAAGACTTTCAGGTAGACCCATCATATAAGCATTTGATAATATAGGACATAAGTGCTGTTGAAAGTCAGTGCTGAAAATGTACATTTGGAATCCGTCAACAAAAGATAGGTGGTTGAAACCAGAACAGTGGAAGGGAGCTGAGAGAATAAGAACCTGGAGAGGGAAAAACAAAACAAAACATTATCTAAGGCCCATAAACATCATTATTTGTGAGTGTTACATTTTTAAGGAAAAAAATTTGAGCAAAGAGAAAAAGAAAATACAGAAAAGTTAAATGAGAACCAGGACAATATAGAATAATGAAAACCAAGAGATAATAAACATGGCTAAAATTCGTTGAGCGCCTACCATTGATCAAGTTTGTGCTGATCTTATTTAATCTTTATAGTAACTCAGGGAGGAGGTTCATGTATCTCTTTGGACAGATGAAGACATGGAGGCTTAGTAAAGTTAAGCCATATGCCCAGAGCTCAGCTGGTAAATCCTAGGGCAAGAACTGTAATCCGTGTTTCCCAGACTCCAGGGTCCATTTTTTAACCAGTGGTCTCAAGAGTGCACAAGGCAAACCACTGTAGTGTGGGAAGAAAATGTTAAATTTACGATGATCATATGTCATCCTTTTAAAATTGTATTTTTGTGTGTATTTTACAACATACATACTATTATACAATATATTACATATATACATATGTATGTATGTATGTACATATGTAATACATACAATATATTAGTATGGTAGTACATGGCTATCATACATTCATGCATAATTTATAATTTAATAAGTATTTATTGAGGTAGATGCTCAAATAATTTACTAACATGAGGATACAATAACAAATTTTTGGAGATCATTTCTTTAAAGCGCTATGCAAAACTGCCTCTTTTTCTTGTCCCATTTTCAACAAGAAAGTACATTCATTTTATATGATCATGTTATCTTTTACATACATTACTAGTTCTAATTGAGTTAAATAAAAACTGTTTAGTTCATAGGTTCTTTTCATGTTATTCCTTGGTATTTTCAGAAATTCATGAAGGCCTTTGAGCTATTTGATTCTTTGTAATAGTGGAAGGAACACAGACCATAGACCAGACAGACCTGGGTTCAAATATCACCTTTGACCTTACTGACCATGTGGCCTCAGACAAGTACTTAATTTCTCACAGCCTCAGTTTGCTCATCTTTAAAATGGAAATAATATTTACCTTGCAGATTGTTGTAAAGTTTAGCAACAGCATAAGGAAATAACTTAGCACTGGGCCTGGCATACAGTACCTACTTTTAAAAGGGCAGCACATAATAATAATAGCAGCAGTACTTGTTTACTGTAGAGAATATCTGTAGCTCAGTAGTCATTTCCCCTCTAAACGGGTCACATCTACATTTGACAGAGTTTGGCCTATATTGATCTTAACTTGAAACTTGAAAACTTATTTGAGCATAGACAAAAAGTATTTTCCAGAAATTTGGAGGGCCACTGTACACGGCTCTGTGAGTTGAAGTATACCATTTACATGGACTGTAATAGCAATAGCTCCTCCTGGCCTTGTGTGGAGCCGTAGCCCTGGAAATATGCTGGCAAAAACATAGAGGGTCAAACATATGGCAGCCTCCACAGACCCAGAAGAGAGAAATGCCACTGCCCACACTCACATTGGTTGGTATGTTGAATGCCTGTCTACTTGTTTGATGCTCTCCACAGATCTGTACTCCGGACTTGGTGGTGTTCCTGGCCTGTACCAATCAGAGGCTCAAAGAAAGATTACTGAAGCGTGCAGAGCAACAGGGGCGGCCTGATGACAATTTGAAAGCTACCCAAAGGAGACTAATGAACTTCAAGCAGAACGCTGCTCCATTGGTTAAATACTTCCAGGAAAAGGGGCTCATCATGACAGTAAGTTAGATATACTTTACATGTCTAGTATAAGAACGATCTTTCAGATTTCTAATTATCCTATGTTCTTCTCATTTAGAAATCCTTTTACCTTAAAAAAGTGACTTTTCTTGGGTGGAGATCCAATGAAAAAAAATTGGTAATTTTGACCTGATTTGCCTTTATTAAGCCATGATGGTAAAAACACTTTCACTTTAGTTTAATTGATTTTACAAAAAATGAAAATTTTAACCTTGGCTAGAATTCTGTGGCCTCCAAGTTTTAAAGTATTTTTAAATAATTTTTTGATCATTTTAAGCAATATTGGCCCAGTTTCTCAACTCTTCTGTCTTTGAAAACCTAATAAAATTAGACTTAAATTGTAAGTTAGACTTTATCATAGGTTACCACATAAAGAAATGAGATTCTGATGGCCCAAAAAGTTATTAAGGGTTTGACTTGTCATAAAGAAGTGATATTGTCTCAAAATGGAAGGCATCGATCTTTCTGCTCCATCGATACAATGCAAATATTAACTTTGCTCATAAATAGTTTGTTTTGTGGTTAATGATACTGAATGTGCCAAAGAAGGATGAAGCTGAATCACTGGTTAATATAGTTATTAGAATACAGGAAGCTGGAGGTGAAAACTCAGCTAAATTTATGATCCCCACACATCAGAGATTCAATTATGGAATAGAGGAGACGGAGGATCGTTGGCCAGCTGAGGCATTTTGCAGAAGAAGACGCTAAAACCCAAAGCAGCTCGGGGTGCTCCGTGGCGGTAGCAGACCTCGGCATAACCCTCCCTTCAGCCCTTAGCTCTTCTCACGAGACCAGAGATTCTTGTCTAGTGGGGCTACAAGCTGTGGAGAATCTGATGAAAGTGATACATGCCCATCCCAATAAAATGCACATAAGATGCTTTCCATAAATTTTAGGTAAATCTACTGAAGCCCATCCACAGCGCTCCTATGACCTAACGATTACTGTGTTAAAAATCTCTTCATTAGCCTAAAATGCCCTTAGATTGAAAGAAACAGTCAACAACATTTGAATAATAATCTCTTTGCAGTTTTTTTAGCACTATTAAGAAATATTTATTAGAATTTGCCCTTTGAGTCAAAGTTGTCATGTCAGAGAATTATAAATCTGACCTGAAAGTTGTTCACAATGCCAGAGTCCATTTATGGTCTAAAAGAGACATTGAGTGATATGAAAGATTCAAGAAAATCAGGGTGGATGTTTCTCTGGCTCTTTTTTGTTGGGGTTGTTGCTTGTTTCTCCTGGAAATTAGCAATGCTGACTTCTGTGTCGTGTCATAAAAATAGAAATTTACCCTACAGACCAAAGCTCAACTGCAAGCTGCAGAGCCAGAGTTTTAACTGATGTTTGCAAGGCTTAAAGGTATTACCAGAGTGTCTCTGATTTCTCCCTGCTTGTCACGTTCATCATCACTAGCAGAAGATATTTCCCAAATGAATGCAGAATGGGGACTGTTAATCTACTAATATTTTGCATGGAGGTGAAATGCCATTGCCTCTAATTGAGGGAGTCAATACCAATGCGGATGACAGCCTGTAACCTCCCTGCTAAACCCCATGAGCTTTAAGATAAATGCCTCTAATTACTGGGAGAAGACTTGCATTGGAAAGTCACCTTTTGAAAATCGGTGAACACAAACACAGGCTAAGCTCTGGGAAATGTCACTGGAAATTTTAGTCTGACAAAAGAGTGAGTGCAGTATCCTGAAGCACATGTCCTCCTTCAGAACCTGGATCATAGGTCGCTCTGGGAATTAAAATATACTTGGTAGCATTTCTGCTTTTAAAGATGAGTTAAAAGATTAAAACGTTATCTTGATTAATCAAAAACATATTAAGATTTTAATAAAAATCTGGGAGTTAATAGATTAAACCCAAATATTTCCTTTTCTCTGTAGTTTTTTTTCTTTTGCTTCTACCTGCCCCTCCTAATTGATTCATTTATTCATTCAGTAAATATTTATTGAGAACCAATGGGTGCCAGACCCTCTGCTAGGTGCTAGGGGTGCAATGCTAAATAAGCAAAAGGTAAGGATCTTTATTTTATTTCCTGACACTCTTCAAACTCCTAGAACAGTGCCTCTCTGGTACACAGTACGTTGCCAGTAAATGAACAGAGCTTGCAGTCTATGGGGAAACAGATATTAAACAATGAGTTATTAAGTGTGATGACTGTTGTAAAGGAGAATGTACAGGGGGGCCTCACATATATGTCGTGCACCACAGGAAAGCCCCGTAGTGAGTAGAACAGACTCTCTCTGCCCGCGTGTAGGATTCATCATTGATCTTGGTGTGAGGTTCTTAAAGACCACAGAGACCACATACCTCTCAGTCCAGGTGAGAAACTTTATCTTGGTGCTCCTCTTCCCTAGGGATTTAGAGTCTGAAACCCTTCACCTGGAATCTCAGCTCCACTGCCATTTAATAAATTCATGGTGCTCTAGGACTCAGTCTCTATCTATAACTTGGAAATGACGTTACCGACATAATAATGTTGTTTGGGTGAAATGAGAGAATGCATGTAGCCTGGCGGACGATGGCAGTGCAGAGGTCGTGGTTCGGATGCACCATGTAGCCACAGTGCCTGGTGCAGATTCCTGCTGCATCACCTACCACCCGTGTGACCTCCTGAAGGTTACTTATCTTGTCTGTGACTCAGATGCCCGACCCATGCAGTGGATATAATCATCGGTCCTACCTCAGTGTAATTGTGTGGAGTAAGTGGATATCTAGTGCTTAGAATGGTGCCAGGAATGTTGTGACATATAAGTGACTGAAATTATTTTGTAATTTTCGTATTTCCTCCTTTTTCTTCCTTCCACCTCTAATGACCATTTTTGGAACCTACAATTACCACTAACAAATCCGTGCTCTTGGAGGGTACTCTGTTGCCTTTTCTCCCGTAGATAGATTGTTGAAGAAGTCCAAAATGAAGAATTTAGATTTTAAAAACTTTTCCCCCAATTCTCTTTTTTTTCTTTAAAAGTGTCTTTTAATCAGTTAGAAAATTGTCCCAGTGTTTTCTTTGACTTCTTTATCACCCGTGTAATCAAGCTATATAATAGGTATGTGTCAATATGGTAGTTGAATTGTAACAGATGTCAACCCATTCTTTTTTCTTTTTCACTTCAACATTAACTGTATCAGTTGGCAGATCTGACTGAAGAACAAATCCAGTTTGAAGAGAAAACCTAATCAAAATAGCCAGGAAAACAGGCTGTTGCCTGAATACTGTATCTTATTGACATGGTTCCCATCACATGGACTGCTTCCCTTTTATTCTTTTCTAATACTTGTCTGTATACAGTCATCCATGCAAGTACGAATTAAATGATAGGAAATCACAAGGCTAGTATGTTAGGGACTTCACAGAATCTTTTCAGACAAGCTTGTATGTTGTTTTTTGACTTACCGTAGGTTGGATGTAAGAGCTCATCATGTCTTTTACAGCCTTTTGCTCCTAATTAAAGATTAGGATGCTGTGAGTTCCCAAAGTTTATCAGAAGTTTTTCTTTGAAGTTTGTTTTAGTATTCCTGGGACTAGGAAAGCTACTTATTTAGTCTTACTGAGTAAGCTATGTCTCATGACATTTTGGAGCTCTCGGACTTCGTGAAACTGTATAAAACCCCCAATAATGTGTCTGCTTAGAGATAATTTTTTATCTTTATTGTATTTTATTTAGTCTTTGTTTTAGTCATCTTCACAAGGTGGAACCCTTTTTAAAGAAATAGTGGGAATTCCCTGGTGGTCCAGTGGTTAAGACTCTTGTGCTCTCACTGCGGAGGGCCCTTGTTCGATCCCTGGTCAGGGAACTTAAAATTCCACAAGCCGTGCAGCACGGCCAAGAAAAAAAAAAAGAAATATTATTAGTTGAAACAGGTCAAGTCTTTACAAGCTTGGTGAACTCTTTAAAAAATATATGCTGTTTTGTTTATATTTTTAAGAAAAGGGTCTTTTTAAATGCTTGAAAAATAATAGGGTAAGACGTAGTGTTTATGTTATTATTTTCCAAAATGCATGTGCCATTGGATATTCCACTCAGCTGGAACAACACTCAACTTACCAGGGAAATGGTTGCACACACATGTGCATTGAACAAACGCTACCTAATGTGGATGGCAATCAGTGAAGGTCCACATTTAGTTTTAGACTGTGAAGTAAGCTGATGGTCATTTTTCTTCTGGACTTTTTATAGGAGGAAGCAAGAGAAGCATAACTTAAAAATGAGAAGTAAGCTAGAGTCATAGGATGTATGAAGAGGCCTACTAACTAATACCCTGATTAACTGACTGGATCTCTTCAGCCAGGAAATGTGAAAGATGTTAAAACAGGATTATTTCTTGTTCACCAACACCAATTTTCCTAGGGAAGCAAGTGAGAGACTAATTATAAACCATCTTAGCATATAACAAGGCCACATAGGCCAGTGATTTCCTATTTCAGTAATTAATAGATCAGGAAAAAAATTTTAATGGGGCTAAGATGAAGTTGGTTTTTTTTTTTAAGACTTCATTTTTTTAGAGCGGTTTTAGGCCCACAGCAAAACTGAAAGGAGGATACAGAGATTTCTTGTATTCTTCCTGCCCCTACACAGGCATGGCCTCCCCCATTATCAACATCCTCCACCAGAGTGTTATATTTGTTACAGTTAATGAACCTATATTGACACATCATAATCTCTCAAAGCTCACAGTTTACCTTAGGGTTCACACTTGGTGTGGTACATGCTATGCTTTTGGACAAATGTACAGTGACATGTATCCATCATTACAATATCATATAGAGTATTTTCACTGCCCTTAAATACCTCTGTGCTCTGCTTATTCATCCCTCACCCATCCACATCCCCCAGTCTGGCTCCTGACAACCACTGATCTTTTTACTGTCTTCATAGTTTTAACTTTTCCAAAATGTCATATAATTGGAATCTAGCCTTTTCAGATTGGCTTCTTTCATTTTGGTTTCCTCCAATGGCTTGATAGCTCATTTTTTGGAACACTAAATAACATTCCATTGTCTGGATATACCACAGTTTATCTATTCACCTACTGAAGGGCATCTTGGTGGCTTCCAAGTTTTTGCAGTTATGAATAAAGCTGCTGTAAATATCCGTGTACAGATTTTTGTGTGGACATAAGTTTTCAGTTCATTTCAATAAATACCAAGGAGCATGTTTGCTGGTAAGAGTATGTGTAGTTTTGAAAGAAACTGCCAAACTGTCTTCCAAAGTGACTGTGCCATTTTGCATTCTCACCAGTAACACATTTGGTGTTGTCAGTGCTCCAGATTTTGGCCATTCTAGTAGGTCTGTAGTAGTATCTTGTTTTAATTTGCATTTCCCAAGTTGACATGTTAAAAAATTTTACTAAATGAGGGCATTAGAAAGGAAAAAAATCTATTATTGCCATTGTTTGAAAGGGATATTTTTAGCACAGAAAATTAGGAATAACATAGCTCCAAATAAAGTCTCTAAACAAATCTGTTTGACTATAAGAAAAATTCCCAACATTTGCCTTATTTTTGTCATTTTGTTATGGATTAGGGAACACTTCATCATAAATTGGCATCAGTTCTGGGGAACCCCTGGCATAGAAAACACATCCTTGTCAAAACCACACTATTAGTGATTCACCAGGCATTGTCCCTGAGCCCCCAGATAACCCCATTGGCACTACATTTGCTTAATTTGCCCGTATGACTTCCTTCAAATTTGAGAATGCTCCCATGATGTATTTCAAATTTACCACTGAAACTATGTAATTCCCATCCCACCAGGCACTCCTAACCAGAGGGAAAATAAACAGGAATATTAAAAGTTAATTTAGACAGAACTGCTGAATAATCATTTCTTAATTAACTTCAATTTTCATAGGCATCAACACTAAGATTTTAAATACAAGTACACTTATCCCTAAACTCCTAGTGCACAGCCATTGGTTAATTATCACCATCTCCACTAGCATCACTGCATGGGGTGGTAGGAAAGAAATCTAAACAGCACAAGCCCTCTGTAAATTCAGCAGCCCACATAAACAGAAGAAAGGCAATGAAAATACCCGATAACAGTTTACTCAGACAAACCCATTCTCCTAAAATTACTAGGAGGAAAATTCTGTTACTGCATCCCAATGCTTGAGGTTGATAAATTTGTAATATGTAACATAATGAAGCTATATTTCCTTTATATACCATCACTGATTCTATGATGTTTAAGCATTCATTGTTACATAACCAAAAGCCCCCACTAATTCCTATTTGGTGGATTTAGTAACTAAGATAGAAAATAGTCAGGGAGGAGTTTTCAAAGGTTAATAAATGGGAAAGGCTATGGGGGTATTCTGTAAGATATTTGCTTGGGTGATGATGGTATATACGTGCACCTGGATATATGGCCCTCTGAATTGTTTTAAATTCAAAGTACTTTTTCATACAGATGAAATTATTTTCAAAACAGAACAGACTCACAGACTTAGAGAATGAACTTACGGTTACCGGGGGGAGAGGGCGGGAGGGATAGATTGAAAGTTTTGGATTGATGTGCACACACTGCTATATTTAAAATAGATAACCATGCAACTTCCCTGGTGGTCCAGAGCATAAGACCCTGCGCTCCCAATGCAGGGGGCCCAGGTTTGATCCCTGGTCAGGGAACTGGATCCCACATGCATACCACAACTGAAGATCCCACGTGCTGCAACTAAGACCTGGTGCAGCCTAAATAAATAAATAAATAATGAAATAAATAAATAAATTTTTTTAAAAGACAAAGGAAAAAATATATTAAAAAAATAAAATAGATAACCAACAAGGACCTACTGTAAAATAAATAAATAAATAAAATTTTTTTAAATTCAAAGTATTTTAAATCTAGTTGAGAGTACTTTCTGGCATCAAACTTAATACTGATAGAGCCTCAATGTGAAGCATCCCAAAGAAACATGAGAAATATCCATTTTTGGCTTGACTTAAGAGCAGCTTATAAGGAATCACACTGTCTGGGCAACAGGCATTTATCAAATCCTACCGTATGCAAAGCTGGCAAGACAGTGCTGCCCTAGAAAAAGTACCATGGCCTACTTTAGGAGAGTACCATCTCTGTGGGTTAGTCAGTGGGACCCATTTAATTTACCTAGTGACACCGACCTTTGTATCCTGGCTTTAAAATATGCAGAACTAAATTGAAAAGTGAATCTGATTACTTTCATAACTGTCATTATTGTGGGCTCTAAAAACCAAAATACGATTATGATACCAGTTTCATTCTCAGATCTTTCATATATAGAAAAGAAAATAAAAGCACTGAGAGATCACTATTTGCTCATAAAGTGGCAACCTACTTGTAGCAAAGTAACTTCCACATTCTGGGGCAAATTATGCTGGTTCCTAAACAGCATCAAAACAAAAGGGAGAACAAGCAGATACTGTATTTATAGCTAATTCTGTCGTTCTGTCTTAGTAACAAGCAAGCACCCTGACACAACTTTTCGATACCCAAAGCTCACTCAGTATCAGACCTATCCATACTCCACTGTCAGAGAGCAAACCAAATGGCTCAGAGAATGCAGCTCCTTTCAAAGTGGGAAATTAATGCCAACTACATGGCGAACCTATTGCTGGTGCCTGATGAGAAGAGCTCTCACGCCAGCAGATGTTTACAGGAAAAATGAGGATGAACTTAAAGAATGAACATGGTTCCATCCCCAAAAGGATATAAGATATTTTTCTGCTGATTTTATTATTACAAATACCCATGAAATAGAGTTCAGAAAGCTCTACACACTACTCTTTAATCAGCTAAAGTATAAACCAGGGTCCTTACATGATAACCATGAAATAAGTAGTATGGATAAAATCAAGATAATATTCAAGTGAACACATGTGGAAAATTCACATTAAGAAAATCCCAATTCCAAGAACTATTATTGACAAGTCTACCTAAGAATACTTTAGTTTAAGGCCTGGGGCTGCCTTCTACAATAGCTTGTCTTTATTTATAATTTTTTTTTAAGTAAAATAAAGCAGATTAGTAGATAGTTGGTAGCTGAATGTCATGTCACACTGACAGCTTACTGTAGACTCTTGTTTCAACTCTTCAGTTCCTGACAGGAAAATGTACACACACACACACACACACACACACACACACACACACATTTTCAGCTGGTCACTTCTCCAGGAGAAGCTCTCTGATCAGAACAATAATTATGATAATAGTGTCAGCAAGGGCTTCCCTGGCGGCTCAGTGGTTAAGAAGCCACCTGCCAATGCAGGGGACACAGGTTCGAGCCCTGGTCCAGGAAGATCCCACATGCCGTGGAGCAACTAAGCCCGCGAGCCACAACTACTGAGCCCGCGTGCCACATCTACTGAAGCCATGCGCCTAGAGCCCATGCTCCACAACGAGAGAGACCACTGCAATAAGCCCACACACCGCAACGAAAAGTAGGCCCTGCTCGCCACAACTAGAGAAAGCCCGTGCACAGCAACGAAGACCCAACACAGCCAAAAATAAATAGATTGATTAAATTAAAAAAAAAAAGTGTCAGTGAACATTCCACACTTCCAGAATTAGATCTTAATTTATTTTAATATTTTATACTGAGACTTATCAGGAACATGAATAAGAAAATAATATTTTTTGTAAAGTTCTTGGACTAAATTCTTTCTGTTTCAACAAAACTAATTGGAATTGATCAATATTTTTAAATAGAGACACTATAATAAAAGTGACCAAAATAAAAGAGAAGAAGACAAAAGAAAAGAAAAAGAACAGGCATTTAAGACTTACCAGTGAGGAAAATACAAGAATATATTATGAATAGATGGTGTCAAAAAACAATAGCTAACAATTTATAAGTGCTTAATATGTGCTTGGTACTATTCAAAGTGCTTCACATGTGGTAGGTCCTTAATCCTCACCAGATCTCCATGAGTCTGATATTATTATCATCTCCATTTTGTAAATGAGAAAGCTGAAGCACACCAAAGTGTAGCTGGCTCAGGATCCCATTAGAGCAGTGGAGCCTTGGCCCAGATGCAGAGCGCTGACCCCAGAGGCAGCACCTGTGATTGCTATGTTGTCCCTTCATTGAAACATGACACTTATGCACTCTGGATCTTGAAGAGAAAGCCCATTACTGCTTTATCCAGGCATTTATCATTTGATAAACACCTCTATTCAGCTGTAATCGCTTCATTTATGTTTCTCTGAAAAGAATAAATGAGAAAATTAATTCTGTTGGTGCATTACACTGAGAAGGTTTTCAAAAAGTAATTTTACTAGATAACAGATGTAAAATAATTAAGATAATTCATAAAATTGATTAATCTGAGCACACATTACAAGAAGAAAATTTTACTGGGAATGGCCAGTTATTGGACCTTGTATTCTTGTTTATCTACACTACCCATCATTTCTGATCTTGCTCAGTTCTACAAATCAAATGTAAAACCATGGCTGCAGTTCTGCTTCAGGCAAAACCCTATCCTTATCTACTTGGAGTTTTATCATTCATCTTCCCCATTATGACAGTCCTTTTACAGTCATCCATTCAGTTTTATCGAGGGCCTATTGCATGTCAATCAAAGGGGCCACATCAGGCACTGTAGGGAATAGAGAGATGATATGGAGGTAGATCTGCCTTCGTGGAGTTTGTGTGCAGGCAATAACGTAAACATAAATAACTTGAATATAGCACAGGAAGGGGTAAGTGTCACACACAGAGGTGTAATAGGCCAGGAAGAGTCAGGGGCAGGGAAGTGACTTACTCCTGGAAAGATGAAGAAAGGCTTTCCTAGAAACATTGGTGCTTGTGGGTTGGGGAAGAGAACCCAGAAATGGAAAGGAAGGGCATTATAAGCAGACATGAACAGACACAAGGCGGGGAGGGTATATGACGAAGTAGTGAGAATTAGAAAGGAATGGGGGGGCTTCCCTGGTGGTGCAGTGGTTGAGAATCTGCCTGCCGATGCAGGGGACACGGGTTCGAGCCCTGGTCTGGGAAGATCCCACATGCCGCAGAGCAACTAGGCCCGTGAGCCACAACTACTGAGCCTGCACGTCTGGAGCCTGTGCTCCGCAGCAAGAGAGGCCGCGATAGTGAGAGGTCCCCGCACCGCGATGAAGAGCGGCCCCCGCTCGCTGCAACTAGAGAAAGCCCTTGCACAGAAACGAAGACCCAACACAGCCAAAAATAAAAATAAATAAAGGAGTTCCTTTAAAAATAAAAAAATAAGAAAATAAGAAAAAGAAAGGAAGGGGGACAGATGTGCTGAGATCAAAATGAGGAAGGCCCTGAAGTGCTCCGCTAAGGAGGAAGGGTTATTCTATGGGCAGGGGTGAGCTTTAAAGGCTCTGAGCAAGGGAATGACACAACTGGAAATATAAGCTCATAGCTGTGTGTAAAACATTGAATGGAGAAAGCATCTGGAAGGGATTTGATAAGGACCTAAGCTGGGATGGTGACTGTGGGTGCCACAGGGTCTTACTTCTCCATGGGGCAGAACCTACAACCACCTGGAACCAACCGCAAACGTGGGAGTAACCAAAAAAGTGCTTGAGGAAGAATAGCACTCATAAATCACCTGCATATGAGATGTAACATACATTTTACCAATTTAATTATTTTGATTTCTTATTTGGACAGCATTCATGGCAAAGTTGAAAGAAAAGAGGATGGAAAAGAAAACTAATGTACTAATGTACTAAGGATTGTGATTAGCTAAAGCAAAGAGACAGCAGAGTCCATTGAATTTCCAATTATTCTTTCCACAAATAGTTGTTTCAAAATAACTCACTGAGTAAATAAATTAATAAATTTAGTAAAAACTTATAGATATATTTGGAACCATTTATTTTCATGGCAGAGAGTCCTATACATTTTACAGATATGAGGACATAGTTCCATTTAACCACTGCACAGTAGTCAGTTATAATCAAAAATATAAGGTTTGTACCTGTTAACGATATGTTTGATTACAAGTAACAGAATAGCTGAATAGCTATAAACAGGTTTATTTGACTTGTGTAAAAATAAGTACAGAGATGGATCATCTAAGGCTAGTACAGTGACTTAATGATGTCATCAAGGAACCATTCTCCTTCTATCTTTCTGTTCCACCCTCTTTGACATGTTTCTTCATTGTAGCAAAATGGCTGCTGCTGCTGTAGTCATCAAATCCAGAATTCCAAATAGGACAAAGAGGTTAGGGCAAAAGGCTGGGTAACCATATCTATTACCCTTTGCTAAGAAAGCAAGAGCTTTCCCATAAATCCCCTCTCTCTCCCTCATTGACTCACACTTAGGTCTCATCAGTCAGAACTAGGTCACAGGTTTCCCCCTGCCTTCAAGGGAGGCTAGGAAATGAATTATTTAGCTTCCCAGCCTCTGATGTAGAGGAAAGCAAAGGAAAAGAGTTAGGACAAATGTTAAATAAACCAACCTGCAATAACCCCTACAAGGTTTAAAAAAAATTCCATTTTTGTGGTTTAAAAAGATATTGGGAAATACATTTGCTACCAATTCTGTCCAAAATAGTTTGAGTAGAAAGTGTCTGTGCTTCATAATAGCTACATTTCAGTAAGTACTTTTAATATTCCAGGACCTTTATCCACTTTATATCCAAGTCTCACAATCGTCCTTAAAGTTTAATGAAAGGAACAGGTTCAGAGATGTTCAGGAACATACCATAAATGCCAGAGCCAGTAAATGAGGGTGCTGAGCTTTGAAATAGGTCCCGTCTCACAGAGTCCACTCAGTTAATAACAAGGGATCGAGCCAGACTTGCAGCCAAGAAAAGAGTTAGCCTCCCTCTCAAAACAGTCGGGAAAGATATCGATAAAGCCATAGTAATGGGAATGACAAGATGTTGTTGACTGAGAAATCTAATTCTAGGAGAAATGGAGAAGGACTAACATACTAGATCAAATGCTATGCCAGCTCTTTACCTCTTTTAATCTTTACCACTTTTAATCACTCAACCCTGTTAGGTAGGTATTAAAATTATTTAGTGCCTTGGATGTGCCAGGTGTTATAGCTAACTTAGCTGATTTCGGGTAAAGACAAGAGCTTTGCTATCCTTTCTCAGATAGATCCTAAACTGTACAACCTGACTCTTGCCTCACCCACTTTGTGTCTCACTCTGACATTACTCTTCCATCTCCGGTCTGCCCCGCATCACCCTTCAGACTCAGCACGTGCTGTTGTCTCATCTGCTGTGACTGGCTCCCCTCTCATCCTGCCTCTCACCTAGCCAGCCTCTGGAAGCCTCAGTCCCAAGGGTGGTGCCTCCACCTCGTTTACCCTGACCTAGCAGGTGAGGCATAGACAGATATGCAGACGTGACCCTGCTCTGAAGGAGCTCAGGTGGAAAGGGGGAGAGAGGGGATAAACGAGTGGCCTCAAAGCATCTGACCATTATGATGATAGAAGGAGGCACAAAGGGCTGCAAGATGGAGCAAATTGCCTCTGCCTTCTCCATGGTAACTCCTGTGGGACTGAATGAAGTCCAAACGCTCTGGACAATCTAGGGAGCTTACTCCACGCATTCAAGGAAGTAATCAGACATTTGAAATTACTGAGTGAGGAGTCCTAGTCATTACCAAGTTCAGGATTGGAAACAGAAAGAGGTGGACAGAAAAGACTGACTCAAAGGCTGAACAGCCAGGGAAGGAGTGAGGAAATAAAAGAAATTTTGTATTAACCATTCTAATTTCTTGTTGATTGCCCCCTCCCTAATTTAGGAATTTAATTGCACACAGTATCAAATAAACTTAAAAATCTACTCATTCATCAATTTCTTTTCAAGCAGTTGTTTTGAGATTTCTAGTTAATAGGAGGTACTCAAATATTAATGAAGACATTGATTTCTGGCCTTCAGATCTTCTATATGAAGTAGCAAAACAACCCTGAATTTAAAAGGATGTCTGTAGAAAAGAAAGCTGGGTGTGCATAAGTTGTAGCTGTTCTCTTCAGTAACCAGCTTAGCAGGGACTGTGCAGCCAGAACAGTACCAGATACACAGAGTGCTTTAAAATATCAATATTTTTGAATTAATGCATTAAGTTATGAGTTGCGTTGAATGAGTTAGTTCTAATAAGTTTAGTGGGAACAAGACCTTGTTTAGACTTCATTCATTTGGATTGGATAAGTAGCTTTTCAGTAGTGTTTTAAACTCAGGCTTTCAAAAATTCATGCTTTCCCCTGTGGTCTGGCCTCTAACTGTTGCCAGTTCACAGGTTACTTGAAGGTGTCAGCAACCTTGAGAGATTTCTCAGAAAATACTAAGTATTGCTTCAAACAATTTCTACAATTGCTGTCAAATTCAGGATCAAGGAAGAAAAAAAGAAGCAATGGATTTTTTTTAAGAATCTTGTTTCTTTTTTTAAATATTTATTTATTTATTTTATTATCCATTTATTTATTTTGGCTGAGCCGGGTCTTAGTTGCAGCATGCGGGATTTTTAGTTGCGGCATGGGGACTTCTTAGTTGTTTCTTTTTTTTTTTTAATTAATTTATTTATTTTAAAAATATTTTATTGGAGTATAGTTGCTTCACAATATTGTTAGTTTCTACTGTACAGCAGAGTGAATCAGCAATATGTATACATATATCTCCTCTTTTTTGGATTTCCTTCCCACTTAGGTCACCCAGAGCATTAAGTAGAGTTCCCAGTGCTATACAGTAGGTTCTCATTAGTTAATTATTTTATACATCGTATCAATAGTGTATGTATGTCAATCCCAATCTCCCAATTTAGTTGCTTCTTAGTTGCGGCATGCCAGCTCTTAATTGCAGCATGCATGCGGGATCTAGTTCCCCGACCAGGGATCAAACCTGGGCCCCCTGCATTGGGAGCGCAGAGTCTTATGCACTGGACCAGAAGGGAAGTCCCAAGAATCTTGTTTCTTACCTGAAAATCTAGTTTGAAAATACTGAGATTGTTATGCAATGGGAAATGTGATTTTTCTTCTATCCTGAAACTTCTGCTTAAAAATGTGAATACAGACATGGCCATCATTTGATACATACTTGATAATGTTTATCACGGCTTTAGAGTTCATATGTTCATGATAAACTCATTCTGACAGAAGTCCCAAAAGATTATATGATCCCTTACAACTGAATTCAGTAGTAATTTCCAACTAAACCCTCTCTCTCTCAGAAGATCTTAAAGCCTCGGGTGCAATCCTCTTGGCTCTATTAGCAATGTTGGATGACTGTAGCTTCTGATTGCGTTTTCATTTCATCAATTCCATCTGAATTTCTAAAACACTGAATTTGTTATTAACAATATCAATTAATTAATTTCCTAAAATTGTATGGGTAGACAATTCCATAATGGCACTGCTCTACTCCATGTTCTGTGAAATGATAGCTCTGCTTTAAAACTGGGAAGAGAAGAGAAGAGAAGAGAAAAAACATAGGAAACTTCAGTTGGCTCAAATTATTTTCTCCTACTTGTAGTTGCTCACAGACTGCATTGTCTTGAGCTAGGGGCTGTTGCCCGAGCTTTTCCCTCTCCCTGCTGTCCTGATCGTCTTCGCCACTGCGTTGACCTGGCTGGGCTGTCACACTCGAGATAGCTTCCTCTGGGAATCCACTCTGTCTGGGACAGATGCCTGTACCTATGAGATCTCCAACACCCCTTTTGATTCCTATCATGACAGTTATTACCCTATTTTATAATTCTACTTCTTTATGATTCTAGTATCTTTCAACTGTAATTCTACTGTCTTTATAATTTCACTGTCTACTTTCTTTTGTATCACTTTACTGTTGTCTTCAATATTTTATTTCTAGCACCTAACTTGGAGCCCATAAGTCCATATATGGGGGGGGGGGAGGCAGCAAAAACAAAGCCAAAAAACACCTTTCACCTTGAAAACCTTTTTTCGCATCTTTGCAGTTAATCCTAGGTTACATCTTTTAAGTATTCTACAGGAATTCCCTGGCAGTCCAGTGGTTAGGACTCCGTGTTCTCACTGCCAGGGGCCCAGGTTCGATCCCTGTTCGGGGAACTAAAATCCCACAAGCCATGCAGCCAAAAAAAAAAGAAAAGAATTCTAGTCTTTACATTGCCCTAAACATGCTTTGTTTTCCTTTTAAGTGTTAGGTCTCTTGATTCAAAGTTTAACTCTTAAATTGCACATCAGATTTTGATTTTTTTGTTTTTGTTGTTCCACACTCTCGTAAGGTAAATTAGAATTCTTCAAATAATGCAAATTTCAGAAAGAATATGCAATGTTTAAAGCAAAAGTTCTATGAGGGAAAGTATTTTGAGTGGTTTCTTTACCACTAATATGCCAAACTCCTAGAACACTGTCTGGCATGTAGTAGATGCTCAATAAATATTTACTGAATGAAATATAGATTTAAACCAACACCCTAATCACATACTGGATTGGAGACATAAAGAGAAAAAGATGAACATGGCCAGACAAGTGAAAACAGCACCATTTATCAACAGAGGAAAACAAGGCCAGTGATTAAAAACTCAGAGGCAAACTGATCATGGTTGTAGGCCTTTAACCAGCTCTTGGCCTTGCACAAGTTACAGAAACTCTCAGTTCCTCAGTTATGACATTGGAAAACTGAATCTCATATTACGTACCTCCTAGGTATGTTGTGAAGATTGAGGGAGAAAAGGTAATTAAAGCATTCAATACAGTGCCCAGCAGAGAGAAAGCACTAATCAGGCATGGCTGTTATTATTATTATTTGGATGGTATTGCCCCCTGCACTGGCCAGAAGTATTATTAATGCTATAGCAACCGCATGTGCTGTGCTACTTTCTTATCTTGATTCTTTTATTATATCAGATTTATGACAAGAGAAAAATTCCTGTGATCCAGAGACATTTTTTAAAGGTAGCTGTTGCAGCTCCTATGAAATGATGAACTAAGAAAATTGAACCCAGCTGGAAGAAGCGTTGCCAAACCTCTCACCAGCTGTAAAAGCCCTTCAGAAGCTATTTTATAGACTCTTGATGTTGATTTCTTTCTTCTCTCTTTACTTCTTCCAAGTTTGCTTTCACTTGGAAGCAAATCTCTTCCTTGATTTCTTTCCCCTTTCTCCCTCCCTGAGGATGGTCTCAGACACCAAGAACGATGGGTAGGGCTGCTGGTTCCATACATTTGTTCATGCCTGTATCATTCAAAAACCCTGCTCAATTTCTAACATATTCAAAGGAACCCCATGCTAGGGAAATACTACAAGGAACTCAATGATAAATATGACATTCAGCAAAACCTAGTGTGGTATCATGGGCCAAAGGCTGGCTTTTTTTTTTTTTTGGCCACACCACACAGCATGTGGGATCTTAGTTCCCTGACCAGGGATCAAACCCATGCCCCCTGAAGTGGAAGCACGGATTCTTAACCACTGGACCACCAGGGAAGTCCCCAAAGGCTGGCTTTGAAGTCACAAAGACCAGGGTTTGAATCCTGGCAAGTTTCTTAACTTCTCTGGAGTATCCTCATCTGTAAAATGGGGCTGGAGTTAACCGACTTGCAAGATTAATTAAGGTTAGAAATAATATGAATAAAGGACTCATATCCCATGGGTGGTTAAATAAATGACATCTGCAGTTATTAGTGTAATGCATAGTCCGAGCTCTAAAACACTTAGAAAAAGTCTAATAAAAATATGTCCAAAATATTCATAATGAATAATAGCTTATGTTTCTTGAGCACTTCACTGTGCTGAACAACATCATGCAAGTATGTTTTAGGAAGATGACTATACCCACCGATAAATTCATCATGTGCTCATAACGTCTAAGGTATATCCATTCAAAGTGATGGATTCCATGGGAAAGCAGAAATTCATTTCTGAAAACTACTCATTACTTTTCAAAATGACTCAATCAGGAGACAACACCAACAGCTACTTATTTTAATGGAGACATTTTTCAGAAGAAATGTCAACCACAAATCTGTCTTGGCAGATGCATGCTACGTTATTTTCTCTCTTTTTCCTTCTCAACATTGGCAAGCAGAGCTGCCTGAAGGCTGAGCAGCTTTCAAGTTTCAATCCAGAGGAGGAAAAATGGAGTCTGTTTACTTCTGTTTTTAATTCTTTTTATATAAAAATTTTATTCTTCCTTTTGAAAACAAGTGATATTTATGGAGAGCGTGTGTGTGTGTGTGTGTGTATGCCTACATGTGAGTGGGTGCTGGGGGTAAAGAATGCAGACAAGTATCAGGAGAAAATAAAAAGCATCCATTATTCTGCAACCCAGAAAAAAACGCTGTTAACATTTTGGGTCTTTTCCATGCAGCGTTTTTCTATGATATTTGGATAGTATGGCAGCTGAAATCATATTGTGCTATACATTAAACATTTTTTAACTTAAAATTATATCATGAACTTGTTTGCAAGATATTTATTTTCCCTTTTAAAGCCATAATAGTAATGAATAACCTAGTGTATCTACTTCAGAGAATTGACATGAAGTCCAGATTAGAAAAGATGTGAGGGTCCTTCGTAACTCACTTGTAGAGCACACAAATGAGATTATTATTTACTCTGATCCATATGATTTGAGGCGTCAAAAAGCCCATATTTATTATGCATTTACAGAGCACTCTGCAAATCACTGTGGGGATCCAGAAAAGACTTAACACAGCTCCTGACCCCAGAGAGTTCAGTCTGGTCCAAGGAATGAAGCTAAAATATGAAAACATTAGAGAAAAGCAGAGGGTTAAGCTCTTCTTTTGACTATGAGTAGAACTGAGCCTTAATTATTTAAAAAGAGCTCTCAGATCTTGAATTCCTTCTATCCTTGGCTCTTTCAATTTTAAAATGAGTCTTGCTTCAGAGAATTATTTTTTTCTTACCTCAGACATAATTGTAATTTTACCCCCAATGATGTGATTTGCCAGCTGAATAGTAAATTTCCAGCCCACCTGGAAAAAAAAAAAAAGCAAAAGGAAAGAAAAGGTCTATTTTTGTAAACTCAGATCATTTATAATGATTTGTTTAAATTAAAACTAGTATTTTATAGAGAAAGACCCCTGGACTAAAAAAAAAAAAAAAAAAGAATTATAAAATGAGAAAGCTTCTTAAGATTCTGTTAGTTTATGTTACAGAAAAAAATCTAAACTATTTTTTTTGCCAGAAGCATATAAGGGCTATTTTTACATAATTATGTTACTATGGAAAATTCCCATGTTTGGTTATGTCTGAAAGGTGGAATTAAGAATAGTTTTTATCTTTTTTCTTCTCTTTTTCTACAAATTTTTCTACTATAATATGTATCCTGTTGATAATCTAGAAAAAAGAAAATTACTAAGAACTCATACGCTCAAAGATCAAAAATAACATTGTCAACCAGTTTAAATAAATAAGAAGTGGGAGAATTCAGCTCAAGTAAACAAAACACAGCAATATGATATCTACAGGAAACCAGTGCAATATTTTCCATGAGGGAAAAGTACATACTAAGCTTCCTTGAACTCTACAGAACCTCTCCCCAGATGATTCACTAGCTTTCCTTCAAATTATTTATTTGGTTTCACAGTATGTCAAACAACTGTCAAATTCAGCGGCAGTGTTTTTTCTCTCTCCATGAAGTCTACTGGGAATTCATGCTATCAAAGTTGTCCAAAGTTAAATAACTTCGTCAGAGCCAGGAATTGAATTAACAGACCAAGGGATAGATCTTGGATTAGCTGAGGCTCAGGGATAAATTGGGAAAGGGACCAAGTAGAGAGTTTAGCAAGATGTAGAAAATGCAGGAATAGCATAGGAAAAAAGTTAAATGAAACAGTCAGCAGAAGGAGAAAGAAATGGATTTTCTTAGGGCTCAGCCCAAGGAAGGCACTAGGTTGTTTGTCCATTCATTAATTCAATAAGTATGTATTGTTGGTGGTGATTAGATTACATAAAGAGCAATAGAGTCTTAATTAAAAGCAACATCTTAAGGTTGGTAGAGGAAGATGAGGCAAGGAGGGGAAGAGAAAGTAGTCAAAGATGGGGGAGAAAAGGAGAACCGGGTACCATACCTATACCATACCTAAATTAAAAGTGCTCCAGGAAGTGAGGCATCAACTGTCCAAAGTTGCTTCTGTGGGAAGTCAAATAAGATGAGGACTGAAAAAAAACCCGTTCCTGTTATAAATTGGAGGGTAGTTAGAGAATTTTATTGTCCATTGCTCGTTTGGAGTAGACAGCAGATAGGAGTAGGCAGTGGAATAAGTGGGAGGTGAGAAGAGAGGTGGATATGCAGGGGTCAAAAACTCAAGGCATTTGACTGTGGGGGAAAAGAGAAAAAGAAAGCAGTAGTTAGATGGAAGAGTGTAGCTGAGGAAACAGTTGTTGCTTTTGTTTGTTTTACATCCATTGCTTTTGTTTCAGAGAGGGGAGACTTGAGTGGGTTTCAATGCTGGTGGAAGGGACATGGTTGAAAGGAAGAGGCTGACGCGACCCCATGAATGTAAGCAGCCTTATCTAAAAGTCTAGAACAGGTCCAAACCAGCAATTCAACCAGTTTCAACAAATATATGTTAAGTCCTTATAGGCTAGGAATCAAAACTGAACAAGATAAGTTCCCCGCTTTTTAGAAGCTACAGCTTGATAGCAACTCACAGGAAGAGAATCTATTCAGGGGAAGAGACAGGAAGCCACATAACTAATATGTGTCAAAATAAAATCCAGAAGACAATTACCAGAAGAACAGGACAGACAATACAAGCCCACGAGCCAGTACGAAATCTCCTGAACATTCCCCACACAGGCCGTCCCATTTCATCCTCCAGCCTTCGCCCCTCTTGCTTAAGTTGCCCTTTCTCTTCCGTTCTTCCTTTCAGATCCTGTCTTTTGCCCCTGGTTACTTCACCTCTTTTCCCTGACTATTCCGGCCTCTGTCAGTCTCCTCTGTTTCTGAATTCCTTTACCACTTAACATGTGTACTGCACAGTTCAGCTCTTAACTATTTCTGGGAGGCAGTGTTGTATTAAGGGAAGGAACCCCGACTGCATGGTCCCATGGGTCAAATCCAGCCTGTATCACTCCCTACACGCAGGACCTGAGCAAGTCCTGCATCTAGTTTCTCCATCTCTAGAATGAGCAGGTAAATCTACCTCTGAAGGTCGCTATCAAGAGTACATGAAATATACATATGTGTAACTGATTCACTTTGCTGCACATCTGAAACTAACACAACACTGTAAATTAACTATACTCCAACAAAACTTTAAAAAAAAAAAAAAGAGTACATGAAATAATATTTATCGGGCAACTGAAACAGTCTGGGCTCTTGACCCAGACTGTGAGTGTTAGAATCTGGGTTCTACTGGGGCATCTTGGGCAGGTTAGTTAACCTATCTGGGGTTCAAATTCCTCCTCTATAAAAGGAGTTTCTAACTGCTGCCTACCTCATAGAGTTGTTGAAAGAATGAGGCAGTATCAATAAAGTTCTTAAAACATCACTAGGCATGTAATAAGTACTATGTAAATGTTCGCTGTTATTATTATTTTCTTCCCTGCCATGTATTATTAGACTAAAAAATAGTTTACTTAAAATGTTTGCCACTCACCCTTTAGCAATATTAGCAATACTTCTAGTTTTCAGGTAATTTCATTTCAGTGAGCACAGTGTTTTAATTTTTAAGAAACTTCTGTGTTGTTTTGACTTTTCTGTTTATTGTGTGTATTTAATAATGGCTGTATTATATATGCTTCCCCAATTGTGGTTCAATACTTTAATACTTTAAAACTGCTAAAAGTTCAAGATACAGTTCCAACATGTATATGTGGTGGGTGGGTGAGGGCATCCCCACAGCAATAAGCAATTCTCTGATGCTAGCTGGGTGTCCTACAATTCAACTCAATTCTGGTGCTGTCTGTTCGGAAATTGCATCAGATTCCACAGGTTAAGGACTCAGTCCCACAAGACTGTCCCCCCACCATCCCCACTTCAGAAGTCAGGCCTGTGCTTCTGACCTACTAACTATAGCTTGGAGGTTCCAATGACCCCTACCTTGGGTTCAATTAATTTACTAGAGCGACTCACAAAACTCAGAGAAACAATTTACTTACTAGATTACTGGCTTATTATAAAAGGATATAACTCAGGAACAGCCAGTTAGAAGAAATGCTTACAGAGAAAGGGCATGAGGCATGGCTACGAGCACACCACTCTCCCCAGATCTCCATGTGTTCACCAACCCAGAAGCTTTCCAAACCCTCTCTCTTCTTTTGTGTATTTATGGAGACTTCACTACAGAGGCATGATTGATTAAATCATTGGCCATTGGTGACTGAACTCAGTATCCAGCTCTACTCCTCTGCCTTCCCTGGTGGGAGGTAGGGAGTGGGGCTGGAAGTTCCAACCCTCTAATCACAGGGTAGGTTCTTTGGGCCACCAGCCCCTGTCCTGAGTGGGGAGATGCAAAAGTCACCTCATTAACAGAACAAAAGACATCTTTATCATTCTCATCAGTTAGGAAATTCTAAGGGTTTTAGGAACTCTGTTCTGGAAATAGGAACTAAGATCACATAAGTATTTCTTATTATAAATCACAATATCACAGCCACCATTATCTGCCCAAGCAAATAAAATGTCACAACTCATGAGTCCCTGGAAAGGCCACTTTGGCATCAATCTGATCCCTCTTCTTAGCTTGTACTTATCCTATACATAAAAACAAAGGATTAGAAATAATTAACTAAAATAATAAAGCTATAAATTATGCAAATTACAAAATTTTTAAAAAGTACTCCAATGGAAGTCTTACTCTGAGCAGGCCATTAGCCAATGCACAGAAGAAATAAAAATGATCAACAAACACATTGTAAAAACTTTTTACTTCACTAGTCATCAGAAAACTCACATCAACAGTAAGACTATTTTTTTTTTTTATTGAAGTGTAGTTGATTTACATGTTAGTTACTTTCTGGTGTACAGCAAAGTGCTTCAGTCATATATTTTTTTTCCAGATTCTTTTCCATTACAGTTTATTACCAGATATTGAGTACAGCTCCCTATGCTGTACAATAGGACTTGTTGTTTATCCATTTTATATATAGCAATTTGAATCTGCCAGTCCCAAACTCCTAACTTATCCCTCCAACTCCACCTTTCCCTTTTGGTAACCATAACTTTGTTTTCTAGAAAACTCTATTTTATGTATCAAATTAAAAGAGATTATTTAAAGTATAATATTCAATGTTGGCTGGTAATATAAACTGTTGCCACTTTGAAAAGTAATTTGGCAACATATATCAAGAGCCTTGGCAATGACATGCCTTTTGACTCAATAATTTCACTCCTAGAAATCTGTTCTGGTGAAATGACCATAGATAAGGATAAGTGTTTATGAAGAAGAATATTCATCAAAGATATATTTGCTTCCTTGGTGATTTCATCCACCCTCATATCTATAAATTCTCTCTACACTCTGACTTCCAAATTTATACCTCCAAGTTCAACCTCTTCCTTGAACTCTGGACTCCCCTATCCAACTGCCCACTTGACATCTCCATCTGGGTGTCTAATAGGCATCTCAGACTTAACTGTACAAACTGACCTCCGGCTTCCTGATCTCCCACCACACACCCCCCCAACCCTGCTCTATTCCAGTCTTCAGCTGATGCCACCTCTATCCTTCTGTGGTAGCTTAAGCCAAAAACTTCATAATCTTTGACTCCTCTCCAGTCTGCCAACAAATCCTACTGGCTCTTCGTTCAAAGTATATCAAAATTCTTCTGCTTCTCAGGACCTCCATCACTACCACCCTAGCCCAGGATGCACCATCTCTCTCCTGGATTATCATGATAGCCTCCTAACTGGTCTTCTTGCTTCCGTGTCCCCTGAAGGCTAGTCACGTAGCAGCCCAAGGAAACATTTTAAAAAGCTAATTAGCTTATGTCATTCCCCTGTTCAAATCCTTTAACAGCATCTCATCTCAGAGTAAAAACCAAAGTCTTTACCCGTGTGGTCTTGTATCTGCTGTGGTGTCCTGTTATCGCTCTGACCTCATGCCTCCTTCTTTCCTCTTTGTTTATTCATTTCACTCACTGTACTCCCTACTATTCTCAGGATGCTGCAGGCACAGTTGCACCACAGGGCCTTATTTTGCTGTTCCCTATCCCTGGGGTGCTGATATCCACATGCCTTGCTTCTTACAGCCTTCAAATCTTTGTTCAGATGTTACCTTCTCTTTGAGATCTTACTTGACCCATTATTCAAAATTGCAACATCCTTTTACCCGCACTCTATCCCCTTTATCTGCTTTATTTTTCTCCAGGACTTTTATTACCTTCTAATATGCCATTTAATTTACTTTATTCATTGTCTACCTCTCCCTATTAGATTGTAAGCTCCATGAAGGCAGCAATTTTTTTGTATACTTTATTCACTGTTATTTCACAATGCCTATAATAGTACATGGTACATAGTACATGTTCAATAAACATTTGTTGAATGGATTAACAAATTTACAAGAGCAAAAAAAGGAAATAAAGTCCAACAATAGGAGAACTACTCAACAGCAGCACATTAAAACAATGAAATGTTTATAAACATGGAGTCATGTTTTCAAAGACTTTTAGTACCATAGAAATGTGCAAAATTTAAAACTACCTTGTAACATTATACTTTTTTTAATCTTGAAGGAAATACAGCAAAATCTTAATTTTGGATACCTCTAGGTGATAATTTTACAAGATGTTTCTTGTTACCTTTTTTGTAGTACTTTTTTTATTGCCAAACATTATACATAAATGTTGCTTTTATAAACAGTTTTTTTCCAAAAACCATATAATGGAAATAGGATCATTATCATCACAGCTACTATTTTTTAAGGATGTCACAGACTTTATGTATTGGTGCTAAGTCTTTTCTGTACCTTTGGAAGCAGACAAAATAACAAGGTTTGGAGTCAGATAGGTTAAGATCCTACTTAGCCTCTTTAAGCCTCCATTTGTTCATCTGTGAACTAGGCTAGCACTATCTCCAGAGAACTTCTATATAGATTAAAAGTATATAAAACATTTGGTCCAGTACCTAGCACGTTGTAAGCCTCCGTAATTTGAATATACTATTGCTATTTTTTGTTTTGGTTGCCATTATTATCTCTCATCTGTTTAATGATCTTTAACTGTAATGTGGATAAGACTGTAATATTTACAGATTAAGGAATTTGCCCAAGTTCATATAGCAAGTGAGTGGCAGAGCCAGAATTCCTTCTGTGTCTGCCTAGCTGCAAAGCCAATGCTCTTTCTATCACCCGCTTCTACCTCTACGCCAGGAATAATGATTGCAAAGTTTTATTTTCACTGTGAGTCCCAAAAAGTTTGGTATCAAGTTATCTGTCCTCAGTTGCTTTATTTTTGACACTCTGCTTTGGATGCATGTGTGAACATAAACCATATGTCTTAGAGTTAAATTATCAGGAAAGAACATGTGGTTTTAACTTGTGGACTATTTTCAGTCTAAAATCTCTCTCTTCACTAAGGTCAAGTCATAATGACAAGGGATTGTCACTGGGCTAAAATGCTGGTATATCACTCAGTGATTTAAAATTAACTTTTGGCTTATATACTTTCCAAGTGGAGAGCTTAGTGTTTTTTTAAATTTCTTGAATAATTACAATTAATGCATATTAGCCCACACCCATCATTTTTTTTTATAAATTTATTTATTTAGTTATTTATTTATTTTTGGCTATGTTGGGTCTTCGTTTCTGTGCGAGGGCTTTCTCCAGTTGCGCGAGCGGGGGCCACTCTTCATGGCGGTGCGCGGGCCTCTCACTGTCGCGGCCTCTCCCATTGCGGAGCACAGGCTCCAGACGCGCAGGCTCAGTAGTTGTGGCTCACAGGCCTAGCCGCTCCGCGGCATGTGGGATCTTCCCGGACCGGGGCACGAACCCGTGTCCCCTGCATTGGAAGGCGGATTCCTAACCACTGCGCCACCAGGGAAGCCCCCCACACCCATCATTGATAGAAGTCAATGATCTGTCTGTGAGTAGTAGCATCAACTTCAGAAAGGCCGAGACTCTGCAGTTACTGTCTGTTGGCCTTTGGTTCCAAAATTAATTATTCTCAGGAGAACTTGCAAGGTATAATATAGAGGGTTCTTTTTTCTCCTGATTGAATAATGTGATAATAGTTTAATAGTTATATATACATCTTTAAAGATATATATATGTATATAAAATACTAATTTAATAATCCAGCTCCATTTAACAATCAAATGTAGTCATATATCACTCATTAAACAACCTACACTATTTGCAGTTTGTACCAGACTACCAAATGCTTGGTTCATTGAAATGGTGCTCATTTTCATCCTTATTCAAACCCTTATTCAAAGGAGGTTTTGTTATCTATTCTACATCAAGAAAGCTGAGGCTCAGAGAGGTTAAATAACCTTTCTTAATCAGGATATGATACAGATACAGATTTTAAACCAAAATCTATCTAATTCCAAAGCTTGTTCTCTCTCTAATACACAATCTCAAATTTATTCAAAAAAATATATGTTAGCAAGATCTACTTTTAAAACACAAATAACAATCTAAATTTCTAAGTAAGTGTTATATTAGCAAATTGTTTTTTTCAATAAAAACAGACTACTTTTATTTTCTCTAATTTTCTTCTTCAAATAAGTAATATAAACATCTCTTTTGCAGTGTTGTAGGCGCTCCCGAATTATTCAAGTTAGTACAGTCTTGTTATCATCGTAGTCTGTTATCACACAAAAATTCTTTATTTCCTGTATCAATTAAACATTAGAGCTATATTAATTTTGGCCTCCTCCATCTATTTGTTTGAGGACAAAATGGGACTATACTGCCTTTTGTATAATATACAGTATATGAAAATGGTAAATGCAAATAAAAATAAGAATCTGGGGCTTCCCTGGTGGCGCAGTGGTTGAGAATCTGCCTGCCAATTCAGGGGACACGGGTTCGAGCCCTGGTCTGGGAAGATCCCACATGCCGTGGAGCGACTGGGCCCGTGAGCCACAGCTACTGAGCCTGCGCGTCTGGAGCCTGTGCTCCGCAACAAGAGAGGCCGTGATAGTGAGAGGCCCGCGCGCCGCGATGAATAGTGGCCCCCACTTGCCACGACTAGGGAAAGCCCTCGCACAGAAACGAAGACCCAACACAGCCATTAATTAATTAATTAATTAATTAATTAATTTTTAAAAAATCCCCCAATAATCCATCCCCTTAAAATAAATAAATAAATAAATAAGAATCTGTAGTATTAGAATTACTTGTATTACAAGGAGAGAGTATTGATATTTTACTTCACATGTAATTATTATTTTTAAAGTTAGTAAACATTTAAGTAGTTTCAAGAAGCATTTTGAAAAAGCATTCAGGATAAATTCATTATAAATTATTAAAGGAAAATGGACAAGTTTTGGAGTTGAGAGTACAGCCGTGCTCTTCCAAAATACAACTTTAAAGTCACTGCCAGTACCTGCCGCTTCCAATATGGCACTTACTATTGCTGTGACGTAGCAATTACATCAGCTTTGAGAAAGCCACGTAATTTCCCAGCATTACTTTTCTTCCCAAAACAGCATCCAGTGCTGTTGGGAGACACTTTTCTCAGAGGCATGTTTCTGCCCTTGTAGACAGTCTGAAGTGACAGGAGTCTGGGACCAGAGATGAGGCAGATGCCTTCTTCACGGCTCTGGTCCCACTCCGCTGCTTCTCACGTGCTCACACCTGTACCAGGCAACATGTACACAGCTTTTGTTTTCACACTTCACCTCCAGCCCTGAGGAGAAGTCCAGGAGTGGGCTTGGCTGCCTGACACTTTTTTCCAAAAGTCACTGAAAAGTGATTAAGCCCCAAATCTCAAAGCTGAAAGGAAGCAAATTCTCCCTTTCAGGCTCTAACAAATCATCCCCTACATGATCTCTCTCACAAATTCTCAGGCGCCCTCACGCCTTACAGGCTGTCTCAAAAGTAAACCTTCACACCAAGCAAAAGAAATTGCAAACAGACTGGGGGGAATTTGGATTACAATTTATTTTTCAGCTCCATGTATGATAACTGAATAATTTACTCTGTCTTAGTGAACGGGGTTTAAAAACTTCAGATGGATCAAGATTGTCAAAAGGGACATGTCAACCTACATAAAAGGCAAGCATAAAATTGTTCAAAAGATGAGTTCATTCGGGAATAGCAGAGGAATACAGGCGAGTCCGTTGATGGTTTGGGGTAGGCTGTATTTATGGGCAGAGAATGTTAAGAGGGGAGAGTTCAATTAGAGACTTAAAATCAAAACCAAAGCAAGACCAGCTTTGAAAATTTCCCGAGCAGACAAAACCAGTGCAGTCATACAAAGCTCTTTCAGCTTATTTTGTGAGACCACCTGACCTAGATCAGTTCTTGTTCATGCCTCTGGAAACCATAAGTAAAGCTTCCCAAGGGTAAATATGAGGCAACCCCTGACCAATTCCCTGTCATTAAAGAGAATTCCAATATTAGCAGTTTTCTATAAATTGGGCATTTACAGGGAAATGTGTCTTTCAGTCCTTAAGTTTTGTCTTCCTGAGGGCACATGCAGGAGATGTTCCATTTTATAGCCGATTTAGATTGAAATTCTTTCACAGACCATAGATTGGTATAGAAACACTGAAGGCATTCCTTCTCTTGGTTCTCCTCGCATTTAGTACTTTTGGAAAGCCACAGTGAGTAGAAGAAAGGGAATATTTTACCTCACCTCGTGTAGGAGTGAGCTGCCTGCCTCCAGCCCTGGCCAGTCCAGCTCAGCAAGCCTGCCTCGCAGGGCAGGGCCAGCAGCCAGGGAACCAGGCTTGGGACCCTCCCTCCCAACCGGGCATTGCTTCAAAAAAGCCCAGTGCCTTCCCAACCAGGCAAGTACTTCCAGGATCCTTCTGGCTGTCTGTTGCTATCCTGAAGTTAACAATGACTGCCATACTTTGTTCCACAACTACTTTCTAAAGTCTTCCTTTCTACCAATCTGCCTTTTTATATTCTTTTTTGTTGTTGTTAAATCATTTGTGCGTGGCTGGATGTCACTTTTCATTACCTGCTAACTCCATCCCATGCAGAACAAGAGAGGATGTGGGCATGGGGACACTATAAGTATCCACCCTCTTTTTCCATTCACATGTCTTCACACAGTTCAGGGCTTCTCTCTTGCAGTCAGAATTCTGCTTCGGCTCTGATTCATGATAATGTGCTTTTATTCCTAACTATAGTTCTCACATAACCAGGAGCACTTCTTGGCATTATTGACAGCCTTCCAAGAACATATGTATGTGGCTTACTTAAAAGAACAGTCCTAGCTTGTCCAGGAGCTGGCTAGTCTGTCTAGATAGGCAAGAGGCGACAGGGGCCCAACCTTAAAATTTTCCTTGAAGACTACAGATGTCCAGATGGAAAGAATATTTTATAGCCTTGGAGGTGCTATTTGGAAAGGAGGTTTCTAAGGAGGCAGCAAAAGCAACAAGTTTGGAAGTCAATTCAATGATACTTTTAGGTCTGCTAGTAAGCCTTTTCTGTCTGGAGTCCCCTGGGCTGGTTCATTTTATTCTCACTGTTGCCCACCCCTCAGGCATTTGAGAATCGACTTGAAAGTTTGGTTGCAGAGAATATGGGCTCTCAAGTCAGGCAGTCCTGTGTTCTGATAGTAGCTCTGTCATCTACCACCCGCATGACATTGGAGCAGCTTACCTTTATTGGGGTCAGCTTGCTTCTCTATAAAATAGAAATAATAACTCCTACTCCACAGGATTATTAAGAGGACTTAACATTTAGGAGCTTCTTAATGTTAGGAGCCTAACACGGAATAAACGTTTGACACATTAAAATCTCCATTATTTCACGACTCCATATTTAGTGTGCAAACTAGAGAATAATAGAGGGAAAGGGAAGACAATTTTTAGTTGTTAAATTTTGGTGCTTACGGTCAGAATGGCCATCATCAAAAAATCTACAAACAATAAATGCTGGAGAGGGTGTGGAGAAAAGGGAACCCTCTTGCACTGTTGGTGGGAATGTAAATTGATACAGCCACTATGGAGAACAGTATGGAGGTTCCTTAAAAAACTAAAAATAGAACTACCATACGACCCAGCAATCCCACTACTGGGCATATACCCTGAGAAAACCATAATTCAAAAAGAGTCATGTACCAAAATGTTCATTGCAGCTCTATTTACAATAGCCAGGACCTGGAAGCAACCTAGGTGTTCATCAACAGATGAATGGATAAAGAAGATGTAGCACATATATACAATGGAATATTACTCAGCCATAAAAAGAAACGAAACTGAGTCGTTTGTAGTGAGGTGGATGGACCTAGAGCCTGTCATACAGAGTGAAGTAAGTCAGAAAGAGAAAAACAAATACCGTATGCTAACACATATATATGGAATCTAAGAAAAAAAAAATGGTCATGAAGAATCTAGGGGCAAGACAGGAATAAAGACACAGACCTACTAGAGAATGGACCTGAGGATATGGGGAGGGGGAAGGGTAAGCTGTGACAAAGTGAGAGAGTGGCATGGACATATATACACTACCAAACGTAAAATAGATAGCTAGTGGGAAACAGCCACATAGCACAGGGAGATCAGCTCGGTGCTTTGTGACCACCTAGAGAGGTGGGATAGGGAGGGTGGGAGGGAGGGTGACGCAAGAGGGAAGAGATATGGGAACATATGTATATGTATAACTGATTCACTTTGTTATAAAGCAGAAACTAACACACCATTGTAAAGCAATTATACTCCAATAAAGATGTTTAAAAAAAAAATTTGGTGCTTATCAACACTCCTTGGAAAGATCCATCCTGGGAGAAGGAAGAGGGATTGAAGTGACAGAATTCCTTGATTTAACTAGTTCTGCCCAGGCTGCTTGACACTCTCAGAAATGACCTGTGAGGGGAGACCTGCCGTCCTCCATGAAAGCATGCACTCTTCTGAACCTTTGGATCTCTCAATCTGCTTGTGATTTTGTTTGTTGTTATTATACCTAATCCTTACTAATGCAGCATGCTCTGTTAGCATGTGCTTATCTCTGATAAATCACAAATAATAACCCACTTTCTTCATACATTTTTAATCACTGTCACTTACCTGACCTTGAATAATACTACTGGATTTTTTTAATGTTTCCTATGAAATTTTAGAAAAGTGTTTTAAAAAATTCTAAGAACAAAAATTGCACAACACAGAGAGAAATACATGACATTTCCCTTTCACAGTAACAGGCATGAAAATACGGGGACTTAACCCAATCATGACAATACTTCTTTTATGAGCACAAACACCAAAATTTAGACATCCAAAGACATACACACCTTTTCCCCCATCTTTTCATGGAAGAAAATATTATTAAATTTCAGCACTCCAGGAAATTAGAAAAAGGAGAAGCCTTAACAAAACCAGGCTTGTGATTAAATTTCTATGTTTAATATTCTAAAATAGAAGTATGACTCTTAATCATTTTTAATACATTTAACTTACTAATGTCAAAATGCCAATGTTTCAGAAAGAGTTTCTGAACCCCGTTCTCTCTTTGATCAAGAAAAAGTATCTACCAAATCCCTTTGTATTTATAAGGACTCAGATTTACTCATGCAAAAAGTAGCATGGGGTAAAAGGGACTTTGGGAGGTCTTCTTGCCACCTGAATGCCCCTAGACAAAAATCTTTAGCCACAGTTTCTAAACATTTTGACTTTCTTCTAAGTAAAATATTAATAACTAAATATAGTGTGTGTGTACAAGATGAAAGCATCTTGTATGTAATTAAATGCCCAACTTTTGCTCTTAGAATTTTAGCATGAACACTTACCAGTTAACAATTCTACATAAACACCATTTTATTGTAGGGATTTGTCTAATTTGCTTAGCCTTTTTTTTGTTCTTTGATGTTTAGCTTTCCAAGTTTTTACTTTTGTTTATCCATGTCCACGCTTTTAATTATTTTTTTCAGGATTGTTTCCAAGAAGTAAAATTTCCATGTTGTTTTTTTAATTCTTTTTTTTTGTTTTAGTTTTTGTTTTAGTTTTGGGCTGCATTGGGTCTTCGTTGCCACACACGGGCTTTCTCTAGTTGCAGAGAGTGGGAGCTACTCTTCGTTGAGGTGCACAAGCTTCTCACTGCAGTGGCTTCTCTTGTTGAGGCACCCGGGCCCTAGAGCATGCAAGCTTCAGTAGTTGTGGTGCGTGGGCTCAGTAGTTGTGGCTCCCTGGCTCTAGAGCGCAAGCTCAGTAGTTGTGACGCACAGGCTTAGTTGCTCCACGGCATGTGGGATCTTCCTGGACCAGAAATCAAATCCATGTCCCCTGCATTGGCAGGCGGATTCTTAACCACTGCATCACCAGGAACGTCCCAAGTTCCTTTTTTTTAATTCTTGATATCTATTGCAAAATTACCTTCCAGAATAAGCTGGTAATAGTTTAAACTCCCATGAGTTTTGCACAGAGAGTTCCCACCTCACTGAGCTCTTGTTAACAATGGGCACTATCTCTTTTTAAAAATATTTTATAGTTGAGACATAGGCTTAAAAATGAAAGCGTTCTTAGATACCATTTGGTGTAACCTTTCATTCAACAGAGAATTTGTCTTCTCAATCCTTTTACTGTAAGTTCCTTGAGGAGAAGGACTCTCTTATCCATCGTTATAATGCCAATACCTACCATACAGTGATACATGATGTTTGTTGAGTTAAAGAGTGAATAAAATAAATAAACATATGATTGAATAGACATCCTTAATAGTCATCTAATTGCCAGATGATTTTTCAGAATTTGCATACTCCCTGAAGTAAATTGTAAATGCTTTTGATGAAGCAAGTATGTTCTTTATTTTAGAAGTAACTTCTCTTAAATGTTACACTGTAATCAGTATATCAGAAAATTCTATTTTAAAATATTATTCTAACATCAAAAATTACCCAATACACATATCTGGGGAAAACTCTAATTCAAAAAAATACATGCACCCATTGTTCATAGCAGCACTATTTACAGTAGCCAAGACATGGAAGCAACCTAAATGTCCATTGACAGATGGACGGATAAAGAAGATGCGGTACATATATACCGTGGAATATTACTCAGGCATAAAAAAGAACAAAACAATGCCATTTGCAGCAACATGGATGGACCTAGAGATTATCGTACTAAGCGAAGTAAGTCAGACAGAGAAAGACAAATACCTTATGACATCACTTATGTGTGGAATCTAAAATATGATACAAATGAACTTACTTCCAAAACAGAAAGAGACTCACAGACATAGAAAACAAACTTATGGTTACCAAAGAGGAAAGGTGGTGGAGGAGGGATAAATTAGGAGTTTGGGATTAGCAGATACAAACTACTATATATAAAATAGATAAACAACAAGGTCCTACTGTATAGCACAGGGAAATACATTCAATATCCTATAATAAATCATAATGGAAAAGAATATGAAAAAGAATATATATATATGTATGTATAACTGAATCAGTTTGCTGTACAACAGAAACTAACACAACATTTTAAATCAACTATACTTCAATTTTTAAAAATTGCCCAATAAACTGTATGTATGTCTTCAGCCGACAAAATACGTATATTGGAGAAACATGTCCTTTCTGACGATTTAGAACGTCATTTTTCAACTGAGTTAACTGTAGCTCAGAGTCTGTAAACACTCACCAGAAATTGGATTGGTAGCTCATGTTCTTTACCAAAGCATGTGCCAAAAATATAGAATTTAGTTTTAGCCTCTTGTTTGCCTACCATTCTTAGTACTATCTCATAATAATTCAAAATGGGTATGCTCATCTCGTTTAAAATCCAGACCACTCTAGAAAAGCTGTGGGAAACTTGTCCTTGAACAGTTTCCAGTTTTGTTTTCTTAGCCAAGCAAAATGCCCTTGGGCTTGCTTTTATTCTTTCTCTTTTACCTCACTTGATAGCAAAGTGACCAACTAATTCTCCAAGTAGTTATCATGAAATCCTCCAAATAAGAATTTCCTTTTGAGTTAAAATTCCCTATTACATTTCAATTCAGTTCTTTGATGCCAGTTGAGTTAATGCTTTTTCTAAGAACCAAGAGAAGGAAACCAAGAGGTATCAGGTTTAACAATATTCCCTCCAAATATGCTTTATTTTCTGTAAGTACAAGTTTGTTTTACATATAATAGAGAGACCTGATGAAAGTTATCATTGAAAAAGCTGTTAATACATTAGTTTAATGTTCACTAAGTTTCTCTGATTCCTCAGTTTTAACAGTATTAGTAAGTGCATTCTTATTAATTCATAAAATGAATAAATGAATTCCTTTGACATGACTTATGTAACATCAATAACAGGATCACTATTTACTCTATGCTTATTACGTGCCAAGCAGTGAGCTAAATGACTCATATTTATTATTTCATTTAGTCCTCTCAATAACGATATACTTCAAGGTATTATTAGCCTCATTTTAGAGATGAGGAAATTGAGACGAGAGAGAGAGACTTGAAAGTACTTGGCCAAGACCACACAGTTCTAGAGACTCAAGCAGGGTCAAAACCTTGTGGTCGCAGTGCTGCAGTGTAACACAAGGCAGTTCAGATCATTGGTGTAAAGCAGGAATGCTGAAATATTTTGTCTGGCATGCAAAACTTGATCAGGAGTCCCCCCTGATGCTGCGCTGAGGCAGGTGAGCAATTCAAGCTCTATCAGAGTGTTTTGGATGCCTAGTAGTGCCAGCCATAAAGGCAGGAAATGAGATGACAGTCTGCCTGCTGAGATCTGCCATCCATGACTAGAAAATGCTGGAGCAAGTGGAAATGAGAGCTCACCGTCTTAGAACGGGACTTCCCTAGAGTGTTGATGCTCTGTGTCCCATTTCTATTCTCCTCATGTTTTGCTCAATGTGAGAAAAGTTGCTGTTGTTTTACAGTCTCTGTAAGTCACAAATATTTTGATGCACTGAATTTGCAGCTGTTCTTCAGGGTCCCTGCTGTGCTTCCTAGGCCCCTGTCTGGGGATATTGTACAGCAGATAACCTGTAGGGCTGGGAAACTGTATCCCACTGGATCATCTTAATGTTGCACTGGCTACTTTATTCCTATGCCCACACAATAGAATGCAGCTATTCAGAGAGTCGGCAGTAATCAAACAGATTCAAAGTGCTGGTTCCATAAAAGAGACGATGTCGTATAAGGAAAGGATCATGGTTTGGAATGTGGAAGCCGGGTTTGATTGTCAACCCTGCCTCTTGGTATATGTGTGACCTAATGCCTTAATTTCTGGACCTCTGTTTTCTCATCTTTGGAAACGGACAAATCATGTTAATATCTATTTCACTAGGTTGCTGTTATGCTCAAGTGAAAGAATGTGGATGCAAATATATTGTAAAATACCAAGAGCTAGGTGCTTTAGTTATTAGAGATTTGTGTAACAGCTAATGTGTAATTTTTTTAATGTCTTTCAGTTTCTTATAAAAAAAATAGCAGTAAAAGTCGTGGTTCAGTGCTTTAACACATTCGCCACAGTCTCAGACTTCTGGCGCTGCCTGAAAACTCAAAGAAGGCACCACTGGTTTATGTCACTTGAAACTCCAGACACTGAACAATAACTAGGGAACATGACTATAATTTGATTTACAGTCTGCAGGCACATGGTTCAGGCTCCCTGCCTCTCTCCTCATACTTACTTAGTACAAATCAAGAGGGAGGGCAAGCAGTTCGAGGCAGGCTCTGAGGATGCTTACCTCCAAGCGACTGGGGAAAGGGAGGCTGCCATGTCTACAGCTGATGTAAAAGGAAGCTAAAAAGTGAAAACTTCAGGGCACTCAATGCCAGGAAAAAACCCCATCTTACTCTTTTAAAATTATTACTGGTTTAATGAGTGGTGTGTGAAGATATTCCTGTGGGTCTTCTCTTTGATGTTTTTTTTCCTCTTTGATTTTCCAAAAGAATGATTAGCTTTTTGGTGTTGTGTTTACTAGAAAGGTTGCACAATGTCAGCCAAGGTACAAAGGGATTTGGATAAAATGAGAAATAAACAGAAGTCCCACTTGCATTAAGTGATACCATTAAATAGCATGGCTCTGTAGTAAAGCTGAAGGAAGCAATTATATCACTCTACCTGAGTGTTCAAAGTAATGGGACAGTCACTTGCCCCAGAAGTATGAAGAATATCCTCTCCTCATCTTTTGTAGGCTGATTCTCCTCTCAGACTTTGTGTTGTCATTCTTGGTTTCTCTCTTGACCCCTCCCCCCTCTTCTCCTCATACTCCGTGGCAGCTCCAAGCCCAGACATCAGTCTCCTCGATCCTGGGGTCCTCTCTACTTGGATGTCCCATGGACAGTTTAACACAGTCCATCCAAGACTGAATTTACAATCTCTGCCCTTCCCCAACCCTGCTTCTACCCTACATCCTTACCTCAAAAAATGTTAATACCATCTCCTAAGGAGCCTTAGTCACTCTAGGCCACCCTCTAATCAGTGACCAAGTTCTCATCATCCTAATCCCTAGGTATCTCTTTGGGTTGGCCCCTCCTCTTTATTCCTACTGCTACAGCTATCATTTAGGCCCTCCACCCACTCCCTTTCCTTCTTGCTGGCATTTCTACAATAAGCTACCAATTTCCCTTTTTCCAACCCAATCCCTTCCAGACAATAAGCACATGCTTCATGGGTGACATGTATGATCATGTCACTCGACTGCTTAAAATCCTTCATTGCTTTCCTGTTACCTCTTGAATAAAATGGGGATTCCTTAGCCTGAACTTAGGACTACTCTACCACGTTCCTTTCTGACTCTGCTGAAATACTAGTTGTTCCTTAAGTGGGGAATACAGTTTTATACCTCTGTGCTTTTGTAAAAGATGCTACTTTGCACACCTTTTACCCTTGGAGAATTCCTACTCATTCTTTAAGACTTAACTTGAATGTCACAATCTCTATGAAACTTTCCTCCTCTGTTTCTCTAACAACTTGTGAATACCTCCTCCTTGATAACACTTATGTTGTTTTATTATTTTTTTTTTTGTAAAAATTATGAAACAGCTTTATTCAACACAGCCAATGAAAGTATCAGAAATCTGCAAGGTAGTTCAATAGAAGTTACCCAAAGTGAAACACAGAGGGGAAAAACAGGGAAAATCAAACAAACAAAAAGTCCACAGAACTGAGCATATCAAATAATCTAACATACATGTTACTTGAATCCCAAAAGAGGAAGGAAAGAGAATAGGGCAAAACAATTTAAATTTAATTTAAATTGAAGAAATAATTTTCCAAAAATTAATGATGGACACCAAACCACAGATGCAAGAAGCTCAGAGAACACCAAGCAGTGTAAATACAAAAACAAACATAACGTCTAAGCATATAATAATCAAGCTGCTGCAAACAAGAGATGAAAAGAAAATCTTGAAGGCAGCCAGAGAATAAAAGACACGTTGTATACAGAGGAACAAAGATAAGAATCACAACACACTTCTTGTCAGAAAACTTAGAAGCCAGAAGATAATGAAGTTACATCTTCAAAGTGCTGAAACGAAAATAAAAAGGTCAACAAAGAATTCTGCACCCAGTGAAAATACCTTTCAAAAATGAAGAAATGAAGAATTCCTCAGACAAATAAAAATTGAGAGAATTCATTGCCAGCAGACCTACAATTCAAGAAAAGTTAAAGGAAAACTTATTTTTTCTCATTTTTTAATTACTTGAAAAGAAAACTGTCTAAAGTAAAATCAGGGAATTCGCCGGCTGTCCAGTGGTTAGGACTCTGCGCCTTCACTGCCAAGGGCCCGGGTTCAGTCGGGGAACTCAGATCCCACAAGCCGCGTGGCACGGCCAAAAATAAATAAATAAATAAATAAAGTAAAATCAATAGGTGTGTAATTTGTGTTTGTAGCATATTTAAAAAGTAAAATGTACAGCAATGTAAATTGTAAAATGTAGGAGCATAAAAGATGAAAGGTAGGAATATACGATCCTAAGAGCCTTACACTACCCGTGAAACAGCATAATAGTGTTTGAAGGTGTCTGATTAATTAAAGGTGTATACTAAAACAAGATTGCATTGATGAAGAAACCAGGGAGAAGTCATCATATGAACTGAAGTGAGTGTATGTGAAAAAGTATGCAAAACTGAGGAAGCTCTCCAGGGAGGATAATGGAGCTGCAAAGGCTACAAGGACTAAGGTTGATGCAACTAAAGTGACAGAAGTACATAGACTCTCTAGACTGAGGGGAGGCTTAGATATCTTAGGACAGCAAGCTGCCATAGGTTTGAACAGAGAAGAGGTACAATAAACAGTGTTTGAGGCGGGTTATTATTCCAGCTGCTCATCTGGATGGGGGACATGCTTTCACAGGCTTGGGAAGTCTGGGCAAAAACACACCACAGCAGGCACAAGAGAGAACACACTGCACTCATTCTGTAAAATCATGTTTCTTAATTTTGCTCCCCAGTCCTAACCACTAATGCAGCATTGTCCCACGGTCCTGTGGTGCAAGCATGTCATGTGCCTTTTGACCTTGGTGGGTCTAGGGTGATCCAGCATGAGAAGGACCAGTGATTAAGTAGGAGGGATCAGTGTATGGCAGAGATCCCTAGCTCTGGGCGAGCCCTGGCAGGAAGCTTCAGACTGTCTCCCTGTGCGTAAGTGCCCCCCTTGCAATATGGATGCAGTTGGCATCTTTGGCACCTCCTCTGGAGACCTGCTCACTGTGATTTGCAGAGTGCTTTAATCACCATCATTATCACAGACCCCTGAAAGGGAGAAGCTTCAGGTTTCTTGCTTCCTTTCTCTGCTGACAGCAGGTAACAAGACGATTATTTGTCCTCTGGATTTATGAGTCCGACAGATTAGCATCAGAGATTCCTGAGGGCTGTACTCTGCACACTCTTAAAGGGCCATTTAGGGTCCTTTGTTTCTAGGGATTCAAATAATCTTCATGGTGGCAGTAAGAGACCTGCAAATGCAGTAAGTTTGAGGATGGATGAACATGTTCTATGTCCTGAATTTATGATTTAGTTAGTGGTTTCCTTAACTCCGTGACCAGTACACGTGGGCTGAGGCAGGTATATCCGTCTTTAAAGAATAGGCAAGATGTCCAAGTTGAAGTTTGAAAAGAAAATAAATGTTGGGGCAGAAACAAGGGAGACAGTAGACTTTGTGGATAGTGCTGTTTGCTCCCCATGTTTTTGTAGCATGGCATTTTTCAGATTATAACTTGTACATGACAAGAACCTAAAACTCATAAATAACTGATCTGGGTCAGTGTTTAAAGTATGCATTTCACACAGGCCTTGAAAGCCAAAGGAGTCTAAAACATATTTGACTATCCCCTGTGGGTTTTCTGTTTCTGTAGCATGTCAACAGCTTGCAGGGTTCCAAGGACCTAATAATTATTAATGATAGCATCCTGAAGGTTCGCACTGAGCCCACAGAGTAAAGAGTGTTGGAAACTGTTCAGAAGGCGTGCACTGGATAGGCCAGCTGACATGTGATGGCTGCCAGGTGCAGCTCCTATTGGGCATCTTCCCCAGCAGGGCTGGGGTGGTGAAAAGAACTGCTGAGAACATTATACAGTGCTGTATGTCAATTATATCTCAATAAAACCCGGAGGAAGAAAAAAAAAAAGGAACTGCTGTGGACACCACACATCAACCCTGGAGGCTGGAAGGAAAGTGCAGTAACACGCAAAACCCGAGCCTAGAGCTCTCAGGGCTTCACTTCATCATAACAGCTCACTTTAAAAAAAAATTTTTTTTTTAATTGTAATTGATTTACAATGTTTCAGGTGCAATGAATCAGCAAAGTGATTCAGTTTTACATATACATATATTCTTTTTCAGATTTTTGTCCATTATAGGTTATTACAAGATATTGAATATAGTTCCTTGTGCTATACAGTGGGTCCTTGTTTATCTATTTTATATACAGTGGTGAGTATCTGTTAAACCCAAATTCCCAGTTTATCTGTTCCCCACCCCCTTTCCCCTTTGGTAACCATATACTTAAGAGCTCTCGTTTAAGAGCACTTGCCGAGCATCTGATACTGTACTAAGCACTTCACAGCCAGTCCTCCCAAATCCCCATGCCGTTGTGAGCAGTATTGTTATCCCTGGCTTTACACACTAGAAACTAAGGTTTAGAGAAGGTACATGACTGCCTAAGGTCACAGAACTAGTAAGTGCGAGAGCAGGTCTAGCACCAGTGACAACTCCAGAGCCTGCGTTTCCAGCCATTTGGGCTCTACCCTCTCCCACCTGTATGTATCTGGAGGATGTTCATTTAGCTTCTCAAATAGTTGCTATGTATAACACACTGTGTTAAACCCCAATGGAAAATTGTGAGCACACGTCTTCATTTAGTCAACATGCATGTATTGATCACCTCTGCTGTCCCAGGCACTGTGCTAAGCACGGGGCACAGACACGGTTAAGACATGACCCTTCCCTCAAGGAACGCACTAACTGGTGGTGGGGACAGACAGGTAACCCCACAGTACTGAGTAGCAAGTACTGTCAAGATAGAAGTGTGCCACAGAGACTGGGCCCTCTAAGAAGGTCAGGGAAAATCTCCAAGAGGAGGTGTCTCTGAGCTGAGCCATGAAGGAAAATAGGAGTTAGCTGGGCGAAGAGTGGAGACCAAGGCAGTCTAGGCAGAGAGAGCATGGAGGCAAAAGCATGGCATGGTCAGGAAACAGCAGCTTTATTGTGACTGGAATTTAGACCAAGGAGGGGACGTGGAAGAGGTGAAACTAAAATCTTAACTTCACTTTTCAATTTAATACTATTAATGCTTTAAGGTTCAAGTCCTCTCGGAACATTAATAAAGAAAATTCTCTCTTTCTTAAACAAGAGATTCCGTTTAGCCCAGATTCCAGTTGTCCCTTTATTTCTTCAACCAATATTTAACTCCAGGCGAGTTTGTGCAAGGCACCGTGCTCAGCACCAGAGGCTGCAAAGAACAATCCAGAGTCCCTGCTTTCAAAGACATCGTGCACAGGAGGGTGAGACAGACACACAAACAGGCGGTTCTAAAATATGTCTTTACTGAGTCCTCAACAGGATTACTTCAGAGGTTTGCTTAACAGAATTCTGAAATAGGAATTCTGAACCATCCTTCTTCAGCTCATAAACAAAAGTCCATAAACTTTTGGGGTTCCCAGGTAACTCTATCTCATTACCAATATTCTCCTATCGTTATCACCTAGACCACTCAGCATTCCCTATTGTATTCAGCTAAACTCTAGAAAATACTATTATCCAAAAGTAACTACCATCTTATTAAGGAAAATAAATTCCATGTTGATGTGGACACAATCCTACTGAGAACGCTAGAAAGTGTTAAAATAAGCAAGTAATAGTTTAATGAGAAAAAAACTTAAACCCAATTATTAACTTTCAGGGACTGCTCGCCAGGCCTCCCTCACCATGTACACATGGCGCCTTCCCCCACCCCTTAGTGCAGGGCGATGCTGTTCAGGTTGAAGGCCATTGCCACACTGCCTGGGTTTCTCAGGCAGCAGTTTTCACCCAGCAGTTCCTCTGTGAACTTTTGTAAAACAGATTTTCAAGCATTCCTTTCATTAAGAATTTTTTTTTTGCATGAAGATGATATTAAGACCTTTCAATGTTTTCCCCCATAAATTAGATGAACCAATTCCTCTTAAATTTTATTGTAAGACCGATTTCCTAATCCTTTAGTTATTCTTCTGTCTGTGCTTAGAAATTGTGCACAAAATGTAAGACTGGAGAGAATGATGGCAATGACTATTTGATTTCAATATTGCTATCTCGGGCTTCCTTGGTGGCGCAGTGGTTGGGAGTCTGCCTGCCAATGCAGGGGACACGGGTTCGAGCCCTGGTCTGGGAGGATCCCACATGCCACGGAGCAACTGGGCCCATGAGCCACAATTACTGAGCCTGCGCGTCTGGAGCCTGTGCTCCGCAACAAGAGAGGCTGCGATGGTGAGAGGCCCGCGCACCGTGATGAAGAGTGGTCCCCACTTGCCGCAACTAGAGAAAGCTCTCGCACAGAAACGAAGACTCAACACAGTCATAAATAAATAAATAAATAAATAAAAGAACGTGAATTTCTAAAAAAAAAAAAAAATATTGCTATCCCTTCTAAGAGCTTACAACACAGTTTTTATATGTTTTGATTCTAGCTTATGCCACCAACCATCTGTGGGCTCTTGAGCAAGTCATTCACATTTTGGAGCCTCAGTTTCTTCAACTGTTAACCAAGAGTTAACATTGGATACTAGATGTTCTCTAAGGGATCTTCTAGCCCCCAAACCCTACATGGTATGATGTTATTGTTAACAGTAACAGTCACACTTCTGCAGCCAGTATCACAGGATTCTTGAGGTACCTGTCATCTGGAACCTAAATTTGACTAAGTTTATTGCTAAAAGTAACCTCTTGTGCAGACAACTCACTGATAAGGCTAATAAAAGAAATGCAAAGAGAATGAATGAATATGTTCATCAGTTTGACTGCCATAACTAAATTAAGCTTACCCCTAAACACAATTTAGTACCATATGAGAAAAACCATTATTATGATAAATATCAACAGCATGATTTTAAAAAATCATGATGAGTTTATGAATAGATTCCTCAAAAAGACATTTAATAGAAATGTACATCTGCCTGGATTTTTTGAAAAGTAAAAATTTAAGCATAAAATGATTCTTTCGTAATAAGATTTACTTAAAATTAAGAGTCACTATACTTAACAAAGACATATTTCAGACATTTCCAAACAAAACAAGAGTTCACTTTCTTGTACTTGAGCTTTCTGCATTATTCGATTCCTGCCATTGTAATAAGTTCAAAAGAGGGGGATCAATAGAGAAATAAAGAGAGGACAAATATCACCATTGCAAACTATTCATAACTAGAAAATCCAGGGTACTAAACTAAAAGCTATGTATTAGTCTGCTTGGGTTGCTGTAACAAAATACCACAGATCATGTGGCTTTAACAACAGAAATTCATTTTCTCACAGTTTTGGAGACTAGAAGTTCAAGATCAGGGTGACATCAGGCTTGGTTTCTTTTGAGACTTCTGTTTCTGGCTTTTAGAGGGCTTCCTTCTCTTTGTGTCTTCACGTGGCAGAGAGAGAGAAGCTCTGACGTCTCTTCCTCTTCTCATAAGGACACTACTTCTATCAGATGAGGTCCCCACCCTTATGACCTCATTTAACCTTAGTTACTTCCCTAAAGGCCCTGTCTCCAAATACAGTCACACTGGGGGTTAGGGCCTCAACATATGTCTTCAGGGGGAGGACAAAATGTAGTCTACAACAAGCTGTTAGAAAATTTAGTAGGAGGATTGGTTCAAGATGACAGAGTAGAAGGATGTGCGCTCACTCCTTCTTGCAAGAACACTGGAATCACAACTAACTGCTGAACAACCATCAACAGGAAGACACTGGAACTCACCAAAAAAGATACCCCATATCTAAAGACAAAGGAGAAGCCACAGTGAGATGGTAGGAGGGGTGCAATCACAATAAAATAAAATCCCGTAACCGCTGGGTGGGTCACTCACGACCTGGAGAACACTTATACCACAGAAGTCCACCCACTGGCGTGAAGGTTCTGAGCTCCACGTCAGGTTTCCCCACCTGGGGGTCTGGCAATGGAAGGAGGAATCCCCAGAGAATCAGACTTTGAAGGCCAGGGGGATTTGATTGCAGGACTTCAACAGGACTGGTGGAAACAGAGACTCCACTCTTGGAGGGCACACACAAAGTAGTGTGCACATCAGGACCCAGGGGAAGGAGCAGTGACCCCATAGGAGACTGAACCAGACCTACCTGCTAATGTTGGAGGGTCTTCTGCAGAGGCAGGGCATGGCTGTGTCTCACCATGGGGACAAGGACACTGGCAGCAGCAGTTCTGGGAAGTACTCATGGGCATGAGCCCTCCTGGAGTCCACCATTAGCCCCACCAAAGAGCCTGTAGGCTCCAGTGTTGGGTCACCTCAGGCCAAACAACCAACAGGGAAGGAACCCAGCCCCACCCATCAGCAGACAAGCAGATTAAAGTTTTACTGAGCTCTATGCTCCAGGGCAACACCCAGCTCTACCCACCACCAGTCCCTCCCACCAAGAAGCTTGCACAAGCCTCTTAGATGGCCTTATCCACCAGAGGGCAGACAGCAGAAGCAAGAAGAACTACAGTCCTGCAGCCTGCAGAATGAAAACCACAATCACAGAAAGATAGACAAAATAAAAAGGCAGAGGATTATATCCCAGATAAAGGAACAAGATAAAACCCCAGAAAAACAACTAAATGAAGTGGAGATAGGCAACCTTTCAGAAAAAGAATTCATAATAATGATAGTGAAGATGATCCAGGACATGGGAAATAGAATGGATGCAAAGATTGAGAAGATGCAAGAAATGATTAACAAAGACCTAGAAGAATTAAAGAACAAACAAACAGAGATGAACAATACAATTATTGAAATGAAAAATACACTAGAAGGAATCAATAGCAGAATAACTGAGGCAGAAGAACAGATAAGTGACCCGGAAGACACAATGGTGGAAATCACAGCCACAGAACAGAATAAAGAAAAAAGAATGAAAAGAAATGAAGACAGCCTAAGAGACCTCTGAGACAACATTAAACGTGCCAACATTCGCACTATAGGGGTCCCAGAAGGAGAAGAGGGAGAGGAAAGATCCGAGAAAATATTTGAAAAGATTATAGTCGAAAACTTCCCTAACATGGGAAAGGAAATAGCCACCACCCAAGTCCAGGCAGCACAGAGAGTCCCAGGCAGGATAAACCCAAGGAGAAACAGGCCGAGACACATAGTAATCAAACTGACAAAAATTAAAGGCATAGAAAATTTAGTAAAGGGACTGGTCAAAAACTGAGAAATAATAAAGAAAAAAGGGTTCCCACTTACTGTATCAATGAAAATAACAAATATCTGCTACTTAAGCTAATATGGCATTCTCCAACACTGAGCAGATAAAATTGCCAAGCCTTAATGGGAGAAATAAAGAACAACTTGAGTGAAAGCCAACATATACCTTGCTCCTGACTGTAATATTTAAGAAGACTCAAAGTTCAAATCCAATCAAAATATCAAAATGTAATGTCAAAATATACAGAACTTAATAAAATGATTGAAAAGTGCAAAATATAGATGTATGTTAAATCAAGTATTTTTAAATGGTGATAATGCTCTGTGGAATGAACAGTTGTCAATACAAAGAAAAATCAATGCAACTCAAACTTTATACCATAGGCTACAGTAAGCTCCAGTTGAACAAAACAGCCAAATATATGAGTTTTTCAGAAAAAAATGCAGTGGTATAATTGCTCCAAGCCTGAAAGTAAATATATTTGCTTTTACTTTTGGACCAACATAAGAAATAATAAGTAAATGAATTTTATTATTAAAATATTTACACTATGTTATACTAGAGATATAATGAAACCAACATGAATGTGATAGTTATATTCACATCTAAACTTCACATTTAAAGAAAGCTAAAAGCACAATAACAAGCCTGTATTTACAGATGGATATGAATAAATATCATTTAGGAAAAAAATGTTCACACTTGGCTGGTAATCAAGGAAATATTGATTAACCAAAATGTGCAGTGCCACCTCACAACTATTTAAATTACCAAAAATAATGAAGTTCTACATTGACAGAGCTGTAGTGTGTACTAATACATTTCAGGCAGCCATGTAAGTTTTATACAATCATTATGAAAAAATAGTTGAAACTATGTAACACGATCTTTCAAAATGACCCTATCATTTTATGTAGCAATATTACTAGGACTATGTGATGATAATTATAGCTACTACACTGACTGAGAACTTACTTGAGTAAGCACTGCACCAGACACTTTATAGATATGATTTCCCATCCTTACTAAAATACTCCAGGTGGATATTGCTGACTGTGCTTTAAAGATGAGGAAACTGAGATCCAGAAAGGTTAAATAAATCAGAGAGGTCAGAGAGGTTCAGATTTTGGTTTACCCAAGTTCTTTCTACCACACCATGCTGCCTCTGAAGGAATGCAAAAGAAAAATAGGAAAAGAAAAAGAGAAAACAAAGGAAAGGGGAAGGGAAAGAGAAGAAAAAGGAAGAAAAGAAATAGGAAACTTCTTTCGACTAGTCTGTTTGACTCTTAAGGGAAACTAGAAATAGCCAATGCCCAACGATAGCTATGGAAGCCAATTCAAAGTGTAGAACAACATCAATCAAACTGAGCACACCCCTTTTATGAAGTAATTCTTCTAAAAGTATGTAATGATGGCACTAATAATAATACAAAATTGATGAACAGCAGGACTATGGATTATTCAGTAGTCATGGAGTGAGAGGAAGTATAGATTAGTGGAAATGAATTGCGTGGGTGTAGGTCTGTCCCTTACTAGGTGTTGAACAGTAAGGTTAAACTCTTAAACTCGGTGTTCCTTAATTTCCTCATGTGTAAAATGAGGAGAAATTAATGCCTACTTCATAGAGATGTTAGTGGGCTGAATGAGTGGATAAATGTTGAGCACCAAGAACGGTACCTGATCTGTGTGTGACAGTAGAAATGATTGCAAAATGTGATAACACATTAAATATATGTTTTTCAAAATGCCAAGAAAACACTATGTGAACACATTCAGAAGGGTCATAAAGGCAAAGAAATATTTGCAGTTTTAGGTCGAAAAGCTCCATATTTATCTTTCTATAACATTTGAAAAATGAAATTTTTTAAATTAACTTTAACTTGCAAAGGCAGTGTTTTGCCAAGGACTTGTACATAATGTAAATATGAAATCAAACAGTAATTCTCTGAGAGGATTACAGATAATACACACATTCAGGAATCCATAATGACTATCACCATTTTATCCCCCTTCCTTAACAACTGTTTATGCAAAAAATGTTGGCACTTCACATATTCCTGTAAAAGGCAACCAGTCAAGAAATGGAACTCGGAATCCTTTAATGACCTATTTAATGCCACATAATTCAGAAGAGAAAATAAAGTCTAGTGGCTGCTTAATAAACAGAGGTAATTTGAAGCCTAACTAGGTAAAGTTTGGTCCAAATATCCATTATTAGGAGTCAGATAGAGGGGAACAAAAACAGAAGCACATACTTGCACATTGTAAAATCTCAGTTTAGTTTTATGAAAACAGAATATCCAAAATATCATGACAGAAGAGCTAAACTGCCCTGTCCTGAGCATCTCCCCCACTTCATAGTAATCTATTAACAGATTTTGGTGAATATACTCTTTATTCCTGGTACTAATAATGCACATTATTAAAATGCTGTAATACACAAGTCAATTCATATTACAATAAAACTACTCTAAATATTTGTTGTTTTGTAATTTATGCTGTATTAATTTTATTATTTATAAATGAGATTAAATTTGGTTCAGCATTATGCCCTATGTTTTACATGGTATAACTATTATTTATTCCATTTTAAATCCTTAGGTAAACTATCTATATAGCCATAAAAGGAAATCATAAAATTTAATATCCAATTGTAAATAATATTTTTAATCAGAGGTAAGACAACCATTACTACATTTAATCCTGCTTTTAAGTAACTAATTAAAAATGGCTTTTATTTCCAATTTTTACCTTTAAGTAAAGATTTGAGTCAGATTAAGAATGGTTAGTTGACGTACTCATGTTTATTTCCTCTCCATCTCAAGAGTCCAGTAAAGTGATGAGGAAGGATTTTTTTAATGTACAAAGTACAAGGACAATGATAACAGGAGAGGCCATCCATGACTAAGAAAGTCCAATAAATTTTTGTAAGACAGAAGGCAGGAGGGATACAAGTGACTGATTTAACAGGAAGGAAGGAAGTCACAGTTTAAATTGTATAAAAGGAGGTTATGAACAAGAAAAAGCAAGGCCTTGGAGAGGTTCAGGATTTGGATGTACCAGGTATGGCAGAACATAAAGATAAGCTCAGCACCAAATACAGACATTTATTGAAAAAGAGTTGTCTCCTCCCACCTGATTCCCATGAACAGAACATGGTTACCCATGCTCCTCCCCCTAGGAGAAATTCTGAGAGCTCTTCTCCACAGAAATAAACCAGGAAAAACTCAAGATGAAACACACCAAGCATATTAGTTTGCTAGGGCTGCCATAACAAAGTACCACAGACTGGGCAGCTTAAACAACAGAAATTTATTTTCTCATAGGTCTGGAGGCTTAGACATCTGAGATCAAAGTGTCCACAGGCTTGGTTTCTTCTGAGACCTCTCTCTCTTTGGCTTGCAGATGGCCGTCTTCTCCCTGGGTTTTCACATGGTCTTCCCTCTGTGTCATCTGTGTCCTAATCTCCTCTTATAAGGACCAGCCATACTGGATTAGGGCCCACCTGTATGACCTCATTTTAATGTGATTACCTCTTTAAAGACCCTATCTCTAAATGCAGTCGCATTCTGAGGTACTGAGGATGAGGACTTCAATATATGAATTTGGGGAGACACAAGTCAGCCCATAACACCTAGTACAGCAGCCAAGGTGAGATATAGGCTGAAAGTGGATTGAGAGCCTGGCCACAAGGTCGTTAGACCACGGCCCCTTGCCCTGCCCTGTGCACTGCGTCAGTGGTCAAGACCCTCTCCTCTGGCTAGAGATCAGTCACACCTCTCGAGAGAAACTAATGGGCCCCAATGAAGGATATTCTAACATTTGAGAGGTCTCTTGGCAAAATGGCCTAGCTCATGAATATGCCAACCATACCAGGGGAGAAGTGGGGGAGGGATATATTGGGAGATTTGGACTGACATATACACACTACTATTTATAAAATAGATAACTAATAAGGACCTACTGTATAGCACAGGAACTATACTCAATACTCTGTAATGACCTATATGGGAAAAGAATCTAAAAGAGTGGATATATGTATATGTATAACTGATTCACTTTGCTGTACAGCAGAAAGTAACACAACATTGTAAATCAACTATACTCCAATAAAAATTTTTTTAAAAATACTCCGACCAAAAAAGAATTTTGAGGAGAGTTTCCAGCATGAAAGCAGATGCAGTATAAACAACAGAAAATAATGAATCTGGAAGAAATGGAGACATGCAGGAAATGAGAGAAAACATTAATAATATTCTAGTTACGTCTTCAGAGCAATAGGAGAAAATAGTGTCACCACAGGACAGGAGCAAGATGCATAAGAAAGCATTAATTATTTAAAGGAAAAGTGATCTAATATTATTGAGAGATCACAACAATAAAGAGTGCAAAGAGGTGTGAGAGATAAATCCTAAAACTGATAAATCATGAAATAGCAGTATAACTATATTATTCATAATTGCAATAACTTCCAGAAGAAACATCTAAAATAAAAATGTGTTTCACCTGCAAGAAAAAGTAGAGTGCTCCTTTTCACTAAGCCTTACAATAACATATTCTTTTTCTTTTTAACTGTGTGGATGTACTGTTTTGGTTTAATTATTTTTAAGTTTAAAAAAAGATTTGGGGACTTCCCTGGTGGCGCAGGGGTTAAGAACCTGCCTGCCAATTGGGAGATTGGGATTGACATATATACACTAATATGTATAAAATGGATAACTGATAAGAACCTGCTGTATAAAAAAATAAACAAAATTTTAAAATTAAAAAATTTTTTTTAAATTTTAAAAAATTTAAAAAAAACCTGCCTACCAATGCAAGGGACGCGGGTTCGAGCCCTGGTCTGGGAAGATCCCACCTGCCATGGAGCAACTAAGCCAGTGCGCCTCAACTACTGATCCTGTGCTCTACAGCCCGCGAGCCACAACTACTGAAGCCTGCGTGCCACAACTACTGAAGCCTGCACACCTAGAGCCCGTGCTTCACGACAAGAGAAGCCACCCGCTCACCACAACGAAGAGTAACCCTGGCTCACCGCAACTAGAAACAAAGCCCGTGTGCAGCAACGAAGACCCAACACAGCCAAAAATAAATAAATTTAAAAAAAAAAAGATTTGGAATAGTCATAACCTTGCTTAATAGAATAGCTGTGTTCCTGGCAATACATGTAGATTAATTTTTATAAATCAATCAATGTTAGTTATCTCCGAGCCCTTTTAGTGAAGCCCAATCAATTATTTTAGGCTCTGTGAAGGAATATAGGATCTGTAAGACAGTCCATTCCTTCCATGAGTCTGTGGTTTATTCAAAATGACAACACTGTAAGACAGCATTCCCAGTACTAAATAAAAGTAATGGATTGGAAAGCCTCAGGACTTCAGAGAAGAGATGGTCTGACATGGCCTTCAGCTCACGGAGAAGGAAGGCAGGAGTCGAGCAGTGGGAAGAAGCAGGCAGTGAGCGGAGGGGTGCCGAGGCCTTTCCCAAGGGCATGACAGGAGGCAAGTGGGAGCAAAGGCAAGCAGCTCAGATGTGATGGTGAGGCGGATAGTATATTAGTTTGCTAGGGCCGCCGTAACAAAATACCACAGAACGGGTGGCTTCCACAACAGAAATTTATTTTCCCACAGTTCTGGAGGCCAGAAGTCCAAGATCAGGGTGTCAGTGGGTTTGGTTTCTTCTGAGACCTCTCTCTAAGTGGAAGATAGCCACCTTCTTGCTTTTTTCTCACATGGTCTTCCCTCTGTCTGTGTTGTCTGTGTCCAAACCTCCTTTGCTTATAAAGACATCCGTGATATTGGATTAGAGCCCATCCTAACGACCCCATTTTTATTGCTTACCTCTTTAAAGGCCCTATCTCCCCAAACAGTCACAGTCTAAGGTATTGAAGGTCAGGGCTCCAATATTTGCATTTGGGGGACACAATTAGCCCATACCAGTAGTAAACCAGCTTGGCAGCAACGTTAAGATTTGTATATTTTTTAAATATTTATTTTTATTTATTTATTTGGCTGCGTCGGGTCTTAGTTGCAGCACGCAGGATCTTCGTTGAGGCATGCGGGGTCTTTCGTTGCAACATGCGGACTCTCTAGCTGTGGCACACGGGCACCAGAGTGCGCAGGCTCAATAGTTGTGGATCACAGGCTTAGCTGTCCCGCAGCATGTGGGATCTTAGTTCCCTGACCAGCGATCAAACTTGTGTCCCCTGCATTGGAAGGCGAATTCTTAACCACTGGACCACCAGGGAAGTCCCAAATTTTGTATTTTAATGGGAATAATTCTGAAGGAGCAATCTGGAGAGGCCATGCCAAGTGTGGACTTTATTTCATAGGAAATAACATGTCCCTGAACATTTTTGAGCAAGACGTAGGCAAGATCAGCCTGGTGGTGGTATGTGGGATGCTACGATCAGGAGACCAGACCAGAGGTCGGCGAAGAATTAAGCAGTTATTGCAATATTCCAGTTAGGGGGTGAGAGTGATTTTAACTGTAACAATGGCTGTGGCAATGGAAAGGAAAGATATTAGAATATTACAGATGGAAAAGCTTAGAGATTCACAATATTTACACCTCCAAGGAACTTTGAAAATTATTTTTATAGCATAGGGAACTAGATTCAATATCCTGTGATAAACTAATGGAAAAAATATGAAAAAGAATGTGTGTGTAAAAATTACACAACATTGTAAATCAACTATACTTCAATAAAATAAATTTTAAAGAAATAAAATTAATTTATCCTGTCACTGGAAATTTCTAGAATGTCATTACAACCAATCAGAGCATTTGACTAGCATGAGCTAACTACTGTTACTTTACCAAGTTAACAAGGGCAAGCAAATAAACTCAAGGTGTTAGTTGGCTTTTTGAGAATTTTTGTGAATAAAAGTACAACCTTCATTAGGTATTCTGAAATACAAAATACCTAGAAAAGTAACTTGTGGATGCTTATCACTGCTTTCTGAAACCCCAGGGAGACTCGCAAGTTGGAAACTACTGACTGGACCCAGACTGTCTCCATTTATAGGTAAAGAAATGTAACCAGACACATCCCAAATCACACTTCAAGTTTATTAGAAAAATGGAGCCAGAATGAGCCTCTTGTATCTTGTTCAAAATCAGTTACATTCTGCTGAGAATTAGCAGGACCTGCTGTGTCTGCCTAGTTGCACTTTTAGGGAACAATCAAGTTGCTTGAAAAGTAAATAATAATCCCCTCATTTATCTTTTGCTTAAGACTAGATTTTCCATCATTAAATGTTTGCTTAAAGCAAGATAAACCATTATTTCTGGGTTAAAATTGGCTGCTAAAACCACCACCTGGATACTTTTTCTAACACTGATTTCCAAGCTACTTATTTTCTGATTATCCTGCCATTTTAAACAAGAACAAGCATTACTGATTCTTCATCCGTTCTGACCTAATGGCACATTAACAATCACATTGTTTAAAAGTTCCATTGTCATATGCATAAATAAATGGGGCCTTAACAGGCACAAGGTTTGAATCCCTTATTCCACTCCATGACGTTTTTCATCTTCCATAACTCTGCCCACAGACTATCACAAGGGCTGGGCATTCATTGCTTCTTCCGACCAGCCTCAAAGATCTCCGTGGTGATGTCTATATTTTATGGCATAAGTCAAGCTGCTAGATTAGCAGATGGTTGTTATTAAAGGGGAGGAAAAGTGAATCAGAGATGCCCTGTCCCTGTTATATGCTACATTTAGGGAGAAAATTACACTGTGTATTCTCTTCTGGATGATCACCACCCCTATCATTTGCTCTCTTGTTCGTTCCCTCTCTCTCCCTCTCTCTCCCTCTCTCTCTCTCTCTCTCTCTCACTCTCTCTCTCTCTCTCTCTCTCTCTCACTCTCTCTCTCTCTGTCTGTAAGCTGTTCTCAGCATTCAGGTACAGCCTTTGCTGCCAAATCTTTAGTGTCTCAGAGTAACCCAAAATCCATGTAGAATATTCTGCATCTTACCTTTCTTTTTTCACAGTAAGCATTCCTCATGTATGGGAAACTGATAATTTAGAATGAAATGTGGGAGAAATACTTTTAAATCTTGTCAGCTACATAACACCTGACATTTAAGAGAACTCATGCACTACTGAAAACAAAGTGTGGGAAGGATGAGATCTATTTTAATAAAAAGAAGAAGAAGGTTGATCAGAGCCTTGAGCTTTCTCCTCTTGGCCTCAAGGAGAATGGCCAAGTAGCAAGACGTTTTTGGTGGGGTGACCAGAAGAGTTGCTGTTTCAATAGACAGGCTGAGTCCCAGACCACAGATTAAGGAAGCAAATTCAGAATATCAGAGAATATGGCAGAAAGTAGACATGAGCTGGAGGATTGGAAGGAAAAGGAGCTAGCTCGGGGAATGAGAACTATCCTGTCTGGAAAATAGAAGGCTCAGTGATAACCGAATAGCATAATTAAGGATGTGTAAAGCTTATGGCATTGATTACAGTAACTGACTTCTTTGACTAAACCAAAGCCTGAGTTGCAATGGACTGTATTTGGAGGCCTGCCATGTATTTAAGCTAGATAGCCTAAGGATGATTTTCTGATGTCCAGAGGGACACTGTAGAATTATTTTGATGTGATGCAGTATTGGTGAAAGTCAAGACCACATCCTCCTGAGAGAAGAAAATGGCGGAGATGGGGAAGGAATGGTAATGTTCAATTTTGAAACATGTGGGAAAGATATTTGCAAATTCTTGTTCCAAATGCTGGGAAAGAAATTGGATGAATCTATGGCTACCACAAGAAGAATTTCTGGGCCTCACTGATACGAAAGAAGAAAGGAGAAAAAGTGGCATTATCTGGGGTACAGAGATTGCCTGGTGCAGCAGAAATGCTGAATTATGTAAAGTACAGAAAAGTGACTGGAGGACGCAGTGAGAAGGGAGAAGGCTACAGAAAAGAGGAAGATAGAGGAAATGAATACAATTTTACCTTTTTAAAGAAACTGATAAAGTGATTAATGTGGAATTGGGGAGGTAAAATAATTGCAAATTATTACTATTTTAACAATTGTCATTATTTTGAAACCACAGTTCCTCTAAACTTCTTCTTTAAAAGAGGATGATTTACATGGCAGGCAGACCTCAAACATGGGTCTTTGTGAATTCGAGTGAGAATTGGGCCTCAGTTGGACACTCAAGGTCTGATATAACCCTGTGATTCTGTGGTTTGGGGAAGAATCACCAGTTATAAAGGATAGTTAGCTGTTTGAAAGGACACTTGCAGAATATTAAGAAGTGCATTCTGCTCTTGTCTGAATATCATACCCGGTTACAATCAGTTATGCTTAGTTTCACAAAAAACTTCTTTGATATAACGTGATCTCCAATAGGGTGAAATGCCTAGAACATGCACTCATCTATAGTTATTCATAACCTCATTATCTGTCGTAGTTTATAAAACAGAGATGTGAAAGTTTTGACCAGAGCACGTTTCACTATATGAAACTTGTATTTTGCCAGACTGCTGTATGTGTCTTGAGGGGCTCATTACCACTGTCATTAAACAGTTGATAAAACTGTAACACTGGACACTTAGGTGAGCGTGTAGAGCCCAGAATTTGTGAAGCTAACAACCAACTTCTACACAGAATGACAAATCCAGATCACTCATAAAGAGTAAAAGAAAAAATATCAATGGGAATAAACACTGAACCAGAGAGATGATCAAAATCACCAACCCATCCAAAAAAGAAGGCCTTTATTCCAGTTTTGAAAGAATGTAAGAAATAAAAACAAACCCCAAAATGTTTTTTAAAAATTCATAAATAAGATTTCTGTTCTATTTACTTTATATCCATTTTACAGCATGACTTCTTGGTTTAAAAGTGAGGAAATTCTAAGAAAGCTAAGATTAAAAAAAGGCAGAGTGAAGCCTTACTAAGAATACTTTAAAAGTACATGTTCAATCCCTTTAGAAGAACAATAGATTATTTTTATCTGTGTATTTTAAAGAAGTTCTAGAAATTTGTGGTTAATCATTATTTGTATATTGACTTGAAAGCTGCATTATCAAAATTTGTATATGAATAGTACATGGGCATGTTTTGTCTTGGGTTGGATTCTGCAGCAGCAGAGCTTCTGAGAGGGTCTGTTGAGGGATTGCTCTCAGAAGACACCTGTCATGGAGTGAGGGGAACCGGGGAAGGCAGGGAAAGAAGGCAGATACAAATTAAAAATTTCAGGAGCAGTCCAGACTCAGCCTGATCTCACCAGCAGCTCTGTACAGAGAATTGCACAGAGATGGCCCAGGGGATAGGGGGCTGCTTCCAGGCAGCACCTGTCAGCCAAGAGCAGTCCTCCAGAACAGGGTCTGGGGGTAAGCTGTTAGAAGCCAATACTCTCAGCAGCTGGGGAGGGGTTTACCAACCTGGTATATATATTGGTCTCTCTCAGGACCTTCGTCAAATCAAAACATCCTCAGGCTGTTGATGTGGCCCAGTGTCTGTCCATAGCAGATGCTCAATTAATAGCTAATGGGTGGGTAAATAAATGGATAGATGCTACAGGAAAGACACCGAAAACCAGATAATAAAAAATAGATAATAATAATAACTAGCATTTATATAACATTTGCCATGTGCAGACACTATGCATGGATTATTTTTGTGAGGTAGGAACTGTTATTACCCCCCTTTTACACCTGCAGAAACTGAGATGATGTGTTTTCCAGAGTCACATAGCTGGTGTGATATCAGAGCTCACACTCTTAACCTCTTCATTATACCAAATGCTCAGAAATGAGGAAGGTGGAATAGAGTAAAACAAATACTGAAGACCACTGACCCTGGGTCATTTATAGCTTCACAGAGTGGCTTCGTTTTCCTTGTAAAAGATGGAACTACCAGCTGCGCCTCCCTCCTTCTAAAAGGCCGGGCATATCAACTCCAAGATGGTTCTTGAATAAAATAAGAAATTTTAGAATCCTTGGAACATGCAGAGTGGTTGAAATATCTAGAAGATTCCCAGTCTTTTTGTCTCTGCTATGTGATAGATTAACCACTGAATAAGCACATATACAATTATACCTTCTAAATAGGTTGTTTAGGTTTAGGCCTGGCTGCAGTTAAAAATATACCATGAATTGGGCTTCCCTGGTGGCGCAGTGGTTGAGAATCTGCCTGCCAATGCAGGGGACACGGGTTCGAGCCCTGGTCTGGGAAGATCCCACATGCCGCGGAGAAACTGGGCCCGTGAGCCACAATTACTGAGCCTGCGCGTCTGGAGCCTGTGCTCTGCAACAAGAGAGGCCGCGATGATGAAAGGCCCGCGAACCCCGATGAAGAGTGGCCCCCACTTGCCACAGCTAGAGAAAGCCCTCGCACAGAAACGAAGACTCAACACAGCCATAAATAAATAAATTTAAAAAAAAATCACGTTGGTAATTTAAAAAAAAAATACCATGAACACTATTAGACGGCCTGAGATTAAAATGGATGTTAATTATTTTTCAGTATTCCTCCAAGGAGCAAGTGTCCAGACTTAAACTCTCATGAAATCTTATGGGGGAAATCATCAAACACATTTGGGGCCGTGCTAATGAGTGGCATTGCTCTTCTTCAGGGTAATTACTGGTTTGCTCTGTGCCGTTTATAAGCTAAGCGACTTAAAGTTTAAGCCACATCCCTCTGTAATTCACTTGACATGTTAAAGAAAAACTTAAAATAACACATTTTAAATGAATACTAATATTATCTTAAAGTGAGATAAGTATCTGGCTACTTACAAATCTTTAAAAATTATGTATCTGAATTTTAAATAGAGAACTCGTATTGCCTTCTCTTCAGTGTGTGCTCAGGGGATTATGTTTAACCCCCTCGGCTGTCGTCCAGCTGTGTTCACTGCGACCAGGGAAACGCAGAACCTGAATCTGCACACTCATAATCATGATTCTCACTCTCCTGACAAGACCGCTAAGTAGGTCATGATTTTATGCCAAAAGGAAATGGCCTTTTAGTGGTCAAAGGACTGTTTTTTATACTCCGTGGAAACCTGTTCTGGTGCTAGTATTAACGTCATTGCTGTGTTTCTCATTCCAAATTTATCACTTTGCCCTCAATCTTCCATTTTTGCCTTTCCTACCAGGAAATAGTGATGGGACTTCTTTTTAAATATTTTAAAATTCAGGAAATCATTTTATGTTACAGTTATTCCCAGCTTTCGGGGTAAACACAGAAATGTAGCCTAGTTCTTAGGGCATGATTTTTATGATACCTTATACTTCTTTTTGAGACAGAACCGTTGAGATCACAATCCATTTATTTATTCATTTATTCACTTGAAGAACGTTTGGTCCAAAAAAGATTGTGGAAAAGTGAAAGTGAGGCACAGATTGGGGTGATTTGTTGCTATTGTGGCTTTTATTTCCTCTATCAATGTTATAATGATATTTATAAAATAAATGTAAGCCAGGGAGATTTTTATTGATTTTTTAAAATTTTTATAGGCGTATAGTTGATTTACAACCAGGGAGATTTTTAAAAAGCAGAAGCAATGATGAGACCTAAGAAGTTGTCAGAAAGAGATGTAAATCATTTTGGACTTAAAAGAATTTATCCCATTTTAAATGCTTCCAGGAAATGTGATTCTACATAGACAACCATTTGCTACTCCCTAGTATAGTAATAGGTAACACTTTTTGAGATTTACTATGTGCCAAGCTCTACAGTAATAATGGATTCTCTTACTTAACCCTTTTAGCAGTCCACAACCATGTGATGTAGGCACTATGGCTATCACCTTTCTATGGATGAGGAAAGAGGCTTAGAGAATCACAAAGTCACACAACTAGTAATGGTAGGGCTAGGATTTGAATCCAGGTGATCTAGCTTAAGAGTCTTTCTCTACACCTTATCATTTCCCTTGAGGGTTACCTGTGGTCAAAGCAAAACAATGAATTATTATTGACATTATTGAGAAACCTAATTCTCCAACCAGATAAAGAATTGTGTAGATCTGGCTGCGTGTTTTCTGATTCCTAAATTGTTGTCACATAAAGAAGAATATCTTTATTAGATCTGGGGCAGCCACAAACCCAGACAAGAATATTTATGGGTCCTAAATATTTGGGACTCAAATGCCCTCATCTCCTCTGACACTTTCTCTAATCCTCAAATCCCATCTACCCACACATCCTTCTTAATCCCCCTTTCCTCTCTGAGACCAATTAATCCTCCTTTCTCCTCTGATCTCCCATGTACATTTCTCTATAGCTCTGTGACTGCCTTTATTCTATATTAATGTTAGGGTTCAAGTGAATGTCCCCTCACTGGACAATGAATTCTTCAAGGGCAAGAGTATTATTTTACCGAGCACTGAACCTCCAAAGCATGGCATATAGTAGGTGCACAGATATGTTTTTAATGAATAAATTAATACAAGTTTCCACACACTCAATAGTGTCATTTTCTCACTTACCTTTAATGGAGAGGACATTCATAACAGGCGAAAATGCAGTCTTCTTTATTCTACTATGTGATACTGGAGTAAAACATCTTTGCATACCACACCCACAGCACATGTTAGGTACTCAAATATTTGTTGAGTAAATGAAAACCATCTATGAGAACCTTCCAATAGCTTGCAAGAGGTCTTGCAGGATGTGATAAATTTCCTAAATATCCTACAAAGTCACTTCATCATTTTGTAAAAGCTGATATATTTGCCTTTGCTTTTGTGTAATCAAAGCTGCCTTATTCTATGAGCCTAAAGGTTGCATTTGAAATTGACATTAGTTTTGGTTTTCTCAGGCTCAGCTTTTTGTCCTGAGGCTCTTAACAGATTCTCATTGGCTTTGGTCTCCACTGGCACGTCCCATGTGTACCATGTGGAATGCTGTCTATAAAGTTTTGGAGAAGTCTGTTTCTTTGCAAATACTATGCACCTGTTATACCTTAGGTAAGCTTACCAGTTCCCAGCCGCTTTAGGAGGAAGTTCACCATGTCCACGATGGCAGAGATAAATCATAAAGAGAAGCAGACTTGGCTGGAGACAGCACAGAGGCTAATCACTTTTCAGAGGCTATGCTCATTTCATCTTTGAGGGAAGTCACACCTTCATAGAACAGAATCTCTCATTGCTGATATCTACGGGAGGCTAGACAGGATTTCTTCTAGGGTCTCAAGTGTATCTGAAAATGAAAAAGAGGAATAATTAAACAAAAATTAGCCTCAAACAAACAAAAATGATGGAGAAGGTGAAGCAGGACACACATGGACAAGTTTCCATGGGATGAGATAGAGGCATGTTCTGCATCTGTATCCCCTTTTTCACTCATCTTCATCCTCTCTAGCCACCCACCTCAGCTACTGCCTGAAAGATCTATCAATACCATACTTACCTAAGAGAATCAACCCAGGGCTACACATGATTTGAATTTGCTGAGTGCAAGATTGGTTGAGTGATATGTGGCCAATGGAATTTCTAGATGACCCACTTCAAAATTCAACAAATAAAATATAGATATTGCTTATGGATGACAAGTAATCTCTTTTTCTACATGTTGCTTCTAGTCAAAGGTCTAATGACTTTAGCAGAGGAATGTGAAGAGTAACCATCCTTTTAGTTGAGTCAGCTAAAACCACATAAAGTCAGCATCAGAAGAATTTATAGGGATTTTTTATCCACTTACACATTAATTCCTCTCCTGTCCATGGACCTAAATATAAATCCTATTATTATAAATCTGATTTCCATTCTCATAATTTTATTTTTCTTTCTTGCTTCATTTATATTTTTCCTAAAACTTGGAACAAAATAGCTGAATTATCCAAAGGGCCCAATGGCTATTAAATTGTTAAATAATCCTCCATTCTTTTTTTTTAATTACTTTTTACCATCAAACCATAGCCATCTTGTTAATAAGTTAATTACTCTGAAACAAAGACCAGATTGTTTTTTGGGGAACTTGGTACTCACCACATTATCACAAAGTACTAAACCTGGGATTAGTGCATAAAGGAAAAAATGAGGATGGTTGTTTAAATGGCTCTGAAGTTGGAAATGACCTTAAAACTAAAAATAGAGGGGAAAAATATGTATACACACTACCATGTATAAAATTGCTAGCTAGCGGGAACCTGCTTTATAGCACAGGGAGCTCAGCTCAGTGCTCTGTGGTGACCTAGATGGGTGGGATGGTGAGATGGGTGGGAGGGAGGTCCAAGAGGGAGGAGATATATGTATACATATAGCTGATTCACTCCGTTGCACAGCAGAAACTAACACAACATTGTAAAGCAACTACACTCCAATTAAAAAAAGAAAAAAAGAAATGAATGTGGGATAACTAACTGCATAGGATTTATTCTTCACAGACCTAAGTAGCTTAGTCCTTAAGAGCACACGTGTAGTATAGTAAGACAAAAGTAAGACACACCAGAGTTCATACCCAAGCCCTGTTCTGCACCAGTTTTGACCTTAAATAAGTATTACCTTTCTGAGCTAACTATTTCCTTGGGAGAGTGACACCTCGGGTTGTTCTGGGTGTTATTGAGATGTTTACAAAGTGCTTCGCCTATTGCCTGGCAGATAGTAAGTGCTTAATAAATGGTAACTACTGTTATGCCCATGAACTCATCTGTCACCTTCCTGTGGACACAGCCCAGCACACCGTTAGTACATGCACATGCCCAGGGATTTCTGGTAGAGGAAGCAGCTACCAGATCAAAAACCCCAAGAAAGCTGTCAAATAACTTCAGGAAGCAAGAAGGTCCATCACCACCCAATCCCTTCTCAGAAGGTGAATCCCAAAATTTTAAGGCAAAGCCATCCTCATTTTCTTCAAAGAAACTGTGGCTTTCATACCTTTATTCCTTGTCACTGAAAGAAATGCCCTTCCTTTCCTTTCTTCATTTCACTTAGTCTCACTTGTTCAGACTTTGACTCATGGATCAGCTTCTCCAGGAAGCCTTCTCTGACCCTCCCCTAACCCCACACTGCCCACCTGCACAGTCCCAGCCCCCAGGACACCCCATGTACACCCCATCAAGGCCCTTCTTGCATGGAACTGTTATTAACGATTTACTTATCAGTTTCTCAACATAGACCTTAAACTCCATAAGGGCAAAGGCACTGCCATATTTGACTGAATTAAATTAAATTATTTCCTCAAAGTCATATTTATAATACTTCTTGTCGATGTCTCCAACAAGGGGAAACATTAGCACGATTCTTCGAAGAGCTATTTTATTATTCAGAACAATTGCTGGCTACTCCAATAAAATCTGTTTTCATCAGTGTTAAATGCCATCCTAAAGAAATTTGTATAGAGAGACAATCTCTCAGTACTGGTAACATAGAAAGTGTGTATTAACTAAAAAGGAATTTGATTTAAAATCCTAACTCTTTTTCTGCTTGTAAGCAATATGTTTCATCCTAAGGTCCCGTGTTGACATTGCAAGATACATTTCCCTTTGTTTTTCCTTTTCTGAGCTGATCTCTTTGATTCCACTTGATCTCCACTAAATCTCCCAGGTAATTATGAACTGGCCACATTTGGCTAGGGTTGTTAAAGTCAACACCGCTGTTGAGATATTTTTAAAAATAAAAGAATGAAGCATCTCAACTGGGGGAAAAAAAAGGAAAGGAAAAAATTAGTGAAAGAAAGAATGAGCCTGATCTTCCTGAGGCCTAAATTAGCCCCTAGTCACACATCTGGCGCTTTGGCAGCAAGTGGTTTTTTCAGGCTTCCAGGGTACCACTTAGGGCTCTACAGAGGAGACACTTGAGCACTAGAGAGAACGGAGCCTGTAATTATGAAAGGTACCAAATGTCACACGAGGCTGAAATTTGACTTCTGAGGCTCTTAACTAGTTTTAGTTTGGATGATTTCTTGGCAGAGGTTTAAATCTTTATGCCAGCACCTTGTAGTTTTATAAAGTCTCAAATTGCTGGAATGCTGGGAGGAGAGGGAAAAAAGAGAAAATAGGAAGGGAAAGGGTATTTTAATTAATTGAATTTTCTGGTTAATTGAGTCTGACAAGTACTTGTTGTCTAACTGCTGGGCTCAGCACCCTGCTAGGTGCGGTAGAGGAAATATAGGAACCATGTGATGTGATTCTTGTCTACAGTGAGTATATCTTGCCTATTTTCCTCCATTTTCTTCTTGTAACTTTTCTTTATCAAATCTTTTCAAAGTATTTTAATCCTTGTTTGTGCCTTAATAATTACAGAATACCTAACATGATTTAATCTTCTTTTCATGTACTTTCAGTACCCAGCGCATATCTGGGACAAAGTAGGTGCTCGATAAATCTTTACTGAGTTGAATTGCATCTTGTAGATCCATCCTGATCCTAAGACATATTCTAAAACTTTTCTTATCTGACAAAATCCACTGTATCAACCTATTTGCTGGGCTGCAGATCTATTTCTTTAATTAACTTCTGAGTGAGAAGCAACGCATCATTTAGTAGTATCATCTTAAAAATATATTAAATCCGTTCACATGTACTAAAATAAGGGGTTTTTTCAGCTACACCTCCATTAGACTAATTACAGGTTCGATCTCTGGCTGGGGAACTAAGATCCTGCAAGCCACGTGGTGCGCCCCCCAAAAAAATTAGTTCCCTGGCCTAGTGGTTAGGATTCCGTGGTTTCACTGACAAGAGCCCGGGTTCAATCCCCAGTCAGGGAACTGATGCCACAAGCCTCAACGCAAGGCCAAAAAGAATAAAAAGGATATCTGTGCCTTTTATATATATGCTTTCTGTGGCAACTTAATTTTACTTTACTTTTTTTTCCAGCTTGAGATAGAATTGACATATTACATTGTATAAGTTTCAGATATACAATGAGATGATTTGATACACATTTATGTTGTGAAAAGATTCCCACGATAAGGTTGTTAACACACCCATCACCTCACATGATTACAGTGTGTGTGTGTGTGTGTGTGTGTGTGTTGTGAGAACATTTAAGATCTACTCTCTGAGCAACTTTCTAGTGTATGATACAGTATTGTTGACTATAGTCACCATGTTGAATATTGGATCCACAGAATTTATTCACCTTATAATGGAAATCTGTACCCTTTGACTGACATCTCCGCATTTCCTCCACCCCTTAGGCCCTGGCAACCACCATTCTACTCTCTTGTTTCTGGATTTTGGCTTTTTTTTAAGATGCCACATGGAGCAACTTAACCTGAAAATTGTCCTCTCATAGTGCCAACAGATCCATGAGCAAAATATTGAGCACTTGATATCGGTTCATTATCTGGACATTGCTCAGTCTGAGGATGTCTGCTCTAGGGCTCTACTTTAGCCTGCAAAGTATTAAAACTCAGCTACTGTAGCCACATACCCTTCGGCTCAAAAACTGTTCCAGACCCAGTTTCCACCACCAACTTGGATTCTTTATTCTTTGACTCTTCCCAGCAACCTTCTGCAAGTCCTGAGACCTAGTCTCTCCCCTCTTATTGCAGGCGGTCTGGCTTTGGATCCACCATCCCCTAATGAGACAACCAGAGTAAGGAGCTCTGGGAAAGGAGTCTGGAACATTGCCCCCCAGTCAGGGGCAGGGCTGAAGCCCTGGCTGGGACGTGAGGAGGAGCAGCTGAGCCAAGGCTGTGCCTCGGGTGCGGGTGGAGAGGGAACCCCTGGGGCAAAACCAGAGCAGCCTCTACAGGAAGTGCTAGACAGAAAATGGACCCCGACCAGAAATCTACTCTCCAACCCCAGAGAGGCTCTTAGAAGGAGGGTACGCCTACTCTTTCTTTGATTACTGAGGAAGGATTGAGTGGTAATGAGAGGAGAAAAACAGAATCCACGCTAGATGACTTCAGTCCTCTTAAGAAACTAAAGGGCAGGGTTGTTTAAGTTGTAGAGGCTACTGGGGAAGGTACAACTAGAGTCAACAGTAGACAAAGAGGATGGAGAAGCAATAGCCAGCTTCCCTGTGAAACTGATAACTTTAAGCTAAAGACCGCGAGAGAGAGCTCTATTTGCAGTTGGGACATCTTCCGCCTCTTGCGGTCAGCTTTGCCTGTCCTTGCTCCTTCCGATGCTCCTGGCCAGCCTGCAGAGAGGTTCTTCTGCCAACAGACACATCCATCTGGCAGGGTACGCATATTATACAGAGAAATAAAATCACTTAGTATGGCCTCAAAATGGAAAACAAGATCAAGAATATTTGAGTCTATTGCATCTGGACCTGGCTTGGCTTGGTTTCAGTCTGTCCTGATTGTACTTACTCCTTTAGGGCTTTAACTCTCGTTTGTTCTGCAAGAGCCCAGCTAAGATCTATGGCTGCCCCATGGAGCTGAGAGCTGATCCTGACAGCCTTGGCAGTTCAGTGTAGACAGATGTGGATTCGGATCCTTGTTCCACCACCTACATGATTTGGCTTTCCCAGACAGAATGCTGTCCCTACCCGCCCCACCCCCAACCAAATCTACTTCGATGCTTCTCTTCAAATTTTGTGTTTAATTATGAAGCTTTAGAAACACAGTTCTGCAGAATAATATAAACTGTGATTACTCCATCGCTCATAACTACAGATTTCACTCCCGGGACCACAAGTTTTTTAATGATCACTATTTTAGTGCAAACTCCAATTTTTGTTGGAGGAAAACAAAGTACTGTAAAGAGGACACCAACCAATCAATTCTTTAGAAGGAAGTCTCGAGACATATAAAAGAAAAGATTTGAAGGGCCAGTGTTTTGCATGTTGAAGGATCTCCAGTAGCAAATGATGAAAACCATTTGGTAGAGAGCATACTTAATTGAAATCCCTTGCAGGAAACCAGGGAGAAGTAAAATGTTGAAGAAGCTGGTATGATGCTCAGAGAATGATACTTATGGGATATATAAAACTGAGACAATACTAATAACAGAGCCAATTTATTTCCTTTTCAAATATTGAAGCAGAGAAAATATAGAAGACAGAGCTAAGTTTAATGAAAGTGGAATCTAGAAAGACTGAACTGTTATCCTCCCTTTCGAGTCCTTTTAGGATATTTTATACACCTAACATTCCCAGCTAGCAGAGCTAAGAATACAGAATGCCTTGTCTCTATGGAGAAGATCTGGGCAGCCTCTTGCAGTCTGAAAATCAGAGCCAAAAGAAAACAAACAAGAACTCATTTCTGCCATTAAAATTGCAAATCGTCATTGTTGCTTTCTCCTCAGATGGTGCCTAATTCTGCTCAATCTACTATAATTTCCTTTCCTAACCTAGATATATTTTGTATGATTTTGAAAGCTGTTACAACATTTGTTATTCAACTTAAAACATGTTGTGAGTGAACTGGGGAATTTGGTAAGCATCTCATTTTGAAATTTCCAATTGACTTCCCCAGCCCTCTTACATTAAATGACATAAAACAAATCATTGCAGACCGTGTCCTCTGCGAGTTCTTTCCCTCAGAATAAGAAAAGAGGTTTGTTAAGATTGCTAGATATTAAATTACAATCACCAAAAAGATAAAGGGCCCACCTAATCACAGAATTTCAGAGCTGGGAACAACCTCGGACATCATCTGGCCTAGTTGCATACAGTTACATCTGCCCCCAAAGCTTGTTTCTGACCCACGAGATCTATAGAAACTGTTATTTCTAGACCCTTCATCACCCTATACCTATGCTACCCCTGCAGTATTATCACTTCTACTATCTTTTGTATTTTGACGTTTACAACACGGGTTCTTGCAGGTCAAAATCAGAGAGAGAGAGAGAGAAAGAGAGAGAAGGTAGGAAGGAAGGAAGGAAGAAAGGAAGGAAGGAAGGAAGGAAGGAAGGAAAGGAGGGAGGGAGGGAGGGAGAAAGGAAAGGAAGGAGATCATTGCTACTTGAGTTTCCAAACACTATTTAGAAACCCAAAAACTGAGAATGCTTTGGTGTAGACGAGGGTTTCTCAACTTCAGCACTACTGACATTTTAGACTGGATAATTCTCCATTGTGAGAGGGCTGTCCTGTGTACTGTAAGATAGTTAGCAACGTCCCTAGACAGTAGCTTCCCCCCTCCCAGTTGTGACAACCAAAAATATCTACCAGCATTGCCAAATATTGGGGCAGGGGCAGGAGGGGTGGACAAAATTATTCCTGGTTGAGAACCATGGATGTGTATGGTTTGTGCAAAAACAAATAGTAAGTAAAAAGTCTGATGATTGAAAAGCCGGTTCTCCACTCACCATACACACAACCTCTCCAACACTGAATGTTACCATTTTGTAAAGATCTTTGTCCATTAAGTGGCAGTTGTCCTGATAGTACTCAATCAGAATGCTCTCCAAGGTCCATATGCCACATAATTTGCCAAACTACTAGAGACAAGAGTCCCATGCTAGTCCTGGAGCTGTCAAAGTGGGATGTTACAGAAAATAAGGATGTCTAGGTTAAATTCTGTGGTCTTGATGCAAGAGTGAGTGGGCTTCAACAACATCTGTATAATCCCAGAGTTGAGTTGGCTGTGTGGGTGTCATCTTCCTTCCTTGGGGCTCCTTGTTCATAGTCCAATCACTTAAGAGTGGTCAGTTGAAGAATCTACCTAGGACATAGTAGATACTCAGCAAATATTTGTTGAGTGCTTTCATGAATGATGTTTTACTTTTTGCATTTTGCCTTTTGGATTGGACAATTAAGTACTTTTAGTCTGCCAGAGCTAAACATATCCTTGTTCAAATCAATTGGAGGATAGAATATCTCCTAGAAAATCTCAAAGTCAGTTGTATTCCTTATTACACAATCCCCAAGTTTAAAAAAAAAAAAAAGTGTATGCGTGTGTGTGTATGTGTGTGTAGCGTACACATGCCTTGTTCAAAGTACAGAAGCAATCAAAGGTCTATAGAAGATACTCCCTCAGCCTTAAGGAGGAAAAAGAAGGACTGCAGTTACGCCAGGCTCTGTATTGAGGTATTAAATATACCATCTCTTTAGTCCTCACAATAATCACATTGTATATATGCTAAGAACAGGGAAATAAGTTGTTCAAGATCAGACTGCTGCTACAGGGAAAGCAGAAATTCAGATCAAGCTCTGGTTGAGTTTTAAGCTGCCTAAGCCAGTTTACAAGCTTCCCCTGACTCACTTGGCCCATGTGCCCCGGGCCTCGGTCACTTGTTGAACAGAGAGCTGTCCACCGATGCCCTGCCTTCCAGCATGGCTGACGGACCCAGCCAGCCTCTTAAGGATGAAGGCTGGGCTTCACCGTCCCCAGCCTGGTGGGAGCCTGTGCAGAGATGGCTCCCAGGCCCAACCAGACCAGACCTGCAGGGGGTTGGGCACCTTCCAGCACTTCTAGATCCAGATGCTTTGCCACTCCCTGGGGCATGGGATCTGGCTTCCCAGGGGCTGCCCCGGGGTCTAGGAAACACAACCAAGAGGTGGGGGGACTTAACTCTTCATAAGGAAAACTTGGACCAATGGAAGCAGGAAACTGAAAAGACAGCATATACATGCCTCTCCCTACCTCCCTCCTCAGACTGTTCTGAGAGGTACTGGTTCCATTTAGCCTTTCTGGAGACCAGCTGTGTCTTTGTGAAGCTGGGGCCCAGATCAGTAACATGCCACCTTACATTTGCTTGGCTTCCTTCTTTGTCTCACTTCCCTTTTTCTTTCAAACTTACTGCCCTGGGGTTACATGCATACGCGCACCCCCAATAAAGTGTTAACCTACAAGTTTTGCCTTAGGTTCTGTTTTCTGGGAAACTATGACTAAAACATAAGCTTATGCTTTTTTATTTATAAAATGATATGCTGCCACCCATCTTTCAAAAGCCCAAGAAAAAAATAAAAACAAACCCCTTCTTAGTAGAACTTACCCCTTACTGATGATAGCTGACAGACATTTTGAAAGAAAAAAACCAGCCATGGTCTATGGGTGTGGGAAGCAGTGCATTAAGGTGGCACTAATCTTGCCTTGGTGGTCCCCTCGTATCTGCCCTAACCACCATCTGCTTTTCTCTCCCTTGTGTTTAGACAAAAGGGCTGTGTTAACACTCATTTGAGCAGCAGGGCTATATTTGTCTGACTATGATGATCACATGTAGCCTGATAGGATGGAAAGTGTCGGTCATCCTAAGTGCAAGTCCTACTTCTCCTGCTTGTTAGCTGTTGTTTGACTTGAGAAAGTCATAATATCTGAGTAGGTATTTCCTCACCTGTAAAATAGAAACAAGACGATCTGCCTCACCTTTCCCATGGGCTGATGTGACATAGTGAAAGTACTTTAAAGCACCATACAATGAGCTTTAACTGTGTAAGGGGAGATTAGGTAATAACTTTCTAATTTGGGCTTCTAAATTCCTCTCACTAAAAATAATGAAACACTTCAGTAGGAAAATATATAAAGGAATAAATCACTTAAATCTTTTCAAATATCTTCAAGATAACAATTAAGATTAAAAACGAAGATGGAATAAAAGAGACTGTATTTTCCCTCCCATGAAACAAACAAAAATAAATAAAGAAAATATATATATTTTTTAAAAAAACAATTTTAAGACACTGGACATCAGACAATGAGGTGATTCCCTGAGAGAAAGGAAACAATTGTGGTGGGCCCTGTGATTGCCCCCAGCTTATTACTGGAGACTTTCCAGCTACAGTGCAGGGAGAAGGAAGCCTTGTGGAGATGGGTAGACTCCAAGAGTTGAGGAGATGGAGCTGAGAATGCAAGAGACCCAAGGTGGCTGGATTGCAGAGGACAGAGTACCAGAGATGCACAGAGAGAGAACTCTGGAGATCTGCAGAGGGTTCCCCTCCAGCATCCAGCAGAGTACTAATCAGGGCATGCATATGAGCAAACTGCCCAAAGCTGAGGGAAAAACCACCCAAAAGGATCAACAGGAACAGTAGCTGGGGCTCACACCAGCCTGAGAAGAGTGCCTGTTTCTACAGCCAGTCTGGAAAATCCCTTAATTCACAAGGAAATGGGTAGAGTACTTCAAAGTGTCTTGCCTCAACAGGGCGGAATAATTAACCTTAAACTAAACACTGCTCTGGTTCAGTCCAACAAATCTTAAACACAAGACCTGAAAGGATCAAGTTGTTTCCAAGTAACTAAACTGCATTCCAGAATGAAGCTCAAGAATATAGAAATACAAAAACACCTACCATCCAACATGGTCAAATTGTCAATGCCCGGCATCCAGTAAAAAATTACCAGGCATGCAAAGAAACAGGAAAATATGCCCCATAATAATGGGGGAAATCAATCAAAACCAACTCAGTTGTAGGAATTAGTAGAGAAGGATATTAGAAGTTATTATAATGGTATTTCATGTATTTAAAACCTTAAACAGAGACATAGATATTTTTAAAGACTCAAATCAAACATCTATGGATAGGGGCTTCCCTGGTGGCTCAGTGGTTGGGAGTCTGCCTGCCAATGCAGGCGACATGGGTTCGAGCCCTGGTCTGGAAGGATCCCACATGCCGAGGAGCGGCTGGGCCCGTGAGCCACAATTGCTGAGCCTGCGTGTCTGGAGCCTGTGCTCCGCAACAAGAGAGGCCGCGATAGTGAGAGGCCCGCGCACCACGATGGAGAGTGGCCCCCACTTGCTGCAACTGGAGAAAGCCCTCGCACAGAAACGAAGACCCAATACAGCCAAAAATAAATAAATAAATAAATTTATTTTTTTTAAAAATCTATGGATAAAAACTACAATGTCCAAGATGAAAGATACCCAGGATGGAATTAATAGTATATCCATACAATGGAATACTACTCAGCAATGAAAAGGAATAAACTTGATAAATCTCAAAATAATTGTGCAGAGAGAAAGAATCCAGACAAAAATATTTCATGTTGTACGATTCCTTTTACATGAAATCCTAGAAGATGCAAAGTAATCTCCAGTCACAGAAAACATATCAATGATTACCTGATGCGGGGGGGTGGGGTGGCAGGAGGAAGGGATTCCCAAGCGGCACAAGGAAACTTTGGGGGGAGGTGATGGAGATGTTCACTATTTTGATTTTTATGATGGTTTCACAGGTGTATACAGATGTCAAAGCTTATCATTTTGTACACTTTAAATACATGCAGTTTATTGTATGTCAGTTATAACTCAGTAAGCCTATTTAAAAAAACCAAAGAGACAAAAGTGTATTTCTAAAAACCACTGAGGGACTTCCCTGGTGGTCCAGTGGCTAAGACTCCACACTCACAATGCAGGGGGCCCCGGTTCGATCCCTGGTCAGGGAACTAGATCTCACATGCTGCAACTAAGAGTTCACATGCTACAACTAAAGACCCCGCACGCAGCAGTGAAGATCCCACGTGCTGTAACTAAGACCCAGCACAGCCAAATAAATAAATATTTAAAAACCACTGAACAACTTGGGAAATAGAGGATTTATAAATGTAACCACATTTTTAATATTTAAAATTGTGTAAATTTTAGAGAATGGTAAAATATTTGAATCCATAATTTTTGTTACATCTAAACCTATAGTGTCTGTAGACTATACCTATAGAATAGCATCTATAGTATTTGTATAGTAGCTAAAATTTGGTTTGAGGGTCTCTTTTTTCTTTTTTTAACAATAAATTAGAAAATCTATGCCCCTGTTGTTTAGAAATATTTTTTCATGAAGGAGGCGGCAGCAGGGAGGATTTCAAAACAAAACTAAGAGCCAGAAAAGCACAAGTTATGGGTTTTTCCAAAGCTTGTTTTAGAAATTAAGAAAATTCTACACGATTTTCTTAACCGTGAGTGACTGTACACTTGCTCCCTAACACCCCTCTCTGTTTGATATGAGGTCCGGGCTTGAAAAGCCCTATAAATATCCGATTAAAGACTCAGTTCCTGTTGTCCTGCTTCATTAGAGATAAAGTTGTGTGATGCATGTTCATTATATTTTGGAATGAATTAATTTATGTATTCTCACGTTCCCAACTTGTCTGTCCTGATTTCTCCCAGTTTGATGCCGACCGAGACGAGGATGAGGTATTCTGTGACATCAGCATGGCAGTTGACAGCAAGTTATTTCCAAACAAAGAGGCTGCAGCAGGTAAGTCACTGTGTCCTTTGGGCTGCGGTATACCCTGATCCCCTGCCAAGCGTCTAGGGCTTTGTAGTAAGGTTGGAGCTCAACAAACTGCCGTAAGGTCGTAAGGATGATGTTGTCCTCAGGTCTTTACACCTTCTGGTTTAAAAATATAGGCACAAAACAACATAGAAAAGAGCCATACATCTGGCTCTTAACAGTTACTGCCTTTCTTCCAGTCATTGCACGTGCAAATTAGCAGGCAGTCACAATGTAGCAAAGGACCTCTGTTACTATAATTTTAAAAAACTGATCTAACCCACAATTTGTGCAACAATAGAAGTTACAGTTTCTCCAGAACTCCCTAACTCATACATGTCTCTCCTGTGCCACCTGGGGAAAGCCTCCTCTTTGGTGTGATAGCTGCTCCCATCCCCACCCACAGCCCCTGTTGTGGCCCTGCCCCTTCTCTTCCTATGTCTAGAAGTTTGACGTTGGACAATCGTGCAGGGTAATCATGCCCCTTTAAGTAGGCGGTACTCACATTTCTGCCCTTGACCCTTCTCTCACTCTCTTTTACTCTTTCTCTGGGTCAGCTCCTTGTCCGTCCTGGTTTCAACCATCAATTCTACGTGGATGACTCTCAAATCTCTCTCAGTCCTCACCTTTCTTCTCAGTTATGGCCTCAGTGAATAAAGACCAAAAGTTCCGGGCTGTACAGAAAAAGGCTAAACACCTAAAAGTTTGAAGCCGTATTTGAAGCTCACTGCGAGTAGGTTCGAAGAAAGACAGAGTTTTTTAAAAGACAGACCCGCAGAGCACAGACAGCTGACGTAAACTTGCCTGCCTCATTTTCCAGTGATATTTACAGAAAGATGGCCTATTGCAGGGCAAGAGGGAGTGTTGAGAAGCATGTAAGATCATGTAAACAAAAGTACCACTGCTCTGAAAACTGCTGTGACACCTGTGCTTTTATTTTAATGTTTCATTTAGAACATTCATTTAGACCTCTAACAACAAATATCTACCGGCTAGATACCCCCAGTTTCCAAACGGTGGAGCAGAGGAGAAGATTTAAGTGGCCCCTTCTTTAGAACTCCCAGCATTTTATGGCTCTCAAGTAGCATTTCTCCAAAGTAGCCTCGTCCTATAGTGATGTAGCTGGGCTGGTTTGTGTGCAATTCAGTAAACTGTGTCTTTTCCTCTTCATGCCCCCTTGGTAGAGTGCACGGTGCCTGGCCCATAGCAGAGGTTTCCAGGAGACCACTCCTTCCTCTCTACAACTCTGAGCTTATGAACAGAGGGGTCTGTGCTCACAGCCTCGACTCCCCCTAGCTCCCTTCCACTTCCAAGACCCCTGAAAACTGGGTTCTGCTCCAGCCTTAAAGTAAACCTGTTCTACCTGTAACAGCCCTGGTGAGCGAAGGGAACCCAGGAGGGCTTGTGGTAAACCAGAAATCAGCCATACCTCCCCTTCCAGAGGCAGCCACTTCACAGCCCCAGGTTACTGTGCCATTAAGGAATGGGCCAGCGTTGCTGGATCCTTCTCTCCTTCCAGAGAAAACAGAAACCTGCACCAGCAGGTGAAATCTCCCAGCTTGTAAATGTTGGTGACTCAGTCAATTAAACAAGTCATGTCCGTGGCCTCTGCTCTGTGACTCGGCAGCCCCCAGGTTCTCTCCCTTGGCTCTTCCCTTCTCCTGAATCCTCTCTCTGCAGTATCTCAGCTGCCCCACTGCTCCCATATCACCTCCACGTGAATAGCTTTCAATTCCTTTAAATTTTTTACATAAAAATCATATATGTTTAAGATGTACTACACGATGATTTGATTTGTGAAATGATTACTACAGTCCAGCTAATTAACATACTTCATCTTCATATAGTTACCATTCTTCTGTGTTTGATGAATGAGCATCTGAAACATATTCCCTTAGCAATTTTCCAGTATTCAATACATATCATGAACTGTTGTCACCTTGCTGTGCATTGGATCTCTAGGCATATCCTTCCTACGTAACTTCAACTTTGTACCCTTTGGTCAAAATCTCCCCATTTCCCCCACCTGCGTGTCTGTGGTAACCACCATTCTACTCTCTGCCTCTATGTATTTGACTTTTTTAGGTTTCACATGCAAGGGAGATCACGCAGTTTTTCTCTTTTAAGAGAGCCAGGCAAAAGTGTCCCTGCCCTCACACCTCACACCGATCACGATCCTCAGAGACACCTTGGGAGTCCAGGCCTCCTTCACTATCCCTAGCGAACTCATCGAAGCCTTTGTCATTCCTTGCCGGCCTTTTACATCATCCCTGGCCCGGCCCATCTGTCTGTTAGGAATCCTGTTGCTGCCATGGGGATCCGCCGAGAATGCAGCTCTGATCACCTGACAAAAACCAAAACAAAGCAAAACCTTCCATGACTTTCCTGCAGGCTGAGCACCAGGGTTCTTACCGTGACAAAAATATCCTTGGCTTTTCTGCAGTGGTCCTGTCCCCGTCAGAGCGTCACCTCCCCTCCCCCACACCAGCCTCCTCCAGCTCCTGAATGCCTCAGGTACCTTCCCGCCTCTGGCCACTTGCACAAAGTACTTGGAACCACCTCTCTCCATTTGCATCCCTCTACTCTCTCACCTCCTCATCCCATCCTTCACCTGGCCGGGTCCTGCTTTGTATCTCAGTTTAAACGTGATTTCCTCAAGGAAACGTTCTCAGACCCCATCCCAGACTACATCCCTGTGTAGTGTTCTGCCCTTTACCTTCAGGGCATTCATCGCAACTGCGATTATATAATTAGATATAGGATTGTTTGTTAAAAATCTATTTCCTTTACAAGAGTGCAAGACTTCATGAGGACAGAGTGTATACGTGAGCGTTGGTTTGAAACCCGGTATGAATCTCATGCGAGATGCCCCATTAGCCCTTTCTCTTCTAGCTGGCCACCTCAGCTGGGCTACTCACCTGGGCGCGTCAACTCACAGCCACACCAAATCTCCTTTGGCTCCAGAGCAGAGTGTGCATTTGCTTGCCTCCAGGCCAGAGAATGCCAGCCCCTGAACCTCTGCACCCCGTCTGCGGTGTTTCCTCCTCCATGGAGCCCTCCAGTAATACTTCTAGCAGAGTCATCTGCCTACATCACTCAGTGTCGCTGGGCCTCAGTGTCCCCATCTATAAGGAAAGAATATTAATGCTACCTTATAGGACAGTTGTGAAGAGTAAATGCCTTATGTGTATAAAGCATGCGGCTGTCCCGTTAAAAAGGTTAAGTATAGGTTAGTATCTTTGCTGAGGATTTGAGGGGTCGCAGGGAGAGACCACATCTCATGCAGCACAGCCTTTCCCCATTTTCCTAGGTTGACGTCTACCCTCTTCTCCCTCTCTTCCTCCCTTCCCCCACCGCTGTCATGGAGTAACTAAAAAAAAAAATCCCCCCTTCTCTTCTCACCTAGAACAGTCCCCCAACACCCAGTTCCCTCGAGGAGCTTCCTTCTAGCCCCAAATACTGCCAGGATATTTTTTTCCAAAGAAATACAATGCCCTTCTTCAAAGGAATTCTAACACAAACTGCTACAAACACTTCCAAGCCTGTTGGAATTAGAGCTGGATTCTCCGTGCCTAATGCCTAAGGCGCTTAGGAGGGATTTAATGTTCCAAGAGCGAATGATTAAGATTGAGATCCACACCATTGTAAAGCAATTATACTCCAATAAAGATGCTAAAAAAAAAAAAAAAAAAAAGATTGAGATCCACAAAAGTAAAACTGTCCTTTTATCCATTTTTCAGTCATTCAGCATATATGTATCGAATGCATAGAATTTCTAAGTTTTGTTCTTAGATTCAGAGATGTAATACAACCCCACCTAAAGCTGCCGACGGTTTAGCAGAAGAGACAGGAGAAGGGAGAGACCGCTTTCCTCAAACGGGGCAGGAGAAGTGTGAGAGGAGCTTTATCTGCAGACGCCCTTCACCGTGCAGGAAACCCCGCCTTGCGGGAGTCTCCCTCTATCTGGTACTCCAAGTGGGAGGAGGGCTTTCCTAAAACTTCAGATCAAAAGTTCCACGAGGAGGAAAAAATCTTTACCAGTGTCCCAGAAGGCAGTATGGTTAGCCTTCCTGTACCTCTGAAGGCAATTTGTCATCTTCCCACTTAAATTTAAGGAGACAACCTGAAAATATTTCCGAAGACCATTCAATGTCTAAAACTAGTGACACTGAGTGCCCCCTGTGGGGTTCTATTTCAGCTCATACCTTTCTCTGTTATCTATGGGAAGGATACTTTTAAATCTGAAAAGAAATCAAGAAATTCAAAATAGGGGGAAATGAAAGCCATACTATCACTTTTGCAAAAGGTCCTAATTTTGCTGTCTTCTTTGAGTAACAAGATCATTACAGTTGTTTTATGTGTTCAATTGTCCAATGAAAGATGGCAAAAATGTGTACATATGATTATATTTACCTCCCTATTTTGTATGTCAAGCCTTAGACTATTATTAAAGGTCCCATTTTCAGCAAACCAAGTAACCAATACTAAAAGAAAATGAAAGCTATTCAATCTTTATCTGAGCTGATAATGACATCCTTTGTCTATGCCTTCTATGATCTATTAGTACTGTTGCCAAGAGCAACAGCATGTCAAGAAATTCCACCCCTTGATGATACAATAAAATTTCTGTTAAAAACATTTTATTAGGAAAGCCAATCTCTTCTTCCTTATAAGCAGAAGTTGCTTTTTAAACAAAAACCTCTTCATTCTACCATCGCTGAAGATAGTTTTCTAATAATCTTGTTCCATTTTCAAATATTAATGTGTAATATCTCTGTTAACTGGTTTGTCTAAGAGCCCTTCACGTTGTACTTTATTAAAACGACCAAAAGAACAGTTTCTAATTAAATAAGTAGGACACAGGAACTGAAACAGCTGTATGTTTAATTAGCCTTTGTGTTCAGATCACGTTGCTCACTGCACATGAATCACTCTAAATTCTAAGGGGAGGATATCATTTGAGTATCTATCACCACTAGTCAGTGAATAATATCCATATTGTGGAAGTAACGAAAGCTAGTTAAAATTGGCATTGCCTTTAATGGTGCTGTCAATAGCTGCCACCTTGACTGTCACAGGCTGGAGTGACACCTCTTTATTCCACTTTCTGTTCTTCCCTTTCCGCAGCCGCTCAGTGACCCACTTCATCATCGGCCATTCACTGTTCCTATTTTCTCAGAATGTAGAAGAGATAGCACATTCCTCCAAGGTCCTCCCCTGTAGAGCACTGTAATGAAAGATCATGTTTATAAAGCCATTTGGATTTTGCCTGCTTACAACTTGGAGTCAGCAGGCTATGTTAGAAATGGGAGCAGTGACTTCTGTCTTTGATCTCAGTCACTTTCTGCATGACCTTGGCCAAGCTATATAACTTCTCCACAGCTCATTTTCCTCTTTTCTAAAGTGACAGGGTAGGATTCTATGAAATATTAAATTCTAAAATGTCCATGATCTTATAATGGAAAAATGTACGTTTTACTTCTGCCATCTTTACTGTCTCCCACCACATACATGCAAACTGGTCTTCCAACTGGGTTCTGAGACATCAGGTAGTTTGGCCCTAAGGTACACCTTTTATTTATAAGGTACACCTTATAAATAAAAGTATTTATCTGAAACATACTTAAAGCACAGAGACAGAAAAATTACAAGTATATAATCCTTCTACTTAAAAAATTATATATAAAATTAACGTTTCCATATCATCCCTCTAGTCTCACTTTATTAATAGTCCTCCCAACTCCATTCTACAAACACCTCATTAACACTGGTGTTGCCAAGGGCATCACCAAGAATTGTGCAGTACACACTTATGCAACTATACATGGTAGCTCTACAGTTAGTTAATTTTCCAAAATGGTTTGATGGGTCAAGTATCTCCATTTTGAAAGCCTTTACTGTACTTAAAAAAATTTTTTTTTTTAATTACAAACACAGTAAACAATGGTGTTACTGCTTAGTACTTAGTCGATTTGATAACGGGTTAGTACTTAGTCAATTTGGTGAACAGCAGGGGTAATGATGGGAAGAAAGAAATGAGGAAAGACTGTGTGAGGACACACCTTGATCCTTTTTCTGGAAGAAAGTATGGAAGCAGCATCTCTGGGAGAGGTCCATATCTGAGAAGTGTGTGAGATGCTTGACATTTTTTGAAAACTCATCTTTATTAAACGTTACTCATTGCATATTCTGAACAAGAGTTATTTGTCAAGGGCAAGTTTACAATGAAGCATGGGGTGGTTGGTTTCTTCACAGGGTGCCTGGCTTTTTATGGACAGCACTGAATTCTGTCTTCCTGGCTAGTTAGGTAATATATATTTCCCAGCAAGAAAGAGTCATTAGATGAGGATGATGAATCAATTGTGCTTCAGGAGTCCCATTAAGAAAATTACTGGTTTAAGTGTGAGCCTTGGGGATTAATGGAAGGTAATTCAGTGTAACCTGTAGTACCTAGGGGGAAAAAATGCTATATTAATACATTAAGTTAACCTGATTTTTCTCACCTTCAGGGACTAAGGTGACCCAAAGGCTAGAGGAAAAACTTCTCAGGTTCTCATGGAGTGAGCATACTCAGCTCTTCTTTTCCTGGAAACCCCTTGCTCTACTCTCACTCCGTACTTTGCTCCTGGTGTTCCTTCTTCCTCAGCCACCATTGCACACCCTTAAACCACTTCTCCTCCTGGACCACCCTTATTCGCCCTCACAGTTTAGACTTACAAACTATTTCCTTGTGAAGAATCCCACCCCCATCATCTCCTCCACTACTAATCAGAATTAGTCTTTCTTTTTGGTTTCTGAACCTTGCTGTTGATAAATTCATCTCCTCCACAAGATCACTGTCTTCTTAAGGGCGCAGACAGTGTCACCAAACCGTACTTGGGTCTACTCCCCCACATGTAGTAAAACCAGTCTACTGACACCGGGTTGTGGTGAAGGAAAGTGCAGCGTTTATTGCAGGGTGACCAACAAGGAGTTCAGAACAGCTAGTGCTCAAAAAGCCCAAATTCTCCGTGGGTTTCAACAAAGATTTTTAAAAGCCAGGTGAGGGAGAGGTGTCCCAGGGCATGTGATCAGCTCGTGCACAGTTCTCTGATTGGTTGATGGTGAGGTAACTGGGTGGTGTCACAGGGGTTAACATTATCGTTCCTTAGGCACTAGTAGATCTGGGAGCTAGGTGTTCATGATCGTCATGTAGTTAATTTCTTCCATTTGGTGATGGTTTTAGCATCTGTAAAACAACTCAGGAAATGTGCATCAGATACTATTATCTAGGTACTTCAGAGAGGAGCTAAAGCAGAGGATATTGGGGAGGGGGTCTGTCCTGGGAAGGCCCCATAGGGTCCTGCTCTGTTACATCTGCATTTTCCATCTGCAGGCCAAACAGTGCCTGGCAGATGGGAAGAGTCTGGAAATATTTGTAAATAGGACGATATGGAAACTTGGTGGGCGATTGTTTGCCTTAGAAATGTACACGGATGACCTCCATCAGGTAATCTTTGTTTTCCTAATCTTAGGTTCAAGTGACCTTGATCCTTCGATGATGTTGGACACTGGAGAGATCACTGATACAGGATCTGATTATGAAGATCAGGTACTTAGAATCTAAAAATATTTCTCTATTTAAATGTTTCTAATTTTAGTCTTTATAAATGTTTCATGAAAATTAGAATTACAAATCATTCTGTGAAATGTTTACACAGAACTAAAATAATCTATTCCATGATAAATCATACAGCTTTTATATATTAACTTTGGCCCTTTAACCCTCCCTTATCCACAGATTCAAAGTGGCAATTAATTAAGGAAAGATTTGTGGTCAAATGTTACATGAGATAGAAGTGAGGTAACATGAGGTTCTCTTGGCCAAGAATTTGCCTGTGTCTCTATTCCTTCCCTGTAATAAGCCCACACGGTATTTACTAAGCATTTGTTACAGGTTCAGGGCTCTGCTTTTCTCTTTCTAACCTTTGAAAGGGACTGATGACCAAGGACAACACAGCCAAGAAATTAAATATATTTTCTATTTGAATAAAACCAAAGAAATTTATCTGGGTCATTTTTTCTCAGCAGAAGAACTCTTCCTCCTGCTCTATTTTAATGATCCAAAATAGTTGGCAAATGATCCCAGTCTCTAATTAGGCCTTATTTTTTAAAAAGCATCATGTCTGAAACTTCCATCTCTCATCAGTGCTCCTCTGTTGTGGCTGAAAGCCAAGTGAGCATGTTCTTCTGAAATTGTTTTTCCCCCATTTTCAGCTAATATGTGTAACAAATAAAGGGGATAGATATGACCAGTGTCCAAATGTAATGGCTGTCTCTCTGTTTCATATACATATTCAGAAGCTATTTTCACAAGCATTATGTTTCTTCCCTTATATCACAAAGCAAGGAGAAGATATTGACAAGTATTTAAAGTATTTTTTAGCATATATTAAGCACTTCATACATACTAAATATTGTGCTAAGTTCCTTAACTTGACTATCGTACTAATTCCTCACAACATCTCTAGGAAATAGGAATTATTATCTTTATTTCATAATTAAGAGAATTAAGACTCCAGGAGTAATTTGCGCACAGTTACACAAATAGTTTCACAGTGGGGAAGTGAACTCAGGGCACCTTCCTTAACACCTGCACTCCGCCACCCTCATCCTCACCTCCAAAGACAGGCCATTCAGTGGTGCCTTTTTGGAGCCTTTTCAGTTGCTAACTCTTAAGACCCCAGCAGAGGCAAATGCCAGACAACCACCGTGAAGGGTGAGCTCACCATCCAAAATTACAGACTGCACCAAGAAATGAACCGTAGCAAGAAATCCAGCTGATTAAACAAATGGAAGGGTTCACACTCCAAGGACTGGGGATAACAGAAAAGCCTGAAAGAAATCTTAATCTGGGAATATTTAAAATATCCAAGGAGATAAAGGGAAGATTAGAAACCATGAAACAAGTGCAGGAAAGAATGGAAAGGAAGAAGCAGGAAGGAATAGGGAGGAAGAAATAGAAATTCTAGGCACAAAAAAATAGTCATTGCAATAAAATTTCAATTAACAGGTTGAAGAGTAGACTAGACACAGCTAAAAAGAGACAATGATAGGGGTGGGGGGTGGGATGAATTGGGAGATTGGGATTGACATATATACACTAATATATATAAAAGAGATAACTAATAAGAACCTGCTGCACAGTACAGGGAACTCCACTTCGCTGTACAGTAGAAACTAACACAACATTGTAAAACAACTATACCCCGATAAAAAAAGAGAGAGAGACACAATGATAGAGCTGAGGAAATTTCCTTCAAATGAAACAGAGAGCTAAATCATTGTCAAAGGAAGAACTTAGGAGACACTGAGGATGGAATGATTGGGTCAACATATTCTAACAGGAGTTCCAGGAGGATAAAATGGAGCAGATGGGGCAGAGCTGCATTTTAACAGATAATGGTTGAGGACTTTAAAGAGGTGAGAAAAGACAAGTCCCCAGACTGAAGGAGCACATCCAGTCCTGAGCAGGAAAAAAAAATCGTCGCCTATTCTTTTTCCATTTAGTTCCTCAACAAATATTAACAGAGCACCTACTATGTGCCAGGTACCGTTTAGGCACTTGGACTATCTAATTGTATAAAACAGGCAAGGATCTTCCATACAGGTGGGGAAGACAGATAGCAAACAATAAACATAATATATTAGTAAATTCTCTATTGTTAAGTGCTATGAGAAGAAAAAAAAAAGTAGAACACGGTAGGAGGGTTAGGAATGCTGGGTTGGGGAGGGCAGATTACAGTATTAAATAGGAGAGTCAATATTAACTAGGACAGCCTCACTAAAGAGGTGAGATTTGAGCAAAGACATGGCATATAATGTAAAACATCGAGAACACAGAGGACAAAAATAAAATATTAAAAGTGAAAAGGCATTACCTATAAAGGAACAGCAATTTGGGGGACAGAAGATTAAATGAAGCAAGGGTTTGCATTTATTGAGTACTTACTGTAAGCCAGACACTGTGTTTTATGGTTTACATGCATTATTGCTAATCTTTACAATAACTCAAGAAGGTAGCTCTGTTTATCTCCAATTTACAGCCCAGGAAACTGGAGCTCATAGAGGTTAAATGACTTCCCAAGACCAAAGAGCTAACAAGCAGTTGAGTCAGGAATCAAACTATGATCACCCCAGAACCAAAATCTAGTTTATGCTTTCACACTCCAAATAAAGCCATTATCAAGGTCACTGGTAATCTATTACCAATTCCAGTTAACACTTTTTTTTTAAAATAAATTTATTTATTTATTTTTGGCTGCATTGGGTCTTCGTTGCTGCGCACGGGCTTCCTCTAGTTGTGGCGAGCAGGGGCTACTCTTCGCTGCAGTGCACGGGTTTCTCACTGCGGTGGCTTCTCTTGTTGTAGAGCACGGGCTCTAGGCATGCGGTCTTCAGTAGTTGTGGCACGCAGGCTCAGTAGTTGTGGCGCACGGGCTTAGTTGCTCTGTGGCATGTGGGATCTTCCCAGACCAGGGCTTGAACCCGTGTCCCCTCCATTGGCAGGCGGACTCTTAACCACTGCACCACCAGAGAAGACCCCCAGTTAACACTTTTTAGTTATCTTTCTTGACCTTTGCTGCCTTTGATCCACCACACTTTTACTGTAAAGGGCCAGGTAGTAAATATTTTAGGCTTTGTGAACCATAAGGGATTTGCTGCAGCTACTCAAACCCTGCCATTGTAGTGCAAAAGCAGCCACAACTATACTTAAACAGGAGTATGGCTGTGCTCCAGTAAAACTTTATTTATGGACACTGAAATTTGAATTCCACATATTTTCCTGTGATTTATTTCAACTATTTGAAAATGTACAGCCCATTCTTAACTGAGAGGCTGTGCACAAACAGGCAGCAGAGTGGATTTGACCTGCAGGCCGTAGTTTGCTGACCGCGGCTATAAACCATCCCCATTTCTTGACAGTCTCCTCTCCATTAGCTTCTAACACTTCTATAGTATTTAATACTATTCTAAGTGCTTCACATTTATTTCCTCATTATATCCTGAGACAATTATGTGAAATTGACACTATTATCCCCATTTTACTGATAAGGAAAGTGAGGTACAGAGAAATTAAGCAGTTTATTTAAGGTCACACAGCTGGCAAGAGGTAAAGACAGAATTCAAACACAGCCGTCTGACTGCAGAGGCAGGATCAAGAAAGATAGGTGAGGCTCTGCTACGGTAACAAATAAATGTCAAAATCTGAGTGTTTTCCTTCCAGCGAGACCCCCAGAGGGATCATGGATGGGAAGGAAAAAAGCATGGGAAGGGAGACCTGCTCTTCATTGCACATTTCTTCGTCCCACGATCATTTGACATCCCTAGTCACTGGCTCTCCCTCTGTGCGAAGAGGCAAAAGGATGGAAAACGGAGCTTACTCAGGTGCCCAGGAAGAGAGAGACGGGTTTAGTGAGTGCGAAGCCAGCCTGGGCCACAAAGCTCTGTCCCCCACCATGTGTTCTCTCTCTGGCACTCCTCCTACTTCTTGGCTCACTCTTTCTTGCTTTCCTTGCTGAGCTCCACTCTGTTGGTCTATTATTTCAGTGCAGGTGCCCGCCAGCATCCTGGCCAGGGACCCTTCAATCCTCACTGCACATATTCTCCTTTGAGAAGCTTGACCACAGCCAGTTTCTCTTTTCCTAAGGCATGGAAACCTCAACAAAGTTGGGGCTCTGTTCACAAGGAATAGTGAGGAAATGTGGGCATTTCAGCTTCACTCAGAATTCCCTGGTGGGCTCCCAGCGCCTATGTCTGCCTGCTAAACAGCACTGGCTGGGTTTCCCATGTGCATCTCAAACTCAACACGTCCAAAACTGAACTCACCATCTTCCCCCACAAAATCTGTTCTTCCTTCTGTTTCCCCTATTTCTGTGAAGGATACCACCATCCTCCCAGCTGCCCAAGCCAGAGACCAGGGCATCTTCCTAGTCTCCTTCCTTTCTCTCCCTCCCTACATCAGTTTGATCAAGAATCTCTCCTTTCCTCCCCAGTTCCACTGCCACTGTCCTGGTTCACACGCTGACCCTTCTACCCCAGGACCACTGAGACAGTCTCCTAACCAGTCTCCCTTCCCCAGGCTCCTCACTCATCAAAATCATCTTGCTGAAAAGCCAAGTCAATCATCACATTCCACTGCTTAAAACTCTTCATGGCTCCTCATTGATGTTAGAATTAAATCAGAACCTCTTATAATACATGGGAACTTTCAAATTAGAGTCTGACCCTCTCCCCTCCTTCCCCAAACTCATCCCTTGCCAATCACCAAAACACACTGAATGCTCCAGCCACACCAAGCCATTTGCAGTTCCCCCCAAGTGGGTTGTGCTTTGCACAGTCTCTTTCCTCTATGTGGAAGCTTCCACAACCCTATCACCCCTATGCCGGATAACCCCTACTCATGCTCCATCAGAACCACGCTTCTCCTTGAGGAAGCCCTTCTCATTACATGTCACCTTCTTGGGGGATCCATGAAACCCTGTGTTGTAATATCCTCTTGCATTGCAGGGACTGTGTTCTGCTCTCCTGCCCAACACACAGTATGTGCTCAATAAATGTCCATTTTTTTAAAAAGTCAATAAAATGATTTCCAGTTCTTCTCCTTAATATGTAACTTTTTGATAACTTGCTAACTCTTGCTAACTCTTTCGAGCCTGGGTTTCCTCTTTTCAAAAGTGATGACAGTAACCCCACTTAGACATGCTGTTTGGAGAAGTAGGGAGTGTAAAGTACCTTGTAGGGAACAAATGCTTCATAAATGTGAACCCCTTTCTCTCCTCCCCCAAACCAACTTTTCAGCAATCAGTGTCTTTCCGTAGCTGACAGAGGCCACCATTGCTTCAGTTAAGTGAATGCTAATGGAGCACTTATGGTTTTCAGTCTGGCATGTAGGAGCTTAAAAATTACCACTGTCCTAACAAGTGAAAAGCTGAACAAACTGAAAAGTCTCTTCTTAGAAGTGAGGTCACAAGGCAAACTGCTGCACCTAAAATTGGAGAAACAGGCAGATTCAGAGAATCACAACTTACCAGAGCAGAAAACCTCCACAAGAACCAGGGCCAGGGTAAGAAAACCTAAACTGTAATTGATGAATTGCTGGAGACTCAATGTAGGCAAATCTGAGGATAAAAATTCCATGGGCATCCAGTCATGGGGTCCCCACACTTTTGTGGGTTTTACCACTAGGAGCTCTACCAGATTCTCACAGTGACTATCAGTCTCCTCATGCTTCCAGCAGGCAGAGGAGAAAAAAAAAAATCATTTTGAAAGCCACCTGAGCACTCTGTCCTTAACAAGGCCTGCTCTCAGGAGAAACTAACCTACTGGGGTTTTATTAGAGCCTAACCTACCTAGGAGAATGGAAATACCCAATTCCATCCTCCTCAAGCCATCCTGTCTCATCTAAGGGGGGGGAATCAGTGGTGAAGTTCACAGTCCAAGGGCACAGGCTCACCAAAAGACTGAGACCTAATCATAGGACTATGTACACTTCATAGAACGTGTCTCCTCCCCCAACACTTTACCACTACAGCACTAAAAGCTATTTACTGCAGTTCCTTTTACCTAGTACATCACATCCACTTTTCAACAAAAAATTATAAGGCATACTAAAGGTAAAAACACAGTTTGGAGAGACTGAACAAGCATTAGAACAAGAGTCTTCAGATAAGTCAGGAATACTGGCCTTATCCAAATAAGAGTTCTTTAAAACTATGATTAATGTGCTAAGGGCTTAAATTGAAAAAGTAGACAACATGCAAAAACACATGGCTAATGTAATCAGAGAGATGAAAATCCTAAGAATCAAAAAGAAATGTTAGAGATCAGAAACACTGTGACAGAAATGGAGAATGTCTCTGATGGGCTCAATAATACACTGGACATGGGTGAGGAAAAATATCTCTGATCTTGGGGATATGACAAGAGAAAGTTCCAAAACTGAAAGCCAAGAGAAAAAAGACTGAAAAAAAAACCCAGAATATTCAAAAGCTGTGAGACAATTACAAAAGGTGTAATATATCAACATATGTAATGGGAATACTGGAAAGAAAAGAAAGAGAGAAAGAAACAGAAGAAATATTTGAGGCAATAATGATGGGAATTTCCCCAAATTAATGTCAGACACCAAACCACAGATTCAGGAAGCTCAGAGAACACCAAGCAGGTTAAATATAAAAACAAAAACTACATCTACCAATAATCATATTCAAACTGCAGAAAATCAAAGACAAAGAAAAAAGTCTTGAAAGAAGCACGAGGAAAAATATATCTTACCTACAGAGAAGCAAAGATAAGAAAAACATCTGACTTCTCCTCAGAAACCATACAAGCAAGAAGAGAGTGGAGTGAAATATTTAAAGTGTTGAAGGAAAAAAACCTAGACTTTAGTATCCTGTGAAATTATCCTTCAGAAGTGAAAGAGAAATAAAGACTATCTCAGACAAACAAAAATTGAGGCAATTTGTTACCAGTAGACCTGCCTTGCAAGAAATGCTAAAAGAAGTTCTTTAGAGAGAAGGAAAATGATATAGGTCAGAAATTTCGATCTACATAAAGAAAGGAAGAGTATCAGAGAATGAATAAGTGAAGGCAAAATAAAAACTTATTTTTCTTATTCTTAATTGATCTAACCAATAATAGTGTGTTCAAAATAATAGCAACAATATATTTGATTATGTGTGTTTATGTATAAGTGAAATGAATGACAGCAAGGGATGGAAGGGAGGAATTAGGAATATTTTGTTATTACAAGGTACTTGTACTGTCCACTTATTTGAAAGTGGATTTGGATTAGTTTAAATGTATATTGCAAATTCTAGGGCAACCACCCTTTTTAAAAAAAGGTTTAAAAAGAAATATAATCGATATGCTAAGAAAGGAGAGAAAATGGAACCATATAAAATGTTCAGTTAAAGCCACCAATGCAGAAAAAGTTTGGAAGACAAAAATAAAAACAAAGAACATGGGCAATAAATAGAAAATAGTAACAAATATGCTAGATGATAATCCAACTATATCAACAAACAATTTAAATATCAGTGATCTAAATACTTCAAAGACAGACTTTTTCAAAGTAGATCAAAATACAAGATCCAACCACATGCTGTCTACAAGATACCTATCTTAAATATAAAGACACATATAGATAAATGTAAAGGAATGGAGAAAGATATGTCATGTTAACACTAATTAAAAGAAAGCAGGAATAGCTATATTAATTTCAGACAGGGCAAAACTTCAGAACAAGGAAAGTTATCAGGGATAAAGAAGGGCAGTACATAATGATAAAGGGGGGGGGTCAATATTCCAGGAAGACATAACAATTCATAATGTATATGCTCCTAACAACAGAGTTTCTAGATGCAGCATCTGCCCAAGTCCTTGATCCCATTCCTTCCATTTGCCCCAGGACCTTGCACCATTAACTGATACTGCTTTATCTTTCTAAAGTTCTCATCTTCAGAGTATCTTTTTTCTCTATCTAACAAGCCACCATCCCCACCTTGAAGAAAGAGGTAGCCATCAACAGTGCCAAGTGTCATAGAAAGGCCAAGTAGGATACTGTCTTTCCTCTCCCCTTTCCTTCAACACCATATTTGGTGAAAGAGATGTCAGCTGCCCTGCTCCTACATCCTCACCTTCCATTCTCGCCTATAAAACAACTTCTGCCTACTTATTCCCCTAAGAGACAATTAAGAGTCATCTAATTAATGTCAAGTCAGGAGAACATTTCCTGTTTCTTACAATGTATGGGGCTCCAGATGCTTGATGGCACTTCTGCTTTCTCAGAACTCTTGGCTCCCTTGGCTTATGCCACCTCTATGGCCATTATTTCTTTGTCTCCTCCCCACCCCCCAGCTTGGTTTTTCTTACTCTGCCCTGCCTTTAAAATATTGTGTTCACCAAGTTCCTTTTTGTTTGTTTGTTTGTTTAATGCCAGCTTTCAAGGAAGGAAGAATATGTCTGACACTGTTATATACTCATTCTGTTTAAAACCCGTCCAGATGCCTTAATGGGCTCTGTCAGGAGTGGGAGGGTCCCTCTACTTTTACAACTGCTTCAGCCATGCCCATGACTTCAACTTTATTAATTTATGTATTCATTCAACTAATGTAGAGAATATCTGATGTGCCAGACTCTTATATGAGCTACTGAAAATATATGGTGAGCAAAAGAAGACACGGTTCCTACTATCATGGTTTTTATGGTAGAAATAGATAATAGTAGAATAATCACATAAATATAATATGAAAACTGAAGTAAGTATTTGGGAGAAGAAGTACATAGTGCAGTGTGTATGATCAAGTGGGGTTTATCCCAGGGATGCAAGGATTTTTCAATATCCACAAATCAATCAGTATGATACACCACCTCAACAAATTGAAGAACAAAAACTATATGATCATCTCAATAGATGCAGAAAAAGCTTTTGACAAAATTCAACACCCATTTATGATAAAAACGCTCTAGAAAGTGAGCATAGAGGGAACATACTGCAACATAATAAAGGCCATATATGACAAATCTACAGCTAACATCATTCTCAACAGTGAAAAGCTGAAAGCATTTCCCCTAAGATCAGGAACAGAACAAGGATGTCCACTCTTGCCACTTTTATTCAGCATGGTTTTGGAAGTCCTAGCCATGGCAATCAGAGAAGAAAAAGAAATAAAGGGAATCCAAATTGGAAAAGAAGAGGTAAAACTGTCACTGTTTGCAGATGACATGATACATAGAAAATCTTAAAGATGCTACCAGAAAACTACTAGAGCTCATCAATGAATTTGGTCAAGTTGCAGGATACAAAATTGATACACAGAAATCTTTTGCATTTCTATACACTAACAATGAAAGATCTGAAAGAAAAATTAAAGAAACAATCCCATTTACCATCACATCAAAAAGAATAAAATATCTAGGAATAAACCTATCTAAGGAGGCAAAAGACATGTACTCCAAAAACTATAACATGCTCATGAAAGAAATCAAAAATGACACAAACAGATGGAAAGATATACCATGTTCTTGGGTTGGAAGAATCGATATTGTCAAAATGACTACACAACCAAAGGCAATCTATAGATTCAACGCAATCCCTATCAAATTACCAATGGCATTTTTCACAGAACTAGAACAAAAAATCTTAAAATTTGTATGGAGACAAAAAAGACCCTGAATAACCACCTAGAGCGGTGGGATAGGGAAGGTGGGAGGGAGATGCAAGAGGGAGGGGATATGGGGATATATGTATACATATAACTGATTCACTTTGTGATAAAGCAGAAACTAACACACAATTGTAAAACAATTATACTCCAATAAACATGTTAAAAAAAAAAAAAAGACCCCAAATAGCCAAAGCAATCTTGAGAAAGAAAAACGGAGCTGGAGGAATCAGGCTCCCTGACTTCAGACTATACTACAAAGCTACCGTTATCAAAACAGTATGGTATGGCACAAAAACAGAGATATAGATTAATGAAACAGGATAGAAAGCCCAGAAAAAAACACACACCTATGGTCAATTAATCTACAGCAAAGGAGGCAAGACTATACAATGGTGAAAAGACATTCTGTTCAATAAATAGTGCTGGGAAAACTGGACAGCTACATGTTAAAAAATAAAATTAGAACATTTTTTAACACCATACATAAAAATAAACTCAAAATGGATTAAAGACCTAAATGCAAGACCAGTTACTATAAAAATCTTAGAGGAAAACATAGAACACTCTTTGACATAAATTGCAGCAATATCTTTTTTGATCCATCTCCTAGAGTAATGGAAATAAAACCAAAAATAAACAAATGGGACCTCATGAAGCTCAAAAGCTTTTGCACAGCGAAGGAAACCATAAACAAAACAAAAAGACAACCCACAGAATTGGAGAAAATATTTGCAAACAATGCAACTGACAAGGGATTAATCTCCAAAGTTTACAAACAGCTCATGTGGCTCAATATCAAAAAAACAAACAACCTAATTAAAAAATAGGCAGAAGACCTAAATAGACATTTCTCCAAAGAAGACATACAGATGGCCAAGAGGCATATTAAAAGATGCTCAACATTGCTAATTATTAGAGAAATGCAAATCAAAACTGCAATGAGATATCACCTCTTACCTGTCAGAATGGCCATCATCAAAAAATCTACAAACAATAAATGCTGGAGAGGGTGTGGAGGAAAGGGAACCCTCCTATGCTGTTGGTAGGAATATAAATTGGTACAGCCACTCTGGAGAACAGTATGGAGGTTCCTTCAAAACTAAAAATAGAACTACCCATATGACCCAGCAATCCCACTCCTGGGCATATATCCAGAGAAAACCATGGTTCAAAAGGAGACATGCACCCCAATGTTCATTGCAGTGCTGTTTACAATAGCCAAGACATGGAAACAACCTAAATGTCTATCGACAGATGAATTGATAAAGAAGATGTGGTACATATATACAATGGACTATTACTCAGACATTAAAAAGAATAAAATAATGCCATTTGCAGCAACACGGTTGGACCTGGAGATTATCATACTAAGTGAAGTAAGTCAGAAAGAGAAAGACAAATATCATATGATATCACTTATATGTAGAACCTAAAAAAGTGATTCAAATGAATGTATTTACAAAACAGAAAGAGACTCACAGACTTAGAGAACAAACTTGTGGTTACCAGGAGGAGGAGAGGGATAGATTGGGAGTTTGGATTGATATGTACACACTGCTGTATTTAAAATAGATAACCAATAAGGACCTAGTGTATAGCACAGGAAACTCTTCTCAATATTCTGTAAAAACCTAAATGGGAAAAGAATTTGAAAAAGAATAGATACATGTATATGTATAACAATCACTTTGCTGTACACCTGAAATTAACACAACATTGTTAATCAACTAAACTCCAATATAAAATAAAAATTAAAAAAAAAGAAGTACATAGTGCAGTGCGTAGATGTGGTCAGGTGATCTGTGAGGTGAGGAGAGGCTTTTCTAAGACAAGAGATGCTTCAGTTGATATCTGAAAGATGAGTAAGAGGTAACCAGGTATTTGTGAGAAAGTGAAAGAACAGGAAAGGATGGGAGGCACAGGGGATGTTCAGAAAGAGGAAATAGCCTGTATAAGCAGAAAGAGACACAGCATCTGGAATGAGGCCAGTATGACTGATTGCAGAGTAAAGGGGAAGGGGGTGTGAGATGAGCCTGGAGAGTGGGGCAATGGGAAGTACTGAAGAGTTGTTTTCTTTTGTTTCAGGTAGAGGAGGGTGTGTTAACATCATATTTGTGTTTAAATTAAAAAAAAGATTGTTCTGGCTGCAATATGAAGAACACTTGGAGGAAGGCGAGAATGGATCTGGGAAGTCCAGGGAGAGGCAGCAGCAGTCCAGGCAAGAGATCATGAATGGTACCCTGGAGTGGAGTAGTGGAGGAGATGGACAGGAAGGGATGAATTTGAGAGGTACTTGTGAGGTAAAATCAACAGGACTTTGTGTTGGAATGGAAATGAGAGCTAAGAGGGAGTAAGCTGTTGAAGATGATGCCTGGGTTTTTAACTTGTACAGCTGGGTGGATGGTAGTGACATTCACTGAGCAAGAACACTAAGAAGACACCAGCTCCATAAGGAAAGAGCATGAGTGTCATTTTAGACATGCTGAGTACAAAGTGCTTTAATGCACCCAAGTAGAGAATTCAAGTGAAGAGTTAAATACACCGGTCTGGTGCTTAGAGGAAAGATCTGGGCTGGACATATAAATTTGTGAGCTTCTGAATATAGGTAGAGCTTGAAACTGAGTGGAGATGAGATACTTAAAGAAAGAGAGCAGAATTGAGAAGAGAGAGAAGAGGGTCTAAAGCTGAGTACTGAGGAAATTTAAAGGCTGGGTAGAGGAAGACAAGGCAGCAAAAAAGATGTGAAAGAAGCTGTTAGAAAGATAGGAGGAAAGTCAGCAGAATGTGGTATTCTAAAAGCCAAAGAAAACAGTATTTCAAGAAGCAGAGAATGTCAAGTGTTGATTCAAAGATTAGAAAAAGGGAGAATGGAAAATGACCATTGTATATAGAAACGTGGAGGAAATTGTTGACCTTCCAAAGAGCTGCTGGGGGAGGCTGTCTTGTTTGCTTGTAATAGCAGACACTTGAACATGTTTAAAAACTCATAGGAAGGATCCACTCATTCATGAGAAGGATAATAGACAAGAGAGAGGCAGTTTCTTCTGAATGCAGGAGGAACTAAAGCACAGAGTTTTCAAGCACAGGTGGAGAGACAGGCCTAAGAATAGAAGAGGGACCACACGCGCGTTGTAACAGAAGGAACATCGATCGGATGGGAGTGTGGGTTTGTATGTTTAATAGTGGGACGCTGATGAGGCAAAACCATCTGTTAAGAGTGCAAGATTTGAAGCAAGTGGAGGATTGAAACGTTGTGGAATCCAGCAAAGAATGAACTAAGGAAACCTAACAGGATTGGAGTCTCATATAGAGTATGAGAGCCCATTTGACATTAGTCCTGAAAATTGGTTTTTGAGCAATCGATCCTTTTCATTTTTTTCCATTTTTTTAGCAAATGTTAGTTGGGTGTCCCAGAGGTGCCAGACACTCTTCTAGGACTAAAGATACAGAGGGCGGAGGAACTCCCAAGGGGCACAGAGATTGTCCATAGTATGCTTCACTCAGTAATGGAATTTTACCGAATATGCTAACAGGGCAGAGCATTAGCAGTGTAAGGGATGGTGCACCAAGGACAGGAAGGGAAGTGGACAGACCACAGTTAGGGAGCAAAGCCCAGAAGACCTAGAAGTACATTTGACTTCTTTAAAAATATGTCTGTGTCACAAATATGGACCAGCTCTTTATTAAAAAGAATATTTGATCCTAGCAATCCTACAAGGATCATTTCAAACCCTGCTTCTTCTTCCTTGAGACCTTCTCTAATAATTAGAGTAGACATTCATTTCTTGACTGTCCCACTGAACACCCAAAGCACTTGAGGTTCATACCCTAAGTCTTAGCACTTGATTAGATGTAATTTTGTATTTCATTGCACACTGACTCATATTACTCCCTGATTGTCTCCTTCATGCATCCATTATGAGAAAGAGCATTACTGTGGAGCCAGACAGACCTAGTTCAAATTCAGTGCCACACTTATGGGTTGCAAGTTACTTAACCTCTTCAAGCCTGAGTTTCTTCATCTGTAAATACAGACATAATACCTCCAGGCTATTTGGATTAAAAGAGATGATCCACGTAAAAGCACCTGACACAGTCGACCATCCAGTAAATATTTCCTCTTCTTTCTTTCCTTCTTGAGAGGGAGGACGCTATCATGTACTTCTTTTGTGTCTACTACACTGTGACAGGGACAGTGCCAGGATCAAAATAGACTTACTGGATAAAATCATAATGCCACATTCCCCGGTCAGAACAGATAACAGACTTTAACGTGTGTGTGCACGCGGATGTATTTCAAAAGAATTTCCGTAGAGATATTCAGCTTCTAAATCAAGAAATATTACACTAAGCCAAAACCTGTGTTAGATTGTATGTGTAAAGCTGATTTAAAATAGTGCCATTCCCAAAGCAGTATATTTCAGCAATACAGCACTGATCATAATTTGGAGATTTATCGAGTTGTAGCTGACACCCTGAGTCCTATTCTAATGGGTAAGTCAGGTTTTTGCAGCAAGTTCTACAAGGACTGACTGAAGCTGGGAAGCTGGAATGGCCAGGTTTACCTCTCAGCTCTGTAGGAAGAACCTGTACTTGGTGGTGAAAACTATTGGTGGCCTCTTGGAAGCATGAAAGCAGGGACTTAGGAGAGGGAGAAGGACCAAGGTCAGAAAGATGTAAGTCTAGCTTTCCCCAAACACTAAAACAAAAATATTTGCTGCACGTTCAGGCAGCCAGCCCTTCCTGACTGTCTCCATGGGCCACGGGCCGTTTGCAGCTAATTGATTCTGTAAGAAGAAAGACAAGTCCCATATTCAAACCTCATAAGTTATATAAGGATGTATTTTCACCATTCTTCACTGAAAAGTCAGGGATATCCTTCATATTTTCAGTATAGATATTAAACACTAAACAGCAGCATTGTCACTTAGGTTACCAATTTTGAGCCAGAAGTTCAGTATATTTCCACACCCTGAGACATGAAAGTGAATGCCTCATCACAATGCAGGTCTGGTGTGACCCATCACAGGACTAGAGGAGAAATCTTTGCAGAAGGAAATAAGAACTGATAGAATTCCTCATTTCAAAGCAATAGGATATACTCCAGGGGTAAAAACATATGAAGGACTGATCAGTAAAGACCGTTTGCTTTTTCTTTTCAAAAACCCTATTATTCTTGTTAGACAGGTTTTATAATTAATTTCATGAGCTCCTGTGACATCTTATTAATCGGAATAACCTTGAATGCCCTGTCATTTTGAAGGCAAAATGAAAATATTTGTGATAACATAATAGCATCCCTGCATAACAAAGGAAAGGAAATAGAACTCATGTGTGACCCATGATGTGATGTGCCTTGGAGCCTTAAAAGACAGGAAACTGTTGTTAATGGGAAACCAGATAACCTTCTGGGCTTATTATATATTTACAGAAGTAAGGGTGGGGAGAGTGTACAAAAGCCTGAAAACCCAATCTAAAAGCAAACACAGGCTCATACAGACTTAAATGTGAGTGGCAAGAAAGGGATGTGAGGAGGTTGCCCTTTGCTCCTTGGAGTCGGTTGCCAAGGAGCGAGGTTACCATTGTCCACCAACTGATGAATTACCTGTCTTTTTCTACGGGGTTTCGGCAATTTTTGTGTCAAATCCATGGAATGGATGGAATGCAGCTAGGAAGGAATGGTGGTTGCAGCTAGGCAAATAAAGGCCCCCAGGCTTAGAGTCCTGGGCGGGTTTGAGTTCTGTTTCTACCGCTTAGTGGCTTCGTGATGTTGACACATTCACTTACTTCCCCGAGCCTCAGTTTCCAGATCTATAGAATGAAGAAAATAATGTGAAGATTAAAGAGCTGATTTCTATCAAGGCATCCTATCAGCTGTAAAGCACTATACGTGTAGTTACAGAAACATAAAGTCTTAACATGATGATTATTTACTGTAAGTTTCTCATATCCTCTTTTGAATGTAGATAGAAAATACTATAGAACAACAGTTTTACCATTCAGGATTTTGGAAGGACCCCCCCCCCTTCAAAATACATTAAATAATAGCACAGAGAGGAAGAAAATAATAAAACAGTGAAAATTTACTTGGGATTCCAGTCCCATCCTGAAAGGTTTCAGCAGACTTGCCTTACTTTTACCAGTACTTATTCCTATTTCTGTCATAGCACTCATCACATGTGTTATGACCATTTGTATACATGTCTTTCTCCCCCAGATTATACTTAGGGACCCGGACAATGTCTACTTCACTATAATTCCTCAATTCTTTGCATAATGCTTGAGAAAGTATAGGAAGGCAATTCAGAAATATTTTCTTCACAAACAGAATAAAGAAGAATCTCAAAGGGAAGTACAAGGAAGAAGACTGATATTCTATGAAAAAGAAACAGAGAAGAGGGATTAAAACAAATCTACATGCAATGGTGACATTTTTTAAATTTACATGTTTTCAAAAGAGGGTAGCAGGATGTTAAGGGATCTAAAAACTATCAGACGAGAAGTGGTTGAAGGATCTGGAAATATCTAAGTGGCGAAGTACGTTTTCCTGAGAGTATGGCCTGCCCACTCCATGGTGGGCGGGACTTGTGGTCTGGTTCACAACTCTGTTTCCAGTGCCTTGCACAGCACCTGACTCATGCTCAACAATTAACTGTTCAGTGAAGAAGTTCGGTTATCTGTAAGGGACTATATTATTTTAGAAGAGGGAACTAGACTTCTATATTACTATGTAAGAGAGAATCAGGTCCTAGAGATGGTAATTACAAAGGTGGAATTCAGATCAATGTAGGAAGGAGTTTTCTAACTAGTGTTATCCAGCTGGATACCTCACTGAAGATATTCAAACAAATTCTAGGTAGCCATTCTTCAGGGATGCTTACAAAAATTGATTTTTGTACTGGGTGGGAAAATTATATGCCTCCTAAGGTCCTTTCCATCTCTGAGTCTGTTTGTTTAAGAAAGGGCCAAAGTGTGTGTGTGTGTAACATCAACTCCCACTGTCATTATCCCAGAAATATCTAAATATCACCCCCACGAGCCTGCTTCAGTACCTAAACTCCTATCTCTATGGAATCTAAAGGGGGGTGATACTGTGTCACTAGAAGGTCTCTCTCAATTTTTCATCATTAGCTTATATCATTTAACCAAATATAACTAACTGCAGCTGAATAAAATTTCTATCATCTTAGAACATTGTTAATTGTACAACCCTTTTCAGGCTTAAATTCAGACCAGTAAAAATTATTGTATTATGAAATATCAAAAATCATAGGAGTTTTCTTTTAAAAGGTAACCCTATTAGGAGGAGTAGAAACATATTAAGTAATTGTTGGCCACTGACCCTGAAGCACAAATGAGTTCCTTATCATTAAGCAGAGCTGGTGTTGTGCAGGGGTGTACTGTGGTTAAAACCATGGGTTGGGGTGTTAGACTGTCTGGATTTAAGTTCTGGTTCTGCCAATTACTACCCGTGTGACCTTGAACTTCTCAATGCCAAAGTTTCCTCACTTGCAAAACGGGGGTTTTGTGAAGACTAAATGAGATAATATATACCATACACTTAGAACATAATAATTGCTAAAATGTATCAAGTACCTACGGAGAATCAGGCACAATGGTAAGCAGTATTCAGTTATCTTAACAACCCTACCTGCAGCCCCAAGTTTCACTTGAGACTTAGAGATACTAAGCAACTTTCCCCAGATCACACAGTGAGAGAGAGGCAGAGCTGTAACACACTGCACCCTCTCCATCCCCTCCAGTGCCAGAACCTGTGCTCCTAGCCTCCACCACCTCCTCACTGAGGAGGTTGCCCTCTAGCCTTGCATTTATGAGGGATTTTTAGAGTAAGAACCTGCAAAAAAAAGTAATCATAATAATAGCTAAAATTTCTTGAGCGCTTTCTATGTTTCAGGCACTATTCAGAGCACATTACATGCATTAAACCTGGCAGAGCACATTACATGCATTAAACCTGGCCACAATCTTGTGAGGCTTTTTTTTTTTTTAATTCCCATTTTACAGATGTAGAGCTAAGACCCAGAAAGGTTAAGTAACATGTCAAGGATTCAAAACCAGGCAGTCTGACATCACTGAGACTAAGTTTTAACCACCACACTATGGTTCCACTTCAGGATAGCCCTTGAAGGGGACTTTGGAAAACCAGGAAACCATGCTCAGTTCCAAGATCTAAAGGAAGATGGGGTGTTGGGGTGAGGAGGAATCAAAGATAGTTGGCGCTCATTTACCCTTTGATGATTTTGCTAGAACTCCCCACGAGGTCAGGAGTGGGAACGGGCCCAGAGAAGAACAGACGGGATGGACTTTGGAGGCACGCCATGTGGCGGTAGGGATGGGGCTTCTGTTTGCTTGTCTTGTCTTTTTTTTTTTTTTGGTTGCGTTGGGTCTTCGTTGCTGCGCGCGGTCTTTCTCTAGTTGTGGCGAGTGGTGGCTACTCTTCGTTGCAGTGCACGGGCTCCAGGTGCGCGGACTTCAGTAGTTGTGGCTCACGGGCTCTAGAGCGCAGGCTCAGTAGTTGTGGCGCACGGGCCTCGTTGCTCTGAGACATGTGGGATCCTCCCAGACCAGGGCTCGAACCTGTGTCCCCTGCATTGGCAGGCAGATTCTTAACCACTGCGCCACCAGGGAAGCCCTGCTTGTCTTGTCTTTGATTTAGAAGTTTGCTGACTCATGAAGAACACACTTGGTTCTAAACAGTAAATGCAACAACACTCCTTTTAAAACCACTTTGCTTTTTAATTAATCTTGTCTAGAGGAAACTGGCAGAGAACACAACCTAAAACTTGCAGTTTTTTACTGTATGTTCATAACCTTGAAGAAAATTTAGAGTCAACAGCTTTTACTAAGTGCCTATCCTGTGCCCAGAGCTCTCATGATCTGGCTTCATCTTAACCACAACCCTGGGAGGAAAATATCATTATCCCCAAGGTCACACAACTAGTAATGTCTTCACTCCAAGTTCATCTCTTTCCAGTAAGTCATGCTGCTGCCCCAGAATCTATAATAATGATCCCCAGAAAACCTCTACTCACACATGCACACAAAAACTAGCTTATATTTTATCCTAGTATTTGCAATCATAGGAGTTAATCTCTTCACAGGCTTATATAAAATGAGCAAGCCCGATAAACAAATGTCTAAGATTGTAAAAAATGTCAAGTCTGTCAAAATGTCAAGATTGCTTCTCTTTCAGTACATAATATGCTTCCATTTCCTTGTTTGTTTGTTTTTTAGTTTAACAACTTTTTTCTTATTTATAAAATCAAAACTACATGCCAGGGAAAGTTTGGAAAATTACAATGAGTATAAAAAAGAAAATTAACATTAATATTTTGGAGCATTTCATTGATTACTAGATAGATATTTAATCAAGTTATAATCAAACTTTTTCATTTAATAATATAGACTTTCCCATGTCATTGAATCATTTTTGTAAACACACTTTTAATGACAGTATAAAATATAATTCTACTATTCTGCTATAAATATAGTACTAGGTGTACTATATTTATTTTCATCATTCCCCCACTGCAGGGCACTTATTTTTCATCTTTTCACTGCTATAAACATTGCTGCCCTGGCATATCATTACACATCAACTTTGCCCAAATCTCTGATCATTATTCTAGGAGAGATTACTAATACCGGGATTATTGGGCCAAAGTGTATTAAGGGTAGTATTGCAATATTTCCACTTCTTTTTAATTAGATACACTTCAATAATAAAGCGAGGATTATTGATGGGACAAAAGAATTCTAAGGAAGAAGATTTTTAGATAAGGCTGTTTATCTAAATTGTTTGAAATAAGAGCTGTCAAACTGGGTCAGATTTAGTCAAACATGACTCAGGATGCAGAGTGTACATTAAATACTAAAATATCTGCAGTCCATTGATCAAGAGGCCAGTCCTCCAAAATGTCAGTCACCCTCGTGGCCAGGCTAGGTTAAGTCTCTAGGACGTGTAGCAGAACCCCTCCCAGGCTTTTCCTTGCAAACAAGTTAAGTCCACAATCAGTCCTTAATTTCACAAGCAGTTGCTTAGTTTCTTTGGGCCCGGCTCTGTGCTGGTGTTTCCATGACCTTCTTCCTTTCTCTAGAAACAATATTATTCAAAACGTCCAAGAGTTTGTGTCATTTCCAAACACATAGGCTTTCTTAAATACTTAAAGCTAGCTCCCATAACATCTCCATTAATCTTCTTATGTTTCATTTGACCTTCCTATTATCTATGGAGGAAAACGTGTTTTTAAAGGAACGAAAGAAATTTGTAGAAGCAGAAGTAGGAAACAAAACTAAATCGATTTTTATAAGATATATAAGACAGACTAAAAGATATAGAGAATGATATAGCAAACACCATTTACCCACTTTCCAGCTTAAGAAATAAAATATTGCAAATAATTGAAGGCTTCTGTGCCCTGCCACAATCACTTCCCCTGGCCCTTTCCAGAGTTGTCTACTATTCTGAATTCAGTCTTTATCAATCCCACATCTGTCTTTATATTTCTACTCTGTGTTTAGATATGTCACTAGAATATATGTTCCAGGAAAGCAGGCACTTTGCTTTATTCACTGCCATATCACCAGCACTTAAAACTGCATCTGGCACAGAGTAGGTATTCAATAAAGATTTATTTTATGTAAAATAGATTGTGTATTTCCAAGCAATGTAGGGTTTTTTTTTTTCATGTTTCTGACCCTTATAAATTGTTCCATGTTGTACACATCCTTCTCAATGTATGCTGATAACGTAACTCTGCTTCATTCATTTTTACTGCAACATAGCATTCCAATGTAAGACTATAACACAATTTAGTTATCCATTCTTCTGACAATGGGCATTTAGGTTGTTTCCAATGTTTAATTCTTTAAATTTGGTGCAGTGAACATCCTGGCACTTTCTTATCCAATTGTGTAGGAGTTTCTCTATAACAAATAACAGGGGAGAAAGTGGAAAGAGACTGGCCCTTGTCTTTCCTAAATCTCTTCCTCTTCCAAATCTCTGCTGGGGTGAATGGAAAGATGGGAAATCAGCACAGCCCTCTGGGCATCACAAGTAAAATGGAGGCAGTTGGCCAGTCAATCTTTCAATGGGTTTGTGCATCTTCAACCTTACTACGCATTTCCAAATTGCTCTCACCAAACTGATTCTTTTAAATATTTAAATGTAATAATTATATACCCAAAGTAATTGGATTTATGCAATTCTGTCACTTTGTGCAATTCTATCAGTAAAAAACTGTGTAAGCACAGTTATGCTGTACTTGAAGTATACATATCAACTCTAAATTAGAAACGTTTTTAGCAACAGTGGTACAGTAGTTAGGTAAGGACTGTAGCCTGCCTCCATGCAACCTGTCTGTATTTTTCTAAATCAGGCCCTGTCCTTGTAGGTAATGGAAGTTTCATTCTCAGTCATGGTATAAGAAGCCCCTTCTTCCTCTCCTTCAGGGTCTTACTAGAGTCTGAGAAGACTTACCTGGTCCAAAAAGTTTGAGGAAGAGTCTTTGGTTTTCAGCTCTTTATGGTCAACATGAGATGGCTTATTGTTCAAGCCTGTGTTTATCCACTCAAAAGTGGACTGCTGCACTCACAGCAGGCACGCTACTGTGACTCACCAGCTGGACCACAGGGGCAGTTGAGATCCCAGCCATCCACCTTCCAAACCCACTATTGGTCTTGGTGTTTCCTGGGACTGTTGGTGTAGGAGTGGGGTCAGGTCCCCTCAATTCACAAACTACCAACCTTTTTGCTGGAATATTTGCACTCTCCTGGCTGGGAAAGGCAGTATTGGCCCATTCCCCTCTCCTCAATTCCTACTTTAATCGTACCCTTTCTTGGACAATGCTATTCCTAGAGCTTAGCATTCTCTTGTTTATTTATATTTGTTTTTGTAATGAACCAACAGCAGAAAATAAGACATGATTACTGCTTCATCACATATCTGACTAGCTTTATTTCTAGAGATTTTTAATCATTTTGATTTTCATCAGCTTTTATTTACTCTGAGAATGATTGCATTCAAATGGCGTATATTTAAATTCTATAAACCAAACCATAGCTATCTGGTTGGCTTTATGTTTTCCAAAGAGATTTCAAATAGATTTACCAAAGCAGGAAATTAATATTTATTAATTTATTAATAAAGAAAAAAAACATTGTCAGTTGAATAGATAGCACTTCTTTCTACCTGCAGCTCTTCACTATGGAAAGTGAAGTCTGGGCAAAACTATGTTTTAAAAGCTCTCTAGGAGATTTTAATGTGCAGCTGGCATGAGACCCACTGCCACTAGCTTAGAAGGCTGATGGCTGACAGGGATCAAGTACCCAAAAATAGTAGAGCAGATCAAAAGCACCAGGAGCAGTGCTTTCCAAAATGTAAGAAAATATGATCTTTTCAAATTTGTTTAAATGTGAAAAATGTGTGCCAGTTCATGAAGGTGACCCCAAGTCAGGGTAAGTGTAAGTGGGGTGCCAGGGATTTTGCAAGTTCCATACAGTTTTTCAGCTTTGCCTTTGCCAAGTGTCTGGTGGAGAAAACCACCAGAGAAGCTCCTAACACAGCAAATAATTTCTCAAGATTTACAGTTTTTAAATACCTACAAAGATTAGACTGTAGTCTCTGAACCTGCAGGAAAATGGGACTAAACCCCACTCCAAAAGCCGTTTCCCCTCTGAGCAGGGAGAGGTCTCATTCGGCATCAGCCTGAATAAAGACTTCTCAGGAGACTTCCCCAGTGGCACAGTGCTTAAGAATCCACCTGCCAATGCAGGGGACACAGGTTCGATGTCTGGGAAGATCCCACATGCCGCGGAGCAACTAAGCCCATGCGCCACGACTACCGAACCTGCGCTCTAGAGCCCGCGAGCCACAACTATTGAAGCCCCTATTCCTAGAGCTCATGCTCCACAACAAGAGAAGCCGCTGCAATGAGAAGCCCGTGCACTGCAACGAAGAGTAGCCCCAGCTCGCCACAACTAGAGAAAGCCCGCGCACAGCAATGAAGACCTAACGCAGCCAAAAATTAATTAATTAATTAATTAATAATTAAGTAATTTTAAAAAGACTTCTCAGGAGGTTAACAGACTGTGTTCTGGTATTACACCTGCTGGAGCAGAGCCACCTGGACATGGGTATATTTCCCCATCTCCAAACTTGAGCTGGGGCCTAGAAGGTGAGTAGGATTTGACCAGGCAGAGAGTGTGAGTGCAGGGAAGAGAGAACACATGTAAAAGCACAGACTGGAAAGAATGAGCAGGGCCCACAGTTCCAAGTAAGAGTACCAAGCATCCCAGCTTGCCTGGCTCTGTCTTGATTTAAAAGCTGAAAGTTCCACATGCTGGGAACCCCTTGCTCTTGGCAAACAGGGATGGTTGGTCACTCTAGTCTCAAAGAACGATGAGGAGTGGTGTGCAGGGCATCACTGAAGTCTAAAGCCTGCTCTTCTCAACTGTCTCGTGCAGCTTGTTCTGAAGGCCTATAAAATTCCTCTGCATGGGCCTGTTTGACCCTCTTTCCAGTGTCTGGGGTCTGACGTCTTCCTCTCTAAAGTTTCTTTTATTTTTCTAGAGCACATCCTATAATAGCTTCCCTAAAAACAGCTGATGGAAGGGAAACATTTTTGTCTTCCATTAATAAATGGTTTTACTCTTTCCTCATAATTTTCTGATGGGTTACTGGGTATTTAATCCAAGAGTGGCAGTCAGCTTTCCTCAAAATGTTGAAGGCATCATGCCATTGTGTTCTACCTCACTGGACTGAAGTCTGGGGTTATTCTGATTTTCCATCCTCTCTCACTGTGACCTATGTTTTCCCACCCTCCCCTAATCCCTGGAAGTTTTTAAAGATCTGAAGTTTCACAGTGATGTGCCTTGGTGTGGATCTTTTTTCATTCATTGCACTGGGCATTTGATGTGACCTTCAAGGTGGAGACTCAGGTCCTTCAACCTTGGAACATTTTATATATTTTTTTTTTGGCTCATTTTCTACCTTCTGCTATTGCTGTTCTTGCTTTTTAGTTAATCCTTTTCTTTGGCCACGCCACTCGGCATGTGGCTCTTAGTTCCCCAACCAGGGATCAAACGCACACCCCTTGCATTGGCAGGGCTGAGTCTTAACTATTGGACCACCAAGGACGTCCCCTGTTCCTGCTTTATTGGATGTTAGGCTTCCTGAATTGACCCTCTCATTCTCTTCTCCCATTTTCTGCCTCTCAACTTTTCTATTACGTTTTGCTTTCTGGGAAATTCCTTAACCTCACCTTCTAATTGTTCTACTGAATTTATTTCAGCTATTATATTTTTAATTTTCAAGAGCTCTTTCTTCTTTTCTAACTGTTCCTTTCACATGTCATAAGTTTTTATTTTGGGCTGTAATATCTCATATATTTTCTGAGAATAATAATGTTTAGATTACTTTCTAAATTTTCCTCATTTCTTACATTATTTTTATTTCTTTTGGACGTATTTTGTTTATTTGGACCCCTTTCTTTCATATTTGAAGGTTTTTTCCTAACTTTTGGGATCCACAGCTGTCCATTTATATTAAAAGTGAGGCAGGTTAACAGCTCTGTGTGCATGGGGGCTCTGAAGTAGGAAGCTTTAGTCCAGCATGGTCAGGCAGTGTATTAGTTTCCTAATACTGCTATAACAAATTACCACAGACTTAGTGACTTTAGACTGCACAAACTTATCACTTATAGTTCTGGGGGTCAGAAGTTCTTAAAGTCGAGATATCAGCAGAGCTATCTTCCTTCTGGAGGCTCTAGGGGAGAATCTGTTTCCTTGCCTTTTCCAGCTTCCAGAGGCTGCCTGCATTCCTTAGCTTGTGGTCCCTTCCTCTGCCTTCAAGGTCAGCAGTGTAGCCTCTTCAAATCTATTTATACCTCTCCCTCCCTCCCTTCTTCCCTCTCTGACAACTACTGCTTTCTTACATCTCCTATTCTGACTCTGACCATCCTACCCCTCTCTTTAAGAGTTCATGTAAGGGCTTCCCTGGTGGCACAGTGGTTAAGAATCCACCTGCCAATGCAGGGGACACGGGTTTGAGCCCTGGTCCGGGAAGATCCCACATGCCGTGGAGCAACTAAGCCCATATGCCACAACTACTGAGCCTGAGCTCTAGACCCCACGAGCCACAACTACTGAGCCCACGCACCACAACTACTGAAGCCCGCGTGCCCAGAGCCCGTGTTCCGCAACAAGAGAAGGCACCGCAATGAGAAGCTCGCGTACCACAGCGAAGAGTAGCCCCCGCTCGCTGCAACTAGAGGAAGCCTGCGTGCGGCAACAAAGACCCAACGCAGCCAAAAATAAAAATTAAAAAAAAAAAAAAAATTCATGTCATTATATCTACCCCTACAGCTTCTGAGTCAGTAAGTTTGAGATACAGTCTGAGAATGTGCATTTCTTACAAGTTCCCAGGTGGTGCTGATACTTCTACTCCAGGAACCACACTTTGAGAACTACATACAGATCTAATGCATACCTGTGAGCATTGCCTTGTTCACCTCTATATCCCCAGCAGCTAGCATAGTATTTGGCACATAGTAAGGCCTCAATCGATGGGAGCTATTATTATCATCATTACTAATATAAGGAGCTGGGGCAGGAAGAAGAGATACTATTTAAATTTGTCTTAAGTTTCTTGAACTAGGAAATAGTTGCTTAAATATCTGTGACTTTTGAATCATTAAAATTTTAATTTTAATTATATTTTAAATTAAATTTTTTTTTAAATTTTATCCTATTTTAAAGAAATAAAGCTTACAATCTTTTATCTGGTACTGTGCATGTACCAAGTGGAAACACTGACATTCAGAGAAATCTGTGAAGGCTCTAAATCTCAGTCTTACAATGAGCAGAGTGATCATTTCAGGCTTCAGGTACATCTAGAATCTCAAAAATACGACACAGTTCTAGATCTTGTCCAAGAACATAAATATAAATTTCTTTAATAAAAGAGTCATCAAGACAGAAAAAAGAACATATTCAAATGCAGGGACTGTGTCCAGTGGATGCTGATAAAGTGACTCGGACTTTAACAGAATGGGTCACCATATGCACAAAATAAGCAAAGGGGTAGATAGAGATTATGTCATTCCTAGCTTCATTGCAAAAGATGAATCAAATGAAGAGCTTTTAAAATGATAATAGGGCTTCCCTGGTGGCGCAGTGGTTGAGAGTCTGCCTGCCAATGCAGGGGACACGGGTTCGAGCCCTGGTCTGGGAAGATCCCACATGCCGCGGAGCAACTAGGCCCGTGAGCCACGATTCCTGAGCCTGTGCGTCTGGAGCCTGTGCTCCGCAACAAGAGAGGCCGCGATAGTGGGGGGCCCGCGCACCGCGATGAAGAGTGGCCCCCGCTTGCCGCAACTGGAGAAAGCCCTCGCGCAGAAACGAAGACCCAACACAGCCAAAAAATCAGTATTAAAAAAATAAAATAAAAATGATAATAAATGTCACAGGAAATATACAAAGCATGACAAAGAAAGAATGGATATCTTTATGTAGACACACTCCTCCAGCCTTTAAACAGGGATTTGTTACCAAACCCAGGTTAGAACATTCATTTGTTTGCTCATGTACATTAGCACCAGTAAAAATGAAAAAACATAATACCCATTGTCTTTTGGAAGTTAATTTGCCAATCCTGCCAATCTACATTTCAAGTTGGTTTAAAATGATTCAGAGGGTCAACCAAAATATACTAGGAATATCATTTGAAGAACAGAAAATTTTCTTTGTAGAAGGACAAACAGTAAGTAGTCTTTGTAGAACGACAAACAGTAATTTTCTTTGTAGAAGGACAAACAAAGTAGAAAGCATTTCTGACTTTCTACTTTCTAAGACAATTTCCTGTTTTTCCAAGGTCCATAAACTCTTATCCTACTAAAAAGTTGTAGACAAGAGACAAATGGTCTATATTATCCACATCATAAACTTTAGCATTACAGCTTCCACACAAGAAGATGAACAGGCCAAGGAACATTTTCACTGTCTTGATCTGGGTTAACTCGGCCTGGCACATTGTAGGTGCTTAACAAATATTTGTTGAATAACTGGATGGATGGATGGATGAATGGATGGGTGGATGGGTGGATGAGTGGAAGGATGAATGTATGAGTTATATGTGAGTCCTGAATTTTCTGTTTAATATTTTTTTTACTTGAGTAGTACATGTTTATTTTATAGAAATTATAAGATGTATTTAAAAGGAAAGGAAGGGTAAGCTGGGATGAAGTGAGAGAGTGGCATGGACATATATACACTACCAAATGTAAAATAGATAGCTAGTGGGAAGCAGTCGCATGGCACAGGGAGATCAGCTCGGTGCTTTGTGAACACCTAGAGGGGTGGGATAGGGAGGGTGGGAGGGAGATGCAACAGGGAGGAGAAATGGGGATATATGTATACATATAGCTGATTCACTTTGTTATACAGCAGAAACTAACACACCACTGTAAAGCAATTATACTCCAATAAAGATGTTAAAAAAAAAAAGACAAATACTGTATGATATCATTTACAGGTGGAATTTAAAAATTTTTTTAAAACCCAAGTTCAGAGATACAGAGAACAAATTTGGTGGTTGTCAGAAGCAGGGGCTGGGGGGAAATAGGTGAAATGGGTGAAGGGGGTCAAAAGGTACAAACTTCCCAGTTATAAAATAAATAAGTCCTGGGGATGTAATATACAACATGGCAACTATAGTTAATAATGTACTGTATTGCATTTTTGAAAGTTGCTAAGAGAGTAGATCTTAAAAGTTCTCATCACAAGAAAAAAAATTATAACTATGTGTGGTGAAAGATGTTAACTAGACTTATGTGGTGATCATTTTGCAATATATATAAATATCAAATCATTATGTTGTACACCTGAAACTAATATATGTCAGTTATACCACAATAAAAAATAATAAAAATCTTTAAAATGAAACAAACAAAAAAACAAATAAAAGGAAAAGGATCTATAACCATGGACCCACGTTTAAGCCATTTAATATGCTAACATTTTAATTTTTATAAAGAACTTTTGTGTATACATACATTTTTATAAAAATGGGATCACAGTATTTCTACTCTTTAGTTGCCTATTTATTCACATAATACTATGTTGTGAACCTCTTTCAATACTAATCAATATGCTTCCTCACCATTTTTGAGTAGTTGCATAAAAGTAGAAAAAAACACAATAATTTGAGAATTTTGTAGGTCGCTATACCTTAAAATAATAAAACTGGATTTGCTGAAAATATTCTTGAGATAAGCTAAGATTATTATTATTAATAACTTGAACCCTGCTTTAATGAAGAAAAGTAATTTATATCAATTCTGTGTAAACAAGAACCTCTGCATTGCTTCAGGTTATCTGAAAATTTTTTCTCTTGACTAATTTAATTGTATCCCTGCTGCCTTATCTGAAGCTTAACATCAAATCCTTTTCTGTGGCATGCAAAGAATTCTGATCTTAATGGATAATCCTGTGAGATTATCATAAATATGGATTAGTTGGGTGTGAATTAATGAACCATTTCAAAAAATTATAGGAGAACGTTGGAGGGAGGACCTTCTTCTTCCCTCCTAATGTTTGAGGGAGGCCCAATAACTAGAACCCCTTCTCCCTGCCTGACTTCTGAACAATTGAGAATTCTCCCAAACACTCCCCCTCTCCTCTGGAGAGGAGTAAGTGGCCAGAGCTCAGCAGAGTTAGTCTGTTAATAAGTTAGGCCCACATTGATTTAGTGCTTTTATAAAGCATCTCATCTGAGTCAAGAAAATGTCAACATGTCAATTCAACAACTACGTATTTAACAACTACTAAATTCCAGACACAGTGCCAGATTCTGGTGTTACCAAATTTAATTAAGATTCTCTTAGTCCTTACCTTCAAAGATCTCAGCCTTGTGGGAAAGACAAGCATGTTACAAAAACATACCCTCATTATGTGAGTACCTTAGTATAACATGCTCTGTGAGCACATCGGAGAAGGAGATTAATCCCAATGAGAGGAAGGAGAGAGATTCTTGAGTTCAGTCTTAAAATGGGCCTTCTAACAAGAGGAGTTGTAGGAAGCTAGGCAGGTCATTCTAGGTAAAAATAAAAGGCTCGAGATTGGAGCCTTTCGAGGTTGGAAATGGTTGTGCACACAGGGGAACAGCCAGGAGGGTATGTGGGAGCAGACAATGACACACATGAGCCTGGAGGGGTGTCGTTGACTGGCTGGCAGGTCTGAATCCTGATGAAATTTCTAAGCCCTCTCTCTCCAGGACATATTTTTCTCATTCATGAAAGCAAAGTGCTGCCACTTCAGGGTCCTGTGGAGAAAGAATACTGATATCAGGCCAGGAAAAAAAAGCAACAGCTCAAGATTACCCTTTTTAAAAGCTCACTGCCACTTTCAGTAGATGAAAAATGTGTATCTGCAATTCACTGAAGGCAGTGAGTAGTTTGTTCTTGAGTTGCTGTGGCAACTGCTCAATTAAGTGAAAAAAAAAGGAAGAAACAAATGTACTCTAGCTGTTCTTGAGCTTAGCATTCTTTTTTTAAAAAGAAAGAAAAGAAGGTAACGTGTGGTGAGATATTTTCTCCAAGTCTTTCCTAAGACTCTGCGCCTCACTTTGCATTTCAAGTAACTGTGTCCTGCTTCCCTCTCCCTGCCAAGCTAGATGCTAGGCCTGCTGTCTTCGTGGTTGGGAACGTGAGCCCCAGATTTCATCTCAGAATTTTCTGGGGTAACATTTGCTTACATCCAACTTCCACGGAAGGCCACTTTTATAGATTTCTATTGTTAAGGTAGTGGAGTGGATCCTGTAAGGGAAAAGCAGGTGGGAATAGTGGGTGGGTTCTAGCACCCCAGACTTAGAACATTAAACAAGAGATATGACTTTTCTGAAGACACAGAAAATAACTCCTGCCTGATATACTAAGAAACAAAGGATATAATAAGAGTACCTTAGAGGTGTACAATACTTTGCTATTTATAAAACTTTTAATTGCCTCCTCTCCTCTTAGCCACCACGCTCTGGTGTGGGCATTGTTCTCATCACTTTAGACAGAAGAACACCTCTAAGCCATGGTTCAGGGAATGATCTTAATGCAACACGGAACCAATCATGTCACGTCCCTGCATACAGTCCTCAATGCCTCTCTGCCCTTTGTTCCTGGGGTAACACCTGAGTCCTCACCGTGGCCCTGAGGCCCCGCAGGATGCCTCAGCGCACCGTCCTCCCAGCCTCCCGACTCTGTGTCCAGCCCTGCTGGCCTCCCGCGGCTCCTCTAGGCTGTGGTCCGCTCCTCCTTTGCAGCAGCTGAGGGCTCTTCCTGCTGGGACAGGCTTGTCTTTCCCCACCCACCGTCCCCCCTTGCCCACTTGGCCAACTTAGCGCCCACTCCCTGACTCCAGTGCATACCAGAGCTCCTGTTTTAACTTTCCTAAGACCCTGTGTTTTATATACATCCATATTTAATATACATTTCTTTATGTGGTTATCTAATTAATATGTCTCCCCAGCTAGACACGAAGCTCGTAAGCGCAGGGACCACGTGTGTTTGCCCACCCAGGCCAGCGCTCGGCAGAGTGGGCCTTGGTGTTGAATGAAGGCCTCACTGACATGACCAAAAACACCCAGCAGTTTGGACTCAAACCCAGCTCCTAGGAATCCAGCGCCTTTCTTAGCATGCCACACTGCGTGGCAGGTTTTAGAAATGGAAACCTGCTCCATTGGGTAAGACACTACACAAATACGAGACATTGAAATCTAGAGAAAATACAGTGTGTTCTGTGGGACCAGATTAACTTAGATGTGGACATGTGTGGATGTACAACAAATAGTAACTCCTGGAATATGTGCTAACATAACTCCTGCATAGAAAATAATGTCGTCTCCTCTCTTGTTCATTCATAGTTCGGGAAAAGCTCACTGGGTCTTTGTATCTGATCCCCTGGCTCACGTCCAGAGGTGTGACATTGACACTTGTGTCACCCCTACCCCCAGGCCTCGGTTTCCTTTCTTGGAAAGCAGGGGTCCTGATTCCTCCTGCGCAGGGTTCCTGAACATATGACCATGAATATCCCTCTTTCCACCCTGCCATCTCTTGCACAGGGCCTGCTGCTGAGTACTGAGTATAATCAGAGCAGGGACAACACTCGGGAAGGTCAAGGCTGACAATGTATGTGTGCATTTGCGAAGCTAATGGTCAAAACCTTGTCTTACCTGAGCTTCCTTTATTTCTGCTTTGGCAGTTGTTTCTTTTTTCTGCGCAGCGTTCTGTACGAGAGACTTTGAGCAGTAGTACAGAGCAGGCTGGTTTCCTTGTCTCCTATATCAGATTGCTTTTTGGTAGTGGGTTGAATGTGTGCTTTTCCAATATGATGTCATCAGTACCTTTTAAGTATTCCCCAAATACTCTTTGTCAAAAGTTTTTCAGATTATAAAATGTTTCTCTTTTCCTCCTGTGGAACTTTGTACTAAGATTTTAAAACAAAGAAGTGATATAAAGTACGTGTTCCAGGAGGCTCACAGCTAGTTCACTCCAGAAACCAAACTTAGCTCTCTTCTGCATTGTCTTGGGAAAGTTATAACAGAGAGCCCAAATCGAAAAGGCAGAGTCCTTGGGATGAAGGATTTCCAAATACTGTTTCAAAATAAGAGGTGCTATGTATCAGTGAACTACTGCTGTGAAACTGCCCAGAATTTAAAACAACATCCATGTATTATTTTTCTTGAGACACTAGCATTGACTGAGCAGATCCACTGATCAAAGCTGGACTCAGCTGGACTCAACTCTCACACATCCACAGTGGGACGGTCACTTTTATGTGTTAACTTGGCTCGGCTATAGTCCCCCATTATTTAATCAAACACCAATCCAGGCATTACTGTGAAGGTATTTTGTAAATATGGTTTAACATCTACAATCACTTGACTTTATGTAAAGGAGATCATCTTTTTTTAAACTGAGATATAACTGGCATAATATTGTGTTATTTTTAAGTATGCAACATAATGATTTGATATATGTATATATTGCAAAATGATCACTGCAATAAGTCTAGTTAACATTCATCACTACACATAGTTAACAAACTATGTCTTTTAAGATCTACTCTCTTAGCATCTGTCAAAGATACAATACAGTATTGTTAACTATAGTCACCATGCTGTATATTATTACATCCCCAGGACTTATTTACCTTAGAACTGGAGATTTGTACCTTTTCGCCACCTTCACTCATTTTGCTCATCCCCCAGCCCCACCTCTGGCAACCACCAGTCTGTTCTCCGTATCTATGGGTTTTTCTTTTTAGATTCCACAAAAAAGTGAGATCATATAGTATTTGTCTTTCTCCATCTGACTTATTTCACTTAGCATAATCCCTCAAGATCCATCCATGTTGTTGCAAATGGCAGGGTTCCCTTTTTTATGGCTGAATAATATTCCATTGTGTGTATATACCACATTTTCTTTATCCATTCGTCTGTCAATGGCCAGTTAGATTGCTTCCTTGTCTTGGCTATTGTGATTAATGCTCTGATAAACATGGGAGTGCAGATATCTTTTCAAGAGAGTGATTTCATCTCCTTCATATAAAAACCCAGAAGTGGAATTGCTGGGTTGTATGGTAGGTCTACTTTTAATTTTTTGAGGAACCTCCATACTGTTTTCCATAGCAGCTGCACCAATTTACGTTTCTACCAATAGTGAGATTATCCTTGATAATACAGGTGGGTCTCATCCAATCAGCTGAAAGGCCTTAAGAGCAAAACTGCGGTTTCCCTGAGGAAGAGGAAATTCTACGGTCTACAGTGTCACCTCCTGCCCTAGAGTTTCCAGCCTGGCAGCCTGTCCTCTAGATTTCAGAATTGCCTAGCCAGCCTCCACAATTGTGTAGGCCCATTCCTTGTAGTAAATCTCTGATAGAGATAGGGATAGAGATACACAGGTAGAGTTATATCCTGCTAGTTCTGTTTCTTTATAGAACCCTAACTGGTCAGCTGCTGGGTCAGCCAGGGCCCAGCTGGTCTAGGATGGCCTCTCTGGGATGAATGGAATTCTGTTCCACATGGCCTCCCATCCTCAAGCAGGCTACCTCAGATTCATCCTCACGGCAGGGGCGGGGGACCAAGGGAGAATGTGGAAGCATGAAAGGTCCTTGAAGCATAGCCTCAGAAATGGCACACCAGCACCTTCCTCATTCTGTTGGCTGAAGCAAGTCTGACTGGCACAGATTCAAGGGCGTGGAATAAGACTCGCCTCTCAATGAGAGTATGTGCAAAGTGACATTGCAAGGGCAAGAATGCAGGGAAGAGTGAAAATGTGAGGCCACAGTTGCCACTAACCTAGCACAGACTGTTTGATATGATGATGCAGAAAAGGAACAACATCAAAATTATTTTGTAACAATACACACTACTATATATAAAATAGATAACTAATAAAGACCTACTGTATAGCACAGGGAACTCTACTCAGTACTCTGTAGTGGACTATATGGGAAAAGAATCTTCAAAAAAAGAGTGGATATAGGTATATGTATAACTGAATCACTTTGCTGTACACCTGAAACTAACACAACATTGTAAATCAACTGTACTCCAATAAAAAATTTTTTAAAATTATTTTGTAACAACCAATATGCCTTTTCCCTCTTTTTAAGGCAGTAAAACTATAAACTAAAATATTCAGAACCTTAATTTTCTCACTTGCAAATGGAGGATAGTATACACCTCATGATATTAGCATAAGAATAATGAGATATCTGTGAAAGCAACTGCTGTAGTGCCTGGCAGGAACTCAACAAATGATACTTCTCTTTGATGGTAACACTTGAGCACCTACTGCATGCTAGAAAAGAGAAGGCAAATATATTTGAGGCACAGGACTGGACATTTTTTAAAGTGTTTTTGTAGCATCATTATGCATAGGTAGAATCAATGGATAAAGAAAATGAATGCATATACAATGGCATATTATGCAGCTGTAGAAAAGAAGAAAATCTTGTCATTTGTAACAACAAGGATGGACCTTGAGGGCATTGTGCTAAGTGAAATATGCCAGATAGAGAAAAACAAATACTGTATGACCTTATTTATATGTTTAATCAAAAAACAAACAAATTCATAGGTACAGAGAACAGATTGGTGGTTGCCAGAGGTGGAAGGTAGGATCAACAGGTTCAAACTTCCAGTTAGAAAATAAGTAAGTCATGGGGATATAAGGTACAGCATGGTGACTATAGTTAATAACACTGTACTGCATGTTTGAAAGTTCCTGAGAGAGTAGATCTTAAATGTTCTTATCACTATGAATGGTAACAAATGCTAATTAGATTTATTGTGGTATCATTTTGCATATACAACTATCATTATGTTGTACACCTGAAACTACTATAATGTTATCTGTCAATTGTGCCTCAATAAGAAATATTCATAGATAAAAATTAAAGCTTGGTCAGTATGTGGTGATTACAAAACAGTGTTTGAATTTGCAAGGAAAAAATACACCGTATGGATACAAACACAAACCAATCCCCATAATTTGTCTCCATGGTTTTGAACTTTCTTATTTTAATGGCACATTTAGAAGCTATAGTTTTAAATGTTGGTGCCCAGGGTTTGGAATCAGACAGACCTGAGTTCGAATCTCAGCCCTCACATTAGCTCCATGACTCAGGCACCTCCCTTAACCCCTAAGACACAGCTTCAAATATGTAGACTGGGAACAATAGCACCTTTTTCAGTAGGCTGAAAATGAGAAAATGCCCAATAAATGTAGTTATTGTTATTATAACCAATATGATAAAATGATGGAAACATTAGTTCAGGGTTTAGAATGCACTGAAATGCTTTTTTTTTTTTTTTAATAAATTTATTTCCTTATTGATTTTTGGCTGCTTTGGGTCTTCATTGCTGCACGCAGGCTTTCTCTAGTTGTGGCGAGCGGGAGCTACCCTTCGCTGCAGTGTGCAGGCTTCCCATTGCAGTGGCTTCTCTCTTGTTGCTGAGTATGGGCTCTAGGTACACGGGCTTCAGTAGTTGTGGCTCGCGGGCTTAGTTGCTCCACGGCATGTGGGATCTTCCCGGACCAGGGCTCGAACCTGTGTCCCCTGCATTGACAGGCAGATTCTTAACCATTGCACCACCAGGGAAGCCCCTGAAATGCTTTTTTAAAGTTGTCTCCACTGCCTACTTCACCTGTTAGCACTTTTCCCCAAAAAAACTAACTCTGCACGTCGGGGTGTTATTGCACCAGCAGGTTGGGGTGTTTAGAGATGCAAATTCTGTACCTGGAATAGTCTGGAAGTTTATCCGTGAACCATCAAACTTGCTGATCTTAGTCTGTCCCCAAAGACTGTCAATGCAAAGAGGTATTACCACACAGGGTAGCATTAAGTAAACAACTCACAACTTAAGCGGATGATAAGGAATATAAAGGAATCATAATTTGTGATGGAAAAGCAAGAAGAGCAGCAACAAAGCACCCTTCCTGGAAACTGTAAGACTGCCAGTTTCAGCACGTGTACATGCCGGACCTGTATAGCGGCCAAGTGCTTAGAGCACTGAACTAGAGTCCTCCAAAAGCTCTAAAAACATGCTGATTTTAAGTCTGGATTCTGAACATTATTAACCTTTAATAACTTCTGTATCAAATTAGTGGTAAATGCCTTCAGGTAGAGGCAAAAACTGAAATTCTATATACTTGCACCATTGTTCACCCAAGAAAGGATTTTGCAACTGTGGATAAATTCAGTAGGATTCAGTGAGGTTGCCTGCACGTAACCTAACTACAGTTGGCTTAATTTAAAAGGTGGTTTTCTCTCTTAACCACAGTCCAGGAATAAATGGTTGTGGGGTTGGTGCAGCAGTGGCCACACGCGGTCAGACCAGTTCCCTCTTTCCTATCTGCCCTCCTCGGCGTATGGGTAGACCTCCCTTCAAGGTCGCAAGATGGCAGCAGTGCCTCCAAACAGCGCTTTTCCCCACACAACCATTTGCAAAACTGGAATGGGTGAGGCTGATTCTCCCCGTGTGTGTCCCTCTGTCTTCTGAATAGGGAGGAAATCTCTCCTCTGAAGCACCCCACCCAAAGATTGCTTTTTACATCCTTTTGGTACAGATTTGGCCACAAGCCCGTACCCATCATGCAGAGGATGGGAAAGCAAGGATTTGGCATTTTCAGCATCTGAAGAGGGAGATGGCTGCAGCCTGCAAGAAGAAGGTGGGCTGCTGAGTAGGGGTCTAGGGGTGTCTGCCGAAGGGCTTAGGGAGGAGGGCAGAGGAGGTGGCCCTGGCAGAGCTCTGGTGCCTTCCATGCCACCTCTACCCAGAGTGGCTCCATTCTTCTTCCACATAGAATCCTGCTCAAATAAAAGCTTCCGTGGATAAATATCATCTGTAACCTTTCGCTGCAAACTCAAATACCTAATATACTAATATACTAATACCTGATATAAGTCAGTGAGTCAAAATTATTTGTTCACTATTACATTCCCAGCATCTAGAATAGTTCCTGGCATATAGGAGGAGCTTGTATTCATTTCCTATTTCTGCTATAACAAATTGCCACAAACTTGGTGGGTTAAAATAACACAAATTTGTTATCTTACAGTTCTGGAGGTCAGAAATTCCAAATGGATTTACAGGGCTAAAATCAGGGTACCGGCAAGATAGCATTCCTTCTGGAGTAGTTGGGGGAAATCCATTTCCTTGCCTCTTTCTGCTTCTAGAGGTTGCCCACATTTCTTGGCTGGTAGCCGCCTTCCAGCAATGGCATCACTCCGACATCTTCTGCCATCACATCTTCTCTGATTGTGTCCATCCTGCCTCTCATAATGATTCCTGTGGTTACATTGGGCCCACCCAGATAATCCAGGATGATTTCCCCATCTCAAGAACTTTAGCTTAGTCATATCTGCAAGTCACTTTGGCCATGTAAGATAACATATCCACAGGTTCCAAGAATTAGGAGGTAGACATCTTTGAGGATGTGCATATCATTCTGTCTACCACAGAGCTCAATAAATATTTGTAGAATTGTTGAATGAACAGTAGAATCTCAGCATTGGAAGCTGCTTTAGACAGCATGTAGTCTAACCTCTTACAAGGTCTAGGAATCTCCTCACTGGCAGATAGTCATTCCATGTCTGCTTGAATACCTCTGGTGCTGGGGGCTCTCCACTTTCCAAATTAACCTTTCCACTGTTGGACAGCTATAGATCTTAGACATTTAGACCTTTCTTCCTTAGGTTACTCCTGCCCTTCTTTCCGGAGAAATCTACACATTGTATCTTCTATATGACTCTTCTTCCCCAATTTTGGAGAAAAAAAAATGACTTATTGTCTTTATCATTTACAAATCTTTACTTAGCACATCTCCCTCTCAGTCACTGGGGTTACAAAAAGATGAAAGACAGCCTCCCATCTTCAAGGGGGTTATTGTGAAAGTGAATCCTACACATAAGAAGTTAAATAACAATACAGTTAAATGAGCTCATCCATGTTAAGTGCTCAGTACTGTGCCTGGCATGTAACAAGTGCTCCAAAAATGTTACCTGCTCCTGTTGCTGTTATTACCATTCACAGGTGCTCTGGGTCAAATTACTGATGCACCTGGAGTTCGCTGATGCAGCAGTGACTGGAGAAGGCTCAGGGAGGAGGGGGGATGGGAGGAGAGGCAGAATGTAAACTCAGGGCAAAGGGGAAGGCATTCCACGCTGGACAAACACAGAAGGCAGGCGTTCAGAGGCCAGATTAAACAGGTCAAGTTCTAGGAAAATTAATAGATTTATTTATCTCATGTAGGGTTTATCTTACCTAGCTTGGGCGAAACAGCATGAACATGGGCTTCCCTGGTGGCGCAGTGGTTGGGAATCTGCCTGCCGATGCAGGGGACACGGGTTCGAGCCCTGGTCTGGGAGGATCCCACATGCTGCGGAGCAACTGGGCCCATGAGCCACAACTACTGAGCCTGCGCGTCTGGAGCCTGTGCTCCGCAACAAGAGAGGCTGCGACAGTGAGACCCGCGCACTGCAATGAAGAGTGGTCCCCACTTGCCGCAACTAGAGAAGGCCCTCGCACAGAAACGAAGACCAAACACAGCCAAAAATAAATAAATACATTTATTAAATTAAAAAAAACAAACAAAAAAACAGCATAAACTTTATCCAAGTTGTAGATAGCAGCTGTAGATAGCAACTGCCCCGCAGCCTCTCCAAGCTCTCTCCTCCTGAACCCTTCCTGGGACTTGTAGAGACTTAAGCCCCATGGTTTCAAGTCTAGTGATTGCTTCTAGTGGAAAGAACACTTCTTTCGACCTGCCTCTTTGATTCCCAACTCCAGCCTGGAGATCATCTTTAGCTCCTCTTTGCTCTATGCTCCATGGCCACTAACTAACCCTGTCCCACTCCTCACTCAGCCTTACCCCCTAAAACCTCAAGGAACTGAACACAGACATTGAAGTTGGAGAATAACGAAAGTGAGAGAAGTAGAGGCAAGGTCAGAGCCAGACTGTAGATGTATGGGTGGTCCGTGGAAAGCTGTTTGTTGCATCTGTAATAGTGATAAGCACGAAGTGCTTCAGGCCACCGAGAAAGCAGGGGGCGCACCCGTGACGAGCAGAGGACTCGGAAGAGGAATCAGGAGGAGTTCGCCAGGAGTTCTTCCAACCCTCCGCTTGCTCACCCCATCCAGATCTGCCTTCTCCCAACCTTACTTCCTTTTTAAAGAAAGATGGTGGGACAAAGGATGATGAATGATTCTGTGCAATATTTTTCTCTCTGAAAAACACATGAACACACATCCAGTATGCTTTAATCTAATAATCTGATTTTCCATTTTGCTGAGACTATCTCATAAAGAGCCTATATCCTCATAGCATCTACAGAAGTACCCAAGACAGGCCAATATGCTCTGTAGTTCCCAATGATTGACATTAAGCTTTGCCATTTCATTTCTGTTTCATAAGGAATCAGAAAACAAAAGTGGTAAAGGCCAAATAACTCTCCTTGGTAAGACTCTAGTCAGGTGTGACTTTATGGCCAACATTCACTTTAAATGAGATGAAATCAGAAGGAGAACTTTGGTCCCTTCTTTAAACCACCAGCCTTGCAAAGCCCTAGGGCCAAATCTGGCACATGAAGCCAAGACCAAGTGTTTCCTCCGTACTCTTCCAGCAATGAGTTGAGTTGGACGTATTTTTGAGATGATGAAAACAGGAACTTACAGGAAAACATCAGGGAAAAACTTCTTTCTTTAAAATTTCTTATTAGAGACATGAACATTTCAATTTATACATAAAAGAAGAAAAATACCATTCCTCCTCAAGAACTAGATCTGTAAACCACTATTTAAAGTAGTTCATGTAGAGAACCTGCAATTTAATAAGATGGGGAAAAGGCTAGCCTAGCATCTCCTATATTTTTTCCTCCCTGTTTACTCAATTATACAAGTACTTCCACAGCAAGACCTCTAATTGTGTAGACTTCAGTGAAAGAGAAATGGAACTTGCTGTAAAATAAATTATTGGGTGTAATTAAATTACATACCACTTCCCATACTTTTTTTTTCAAATTGCTCATTACTTTATTTATTTATTTATTTTTAAACATTAAGCCATTTTCAACATGACTTTTTTTTTTTTTTTTTTTTTAATTTTTGGCTGTATTGGGTCTTCGTTTCTGTGCGAGGGCTCTCTCTAGTTGCAGCGAGCGGGGGCCACTCTTCATCGCGGTACACGGGCCTCTCACTATCGCGGCCTCTCTTGTTGCAGAGCACAGGCTCCAGACGCGCAGGCTCAGTAGTTGTGGCTCACGGGCCTAGTTGCTCTGCGGCATGTGGGATCTTCCCAGACCAGGGCTCGAACCCGTGTCCCCTGCATTGGCAGGCGGATTCTCAACCACTGCACCACCAGGGAAGCCTGCCCATTACTTTAAATGAAAACATTTTTAGAAAAGAGCTGTAAACACTCAAAGCATTTCTCAAGGACCATTCTCCCTTCTTCCTGCTAATACAATGTAGGTATTGTTCCATGTTCCAATATTCTCCTGCTGAAGATCTGAGGAATTTCAAAACTTCATTCACGAGTAAAACTTGAGAGTTCCATTTTCAAATCTCTTGATGAGCAGGATCCAGCTTCAGTCCCTCTTTTAGCAGATGAATCCATCTTCATCTCTATTCATGTGACACCATGAGCATTCCCTACCCTTGTGTAGTGCAGTCGCTCGATACACTCTGTCCTCCTGCACTTGACACACAGACAAGTCATCACGCTCCTTCTGGGGCAGCAGGAGAGGTGTTTAGAACACGAGCTTGGGAATCAGGAAACCCCACTGGCTGGAGCATCCTGCACAAGTCACATAAGCTTTCTGAGCCTGAGTTTCCCCATCTGAAATATGGGAAATAGCAAACCTGCCTACCTGCTAGTGTTTTCTGGAGGATCAGATGAAATCACACATATTACAAACACTCCAAATATTACCCAAATAGCAGTTCTGATAACCATTTTTAAAATTGTTTATGTGAGGTGTTTTGCTGTTTTTGTTCCTTAACAGGCATAAAGAAAGAGAATCCAAAAATCTCATTTTCAGGCCCCAAAATGGGGAAATGGTACTATTTTATTTGTTCTTTTTTAATTATTCTTCTTTCCTGTTAAGATTTTGGTTCTCAATAAAGATGAACCCTTCTGAGAACTACAGGACCTTTTGTGCCTCAACCCTAGCCCTACTTCCCTGCTACTGCTTCTTATAATCAGAGATAGTGTCTTTAGACAAATTTAAATAGAAAATCCTCATATGCTAACATTTCATGGTTCATGATTCTCCCAGAATTTGGGTGATCTGCTTAGTACTAGTTGAAGTAAGAAAAAGTTAGAAAACACTGCTCCTCACATTGTCTCAGAAACTACAGAATCTCTTTGAAATCAATTTTTTTTGGATTTTGAAAAGAAATTAAAAATGGATTGTTATCTGTGCTCAGTGCCAGAGAAAGAAAATAGTTTTTTCTTTGCAGTATTTGTGAATTTTAGGGCCAAAAATTAATCTTTGCTGTGACATTTTATTGTTATATAAAGCCTCTTTCTCATAATCCCACTTGAAGCTATACACATTTTTTATGCCATGAAACACACACACTGGTTTGGTTTTTTTTTTTTATTTATTTTTTGGCTGCCTTGGGTCTTCATTGCTGCGCGCGGGCTTTCTCTAGTTGTGGCGAGCAGGGGCTACTCTTCGTTGTGGTGCACGGGCTTCTCACTGCGAGGCTTCTCTTGTTGTGGAGCAGGGGCTCTAGGTGCGTGGGCTGCAGTAGTTGTGGCGCACGGACTTAGTTGCTCCGCGGCATGTGGGATCTTCCCGAACCAGGGATTGAACCCGTGTCCCCTGCATTGGCAGGCGGATTCTTAACCACTGTTCCACCAGGGACATCCACACACACACTGTTTAATACAAACGAGAACTAGGAAAACACTCCCAAAATGACCTACTACTTCCCTCTCTTTCCCAGGGGAGGTTTTGTTTTGTGGTCCCCAAAAGGATTTTAAAAATCAACACTGTCTACTCAAGGAGGGGCAGTAGAGGATCTGATGACTGCCCCCCACACACACACACACATAACAGTAAGAGGATGCTGATGAGGAATGTAGCTTTGTATCAGGGCACTGAGGTCAGTCCTCAGCCCAGCCCTGCACAGCAGTGGAAGCTCAGATACATCCCAATCCAGTGGTACAACAGAACTTTAGTTGCATCATTCCTATCAGGGTTGCAGCAAGGATCCAGTAAGATCATATCTGTAGAAATGCTGCCAGAGCTGTAAAGCACTGTTTAAGTGTCAGCTTCATATTATGACATGATCTGCTTGTGACAGGGCCACTGGTCCCGTAACCAGGAGCAGACGCTATGCTGACATCAAAGCAGGATGAAGAACGAACTTAATGCCTTATGATTGGTGAACCATCTATGAAGCTATGTTGTTTTGATCTTGCCCACCACAAATTCAATAACTCAAGGCACTGGGAGTGACAAAACATCCATATCTCAAGGTGAAGATAATAGGACCTCTGATTCAAAAGGAAAACACAAACACACACCAATTAGCTGCTCTTCCTACAAAGAATACCAGAATCCAGCCTTGCAAAAGTAGTTGCTTGCCTACAGATCCACGCAGGGAAGTAAAGTTGAATGCAGGTTGCTTTTACTCTCCTTACGGCTCTGGCTTGACTGGGAATGAGGGATAGAGACCAAAACCAATCTGTAGTCCAAATCCAGCTTCCCCATAAAGCCACCAATCCTACCCTGAGGTTCTAAATGTGTTCAACAGGATTCTAGATTTCTCACCATCAACTACCAACATATTATCAAATACCGAGCACAAAAAAAATGTGGCAACCTGAGTTGGGTTTTGGGGGCTAGTGGTTTTGCTGCAGGCTTTCCTACCTTCACCAGCATTAACAGCGTCATTGCAGGCTGTGTCTGGGTTCCAGACTAGTGAGTCACAAATGGCACTTACATAAATCTGTGCCTGTTTTCGTACTACCTCTCTTTGTAAGTTTCTTCATATTTGGTATGCCGCTTCATGCCCCCAAAGCCTAGTTTTACCCTGCAGAAAGTCTTCTATGTCTCACTGTACCCACAAAGCCTAACCCCGCATTCAGACTTACAGGCAACAAAGGGCTGAGTGGATGGAGCAGCAACAAGGTAAAAGGCTGCAAACCCCAGAGGCACCCACAAGTACCCAGGGTGGAACTCGGTCGTTAGTGGGTTGTGTTTTCTCCAAGAATGCCTCACCGAAGATGCAGCTACAGTGGAACCGGATATAAACACCTTATCAACCATTTCTCCAAGAAGCTTATCTAACATTTTGCACCTTATATAACTGACATTCTGAAATTAATGCCTCTTATGCAGAACACACCTAGCATCTGAAAAGAAAAGAGATAAGAATTAGGGCCCCCGGAGGCTGTATGACATCTTTTCACCGAAACCAGAAGTGTTTGCCTTTCACTGGTTGTTTCATGTATCTGTGTGTGTTTAAGATGTCAGATAAATTTTATCTACAAAAGATCAACTGTGAAGTCTATTGAGCATCACTGGAAAATAACACCCTGCAATCAAACATCCCATTCACCGGGGTTTTCACGTCAGTGAGTGCAGTGCAGCACTTTCCTGAGGGAGAGTTTTTGACGGTTGCATCTATGCTCCAGAAACTTGTTCACTATCAATGCACTCATGGAAATGAAGCTGGGGCTCATCTGAAGCATTTGGGCAAACAGAACAGAAGACTGTGAATAAGAGCTGTGGATAAAAGCAGGTCAGACTCAAGAAGTCAAATAAAGGTCAGAAAGGCCCTTTTATAACCTGGTGCATTGTTTTATGAATTCAGATTAACCCTGATCAAACTCCCAAGACATGATAGCCAGGTACAAGAAAGATCTGTTACAGTTTGGTCTATAAGGTGGGTGTAAGTCTGATAATTCAACAATAATATTAAAAATTGAGAGAAAAGACCTCATGGTTTCCTCTTAACATAACCTGAATATATTCAATAGCTGTTTGACAAGCAATAAGCAGAGTCTGATTAAACGATTCTTTTCCAGCAAAGCCTATTCAGCCTCTTTCTATGTAGCTGCATCTTAGGCAAACATATTAATTGCTTCAAATAGGTGCCTGTCTCAGGTGGGCTTCCCTAGAAGCAGAGGCTAAGATGGGGATTCTTTGCAAGCGTGTTATTAGGTGTGCTCTTGCGAGACAGGGAGAGATGCAGGATAGGGCAGGGGGAGAAGCCAGCTGGATATTAGCTTCAACTCGATCTCAAGGGGACCACTGGGGAACAACTTACACCAGAGTCATCCCAGCTTGAGGGAGGGACCAGACTCCTGTGTGCTCTTAGCAGCAGTTGGGGGATGGGTGTGCCAGCCAGGTGAGCAGCAGGACACTAACAGATCCACTATGGTAGCTAAGCTGATGGGACTAAATCTCTAGGAGCCAGACTGTGTGGTAGGAGATGTGGTTCTCATCCCAACCCTGGCCTCACTAAGGACATGATGATATGGCCACGGGCCCCTCACATGGCCTCTGCAACTACCAATTTCCTCATCTGTAAAATGGGAGAGCGGGGGTGGTAGAGTTGGATTAGACGATCCCTGCACAATGTGAAATGCAATGATTTCAGTAAGGGAAGTGGGGGGAGGCTCACTGAGGAATAGTGGATGTTTTTTTCTATTCATGGAAAGGAGTTAATTAATGTAAATGTGTCCCTGAATAACTAGTCCATTGAATACTCTTCCCTCACCTGGAATAGCTCTGGATACACAGGCAAATCTAGGAAGACAAGCAATAATGTTGCCCTGAAGGCATATGTTCTAAAAAAGGATGGCAAGGCTCTGTTTTCTAACAAAGTGCTTTTGTGGCAGTTTACCTAAAGGGAGCATTAATCCAACCAGGCAACCTCATTTAACTGACTCCTGTATCAGAGCAAATTAGAGGCAAGAGGCTGGAGTAAAGCATGAGCCAGAGGCTGTCCCTGAAAAACTACACAGCCTCTAGGGAGAGCAGTTTGGAAACATCTATCAAAATTATAAATACATTTATTCTTTGACTACACAGCATGCTCTCTGGGAATTTATCCAACAGGTATCTATGTGTGAAATGACATTTATATGAGTTTATTCATTGTGCTACTTTTTCAAAAATAATCCAAGATTGGGAACAACTCAATGGTCTATCAATAAAGAACTAGTTAAAAACAATAACAACTATGGTACCTTCCATACAGTGGAATACTGTATAACCCAAGAACATCTGTATGGATACAGAAGGTTCTCCTGGATATATTGATTAGTGAAAAAGCAAAGGGAAGAACAGTATTATCAGATTAGTATGTATATTGTAAACACATATGCATATATAATATGTTTGCTTCTTTCTGTGTAATGGAGGTAATAAGATCATATAGTTATACTCAAGTGTATCCATAGATATCTAGAAGTCAGTTTTTGTGTATCTGGAAAGATACCCAAAAAAAAAACTTCTATGAGTGGTTATCTCTAAGGGATGAGGGAGTGAGAAAATGGGATGGATAGAGACATAGGTGGGAGTAAGAAATCTCACCAATGTCTTTTTACAGATTTTCTTTCTGGATTTTTTTCCCAACCATCATGGGTTTTTCTGTAAGGAAAATGGAGGATCTGTTTGATTAAAAAATAAAATGAAAATTTAAAAGGCAGGCATCAATCAAAGCTGGTCATTCCAACTTCCCTTATTTCATGCTTTCATTCAGGGATTGGCAAACTGAGGCTGTTGGTTAAGTAGTGAGACCACATGGTTCACAATGCTGAAAATGTTTACTATCTGGCCCTTTCCAGAAAGTTTGCCAAGTCCAGCTGTAAATCATGGAGTTGTTTGTAAAATAGCTGTACTCCTCCTGTCAGTGAGCTTCAAGTACTTCTATCAGTTTTGTCTTCTTTACATCAATTTTTCTGACCACAGAGAGTTATGCACCAAGGAAAAAGGCAGGATATTGCACCCGTTACAAAGAGCATGAACTCTGGGGACAGACAGCCCAGGTTTAAATTTGGGCTTTGTCCCTCACTACTATCTGGCCTTGGGCAACTAACTTCTTGAACTCAGTATGGTTTTCATCTGTAAAAGCTGGGTAATAATGGTACCTCCTTCACAGAGTCGTTTGGAAGGTTAAGTATGTTAATGCTGGCAAAAAGTTTAGCACAATGCCTGTTAGTATTATCATCTAATATTTTGATTTTTTATAAACAGGGTGATGACCCGTTAAATGTGTTTCAAGAAGACACCATGGGAGGTGAGTTTTCTTTACTCATCAGACTAAAGTTGTCATTTTAGTAGCTCTGAGCATGTCTTTTTTATTAAACACCACTAAGAGATAATAAACTACCAACAGCATGTACTTTTCCCTTAGCCAGGGAACATGATTAAGATTGGGACTCTTTGGATCTCTCCCCTCTTGGTCCATGTAAAGAATCAAAGGGACGCCTTACTAAGAGATGCATTTCCTCACTGCCCAGAGAACATGAGCCCCAAGATGCTCAGTGAAGAGAGGATGCCCTGGTTAAAATGTTTGGAAAACACAAAACCCAATCCCGTTTGGAAGATTCACATACATAAGAGCACAGCAGGGCTCCCACATGTCCTGTAGGAAACAGAGCTGGCTATCTTTATTTATTTATTTTTTTTTTTCACACACACACACTGTATTTTATTTTTACAAGAGATAAATAGACTGACACCAAGCATTGTACATGGATGACCACAACAAAAGCAACAATGATTGCAATTACCAAACATGAAACACACTCATACTATGTCATAATATTGACATTCAGTCCAGTAATCCTCCACTGTAACAGCTCCTTTACTTTGCAGTGAAAATTGATTTGTATATTCTTTGCCTCTGAGTCCTTGTGGGATTTTTTTTTTTTTTTAATTCAGACAGAAAGTCACAAAAATTATACTCATCCTCATCCGTTCACTCAGTCCCATGTAATTAACTGTTGTTTTTTTTTTCATCTTGATCTTTTGATAGCACTTTTATGAGTTCATCAGTTTTTCATCAGAGTTCTGAAAATGCTTATTCATTCAGTTCAGCAGTACAGTCAGTTGAGCTGGCTATCTTTAACTCACCATTCTTCAAATTTTATTGGAACGCAAAAGTCTTTTTCCTGCATCGTGGTTACTACTCTGCCGTGTACCATTGGGATGCAACCTAAGAAACACCCAAATTATACTGCTTCATAATTTTGTCATGTTAAAAGTCTTGCCAAAACTAAAAGAATCCAACCATAATTAGCTACACATGGAACTGAAAATAGATAAAATTATGTGAATTTGAGTTTGTCCAAAAAAAGGATAAGTTTCATGATTGCCCTAGAAAAAAATACCTTCTATCATTTCCACTCTGTAATAGCTGTTGTTATAATTATGGTCCGTGGAAATATATTTACATTGACTGGGAGCATATACAAGTAAGTGAATTGGCTTTCTAAATAACCCCAGCTCTAATCCTGCTGACCCATGAGCAGGAGGCAGTAGATAAAGTGTCATTTGATGATAATGGCAAGAGCAGTATGTAAAAATTGCAGTCACCAAATGACATAATGGTGATTCATGAGGAAAAGGCACATAAACATGAGCCTAGTGCAAATAATCAACTCAGTCCCAACTGGATGGGGATTGATTGATTGCTGAATAAAGTTTCCTTTTTTCCTGGTTATAAAATTAACACACATTCATGTGGAAATTTTTTTAAGGTAGAAAATAAGAGCCATCTAAGACCTTATGGCCTCTAAATAATCATGGGTAACATTCTGGTTTATTTTATTGCAGTGTATTGTCTATATACCTATTTTTACATAGTTGTGAATACACGTGTATATACAAACATTATCTCCAATATTTTGTACCTATCATAACATAAACATGTTCCCATGTCATTAAAAACTCTCTATAAACTTAATTTGTAATGACCACATTGTATGAATGTACCATCATTTTATGAATGTACCATCATTAATTTTTTAAAATAACTAGTAATTTTTAGAAAATAACTATTTTTTTTAAACTGGAATTAGATAACCATACTACTACTAATACTAATACTAACAGTAATAACCACTTTCCTAGATTGCAAATACATTAAATGTTGCTCAGCTTCATAAAAGTAAACTAGAAGAAAAAAGTAAACTAGAAGTATGGAGAACATGAGATGACCATTTGGCTCCATGTGTTAAAAGCATCAATCTATCTGCCTTTAACAGAAAGCTCCAGATAATACTCGATTTTTCCAGTCACCATGGACTACTCTGTAAAGAGACTGAAGCATCTGTTTGATTGCAGAGAACAATAACAAAAAATCCTTTCATGTGAAAACCAAATGGTTCCAAAGACCCCCAAGTTCACCTCTTTCCTCTGTTTCCAGCTCTTTTCCCCTTGTCTCCTTCTTCTTCTACCCCAACTCAATTCTTCATGCCCCATTCCCTCCCTCTCTATCTCTCTCTGTCTCTATCTCTCTCTGGTAGAGTTGGGCCTTTCACTCAACTAATAGTGGATTCCTGCAAAAATGTAGCATTGTGTATATAAATGAACCACTTCATGACTGCCTACTACATCACGTGACAACTGGAAATCTTTTAGGGCTCCACAAACTCTGCAGAGTTTCGCACTTTGCCAAAAATTCCTAATCATTCCTTTGCCTTAAAGCAGTGGTTCCCAAGATTCAGTTCTCACTCACCACCTTCATGACTTTTGTTTTATCTCTATGCTATCTATTCTATATATATTATATAGAATACTGTATACTATAATACATAATGTAATAGTATATATTATACTATACTATATACTATATAATACTATATGCTATATAGTATAAAACCAGGGTTTCAACACAGTTTTTCTTTCTGTATAACTTAGATTATTCTTATTTTAAAGGTTTCATGGAAGATTTGAGAAAATGTAAAATTATTTTCCTGATTGGTGAGTAACAGCCCTCAAATTTTCAAATGTAATTGCTAATAATAACAATGTGGTAAGGAAAAAAGACTACTCATTTCTCAACCTGTTGTGAAGTCTTGGCCCTTTTTTAGTCAAGATTACTCCCCCCGAGGCTTCCAGATCATTCCTTTCATTTATACAGTTTTATATTACTTTGGCTTTGTATCTTTTCAGCATAGACAAAGCAGGACACTAAGGAATATCAAACTCCTGAGTTTAGCTCTATGATAATAAAATGCATTATAATCCCACGGGAAAAGGATGCCTATGTCTGTTAAAATCTAACACCTTTTCTCTTTGAACTATGACCTGCTCCTCCCTAAACTAAATACATCAGTAACCACATATTCAAGTGTACCTCAATAACCATAGCCTGCATTCCATACAGCTAACAACAAAAGCAATCTCGTTTGTTTTATGCCCTAGTACAAAGAAACTCAATGGGAAACAAATTGTGGGATAAAATTCATTTGGGGTTAACCAGCATTTTCTGAGCACCTATTATGTTCCAAGTTATCTCCTTTAATCCTTACACAATCCTACAGGTTGGCGATCCATCCCTATTACATATCTATTACACAGACAAGAAAAGTGAACCTCAGAAGCTTAAGCAACTTGTCCAAGGTCAGAAAGCTTATTAGTATGAGAACCAGATTTCCAGTTTTTCTCTTGGGAATAAATGGGACTACTTACGCAGCAGTTAAAATTACATAGAATAGGACAAAATATCGTCAGATCACCTCCCAAAACTTAGTGCTTTTCACTCTAGCTAGTCAAGTCTATAGAAAAGTTAATACACTCACTTAATACTGTACATTTTTCAGAAAATACCTATTTATATTCAGAAATAATGAAAAGGTCCATGCCTCCTCAATGAGTGGGAAAAAGAATGGTTATCAGCACCCTAGAAATATACTCAGATATGCTTAGAATCTTGTACCCTAAAGTCAGGATTCTTCCTTGGAAATCTCTCAGTAAACCTCCCTCATTGTCAGATGAAGAAACTGAGTCACAGAGAATTTAAGGGGTTTGAGCCAGGTCATTCAAACAACTGGTGGCAGAGAGGAGACCAGGGTCTGTGGCTGTGGTTCCCCATTTCCGGGCCCTCCTCACCCCACCACTGAGTTATGTGGGTTGTCACCCTAGACGGTCACAACCACATTTAATCATCCACCAACTACTTACTGAATATTGGACCCATGCTGGGCAGTGAGCAGGGATCAGAGAGTTTCCATCTTAGAGGAAAAGGAGAACTAATCAAATTATTATCACAAACCTTGAAAAGCATTGGGAAGGAAACAAAGAGCTGAAACAGCGAACAAGCAGGGTGAAGTGTTTGGGGTAAACGTGGGTGATCAGGGAAGGCCCTGTGAAAGTGACATTTAAGCAGGGAACTAAAGGAAAAGGTGGATGACTGAAGGGATTAGTGGGAGGTGAGAGGAAGACGAATTCTAGCCAGAGTGAACAGCGTGTCTAAGCAGTGAGAATTCTTGAGCTCAACTGAGTTCTGTTTCTGACCTGCTTGTCTCTAGTTGACCTTAGCCTTGGGAAGTGGATGGACTATTGCCGCACTTAGTTTACATGCTTTTCAGAAAGTAAAAGTACATTATGTCTACTCCTTACTGAAAAGAAACTCATCACCATAATTTCAAAGAAAATTCCCCTTTCCACACAAATTTTAATCCATTATCTTGACATCTAGACTATACACAATAAATTATACTTTCTGTCCAGCTTTTATCTTAGAGGCCAAATTGGGAAAAGGGGAGACTCTTTAAAGTTGAAGTTCAGGAATCCAAAGAATGAGGCTTTATTATCACATAGCAATCTGTGTTTTTAATAATGTGGTCCCCAAAAAAGCTTTTTAAAATAGTACAGCATGTTTTGTGGTTGTTGTTATTGTCTCTAAGAATAATATTATTTCAGATTTACCCGTTGTTTGGCACCATACTTGAATTTTGAGTGTATTTTCAAATATTGCTTCTATCTAGCCAGGCCTAAAGATCTCAGCTCACCTGTTACTAAGCCCTGTGCCCTTCAGAAGGTGAAAGATCACAATATAAAATCTGGCATCAGGACTTCCCTGGTGATCCAGTGGTTGAGATACCATGCTTCTGATGCAGGGGATGTGGGTTTGATCCTTGGTTGGGGAACTAAGATCCCACACGCCATGCAGTGCGGCCAAGAAAAAAAAAAGTCTGGCACCAGACAAACCTTAAGACCCTCCAGGGTCCACAGACCACACTAAAAGCTGCTGCTCTGAATAAAGGTTTTCTTTTTTTTATATCAACCAGACTCTCCTGTACTTCAACTTGTTAGTCAGTCACTATTCTAGAAAAGAAAGATTTCAGCTTACTGTTTGGGCCATGTACAAAGGAACTGCAATAAGAAGAAAAATGATGGTTCTTCTTCTAGGCTATTTACTGGATTCTGCTTGAAAATTAAGGCTTTAGTCCTAAATATACCTAAGCCTTGAACAACATGGGTTTGAACTGCGCGGGTCCACTTATACGCTGATTTTTTTCAATAATAAATACTACAGTACTACCCGGTCCAGGTTGGTTAAATCCATGGATTCAGAACGATGGACCGGCAGGAACCAAGTATTCAGAGAGCTGGCTATAAGTCATACATGGATTTTCGATTGCAGGGAGGGTTTGCACCCCTAAGCCCCGCATTGTTCAAGGATCAACTGTACTTTCTCAACAGATGGCAGGATGGTATTTTGAGGCTGTATTATTGCAGGTCAATTTGAAGCTCATAAAAATACTCGGGATGTCGTCGACACACCCATAGCAGTTTTGATGAGCTTTAATCAACAACAGTCAGCTGATTTCAGTAAAGTAAGTGTGGTTTTGTCTATATGAGAAGATGGCTGAATTTTTCGTTTTTCAAATTATTGTCCTGACAGCTACCAAGACAAGTAGGGTTGTAGTATTAGCCAGAAGCTAGGTTGACATCTTCACTGTTAGTCTTAAGATAATAATATTAATATTCCTAAAGTATCCTGGTTTAAAGTCTCCTGGTTCCCTTTTGTCCACAGAAGGGTCCAACTCCTTAGTCTGGCCTCCAAAGCTCTCTCCCTACTGGCCTCAATGTGTCTTCCCCTTTTCCCACACAGGAGTCTTCAACCCCGACCTTACCTGCACCATTATTAACTCTTGAACTTTCCTCTGCTTTTGGCAGTCCTCTCACCTGAAATGTCTTCTCCCCTGACTAATCATGCCCCAAGGTCAGGTTTAATTCTTAGGTCTCTGTGCGGTCTTCTCTGATCTCCAGCCTTCCTCCTCCGTGCTTCTCCATCCCTGTGTCTGCATCACTCATTTAGATGTCTCAGAATGACTAGAACAACAAATATTTGCTGGAATAATGAATTCTTTAGGAAGCAGTGTGGTCAGTTTCCATAACAACTGAAATAGCAATTGGAATTCCTGGACCAGAACTGACAGGCAGGTTGCTGCTGCTGTAGCTGCTTCTGGCAGGATGGTTTTCAGGTTAATTATGAACCTAACCAGACGCTTCTTACGCCATGTGGCTGCTGCCTTCTCACGGAGAACAAGCCGCACCAACTCCTCCCCATCCCAAGCTGCTGCTATTTCCTGCTCATTTGCAAAATAGTTTTAAGTGGGGACAAATAATTGCACTGACTGCCATCTGAGTCGAAAAAATGTTCAGAGAAAGTGTACCGTCTGGATCAAAGGGAAAAGTGACAAGGATGGACCTAGTTGGCCCTTTGAATGTTGCTGTGAAAATTATTTCCTCTCTGTTCATGAAGAAGGCAGCTCAGTAGCTATTTATAGAGAAATGCCTTCCAAAGAACAGATAAGAGATCTCACAAGGTAGGGCCTGGTGATCAAAAGGATTGAAAATGGTTCTATGGTTGTTCACAAACAAGATATGAGCATTGTGCTGGGGACTTCCCTGGTGGCGCAGTGGTTAAGAATCCGCCTGCCAATGCAGGGGACACGGGTTTGAGCCCTGGTCCGGGAAGATCCCACATGCCGCGGAGCAACTAAGCCCGTGCGTCACAACTACCAAGCCTGTGCTCTAGAGCCCGCGAGCCACAACTACTGAGCCTGTGTGCCACAGCTACTGAAGCCCATGCGCCTAGAGCCCGTGCTCCACAACAAGAGAAGCCACCGCAATGAGAAGCCCGCACACCGCAACGAAGAGTAGCCTCCGCTCGCTGCAACTAGAAAAAGCCCGCACACAGCAATGAAGACCCAACGCAGCCAAAAATTAATTAATTGATTAATTAAAAAAAAAAAAGAAGAACTGTGCTGATGTACAAGACTGGGACGCAATCATTGCCGAAAACAGAAAATTATTTGGAAAATGCAAAAATATCTTAAAGAGCCTTGTGACATCCCATTAACAGGCTCCTACAGTTTTTCACAACCTTTTCTGGTACATTGCTTTCCTTTTTTCTTTTTTTAAATCTCTTGATCACTATCTTGCTATTATCCAATCTATTTTGGCTTCTTTTTCCCTTCTCTGCTTTTCATGGCCTGCCTAACCCCCAAATGTAACATAACCTGAATTCCCATTAATTCCTATCCAAAGCCTTGGTAGAAGTTCTTCAGTTTGGAAAATCATCTGACTTTACAGGAGAAGTGTGAGCCTAATGGCATAATGATCAAGACATCATTCAATGGCTGTAGCTTTCAGTGTAGCAGGAACACTGAGGGCCTTGTGTACCTTGGCATTGGTGCTGATCCACCGCTTTTAAGTAGTAAGCTTTGGGAGGTACTTGTATAATATTTTGTGTTATTCTGTGCATTTTTTCACCACCGCACAACTAGTCCTATTTATTTCCTGGAAGAAAACTAAAGAAATGAGAATTTTTGCTTAAAGCCTAATATCTCAATGCCTGTCATTATTTTATTAAGGTCTATTGTCATTTCATAGTTGCCCTGTTATTAAAGAACTATGAATAAATCTAATTTTTAGAGAGTATTTCCTTGGAGATCAGGTTAAACATTTTTGGTGGAATTGACTCATGTATTTGGTCAAATTACAAATGAAAACGAAATCTGATTGTTTTAACTTGATGTAGCTATGATAGAAGGCAATGTTTATTGAACACTTACACAGCAGGCACTGTACAAAATGCTTTATAATGTTATCTTACTTGACGCTTGTATCTGCTCAATGGAGTATTACCGCCATCCTATTTTTCAAGTAAGATGTCAGAGAGTTAAGTAATTTACTGGTAAATGATGGATCCAGGGCTTGAAAGCTTGGATTTTATCATTAGCAAAGATGCTGCCAGTTGTTTTCCTTGAAGTGACAGGCTTACTTTATTACTTTTCAAGAAAATGTTTGCCAGATACTCAAGTCTGAAAAACCATAGTTTTATCTGTTGTTCAGTCTTTCAGAAGGTAAAAATGGTGTTCAACTAAAAAACAGCTAATTCAACAACTCAAACGATCACACAGTGCTTTTCTTGAGAAAACCATTAAATGTACCTGGCTGTGCTGAAGTGCCTTACGCATCTTCCCATTTTGTCTCACAAAATATTACAATAATATGTACTTAAGGTTAAAATTAAACTTTTTCATTGCTTCATCAAGAGCATTCTTAAGTAACAATGGCATTGTTTTCTTTCTTTCTTTCCTTCTTTCTTTTTTTTCTGTGAGTTCATGGTGGTGAAGAATACTAGAATAATTGGCTTTGATTGGCACCGCAGGTTTACAGCCATTGCTTTTGCACCATCAATGAAAAGCAAATAACCTCTTAGTAGTGTAATGAAAATAGGGGACCGGAGTCTGTGGACCACATTATGAGAACCCTAGGGTTAATTGGATTTGGGGGTGTGTTGTTGGGCAGCTATATGAAACCCCAGACTTAGCGTTTGGGGATCTTAGAGGGAAAAAGTCCCTTGTGCCTTGTTTTCACTTGTCCTTTCAAAAGTAAATAACCGGACTTCCCTGGTGGCACAGTGGTTAAGAATCTGCCTGCCAATGCAGGGGACACAGGTTCGATCCCTGGTCCAGGAAGATCCCACATGCTGCAGAGCAACTAAACCCATGTGCCACAACTACTGAGCCCACGCGCCTAGATCCTGTGCTCTGCAACAAGAGAAGCCACCGCAATGAGAAGCCCGTGCACCGCGATGAAGAGTAGCCCCCGCTCGCTGCAACTAGAGAAAGCCCAAGCACAGCAACAAAGACCCAAAGCAGCCAAAAATTAATTAATTAATTAATTATTTTTAAAAAAGCAAATAACCTCACAAATGTGAGGAAGCAGTTAGGGGAAAGGGGTGCATCTACCAAAAGTCCCTGTTTCTCTGGGCTCCTGTGGGCCTGGAAAAGTTCTGAACGTTTCTCTGTACCCCGTGGTGCAAGGGATGCCTGAAAGGAAAGTCTGGGTGCTAGTCAGAACTGGCAAAGAGAAATGCATCTGGAGGACCAGGAGGAGACTCCAGAAAAGGGGCTGAATGGAAGGTGGAGGGGACACACCCCGGGGAACCAACAGCACCGGGAAGACCAGGACTGAAGGAAGGGTGAAGAAAACCCTCCAGATGGGAGACAGCCCTGACTTGGAAACTGAACTTGGAGCTTCTCTAAGTCCACTTGGGCTAACAAAATACCATAGACTAAAAAACAGAAATTTATTTCTCGCTCTTCTAGAGACAGGAAGTCTAAGATCAAAGCACCAACAGATTCAGTGACTGGTGAGAACCCATTCCTGGTTCCTATACAGCCATCTTCTCACTGTGCCCTCACATGGTGGAAGCGGCTAAAGAGCTCTCTGGGGCTTCTTTTATAAGGACACTAATCCTATTCATGGGGTCTCCACCCTCGTGACCCAAGCACCTCCCGAAGGCCCCACCTCCTAATACAATCACATTAGACTTTAGGATTTAACATAGGAATGGGGGGAGGGACACAAAGAACTGGACTATCAGGGTTATCAAAAATTATTGGATTAGGCTAAGAAAACCCAGCCTAGACTTGGTTGAGTTTCCACTACGAAGAGAAAACAGGCAGCTCATGAGCTAGGCTGAGTTCACATAGAGAAATGTTTCATCTGACTCCAAAGCCTATGGCTTGCCCTGACTGTGAAACGTCATCCCTGCTCTAGACACAGCCACGTGATTGCCACAGCTCTTTCTCCCCTGGACGCGTGCAGTTACTAAGGGCCCCTTTGCCGCTCACCCTGGCCATACCTGTTTTTTCAAACTCCAGGCCATTCAGGATGGAAGTAACGGAAGACACACTGGGCCTCTTTCCAAGACAATCTCAAATGCATTTACAAAACAATGGGATATCGTTCTAACGTTGGAGAAATGCAGGCATTATGTGCTGACTATGAACCTACTTAATTACATAAACCTTTTCACTGCAAAAAGCTCTAAGTATTGTTTTACTAGAACAAAACACTTTCTTCATTTATACAGACCAAATTAATAAACCTTTATCAAGGGCTCACTATGCTTAAAGAACTGTGAGGTTCAAAAAGACATTAAACAATCCTTGGAACAGTGCATGACATGGCAGAAGGGGTTTTCTTCCTCCATGTTTTTAAAATTATTTCCTCAAAGAAAAGAATGTTGCTGAGTTAAGTCATCCAGAAGGGCAAATTATTGCTAAAAAGAAAAGAGCACAAGTGAGTAAGTTTTACCAGGTAAAGTGAAGGCAACCTCACACCCTCACACTCATTGTCTCCCTATCCATTTGTTGAGATCTTTTTGGAGATGCCATTAATTCACCAACAGAGTCACCTGGTGAAGTTTTAGGTACTGAGCCTGTTCACTCAGTCAAGGCCACATCTCCAAGCTTGACTCACTGAAAGCCCCTTTTGCTTGTTCCAAGACCCATGAAGAATGATCACTGGACACTGGCAGATGCTACAGACCCAAGACCCAGCACTGGAGATGAGAGAACACCCAAAATCTTGTGTTTGTGTCCAAGCTCTGTGTGCCCTTGGACCAATCCCTTAGCCTCTCTATAACATAATTATTCTCCAGTTTTTGGGTCGCCCACCCAAGAGTATGGGATTTGATTATATCTCTAGTCTGTCCCTCCTACCTATCTTGTTGTGGTTCCGTCTTTATGTCTTTAGCTATAGAGGATCTTTTCTAGTAGGTTTCAGTCTTTTTCAACAATGGTCATTCTGCAGATTGTTGTGATTTTGGTGTGCTCATGACAGGAGGTGAGCTTAGGGTCTTTCTACTCTGCCATCTTGGTCACTCACCTCCTAGCCTCTCTGAATTTCTTTTAAATGGCAAAATAACGTTTGTCCTCTATCCACCCCAAGTTTGAATAACCAATGAGTTGACGTGTTGTGAACTGTTTTCTTAATTGGAAGCATGTACAACAGAGACATGGCCGCAAGGGAATGAAGTGTGAAGACAACTGAATAAGCCAAAGTTCCCATCCTCTACCTCAAAAATGTTTATTTTATTTACCTCATAAAAATATTAAAACTGACATATACTGGGGACTTACTATGTTCCATATACTGTGCCATCTTTATACATATTATCTTATTTAATCATCAGACCAATCATCTGTACTCATATTCTTCCCCATTTTACAGATGAAGAAATGGAGGTCCAGAAAGGTTAAGTAAATTTCCTAAGGTTGCACAGTTAGTTAGTGACAGAGTTAAGATTCAGACCAAATTTCTCAGACTTCAAAGCTCATGCTATCGAAGGTTATATAAATATATAGTGAGGAGGCCAAAATCTAGGTGTGGTTGTGAGAATACGGTAGATGAGGGAAGGGTTTGCCATAATTCTTTGAATAAGTACCTCAGTTTTCTATTTTACTTTGTTCCTGTATATCTAGCTATTGATATCTGAAAACAATGACAAAATAATAAGACATCAAATGAGTATCAATGAAAAAGACTTCTGAGTGCCCCAGCTATGTCTCTCCCAGTCATGTGAAATTCCATATTAACTTCAAAAAAGGAAACAATTTGATCCCATATCTGAAGCATTACTGAACCCCTCCCAAAGCACATTGATTTCAGAATATATTGATACACTGCATCTTTTGCTAAGACATATTGTGGGTACCTTTTTGTGAGCTTTACCAAAACTATTTCAGAAGGCCAAGGGCTACAACTAACAAATGTCTGAGGATGTGGTGCTGGGTGGATCTGAGGAAGCTTGGTGCTTCTGGGGTTTTCTTGTGGGTTGGATGGAGTACCCTGACTCCATATTTATCTCAAATGATGACTTAGTATGGAGGTGGAGGAAAAAATGGCCTAAGCTAAAGGATACATAGACTTTAAGGGGGCTCCTTAAACTCCCCGAATGATAAATCTGTTCCCTTGCTGCTATATTAAATTCTTCTATTAGGTATATATTCTTTTGGGTTACTTTCATTAATTCATTTGGTACATTTTTGAGTTTCTACTATATGTCAGCAAAGAGATAGACTTAAGTGTACAAAGATAAAAGACAAGGCTTCCTAATCTCAAGGAGCTCACGTTGTAGGGAGGGGACAAAGAAATGGTACAGCTGGTACATGCAATGGCAGAAGCATAGGTGATAGAGAGAAAGATGAAGTGGAGACATGAGGGTGGAGAGGGAGAGTCAGAGCTGAGTCCTGAGGAAGAAAAGGAATTGGCCAAGTGCAAGTGGGAAGACAACTGGGGTGGGCCCACGCACAGAGAGGGAACAAGTGTGCAAGAGGAGCCCCAGAGGTGAGGGGGTGGGAAGTGGTGCGAGGCAGAGCTGGAGACGAGACAAGTTCTGGATCGTGACCAGGCTAAGAAATCTGAACTTAATCCTGTAGCAATGAGGAGCCGTCAGGGCTTTTCCTCAGTCACGTGTCATCAGACTCAGGTTTCAGAAAGAGCACCGTGACAGCAGGGAGAGGGAGCCAAGGCTACGGTGGGGAGGTCAGTCCACAGGTCATCTGGATGGTCATACAGGTGAGGAACAAAGAGGCAGTTGAAAGGGAAAAGAGGAAACAGATCCAAGAGATTGTAAGGCATAGAATCAACAGGATTTATAGATCCATTGTGTGTACAGGTGAATGAGAAGAATTAGCATGACTCAGAAGTGGCTGGTTTAGACCACCGGGTGGACAGAGGTGCCATTCAAGGAGATAAGGAATGTGGGGAAGAAGTGGATTTTGGGGAGCCATAAAGATTTCAGTTCTAAACATTTCAAGGCTGAGATGCTTATGGGACATCCAGAGGTAATGTCCATTAAACAAGAGGTTTTTGAGATCTGGTACCCAGAATACAAGTTCTGGCTATAGACAGAGATGTAGAATTCACCAGGATACCAATGGTAGGTGAGGATATATATGTGGGAGAGATCACCCAGTGACCTTGGGTAGAGGGAGGCTAGAGGAAAGCTGAGATCTGGAGGCTTGGAAACACCCATCCCAGAGCCAAAGGAGGAAAGAGAGGAAAGCAGAAAACAAGAGCAAATAGTGTCATAGAAGGCAAGGGAGGAGAGAGTTTTCATCCAGGAAAATTTAAATAAAATGTGATGAAAATTGTCTGTTGGGTTTAGCAACCAAAGAGCTATTGGTAACTTTGGTAAGAGCAATTCCAGTGGAAAACAAGAAAGTAAAGCCAGTGGGTTTGGGGTGATTAAGAGGTAAGGGAATGAAGATGTACTCAATTCTAAGAGAAAGAAAAGACTTAGGGCAGTATCTAAAGGAAAAGGAAGATCCAGAGTGAAATATTTCTTAAATATAAGAGAGTCAAGCACATTTGTATAAATAGAGAGACAGTACAGAGTCTAGTTAAGAGTATGAACTACGTGAGTTCAAATCCCAGCTTTCCCATGTCCTAGCTGTGTGACCTTGGGCAACATCCTTACACTCACTCTTCCTCAGTTTCCTCATCTGTGATGTGGAAGCAACGATATTACCAAGGTCATAGGGTTGACGGAAAATGAAATGAGTTAACAAGTGTCACAGTGCTCTTAGTAAATACGCAACAAGCATTAGCTATCAGTATAACTACTGTATATTGAGTTAGGGGAGACAACCAATAAGAAAGAGAATATCTTGATAAAAGGGGGACGAAGATGGAATCAGAAGTTAATTGGAACCTACAATTGGAACCCATCAGCAGCCATGACAGATGTTAAGAGATTGGTTAAATTCCTGTATCTGCTTCTGATGTCGTTCATTCAAATTAAACACTCCCTAAGGGATTGATTGTTAAATGGGGTTTTACCTAGAATAGATGTGGTTGGCTAGGATCAGGGTGAGTTGAGGTGAGAAAGTATCTCTTAGACCTTTGGCTTAAGCCTGCCTATTGACTGCCATTTCCTCTTGTGGACACATTCCTGCAGTTGTTTACAACAACACAACAAGTTTTTACTGTGGGAGACCATATTTAGCCTTGAGGAACGAAGCAGAATAACAAGCCAGTGATTAAGGGGGCAGTGACTGTTTTGGCCTTTGGCCTTCCTATACGTAACATTCCCAAAGTATTTCCCTCTCATTTTGCTCCAAGCTCTAGAACGGAGAGTCTCAGAGCACCTTTTTAAGCTGTAAAAACCTGTTCATTTGTTTATTTATTTATTTTTGGCTGTGTTGGGTCTTCATTGCTGCACGCAGATTTTCTCTAGTTGCAGCGAGCAGGGGCTACTCTTCATTGCAGTGCTTGGGCTTCTCATTGCGGTGGCTTCTCTTGTTGCAAAGCACAGGATCTAGGCGCGTGGGCTTCAGTAGTTGTGGCTCATGAACTCAGTAGTTGTGGCACACAGGCTTAGTTGCTCCACGGCACGTGGGATCTTCCCGGACCAGGGCTCGAACCCGTGTTCCCTGCATTGGCAGACAGATTCTTATCCACTGCATCACCAGGGAAGTCCCTTTTTAGCTGTAAATGAAATATATTTAAACCATCAGATGGTCAAGGCAATGAAGGACTCTTCCCTCGTAAGCGAATGAGGCTATTTTCCTTTAACATGACAGATTCCTGTCACCCAGTTGATATTTTCTTCCCATATTTTCTGGGGCACTGACTCTGAAGGCAGTGCTACTGATGGTCCTACCATGCCTCGAGGAATGTCTTCTACCAGAAAGCTGATCACCATGTTCGCACCACACACTTGTCCAATGACCTTAGTTTAAAGGGGAAGGAACATATTTGGTCCAATTATATATTTCCCTGCTTGGACTAACTCCTGGAGTAAACACATGGGAAGCTGGCATGGGCAGAGCAGCATGCAGAGCACAGTTGTTTTTTCTTGGAAGTCCTCAGCTTGGTCTTGGGGGAGGCAAGCCCCCAGACTGTCCCTCATTCCAACATCTATTGTTGAGAATGGAAGAGAATGTTAAGCAGTGAGAAACCTGGCATTTAGGAGGTGTTCAATATAAGTCTTATGAATGAATGAATGAATGAATGAGAAAGCAAGATGAAGAGAGCTAAGATTACGTTATTGTCCCCACGTTCCCCAAGCTCAGTTGTGGTAGATAAAGACACGGTGTCAGAAATAACAGTATTAACCTGTCTTCTACTAATAACCATTTTGGAGTCATAGTGATAAGAGCAGAGGTTTTAAGTAAAACTATAAGGCTTGGCCATTTTTAAGAACCAGCTATAACTAAGAGATTCTTCCTCTGGATGGGTCCTGAAAGAGCAATATGGACTCTTCACGAAGTCTTCCTGGCCCCTTCCCACCAAACAAAGACAAAAACAAATATGGCTTTTGCTGGGTAAGGTAGCATGTGGCTTCTGTATCAGAGTCAAGTTCCAGTCACCACTATGTAGCTAACATAGATGCCAGGAAGCAAAATACAAAACAAAGAGCTGGCAAATCATTCCATTGGTTGTACTGATTCCGAGTGTCACCATCCTTCAGAGAAGGGAGTATGGACTGGAGTTCATATGTTGCTAAATTGTCATTAAAGATAGGAGAGGAAGAAAAAGCTGAATTATGCCTCATCACTACAGTAAATACAAGGGAGAATTTTTTAAATTTTTAATGTCATCACCCCTCAAGGAGCTTATAATCTATTTGATGAAGCAAGAATTAATGCTTATGAAAACTTTAGAATCAATACAGGGCAGGTAGACAAAGGAGCTATTCAGTGAGTGTTAGCAGGGATGAGGGGATGAAGAAAGCACAATGGCTGAATGGTCGGGAGCCCCTTTTTGGAGAAGCTGAGAACCAAGGGGAGCCTCAGGGAATGGATGGGGTCCCCTAAGTTTGGGAGAGGGTTGGGGAGATGGGGGGCTCCAAGAAGGGAAATTTTAAGTAAGGAACCAATCACAGTGGTAGGAGTATGTCCCTCCTGGCCCAGGGACAGAAAGGAAATGGCCAAATCACAGAAGCCCTGGATGCTGAGGAATGATGTGATCAAAGAGATGTTGACCAAGGACCAGTCCAGGGCTGGTAAACAGGCAAGCAAGCACCAGGAGGGAAAAACTTCCCTTGATGAATCTGCCCATACACCTTTCATATTTACCTAATTTTACAGGATTTTTTTTTTTTTATGTTCTCAGGGAAAATAGGGGTAGGAGGATGCAAACTTAGAAAAGTTTTGTGGGACTACCCTGGTGGTCCAGTGGTTAAGAGTCTGCCTTCCAATGCAGGGGACGTGGGTTCAATCCCTGGTCGGGGAAAAGATCCCACATGCCACGAGGCAACTAAGCCCACATGCCACAACTACAGAGCCCACTCCCTCAAGCCCCCGCACAACTAGAGAGCCCGCATGCCACAACTACTGAGCCTGCATGCTGCAACTACTGAGCCCGCGCACTCTGGAGCCCGCGTGCCACAACTAAGAGCCCAGACACCGCAACTAAGACCCGACGCAGCCAAAAATAAAATAAAATAAATAATTTTTTTAAAAACCAAGAAAGAAAAGGTTTGCATCTCCAGTATCTCAGACTGAACAAAAACAACTGGTTAGAGCCCTTGTTTTCAAGTCCTCTCCAAAGAAGGAAGAGCCCTAAATAAAACTGTTAACTCCAACACTGCACAACATCACTGGAAGGGACTATCCTAGGCTTGAGCCCCAGTGGAGAGAACTGGCTGCATGTGCTTGGTCTCCCTGCAGGTGAGAGGGTCTCTTTCTGTTTCACAGCCACTGTCTTTAAGAAGGTCTTCCTAAGACCTAGTCAAAACCTGCTCTGTCAAAACTTCTGCTGTTTTGTCTAATCCTGCCCTGCAGAGCAGCACAGAACAAATCAGCTTCCTCTCTATCATTGTAGCCATTCAAATATTTGAAGACATGTATAACTCCCTATGAGTCATGTTTTCATCTGATTAAGAACATCCAGCTTCTTCTGTTATTCTATAGGCTGTAAGCTACTTGAGAGCTGGGCACTGTGCCCAGCTTGTGTCCTTATGTCCTCAATCCTTGTGCCCTCAATACTGAAATACTGTATTGTTCGTGTGGATTCTCCATATTAACTTATGGAATAAATGCATAAATACTAATTTCATCATTTTTCACCCCCTCAGGTCTCTTGAACACATGTAGCCAAAATTTCTCCAGAATTTTTGTTTAAGGATTTTTCTTTTTACAAAATATTACATCTTCATTCTAGAAAACATGTATCAACAACAACAAATCACCCAAAATCCCAAAGCCTGGGAGTGAATAGTATTAAGATTTTGACTTACATTCCTCTTAGATTTTTTTCTATGTATATATATTTTAAATATATGTTTTTCATTAAAATGAGAACATGCAACTTTGAAACCTACTTCTTATACTTAACAAGATATCATGGGCATCTTTCTAAGACTGTAAAACTGAACAAATGATTTAATTTTTTAAAGGTATTTTGGTAACTGAACTGAAACAAAACAGAAAAGCACTTGGATCGTAAGTGTTTAGCTTGATGAATTTTCACTAAGTGGATGCACGCATCTCACCAACACGCAGATCAAGAGATTAAGCATAACCAGAATCCATGGTTCTGAAGAAGCTAGGGGCAGGACAGGAATAAAAATGCAGATGTAGAGAATGGACTTGAGGACACGGGGAGGGGGAAGGGTAAGCTGGGACGAAGTGAGAGAGTGGCATGGACTTATATATACTACCAAATATAAAATAGATAGCTAGTGGGAAGCAGCCACATAGCACAGGGAGATCAGCTCGGTGCTTTGTGACCACGTAGAAGGGTGGGATAGGGAGGGTGGGAGGGAGACGCAAGAGGGAGGGGATATGGGGATATATGTATATGTATAGCTGATTCACTTTGTTATAAAGCAGAAACTAACACACCATTGTAAAGCAATTATACTCCAATAAAGATGTTAAAAAATAAATTAAAAACATAACCACAATCCCAGAAGCGTCCCTGTGCCCTCTTCTATTCACTGCCCCCTGCAAAAAATGCCATAGATATTTTTGAACTTCATGTAAATGGAATCACACTGTATGTATTCGGTTTTATCTGTCTTCTTTCAATGCATCATTTTAATGACCGCATACTATTCCTTTGTATTGCTATATTATAATTTATTTAGTTTATTCCTATTGTCATGCATTTTCACTAAATTTTTTGCTTTCATTAAAAATGCTGTGAATATCTATGTAACTAAAACATGATTTTCTCCCCTTAGGATAAATCCATTGACCTGAAATCTTTCGAAACTTTTGACTTATATTACCAAATTGCCCTTTAGAAAGTTTACACCCACTTTATATTCTCATCACAGCGTATAAGACTTCCAGTTTCTGTGGTATGGCCCAAAATTGAACACAAAACCCCAGATGTAATCCAACTAACATCCACTGCAAATGTCCCTAACCATCTTAAATATCCTCACTTCCTTTTACAGTACAAAAATAGACTGCAAGCACAAATATTCTCCAAGTTCTCTAACAAAGACAAAAACATAGAATGGTAGTGTTGGAAATGACCTTGGAATTTATCTAGTCCAACAAGCTCATTTTCATATGAGAATACAAAAGCCCAAAGAGGAGAAGTATCAAAGCAGACAGATTCCCAAAGAAAACCAAACCAGAAAATCGTATGTAGAAAAAAAAAGCTGCAAAGAAATAAAACAAAATGTACTTTTGGCAGTTACATTTGGGGAGTGAGACCATGAGAGATTTTTCTTCTTTTCACTTTTTCAAGTTGTCTAAATATTCAATAAGGAGCATATATTTCTTGTACAGTCGAGAAAAATTATTTTATATAAAAGAAGGGAAAAAATAGAAAGGAGAAGCTGGATTATAAATTGCCTATTATAGTCATTTAATGCGTGCCTAAGATCATAGTGTGAAGGGTCTACAAAATAGGGGAAAAAGTGGCTTGATAAGTTTAAGAATTTGGAAGAGGAGGAGTACTCTAGAAGAATGAAGTCCAAGAATTCAGAGACCCAAACAAGCAGAGCCTGATGAAGCAACTATTAGAAGGCTCCAGTCTGTAAGTTTGATGAGTTGTGTCTGGAATAGACCCTGGAGACCTCTGGGTGAAGAAACAAAGGACAGGATTTTTAGTGGTATTTACTTGTGAGCAGTTTGGAAATCTTGTCTCTGTCCCTGTTGGGATGAGATGGGGTTGGGGTGCTATGAGCTGTAGGAGCGTCATGGGGTGTAAATGTTTAGGAATCACCATCATGGTGCCTGTGATTTCCTCTCCCCCAAGACCTGAACCTTCCTTGTCATCTGTCTACGTTAAGAGCTAGAGTCGTGGAATCCAGTTTCAGCGTCTTGTCTTAATTAGACATTTCATATGTCTCGCTATGGCTGTGATGGTTTTAGCTGAATGAATCGCAGAATCACAGAACATTAGAGTTGTCAGAACAGAGATAAAATCATGTCTCCCAAAAGTCTCTAAGCTAATAACTGGTGGGGCCTGATAGATTTGACAGGTTTAACAAATAAAAATATGAGACGCAATTAAATTTGGATTTTAGATAAGCAGTGACAGTGTTTAGTGTAAGCATGTTTCATGCAATATCTACTGGACAGCCTGTATTTCAGCTGGCAACCCTAGGGGTCCATGATTAAAACCCATCTCCCGGTGACCATTCTGATTGACTGAAGACTGTACAGTGCTTTTCTGCACAGCAGGTTGGTCTGATTTCCAGAATGACCTTACATATGAGCGGCTATAGAGCTTAGTGGTTACCAAGGTACAGTTGGCCCTTGGGCATAGTTTTTTCATCTGTATAATAAAGTTACAAAAAGCACCTACTTCACATAGTTGTAAGCATTAAATGAATTATTACAAATAAAACATATAGATAGATACTTATTAGGGTCAAATATCAAGCCAAAAGCACTGTGAACCAGATACCTTTATCTGAACAGTCTGCAGTGACCTCTCGAACTTGTCTCTGACCCACTCCGTTGGTACAAAATAGGCCATAATCCCCCTCCCGTTACCTCCAGCTCGATGCTGAGAAAACAAAAAGTTCCCTCATCTGCAACAGAAAAGATAGCCTTGCTTTTGATAAGGCAATGTGCGTTCTCATTAACCATTATATTCACTCATGATAGAATCATTATCTCAGAATTATTACATTGTAAATATTAAAAGAAAGATCAACACTACAGACTCCCTGCAGTGACCACTGGGGCATTCGCAGCAAATGGCCTTCCTTAGATTATCTAGCCTAGAAGTTCAAATCAAGCTAACCATCAGAATCACCTGAGGAAAATTTTTTTAAGATCTCTTTTTATTTTGAAAATATTTCAAATATTCAGCAAAGCTGAAAGAATTTTATAGTGAACACTCGTAAACCCACTGCCTAGATTCTGCCATTAACATTTACAATAACTGTTTTCTCATGTATCTTTCCCTCTATCCACCCCTTTATCCATCCATCAATACATCTTTTTTTCCTTACATATTTCAAAGTCAATTGCCAATATCTGTATACTTTCCCTGGGGAACTTTCTAAAACTATAAATTCCAAGACCTCAACCCCAGAGGTTCAGAGATCTACTGATTCAGCAGTTTTTCAACCTCCCCAGGTGATTCTGATGCACAGTCAAGTTTGGGAACGTATCAGTCAGAAGAAGCTAAGTTATGCTGTAGTAAGAAGCATAACTAAAAATCTCTGTGATGTAGAACAACAAAGATGTTTCTCCTTTTTCTTCTTCCTCCTCTACCTCCTCCTCTTCTTCTTCTTTTTCTGGACTAATGCTACATGTTTGTCATCAGTTGACTGGGCTTCACTCTGGTAACCATGCTGATGGAGCCCCTACTATCCAAAATATTGCTAATTTCATGGCAAAGAGAAAAGAGACACAGAAAACCATGCATTGGCTATAAAAACCTCTGCCTAAATATGACACACATCCACCTCTGCCCCCAGTTCATTGGCCAAAGCAAGTCACTTGGGGACTTTTAAGTTCAAAAGGTGGGGATGAGTAATATTTCCTCAGGGAGAAGCACTATTGAAGAGAAGCTGGAATATTTAGGAAATGTAATATAAAATAGCACAGGAAACCACTAATTTAATCCAGACTCTGATTTACAGACAAGGAAGCTATAGCATTTGAGGAGGCAGAGTGACTCTCCCAAGATCTCTCGGCTAGTTCAAACCAGGAATGGTCTAGAACCAAGGTCTCCTAACTCCCAATGTTAGGAGGCTACCTCCCTGAAGCTCCCAGATCATTCACCATCCATTCATTCAGTCATTTATTCATTGACTGATCTAATAACTATTGCGTGCCTACTACACACCACGTACCGATAAATAAGGCACAGTCCCTGCTATCAAGAAGTTCCCAGTCCCGTGTGAAATTCTTCCACATAACCTTCAGCTGACCCTATCACTGGCATTCTTCATCCTATTCAGCAAATAACCTGAAGCAGCAGTGCGTTTCAGAACGAATAGAGATACTGTCTTTGAGGATAAAGATCTATTTTTCTTAACTGTTTCTGGTCAGAGAGAGCCAATTCCCAGCAGCCCTGCTGAAACTCTGTATGGTGACACAGCTCACCCAAGATACAGGATATTTAAAATGACTCATGGGCCCACAATGGTTGAGGATCATTCCTAGGTCACAGTCATTTCATGATCTGATGGCAGAATAGCTTTTCTCTTAAAGGAATCATTCAGTTACAAAAACCTGAACCCGATCTTGAAGCCCATTTTCATTCAGACAGAAAGAAATATTTCAAGAGGTAGAAATCTGATAGATTTTTAAACAACACTGAGGACTATCTAAAAATAGGATAGTTTGATTTGCAGAAGATTTGATACCTTCACAGGCTGTGACTGTGAAGACTGTCTTTAAAGATGTTAAAATAGTACCACAATATAAAATGATATATCTAATCTTTGTAAAAGCACAGAATGTTAGAGCTGGGAGGACTTCTAAGCATCACTAACACGAGCTGCCTCATTTTACAGATAATAATCATGATGCTTATTGAGTATTTCACTGTGCCAGCTACTGTTCCAAGCAGTTTATATGCATTATCACATTTTGTCCTCACAACCAATAGGCGTGATGATCATCTCTATTTTGTAATTGAAGAGGTTGAATCTCAGAGAGGATAAGTGACTCCATTAAAGTCATCTCACCAGATAAAGGTCTGGGGTGTGAACCTAGAACTCGATTCCTTTGGTCCAGGGTTCCTTTAATGGGAAAAGGAATATAGGTGTCACTCTTGTGGGGCCATAAGGCTCCTAGACATTGATTCTATTCAACAATTGCCTGTGATACCTTGCAAGGTTCTGTGGGGAGACCAACATAAATAAAGCAGTTTCTACTCTCTGTGAGTTTCTGCCTGGCAAAGGAAGGGAGAGAAAATGGGCAAATTATGTGTCTGGAAATCAAGGGAAAAGAGAATTTTAAGATGTTTATCAGTGGTGTTAAATGCTACTAAAGAGTCAAAGACAGTAAAGACTAGAAGAAGGTCATTGAATAAGATGACATTTATGCAATTACTGTTGAACTTTAAAGATCAATTTCAGAGAGTGATGCGGGTAGGAGGTGGCTTGCAAGAGGCTAAGGACTCAATAAAAGAGGAGGAAATGGAAATGGGCAGTTTCAGGCTACTGGAAGAAAGGGAAAGAACGTAAAGACAACTAGAGGATACAGACAATGGTGGAAATATTTTTATTTGGATGGGGAAGAGCTAGGCATGTTGTTTACAGAAGAGATGGTGCCAACAGAGAGGAATGAATTTAATGTGCACTAGAAAGAGAGGATCAAGTGTTTGGAGCAGGCAGGAAGAGAGGATCCATTCACCATCAAAGTATTTACTATTTCAGTCACTATTATAATGTAGACAACTTAGAAACACAGTAGACAACTGTATTTGAGGCACTATGTTTGGGCACTGTGGTAAGCAAAGCATACCCATATCCTGTAGAGTCTAATATGGAAGACAGACTTTAAGTAAACTATAGATGATAGATAGGTAGATAGATAGATAGATAGATAGATAGATAGGTAGATAGATAGATGATAGATAGATAGATGATAGATAGATAGATAGATAGGACAGGTGATAGAGACAGTAGATGGATAGATGATAGGTAGATATAGATGATGGATAGATATAGATGATAGATAATCGATAGATATGATAGATGATAAGAGATAGGTGAAAGATATAGACAATGGATATATAGATAATAGATGATAGATAGATAGAATAGGTGATAGAGACAGTAGATGGATAGATGATAGGTAGATATAGATGATGGATAGATATAGATGATAGATAATTGATAGATATGATAGATGATAAGAGATAGGTGAAAGATATAGACAATGGATATATAAATAATAGATGATAGATAGATAGATGATAGATAGATAGATAGATAGATAGATAGATAGATAGATAGATAGACAGATAGATAGTAATTATATACTGTGAAGAATTCTATGAAGGAAAACGCCGAGGTGCTACAAGAGCCAAAGCAGAGAAGTTAGCCTTAGGCTGACTAGTTGTATAGCATCTTCCAAATGAGAGAAAGGAGAGATGGAGGACAAAGGATGAAGATACACATATTTTGAAAATGTTGAGGGAAGAAGATAATCTTCACCTTCTTAGTGAATAATAGGAAGATGTAAATGCCTGTTAAAAGGGAGAGGAATAAAAGTATGTTTGAGGATTTACGGACAATGGGGAAATATATTAGAATCCATCCTTGGACATCGAATTTGGTATCAGCAAAAGAAGACTGTATCTGCCAAGAAGCATTAAAAGCTATTATGAAGTTAGATAGAAACCCAGTTGGCTCGGTTTTCTGACCTTCCTATGGAATTCTTAGCAACCCAGACTAGATGCAAATCAAGTAAATGGTGGGTTGGGCAGAGAGCAGGCTGGGGGTTCTCATCACAGTCACAATAGAATTCAAAGGGTGCAAAGGATTCAGAGTTACTAGAAAGGGCCTGGCGTCCAGCTGGTCAGGGAGGTAAGTGGAGCCCAAAGGGAATGGACCTACTCGATGAGGTCACAGTGAGAACAGAGAACAAGTTGAGAAGAAGTGAGGTCGAGAGAAAAGAGACAGGGAGAAGAAGAAGATGTGAGCAGGGTGGGAGGACAGACCCAAGTAATGATGAACTCTCAAGTTTATCCAGATCAAAGGCGAGCTAAAATTGGGTTAGTGATGAAGGTCATTGGTGCTAAAGAGGTTTAGAGAACACTGAGGCTGGGGTGGGATGGGAATTAAGGACTGAAAAGCTTTGTTGATGACATTAGAACCTGTAGAACGCTGTCCCCTCTGCTTCGCCTTAGAGAAAATAAACTTTATGAGTTTTCCAAACCAGATACATATATTTGTAAATGTAGTCAAATATGTGTGTGTGTGTGTGTGTGTGTGTCAACACACACACTAATATATACCTTAATTACCTGCAAGTGGTCTGAACGTCTCGGAGTGATGGCTAGTCCCCATACTTGTTGTTGGATTATGTTTGATTCCAACCTTGATATGCTGGATGACACCCTGCAGATGTTAACTCAGGAAGAGCTAATGGGATGAGTAACCGCCTCTCGTTATAAGTAGCATTTATCAAGCACCAATTATTTTTGGCAGAGAGATTGACAAGGGAGATTTGGGACAAAGGGACAGATTTCAGAAACTTTTCAAATGTAGACTCAACTTTTCAAAGTTGCTTAGTGACTGGGCAGGAATGGAAGATGAGGAGGAAGGAGAGCACAGGTAGAATGAGGCAGCGAGTTGGTTCTTATTTCCCCCCATTTTACAGATGAGGAAACCAAGACTCAGAGAAGTTAAAAGACTCACCCAGAACCACTCGACTAGCAAGTGGTAGAGCCAGGGGTTATTACTCGACCCGTCTGTCCTGTGCCCTTCCCAGTACACCATGCTCCCTGTCCCACCGTTCTCTGCAAGGCCTTTTCATGTTCCAAGTCACTTTGCTGAAGATACCAAGCTCAGCCTTTTGCTCCTCTTTTCCACACTTCCCAGGTGTTAGCAAAGGTAATCATACGTGTTTTCCCCTGCCTGAGTGAGGAGTCCCGCCCAGCGCCCCTGCAGTGGTGTTCACAGGCCTGGCTTGCAGCCCCCTCACACTACTGTGATGCTGGGCTCACCTGTTGGCGTCCCCTTAGAGGGTGAGTTCTCTGATGGAAGACAGGGCCTCTGAATCTTTCGATTCCCAGCTCTTAGCACAGTGTCTGACCCACAGTAGCTGCCCAACAGATGTTTGTCAAATGAAGAGCAGTATTAATAGGCCTCATGCTTAGTTCCAGGTTGCATCCTACGGTTAACAAGATACAGTAAAATGTCAACCAAGGACACTAGAGCCTGCTCTACACCATTACTATTCAAAACACTGTCAAGTGTAATGGAAACTTATGTCCATGCATTTGTTTGTATTTGGGATCCAGCTAATTATCAACCTGACATCAGTATTTACTTGGGCTTTCTTTCTGAGTGCAGAATGTGCTCTAAGACACCAGCGTTGCCATTTTGTTCTTTTCACTCTGAGGCCAAGCACCCTGCAAAGTCACATAGGAGGCAGGTCTTCTCCTGCAGAGCCCAGCTAATGAATCCAGGAGCTGTCCCCTGAGAGGATTGCCCCAGAAGATAAAAAGCACGCTGGAAAAGGTGGCTCAGGCGGACATGCTCAGATGATGCAGCTTGTTTCACTTCCACCTCAGAGAACACGAGGTACCAAGGAGAATGCGCGAGGGAGAGTCCAGCCATGGACCCTGGGCTCCCAAATCTCCTGCAGGCTCTTCTTCCCCTTCCTTCGGTGCAGCGTTAAGGGAAGGGGTGCACTGAGCTGGAGGTCCACAGTACCTACACTTCTCACAATATAGCACCTTTGGCCTCACATGGAAAAAAATTTTAATCACATTGGTTGAGAATAAAGATTTTTCACTTTTTTTTTTTTTTTTTGAAGTGTTGACAGACCCTTTTGAAATGGAACCTCCTACCCCCGGCTGGCTTTGTGAATCACACCATGCAGTATTGTGTATAGGTTTGTTCAGGGGTTGAGCCTTGGGTAGTGATACAGGAAAAATCAGTGAGATGACAGTAAATGTGACGGCACATCTCTGTCAGTCATCTCAAAACCAGAGACCACAGCCCACTTGTTCAGATACGTGGCACCTCGAAAGAGTTTTTCCCATGTAACAAATTATCCCAGAAGGACATCAAGGCTCCTTTGCTTTTAATTTAAAAGTCATAAGTGAAGGCCTCAAAGAAATGTCAGTGACAGTGTATGAAAATTCATACATCTCCTAGCAGTTTTTGTGCCTTCATGGCAGTGATAATAATCACTTTGTTCTCGGGTTTGGAGCCGTGGGAAGAATCAAACCATTGTGTAGATTACTTAAAATTCCACTGTGCCTGCACCGTTTGCCCAAGAATGTTAAGAATTTGCAGCTGTCGCTCCCACGAAAGGTTTCTAACTGGGGCAGTGGCTGCTGCTTCACACACAGCTGTGGTTAATTTGAGCTGAAGATTTTTAATTGCCTTTGTGTCGAGATTTATTAAATAATATTTTAGAGGAGCAAAAACTGTAATAGTCATATTAGTAGGTTGCTGAAGGAAGAAAATAATTGGAACGCAGCATTTTTGCCCTGTAAGCCAAGTCTGAAAATATCTTTCCCATGTGACTGGCTTCCAGCCATCCCAGCAAAAGGGTTTCTAGGTAAATCCGGCCACAGAAGCCCTCGTGGCCGCTGCAGGAGCCTAGCCCTTTGTTCCCCTTACTCCTTTATCTGGAAGCACTTCTCCCCTGAGTGGCCTTCCCTTGTTTCCACTCTCCATTTCCATTATCTCAGGAGACAGAAGTCATAGCGCTTGGAGCAAACGTAGCATTAGCTGGCAATCGGCCGCTCCTGCTAAGTGGTCTGCATTATTTTTGCAAGCCTTTGTAATTGCTGTTTTCCTACTGCATCTAGGCCATCCATGACAATACTGTGAGGGGTCTGAACCCTCCCCATTTGGCTGAGAGCAGCTGTACAGATGAGCAGAAGTCAGAAAACGTGGACCTTTCCTGGATTTCCTGCCAAGGCAAAGGAGAGGGAGTGAGAGGCCCTTCTACTGATGAGGGACCACAACTAATGCCCCTCAAGAGGGGTCTTGCCAATTGTTCTGAGAAAGGCGTTTTGAATATGAAGAGAGGCCAGCCAGGAAAATTGCAGAACAAGTCGTAAATCCTCATGGCTATGCTGAAAACCTCAATTGTGTTTTACATTTCAGTTCAATATTTCCTTTTAACAGGGAATCCTCCAGGCGTTAAGAAACACCTACAGTGTACAGGTGCTGTGCTATAGGCACTGCGGGGCAGAAAGTCGAGTGGGAGACCTAGACCAAGCATAAGACAGGCCAAGGGCACCGAAGCCCTGGTTACATCACTCACCCCAAGGGAGGTGAGGGGGACAAGCTGATGCCCGAAGGGGGCAGCACTGGGTCCAGGCCTAAGGGATAAAGAGGATCTTGATAGTTAGAGGGGGAAGCAAAAGCCTTCCAGGCTGAGGACCCAAGAATAGCAAAAGCACATTGGAAAAGTATATCTTGATGTCTATGGTTCCATTTATATAATTTTCTCAGAATGACACAGTTATAGACAGATTTAGTGGTTGCCAGAGATTAAGGATGGAAGGGCTGTGTATAGGAGAGAAGTGGGTGTAGCTATAAAAGGAAAACATGAGGGATTCTTGTGGTGATGGAAATGTTCTATATCTTCATTGCATCAATGCTGATATTCCGGTTGTGATATAGTGCTATAGTTTTGCAAGATGTCACCACAAGGGAAAATTGGTAAAGGATACATGGGATCTCTCTATATTATTCTTATGAATGTGAATCTGCAATTATCTCAAAGTAAAGTTTTTTTAAAAAGTATGTCTTGAGGAAGGGACAGTCTACAGTTGGACATGACAATGTTAGGTGAGGATAAGAAATGAAGAAAAAGGTTGGAGGGGCTTCCCTGGTGGCTCAGTGGTTGAGAGTCTGCCTGCCAATGCAGGGCACACGGGTTCGAGCCCTGGTCTGGGAAGATCCCACATGCCGCGGAGCAACTGGGCCCGTGAGCCACAACTACTGAACCTGCGCGTCTGGAGCCTGTGTTCCGCAACAAGAGAGGCCACGATAGTGAGAGGCCCGCGCACCGCCATGAAGGGTGGCCCCCACTTGCCGCAACTAGAGAAAGCCCTCGCACAGAAACGAAGACCCAACACAGCCATAAATAAATAAATAAATAAAAATTAAAAAAAAAAAAAAAAGGTTGGAGAGGTTGGATGGGACTAGATTCTAGAAGCTAGAAATGCCACTCTAAGGAGTTGGGATTTCATTCTGTGAGGAATGGCAAACCACTGAATGCTCTGAGCTGGGCGGTGACATGCTTTTCAGGCAACTCACCCTGCTAGCAGGTCTGCTGGACCTCAAAACCTCACCCATTGCCCAACGCAGAGGCGGGACGGCTGCTGTACACCGAGAGCGTGAGGACCTGAACCGTGGAGGTGAATCTGGACACAGCAGCCAAGAGAGGTGGGAACACCTCTGAGAGCCAGAGTCCAGGCTTCGAATCCTAGACTGCTACTTACTTGCTCTTGCCACCTAAGGCAGCTAACTTCTCAGTGCCTCCGCTTCCCCATCTGTAAAATGGGAATAATACCAGTGTCTGCCTCTCTTAAGATAATTTAAATGCTTAGAGCAGTGACCAGTACAGTAAGCACTTGGCAAAGGTTAGCTATTATTATTTTCAAGATGTAAAAGCTTACAACTTAGCAACTAGTTGAACTTAGGGAGGGGCAAGGAAAGAGTCAAGATGTAATGTTCATCAAAGGACTATGGGAGATCATCAGTAATAATAGCTAGAAAACAACAGAAAAATTCATATTGAGGGACATTCCATAAAATAACTATTTATGATCTTCAAAAGTGTCAGGGAAACACAGAGGAACTGTTCCTTTGGGAAGAAGACCAGAAGGACATGACAACCAAAGGCAGCACATGATTCTGAACTTGATCCATCGGCTTCAGAGGACATTATTGAGATGATTGGGACAATTCCACTGAAATGTGAATGGGGTCTGAAGATGTAGTTATTTAGGAGGATGTGTTTGGTTCCTTGTCTGGAGGAAATGACATTAAAGTGTTCTGTAGCCATAAGGCATCAGGTTGGCCACTGATTCTTAAATGTTTCAGAAAATTCTTTGTACTCATAACTCTTCTGTAGGCTTGTGTTTGAAAATGAAAACAATATTTTTATTGAAATATAGTTGATTTACAATGTGCTAGCTTCAGGTGCACAGCACAGTGATTCAGTTATATATTTATCTTCTCTTTTTCAGATTCTTTTCTCTTATAGGTTATTATAAAATATTGAGTATAGTTCCTCGTGCTATACAGTAGGTCCTTGTTGGTTATCTATTTTATATATAGTAGTGTGTATATGTTAATCCCAAACTCCTAATTTATCCCCCTCCTCTTGCCTCTTTGGTAACCATAAATTTGAAAACAATTTATTTTAAAAGTAATGGCTAGCATTTGTTGAACATTCACAGTGTATCAGGCACTGTGGTCCGTGCTTTGCACATGAGTGGATTCAGTGCCCCAGGAAACTTCTCTGACATGCGTGTCTACCAAACTGGGATTGTGGACCCCTGCTCTGCCCCCTGTTCTGCCCCCTGTAACAGCTGGAACTCCTCCCCACTAGACCACCTATAGTGACTGCTGTTTTTTGTCTACAACACCATCTGCCGTCCATGGGCAGTAAGCTTGTTGAGGGCAAGGTCTGTGTCCCATTCTCCACTGTATCCACAGCTCTGGACACGCTCCCGGTAAATCATCACTGCTCAGTCCATGCTGGTGGATGAAGCACTGAGGCCTGCTCACCATGGTGATTATAGCCCAAAATGAGGCACCAGATTTGGGATGGATGTCTAATACATGACTTCTTTTCTAGGTGGCCCAGGCTCTGGCAAAGGCACACAGTGTGAAAAGCTGGTGGAAAAATACGGATTTACACATCTCTCGACTGGCAAGCTCCTGCGGAATGAGCTGTCATCAGAATCTGAAAGAAGCAAATTCATCAGAAACATCATGGAACGTGGAGAGCTGGTGCCCTCAGTAAGCAACAGCTGCCTTCTCTGGCTGGGGAGAGATTTGGGAGTGTTGCAATTAATCTAAGCTTCTGGAACAAAGAAACCCAAAAAGGACAATAGCTGTATTTCATTTCTTTCTTATGTAACAGTCCAGAGGCAGGCGGGAGGTCCGCAGCAGAGACCCATCTGCCAGACCAAGTTGTCCAGGCCCAGGTTCCTTCTGTCTTGTTGCTCTTCCAGCCCCTTGAATGTTACCTTGTTTCATATTTTCTTCTAAAATTGGTCCCCGCTTTAGAGTTAAAATCTTCAAAGCAGAAGTGAGCTTGGTGCAGCAGAACCTAGAATTAGAACCCACTGGAAAATAAAAAACAACATTTTGGTCTAGTTCTGAGAGGAATAATGACATTAAGTTGAAATTTGGTATCTTCCTTGTGTGGCTGAAGTAAAGAATATCCCTTTTATTTACCTTTTTTGGTTTGTTTTCAAGTCACTGCCCATCTCTGAGAAGCTGGATGCCACGGGTATCAAAAAACATTCATCCCTTCCAGCCTAGGTCCCACACTAGGCTCTGTAGTCAGGGCTCGTACAATGCAGCCCTATTAGCTAACAGAGCTTTAGGCTTCCTCTTCAACCAGCTACAGTCTCTTTCCCACCTGGAAGCCAGAATGGTCCTCATGAAAGGAAACAGACCATTGCAGTTGACTCTCAGTGGGCCTCCTTCTGCCCACTCTTTTCCCCCTACAGTTTACTCTTTTCACAGCAGCCAGAGTGATTTCTTGAAAACGTTTATCCCCTTCCCCAGAAACTTCCAACAGCTCCTCACCACACTTAGAATGAAATCCAGAGTCTTTCCTGTGGCTCTGGACTCCAGCTTGCTCTCTGACACTGTTTCCCACCACTCTCACGTTCACTCTCACCCAACCAGTCACTTCCTCATTGTTCCTCCCACAGGCCAGGCTGTTCCTGCCTCAGGGCCTTTGCACTTGCTGTTTCCTTAGCCAGAGCCCTCTTCCTTCATATATGCATATAGTTTGCTCCTTTACTTCATCCAGATCTCTACTTAAATATCACAATTTATCAAAGAGACCCTTGCTGAGCACCCCATCTAAAATAGCACCTGTAACATTCTGCTTCTTCTCTCCTGCTTTAATTTTGTTCCTAGTAGTTCTCTCTAGCTGATTATTTCTATATATTTACTTGTTCGTCTATTATCTGTCTTTTTCACTAGAATGTAAGCTTCATGCAGATTTAATTCATTATTATCTAGGGATAGTTTCTGACCACGCTTACGATGGCTGTATTCCCCAAGTCCCTGCCAAAAGTCAGAGGATGCCTGGGACCCAGAGAACACAAGGAATTCCCCCCAGTTTGGGCAGCTGGTGACATTTTCCTACATCCGTTCCCAAGCTTCCATGTATCCCTCCTTCCTTATTTTCCATAAGCGGAAGTTAAATCAAATTTTTTAACAAAGTGATATTGCGAGAAAATGCTGCTTCATATCTACTGAAAGTCTCCTCAAGTCAGTGCGTGTCAAAATTTATAAAATATTTACTGGAACAAATCAACAGTGAAGCACATTTTATACCGTGTTTTGTCTAGTTTTAAACTGGCATTAGGCCTAATTCAAGGAGTGCTACTGTATGAAATACAGCACTATATTTCACCTAATCTAAGATGTCATTATTTTAGACACCCCAGTAAAATATAGCCAATAAAAATATACCGGTAAGAAAAAAACACTAACAATTAAACTATGACCCAGCACTGACTGTAAGATACCTACCAATTCCATAGACATTAAAATGGGGCGGGGGTGAGATTTGGAGTTGATGAAATACAGTATATTGCTGCCTGCTGTTAATCTTTTTTTAACTAATTTGTATTGGAGTATTAGTTGCTTTACACTGTTGTGTTAATTTCTGCTGTACAGCAAAGTGAATCAGTTATACGTATACATATATCCCCTCTTTTTTAGATTTCCTTCCCACTTAGGTCACCACAGAGCGTTGAGTATAGTTCCCTGTGCTATACAGTGGGTTCTCATTAGTTATCTATTTTATACATAGTAGTGTATATATGTCAAGCCCAGTCTCCCAATTCATCCCACTCCCCCCGCTTCCTTCCTTGGTATCCATAAGTTTGTTCTCAACATCTTGCGGTTATCTCTCTCCCTCCCGTGATGGGATGGCTCGGGAGAACTGCGCTGACCCCAGTGCTGTTCTGTGGAAGAGCTCGGGTCCTGACTGCTCTCCCTCCGCTCCAGGGCCTCATTCTGGAGCTCCTGAAGGAGGCCATGGTGGCCAACCTCAGAAACACCAAGGGTTTCCTGATTGATGGCTATCCTCAGGAGGTGAAGCAAGGGGAAGAGTTCGGACGTAGGGTGAGTGTTGTTATGGGGATCATACCAGAAGAAAAATAGGGGACATCATCGAGGCTGGGGGATAAATTCAAAGTCTATGCCTTTCTCAATTACATGAAATAAAACTTTCTATTACACATGGCAGAAACTCAGCATGCAGGCCAAAAAAAGGGTGGAGGGTGGGAACGCTGGTGGTGGATTTATGGGTTCAAGTAACTAAAACTTCCAAGAGCAGTTCACACTTGGTTGGATCCATGTATTCAAATTTGTTCATCAGTGATCTGACGTTCTCCATCTCTTGGATATTCTTTCTTTGCGTTGGCCTCGTTTTCTTCCTGTTACAGGCTTATATTCTACCATCTCAGTGATCTCACAGAAAAGTGTTTCTATTCTCCAGCAAAAAACCTAGGATTTTGTTTCATTATCCTGGATTATCAGGTCCTGGGCTCATCACGGAACCAATCACTGTGGATATCCAGGAATATCCTGGTCCAGCCTGGAGGACCAGGGCAAGGATGGGAAGAAAGGAGGGAGAATGGGCACCACACCTGAACCAGGCAGACCAAGTTTTCCTGATTGATGGCTCTCCCCGGGAAGTGAAACAAGGGGAAGAGGTGGGCAAGAATGGGCACCACACCAGAACCATGAAAGGAAAGGGAAGGGAATTACCCAAAGAAAAATAGGATGCCCTTAGAAGAAGGGAAGGAGAAAGGTTGCTGGACAGGCAGAGTCAGATATATGTACCCCTCTGACCATCCCAGCATCAGGTATAGGTCCCACCCTCTTCACTAGGAGGCCACTCACAGGGGAACAGCAGGAAGTAAAAAATATTGTTCCTATCATTTATTGAGCCTACTCTGGGCTAAGTCCTGGGCTACACACTTTACATACATTATCTCTAATTTTACAAAGTCCAAGCAAGAGGGAAACAATTGTCCCCATTTATTAAACAAAGATTCCAGAGCCTACAAGAATTAAAATTTATACAGAGATCTCTTTAGACTAGTTTTAAAAACATTTTTATATATGTTATTTCATTTGATATATTTTTAATAACCTTTTAGATAGAGAGAGGAGGTATTTTCTTCATGGTAAAGGTGATGAGTTAAGCCCAGAGAGGTTACATGACTTGCCCACAGCCCCACAGCTAGTAAGTGCCAACTCACTGGTAAGTAACAACTACCGGTAGGACTAAGATTTGGGGGGCCCATCTCCACCCATCTCTAACACTGCAACGTTGATTAGGGGTAATGGTACTTGTGTGTCCCCTGGGAGTTAGTTTGACCTCCTTCTGGTCTCTGTTTTACTTAATTTCCTTAGATGGTATCTAAATACTTAAAGGACAATTGCTCACCTTCCCTTGCACTTTCTATTTGCAACCAGAGTCAAAGAAGAAATTCCCTGGCCCAGTTGCGAAGGGTGGGCTCTAACCCCCGGGACTGACTTTCTGAATCTCAACTCAGGAGCCTTTATCAACAAGATGGGGGTGAGCAGGGAGAAGTGGATTTGTGTGGCAGCACCTGGGACTGTGGCAGTTCCAGGTGGTTCCTGATGGGCACTCATGTACCAGAAATTTAAATAGCCTTCTCCCACAAAACAAACCACTTTAAGAGCTCAGACTTCTATATAATCAACCACTTTTTTACAAAATTGAATTGGGAGGATTGTTCTAGTTCTTTTTTAAATCATGGTAATATTTTACCATGTTCTGTATATTTACAGAACATAAAATTTACCATCTTAACTGATTTTAAATGTACACTTCAGTAATGTTAAGTGTATTCGTATTGTTGTGCAACCAACCTCCAGAACTCTTTTCAACTTGCAAAACTGAAACTCTACACTTATTAAATTCCCCATTTCTCTGTCCCCCACCCCCCGACAACCACTGTTCCACTTTCTGTCTTTATGAATTGACTACTCTAGGTACCTCACATAAGTGGAATCAGACAGATTTGTCCTTTTGTCACTGGCTTATTTCATTTAGCATAATGTCCTCAAGGTTCATTCATGTTGTAGCATGTGTTAAAATTTCCTTCCTTGTTAAAGATGAATAATATTTTGTTTATCCATTCATTCATTGGTGGCTACTTGTGTTACTTCAACTTTTTGCCTATTGTAAATAATGCTGCTATGAATGTGCGTGTACAGATTGTTCTTCAAGACCCTGCTTTCAACTCTTTTGGGTATATACACAGAAGTGAAATTGCTAGATCATACGGTAATTCTATTTTTAATTTTTTGAGGAATCAATACATATGCATACATACTGCCAGCCATAGTGGCTGCACCATTTTACATTCCCACCAACAGTGCATAATGGTTTCAGTTTCTCTACATCCCCGCTAACACATATTGTCTGTTTTTTTGATAGTAGCCATCCTAATGGGTGTGAAGTGGTATCTCATTGTGATTTGGGTTTGCATTTCCCTAATTATTAATGATGTTGAGCATCTTTTCATGTGCTTGTTGGCCATTTGTATGTCTTCTTTGGAGAAATGTCTGTTCAAGTCTTTTGCCCATTTTTTAACCAGGTTGTTTGGTTTTTGTTGTTGAATTGTAGGAGTCTGGGGTATGTTCTGGATTTTAACCCCCTATCAGATATATGATTTGCTAATATTTTCTCCCATTACATAGGTTGCCATTTTACTCCGTTGATTGTGTCCTTTGATGCACAGAGGTTTTTAATTTTGATATAATCCAATTTATCTATTTTTGCTTTTGTTTCCTGTGCTTTTGGTATCATGTCCAAGAAATTATTTTCAAATCCAGTGTCATGAAGCTTTTCCCCTGTTTTCTCTTAAGAATTTTGCAGTTTTCACTCTTACATTTAGGTCTTTAATCCATTTTGACCTAATTTTTGTATGCAGTGTAATGTAAGGGTCCAACTCTATTCTTTGCATGGAGATGACCAGTTGTCCCAACACCACTGATTGAAAAGACTGTTTTTTCCCCATTGAGTGGTCTTGGAACCTTTGTCAAAAATCATTTGACCGTGTATCCGAGAGTTCATTTTTGGGTTCTATATTATATTCCATTGGTCTAAGTTACTGACTTTATGCCAGTACCACACTGTCTTGATTACTGTAGCTTTGTAATAGTTTTTAAATCAGGAAGTAAGAGCCCTCCAACTTTGTTCTTTTTCGAGGTTGCTTTGGCTATTCAGGGTCCCTTGAGATTCCACATGAATTTTAGGGTGCATATTTCTATTTCTGCAACAACAACAAAAAAATGTCATTGGAACTTTGATAGGGATTGCATTAAATCTGTAGATCACTTTTGTAGTATTGACATCTTAACAATATTAAGTATTCCGTGGATTGTCTTACATTTTTGTTTATTCTGATCTTCTAGCCAGTGTCCAGGCTGTAAATAAGGCTCCTGGGGATACTCTTGAACTGAGGGACAAGGGCATCTTTCCTGCACCACCTCTGAATAGGGCCTCTGCAAGGCCAAGTGTGAGGGGAGATCCAGAGAAGAGGAAGGGGTGGTCAGGGGCCCTTGAGGGGCTCCCTGCTTATTGGAGATGGGCAATTGTGTAAACACGCCATTAAAACACAAGAGGGCAAAACCTTAAAAAAAAAGAAACACACACACACACACGAGGGAGATGAGCGCTAACTGCTGCCAGTCAGCAATGTTGATTGAGGTTCAGGCTTCAAGGTGGCAGCACCCCACCAGATTATCTCACACTTGACCTTGCCCATGAACTTAAGGTCCGAGAGTCCTGGCAGGGTCTCTGGGACAGTCAGGAAAGGTCACGAACTTGCTTGGAAGTGCTGGGGAAAATATCCTTTTCACTGTCTTTTTTTAATTGCTCTCAGTGGTAGTACAATATTCTTTGAAACCCCCAAATGGCCAAGTGTGATAAATAAGGTGTAGGGTAAAGATAAGCATCTTTTTTGTCAACTACTGTGTGCAAACAACAACAAAATTATGATCTTTGTTCTCCTTTGGGAACTTTTTAAACTGGGTCTGAAGGCAAATATCTGAACTTAGGCCTATGGGGTCCGAACTGTTTGGAGCAGTGACAGCACTGTGGCACTCATGTAGCGCCTCCCAAGGTGACATCTTTAAAGCGCATCACTTATGCTGTCTGGAGTCAAAAAAGCTGGATGTTCACCTGGGTCATAGATTAGTGTGACCCTGGGCATGTCACTCAACTTCAGATTCCTCCTCTGTAAAATAGAGAGAATAATGTAGCTGCCAAATCCTATTTAGAGGGTTTTGTGAGCATCAAATGATGTAACACATATAAATGTGTTTCCTAAGCTATAAAAGGTTATAAAATATTATCTACTTTAGGGTCACCCATTTTTCAATCACATTTCATTCAAGCCCATAAATTCTTGCTCCGTCATGCCTTTCTCCTTTGCTTATAACCCAGGATGGGTGAGTTCAGGACTTTAGATGGCCAACCAGTCTATCCCTGGCCTTTGGGTAAATATGAATTCAAATCATCCATACGATCTTCCTAAAGTAAAGCAAAACTTCCTTCCCCACTGTGGGTCCCATTCAGACAGGTTTTAGAAAGTGTCAGATAAGAGGCTTAACTAGAACTTAGGAGTGATAAAGAGTCATCAACGTGATGACTGGATAGTTTCAACCAATGCTAAAATTCATGACGCACTTCCAAAAATATACAAGTGCCCCCTTTCATTTATGAACCGGCGACCTTCATGTGAGATGTCTACGAAGACAGTCTTTTGCATTCTGCTGGAAGGAGTTTGCAAAAATCAAGCGTGATCTTGATTTGTCCCTGGGTACAGCAATTTAGAGATTCTAATATCAATTTGGCTTGTGTGCAAGAGAACACATCCAGCCCTCCAAGACAAGCACTGCTTTAAACCTGACCAGAACAACAAAGATGCTACAAACACGGAATGAGCCGCTGTTGATTCATTTATGCCCTGAAGGGACTCAATCATTTGTACCGCCCCCTCCAAATTACAGGCAAGCAATTCATTTGAAATGTGGCAAAGACAAATACAGATGTACGATTTTCCCCAGAGATTCAGAGTAATAAGCCTGGCTGAGAGCACAGTGAGTGTTTTTTGTGTACCTGTCAGGCCTGCGACTCTGTTTGAAGCCCATTCAGGCCTACGGGTGGTTTTCCAGCCCATAGACGCGTCACCAGCCCTTCTGTATCACAGAGACTGATGTGTCTGATGCTTGGGACCATCTGTGGCTGAAAAAAATCCAGTTCAGTTAGTTAGGCTGATGTGTTTGCATACTGTAGCTGCTTGCTCTGAGAGGCAGGTCCTTTGAGGATCTGCTTGGCTACCATACACAACACCACTAAAGACCAAGTGCAAACTCATGTCCACAGCTTAGGGTTAAGTCTGTATGTGCTTTCTCTATTACCACCCTATCTTCTGTTCCCAAGCCTAGTTTTCCCCCCATCGAATTAATGATCTGTGCCTTCAGTATCCAACATAGTGTGTTAAGGAAGGGAAGGTTGTCACTGTGTGTGTGTGTGTGTGTGTGTGTGTGTGTGTGTGTGTGTGTGAGAGAGAGAGAGAGAGAGAGAAGGAATATGAAGGAGGAGTTGGAGTTTCTAACCACCAGATCCCAACCGATTTGCGAACCCCCGGTTTTAGTCACTTCGTGGCACAGGCCTGTATTTAGAGCCTGGCTTTATAAGTCCAAGACAAGTCATTTAACTATACATAGTTTAATTTCCTCTTCTATAAAATATAGGTGGAAAATAGCTACCTCCAGCCATTAAAAAAAAAAAGAAAGAAAGAAAAGAAATCTTGTCATTTGCAACAACATAGATGGATTTACAGGGTATTTTGCTAAGTGAGATGAGTCAGACAGAGAAAGACAAATACCTCATGATCTATTTATATGTGGAATCCAAAAAACCAAACAAACAAACCAAAACAAAAACAGATTCACAGATACAGAGAACAAACAGGTGGTTGCCAGAAGGGAGGGGATGCGGAGTGGGCAAAAAAGTGAAGGGGATTAAGATGTACAAACCTCCAGTTATATAATAAATAAGTCACAGGGATATAATATACAGCATAGGGAATACGGCCAGTAATATCGTAATAACTTTGTATGAGGAGAGATGGTAACTAGACTCATCATGGTGATCATTTCATAAGGTATGCGAGTGTTAAAGCATTATGTAGTACACCTGAAATGAACATAATATTGTATGTCAAATATATTTCAGTTAAAAAAAGAAAAAATTGCTACCTCAGTGCTTGTTGGGAGGATTGGCTGAAATCCTTGAAATGTGCCTTATATATGTATAAGCCTGCATATGATGTTCAATAAATTGTTATGGTTTTTTTTCAAAATTATGTATATTTTTTCTGATTATAGAAGTAGGAATTATATAGATATGAGACAATACAGGAAAATGTAAAACAAAGACTAACTAACCACCCAGAGATAACAGTCTGATGTCTGTTCTTCCGGTCTTGGTTCTACCTATTTTCATGCAGTTAAAATCATACAGGATACATAACTATCTGAATAATAGCTGTTATTTTTTGAGCACTTAAAATGTGCCCAGAATTGAACTACATGCTTTACACATGTCATTGTATTAATCTTTACAATCCTATTCAGGATTGTATTCATTGTATTAATCTTTACAATCCTATTCAGTAGGTATTATTATCCCCACTTTATAGATTATTCTCATCTCAAGGAGGGTGTGTGCTTAGCCTGACTCCCTGGTGTGAAATCGAAACACTTTCCTGTGTTGACCCAACATTTCAGCAGCCAAGCTAAACACATGTTAACAGAAGTGAAATGCACGGGTTTGCTCTTGCCTTTTCCTCCCAGAAGCCTCTTAGCTGAAATTCTGCCCTTAGCCTGACTATGCAGATGAGTTTCCTGGACGCGTGGATAATGAGTGTATCCCTCTGCCTGAGAGCTCTGAACTGTCTCATAACACTGTTCATCTACAGAATCAGTGATTCTGTTTATAAGTGTATTCTAATCTTCGGAATGAACTCTTAGCAAAAAAAAAAAAAAAAAGGTTATGAGTCTGGCCAAGGAACTTTCTAGTTGGTGTGTCCTAGTGGTTTGGAATTATGGCAAGCCTTGGGACCACCTCGGGATTTGCCACTTGAGATTTTCCACTCTCTTCTTTTTTTTTTTTTTTTTTTAAAGAAGAGAAAGGAAATTTTAAATTTGTTTATTTATTTATTTATTTACGGCTGTGTTGGGTCTTCGTTTCTGTGTGAAGGCTTTCTCTAGTGGCGGCGAGCGGGGGCCACTATTCATCGCGGTGCACGGGCCTCTCACTATCGCGGCTTCTCTTGTTGCGGAGCACAGGCTCCAGACGCGCAGGCTCAGCAGTTGTGGCTCACGGGCCCAGTTGCTCCGCGGCATGTGGGATCTTCCCGCACCAGGGCTCGAACCCGTGTGCCCTGCATTGGCAGGCGGATTCTCAACCACTGCACCACTAGGGAAGCCCCTCCACTCTCTTCTTCCAACTTCCAGTTCATTGCAGAATTTTGAGCTATGTAATGGCAGCACCAGGGCAGACGTTACGGTGGCGATGGGGTGGTATTATTATTATTAGGGTTGCGTGTTCAGCAATGCTGGAATGACCCCATCACCCCTCCTCTACTGAGGTTCCCCAAGAGCATAAAGCTCAGGAATGAGAGCAAATGGGAAATAGGCCTGTGGCTCTGTTGTTAGCCGGGCCTTACCTCCCAGTGCAGTGAGGCTGGTAGATGCACTGAAGTGCACAACTTAGGCTAAAAGCACAGGTGGGGCCTCTGACTCTTTCTAAATTCAAATCTGACCAACAGGGGCTTTTACAAAGTGCAAAGGGATGAAAATGAATATTGCCAGGCCCACATTAAATAACATTAGCTCACATTTATGCAGTGCTGGAAATGGGCCATGTATTAACTCATTTAATCCTCGGCAGCCGTCCTATGAGGCAGAAACTCTTGTCATCCTCATTTAAAATGAGGAAACTGAGGCACCCAGAGAGAACAAGAAAGCTGGTACCCTGAACCATAGAGAGCTCCTGAATGGCAGGACCCTGCCTACTGGTAATATGGCCTAACCCGTGTCCTGACTTAATCAGAAGAAAACTAAAGTGGGGGTCAGAGGAGAGCAGGGTAAACGCCTCCTCCTGCTCTACCTGCTGGAATTCTCCAGGCAAAGCCATCATCACAAGTCAGCTGACATCCTCATCCTGGTGGGCTGCTCTCAGCTGGAGTGAGCGCTGATCCCAGCTAGATCCCCAGAGGCAGCAAAAGCAAGTTTCTGCAAAATAAAATTAAATCGCCTCTGACACCGTCCACTTCTTTTCCTACTACCCCACCCTCCTCTCCTGGCTCCACTTGGCCCAGCAGTCATCTGGCCTGAGTCCCATTCTGAAGGCTCTGGCACCCTCCACTAGGGTGAAGTCACCAGGCTTTGGAGTTACACGCAGCTGGCTCAGGACTGCCACTAACTAGTGCTCAGTGATTTGGGGCAAGTTAACCTCTGTGGGCCTCCATTTCCTCCCCACAGGGGTTAGAGCGATGGCACAGTGCGCCAGCTGCTGAAATGTTCTTACATATCTCAATGCCCTCCCAAGGGTACTTGTGCTCTAATAAGGGTCCCCTGAATACCTGAAGGCCATGAAGAGCCCAGTACTGCTGTGGCAGAATTCCAGGCAGCCAGCAGGGGAGTGCTGGGGACATGGAGTTGTCCCCAAGTCTCTGTGACTCATCCAGACAAGGACAGAGTTCTCTGTTCTCCCCTCCACGGGATGTTAGAGCAGGGGTCCCCAGCCCCCAGGACGCAGACTGGTACGGGTCCTCGGCCTGTTAGGAACCGGGCCACGCAGCAGGAGGTGAGTGGGGGTGAGCGAGCGAAGCTTCCTCTGCCGCTCCCCATCGCCCCCCATGGCTCCCCATCGCCCCCCATGGCTCCCCATTGCTCGTATTACCGCCTGAACCATCCCCCCGCCTCCGCCCCATGGGTCCGTGGAAAAATTGTCTTCCACGAAAGCATCCCTGGTGCCAAAAAGGTTGGGGACTGCTGTGTTAGAGGCTAACCATGGTCCAGGGAAAAAAGGCAGAGCTACTCCAAGGGACTTTCTAAAGGAATATATCAAAGCGTTTTGAAAAATGATTGAATGGTATTTCACTCAAACATTTCAAAAACTTTTAGGTGTTAAAAGCATCAGTGGAAGAAATGAGCTCTGAAGCCATGAAAGGACATGGAAGAAACTTAAATGCATATGGTTAAGTGAAAGAAGCCAGCCTGAAAAGGCTACACACTGGATGAGTTCAGCAATATGATATTCTGGGAAAGGCAATTCTATAGAAACAGTTAAAAAATGATCAGTAGTTGCCAGGGTTAGGGAGGAGAGAGAGGGAGGAATGAATAGGAAGAGCACAGGAGATTTTCAGAGGGGTGAAAGTATTACGTATTATGCTATAATGGTGGATCATGACATGGTGCAATTGTCAAAACCCGCAGAATGTACAACACAAAGGATGAACTTTAATGTCAACTATGGACTTCAGTTACTGCTTCAGTATTGTTTCATTAATTGTAACAGATGTACCACCCTAAAGACATAATAAGGGAAACCAGGGGAGGGGAATTATATGGTAACTTTCTGTACTATCTGCTCAATTTTCCCATAAACCTAAAACTTAAAATCTATTAATTAAAAAAAAAAGAATCAGTGGTACAGGCCACTTCCAAATGGAATGGCTGCTCGACAGCTTTTTATGTAGGAAGGGAGTGCTGACTCCAGGAGAAATAGGTTGGGTCAAACCCCAATCTTCTCAAGGTATTATTTTGTGAAGCATCACCTGGGAATCTTCTTAAAATGCAGAGTCAGCAGGTCGAGGATGGTGCCTGAGCATCTGCATTTCTAACAAGCTCCCAGATGAAGCCTGTGCTGCCGGTTCACAGCCCACACTTTGAGAATCAAGGTGGAAGCTCCCTCTCTGTCCTGCACTTATTTCGGTTCATTCACTGCCAGCTCCTGCTCAGACACACATTATCTCTGTTTGTACCTGAATGAGTCCCTGAATTGTCGTCCGTGTCCTCACAAGTGGCCTGAAAACCGCCACAGTAAGAAAAATCGCCCAGTCTCCAAACACAACCCCGGCCGGAAACTGCTCCAGGAGCCGAACTCTGTAACTGAGCCCTAGGCTGCCTCCCAAGCTCGCCCTCTGCTGGTGGACAAGGGTCATTGTCTTCTAAACTTTCACCCAGCTTTCTTACTGCTCAAATGCTCTTTTTTTTTTCTTCCAATTAATAAAGACAGAAGAGTTAGATGACATGTTCCAGAGGTTTATTTTGGAGAATTTTTCCACTCTGTTTCTTAAAGTACATCCTTCAGAGGCGGTAGATAAATCATTGAACAGCACTTACTGACAACTTACGACTCTGCGTGTTGTCTTAAAGTCCTCGCCTACCCTGACTTTGTTCCCATCCCTCCCAGGTGCTTTCCACAGTGGGGCGGTAAACTTTCGTTTACATGGCAAGATCAGAAGAGAGCAACAATTTCTTCTGATCCAGGGTTGAGATTGGTAGTGGAGGCAAGGTTGGTATCCTCCAGAGAGAGACATCAGAAGCAAAAGAACACTTTAAGGGAAGGATGGGGAGATGGGGAGAGACACACTACTGATCATACACTATCACTCATTCATGAAAACATTTCTTTGTTACCTACTATATACAAGATTTGGAATCAGGAGCTGAGCATTCCTAACGCCTACACACAAAGAAAGAGATCATAGCTCAATATGGGAAATAAGCATAGTGGCTGATACTTACCAAGTGTTTCCATATGCCAAGCAATCTACTTACATTACCTTATTTAATTGTATTTAATCCTCACAGCAATTCTGTGATCATGCTCATTGAACAAATGAGAAAGTTGGGGGTGCAGAGAAGTTGAGTGACACTTTTAGTTAATGATGAAGTCAGGTAACTTAAAAAAACAATTTGTTATGTTCTCTAATAGGGTTCTGGGGGTTGATGGGCTCAGCTGGCTGGTTCTCACTTGAGGTCCTTTATTCAGTTGCAGTCAGATAGTTGGTAAGGCTGAGTAGACATGTCTGGAGCAGGGGCTGGGATGTCTACAACAGCCAAGGTCTGGTCAGGCATCTCTGTCCACATGGCCTCTCTGTGTGGCTAGCTTGGGCTTCCTCCCAGCCTAGCAGTCAGAGTCATTGGACATCTTAGGTGGCAGTTGACCAGGCAGGAACTGCAAAACTTCTTATGATCTTGCTTCTAAAAGCATGTGGCTTTACAATAGCCAGGACATGGAAGCAACCTAAGTGTCCATCGACAGATGAAAGGATAAAGGAGATGTGGCACATATATACAATGGAATATTACTCAGCCATAAAAAGAAATGAAATTGAATTATTTGTAGTGAGGTGGATGGACCTAGAGTCTGTCATACAGAGTGAAGTAAGTCAGAAAGAGAAAAACAAATACCGTATGCTAACACATATATATGGAATCTAAAAAAAAAATGTTCTGAAGAACCTAGGGGCAAGACAGGAATAAGGACGCAGACGTAGAGAATGGACTTGAGGACATGGGGAGGGGGAAGGGTAAGCTGGGACGAAGTGAGAGAGTGGCATGGACATATATACACTACCAAATGTAAAATAGATAGCTAGTGGGAAGCAGCTGCATAGCACAGGGAGATCAGCTCGGTGCTTTGTGACCACCTAGAGGGGTGGGATAGGGAGGGTGGGAGGGAGACGCAAGAGGGAGGGGATATGGGTATATATGTATATATATAGCTGATTCACTCTTGTTATACAGCAGAAACTAACACACCATTGTAAAGCAATTATACTCCAATAAAGATGTTAAAAGTTATTAAATAAATAAATAAAAAATAAAAGCATGTGGCATCATTTCTACCATGTTCTGTTGGTCAGTTACAGTTCAGCTCAGATTCAAGGAGGTAGAGGAATGGGCTCTATGTCTCAATGAGGGGAAGAGCTTAAAGTACATGGAGGTAATGAATCAATGAAGACCGTCTTGTAGACAAGTCACCACACCAGGATTTGACCCTCAGCAGCCTGACTCGAACCTCTGTGTGCTCAACCATTGTGCTCTCCTGACCCCCACGCAGTACAGACACAGCCACAGTGCGCTCCTGGAGGCTCATGTAAGGCACAGTGGTGGACACAGAAGGAGGTGATTAGCTTGTCTTGGTAGGTCAGGCAGGGCTCCCAGGAGGAAACACTACATACACATACACACACACACACACACACACACACACACACACACACTGCTCCCCTTAGTGTGGAGGACAGATTGTGGAAAGCCGCTGACGTGGAAATAAGGAGCCGTGATGTCCTGTCCCAACTCTGCCACAATGTAGGTCTGGGACCCTGAGAGGAAGCAGAAGTAAAGAACTAGGGATCCCAGGTCTTCCCAGAACCTCGCTGAGTGGAATTTCTGAGCGTGTTGTGCCCCCTCCCCATCCCCAGATTGGAGACCCTCGCTTGGTGATCTGTATGGACTGCTCGGCAGACACCATGACCAACCGCCTTCTCCAGAGGAGCGGGAGTGGCCCGCGCGCGGACGACAGAACCGCTCTCACCAAGCGCCTTGAGACCTACTACCGGGCCTCCATCCCCATGGTCGCCTACTATGAGACGAAAACGCAGCTACATAAGGTGAGTCACCTCACAGCCCCCCAAAATGAACCAGCCACCCACTTTTTTTTCAAAAAAAGAGAAAAAAATAGGAAATTTCGGTTAGGGGATCTTGGAATTAGAACTGCATACAGCTGCACAATTTGGGCCAAAATGTGGGTCGCTTACTCTTTTCACTTTTGTATGTCATCATAAGGACCATGAAAACCTGGCCATACAATGTTTATAGATGCCATTATGGTTGCTGGAAACGGTCCTATTTCCAAGAAAGAGGGAGAGAGGGAAGGAGGGAGGGAGGCAGGGAGGGAGGGGGAGAAGGGAGGGAGGAAGGGAGGGGGGAGGGAGGGGAGAGGGAGGGGGAGGGAGAGGAGGGGAGAGGGAGGGAGGGATGGAGGGAGGAAGGGAGGGAGGAAGGGAGGGAGGCGTGGATGAGACATAAGTTCTGCCTCCCAGACCTCAGCTGCACAGGAGGATCCAGAAGGTCTCGTCTAGATCTAAAATTCAACAACTTTGCATTTCTAGATTTTTGCCTAGTTCATAATTGGCCCTTGGCTGCCTCAGTTTCTTGCAATGACTAGTGTTATTGGGAGAAGCAACATATGGGGCCAGGAGAGCAGATGAGGTGAAACAATGAGGAAAAGGGTGGTGTCAACTCAATGATCACGAGCGCTAATCCATGCTGAGTCCCTGTTAAGTTCATGAATTTGGGAAAACTACCCAATCCCCATTCATTCACTCATTTAATAACTGTGTATCAAGCACCTCCTATGGACCATCCACTGCCCTGGTGGTTTGGATGCAGGTGATAAGATGCGGTTCTTGCCTGCTAGAGCCTAGGGTTTAGTAGGGGAGAGAGACACACCTGGGATCACAGTGTGGGGTCAAAGCGAGCACAGAGTGAGTTCCAAGGGCCCTTTAAGCTGGTCTGAGGGGAGGCAGAAGGCGTTGAGGAAGGTCACCAGAGGAGAACTAAGCTGAGCCCGAGGTGCGGGTGCCATAAGGGGAGCAGAGCCCCTCACACAGAAGGAGCTCAGCTGTGACCTACAGTGCCAAGGAAACGAGGGACAAGAGGTGGAGGTGGAGAGGCAAGCAAGGACCAGATCGAGATGAACCTATCGTAGGAGCAAATAATTATCCTGAGGATGATGGCGGGAACGACCAAAGGGGACAGACATAGTCAGGGTTTCCGTTTAGCAAGCTCCCTCCATCAGCCTTGTGGAGAATGGGTCCCAAGAAGGTCAGGCCAGGAGACCACTGGGAGGCTGGGGAGTGTCCAGGGACCAAACCCTGAGGACCCAACGCAGAGGAGAGAGAGCGAACGGCTACTCTCTGCTTTTCCCAGGAAGTTAAAAGGAGACATCAGTCAATCAATAACAAACTTGTCTCGGAGACAGCTACAAGATCCATTCCTTGGGGAAAACCACTGATAATGAATTCTTATCTTCTGAGCCTGTTAATGGTCCATTTTCCAGACTCCTACGAACTTAGCCCTGTGTCGAATCTGAAAGGTGCTCCATGATTTAACTCAGAGATGTCATGTGTGTGACATGACAGCCGTCATCCCCGCCTTCTGCACCCACAGCAGACACTGCCAAGCCATCGTGGCGCTTTCCTCAAGACCCAGACGTGGCCTCGTGATGTTGTCAGCACAGCGCGCCAGGCAGCTCCTTCCAATTGCTAGGACTTGAGCAAGACGAATCCTATTTGCTGTACTTCACGTAACCTCTGGTTGCTACATAAAACAAAGATCTAGATCTTTAGAAACAAGCAAACAAAAAGTGCACTATGTAAGAGCAGGGTCTTAAGAATTCAGGTGGCAGAGGCCTTTCCAGGATTGGTGATTTCCACCCTTCGTGCTGCCTAGAACACACGTGGAAATTACCTTCCACTTTCAAGATTTGCAGAGGTGAGAAAAGTCCCTAAGTAATTCAGAGTCAGAAAAGCCCTTTTACCTCTCTCCTGTATTATTCCAACCTAAATTCTACACACTCACAAATGATTGGCACGTGCATGCGGGGCTAACCGAGTTCTCAGATAAAGCTGATTTCTGAAATCCTCCTTAGAAATTTAATATCTAAGTTAATGGGAAAGGGAGTTTCCCGTCCCATGCGGCTCATCTCTGCAGCTCCCCCCAACCGCATTTTGGAGATGCTGGCTGTTGGGTCTGTGGTGAGGTAACATGTATGATCCACCTGGCAAATATTTAAAACCACTCCAGCCCTGACTCCGGAACAGCGCGGGCTCCAGCCCTCAGGACTCCCAGAGGGCCTCTCTGAAGAAGCTGCTTTGTCCCTGCCTCTGCCCGGGTCTGTCCTCAGCCACGCAGCTGCAGAGATGAACAGCCTTCCTCCCCCACCTGGAGCAGAGACAGCACAGGGCGGCCTAGTGCTAGCCCAGGGGCCCAGGGAGGTGACAATGTTTTGCAGGTGCCCCATGGGGCTCGCCAGCAGCTCGGGCCACAGAGGGGGACTGGAGGAGAGGCGAGAGAGCAGGCCGGCTTGGTTTCCACTGGAGGTGAAAGTCTCTGTCCCTTTGTGTCCTCTGGCCTTCTGGGCTCCTGCCTGGTCTCCGAGCATCAGCTTAATTGCCTCTGATTTGAAGCGACAGCCTGTGTCTTGTTCCCGCAATGCTCTTCGGATTCTTAGTACCCCTTCCCTGTCTCGTTGGTTGTTGAGCCCAAGGCGGGGCTGCTCACTCTCCAGGTGGGCTCCTGGATCATTTAAGGAGTTTTCTTAAACTAGGTGGGGGTGGTGAATGCACTTCAAGATGCAAGTGAGATGAATCAGTAGCTCAGTGAGATTTCTTTAGGAATTAGAGCTGCCCAGTGGTCCAGCCCAGAAACAGAGGACCCTCCAAAAGCACTTCCCTCAGCCCTCAGTGTTGCCCAGTTATCCTTACGCTCGATCCAGCCCCTGACACCTTTACTGCCTAATGATAATCAGCCCTTTTGGCCACCAACTAGCTGGAAAAGTGCAATGAAATTTCGAACAAAAGTAATGAAAAAGCAAAGCAGAACGTATATAGTCACTGCCTTATTCTTTGTCTTTGTTATGCCATCATCATACGATAAAGTTAGAACTTCTTGTATCATAAACCAAGGGATAGAAGCATATGTGAATCGAATGGATCCCCTGACCTTCCGTTTTCCTCTCTTACAACGCCAGCTTTGCGCTGCATCTAAGAAAGAATTAGAACTTTCGTCCACGTCACTCCATTCCTCCTTGCACTCAGGGCAGACATCATTAGTCAGCTGTGGTACTACCTTCCTACCCAGTCTGGACGCCGCCTCAGAAACTTTCTCAACACAGCAATACAGGTAGTCACACACAACTCACTAGAGTTGACCCGTAAGAGAAAGCTTTTTTCACCTTGAGGGAGAGTATTTATTATTGAAGAAATCATTGAAATGTAGCATTTTGAAGTGAACAGCACAATAATTGTCCAAAGGTTGCCCGGTAGAGAGAATACTGGCCTGGGTATAAGAAAACCCAAGCCACAGTGGTGAGAATGAGCTTTGGGAACTTGGTGAGTCATTTCACAGCTAAACCTCTCAGCAGAATAAAATGGATGGACAGAATGGGATCTCCTGGAATACCCTAGGTCTGTCACTCCATGCTTCTCAGGGAAAAAAAAAAAAAAAAACACACATATATTTGTAATCATAAAAGTAACACATACTTGTTTTAGAAAATATGGAAAGCTAGGTAGTCCCATCACTCAGAGGCAAACATTCTGGATTATTTCCTTCAAATATTTTGGCTATGAATTTTTAAAGCATAATGGTGACCACAGGTACATTCATGAGGTTGTAGGTAACAGACACCAACCCTAGCTGGCCTAACCTGAAACACGGAGCTTACTTGTAAGGTTATGTGAACCAAGGCTGAAACGCAGCAGGTCCAGGAAGCCCGTGGGACCAGGCTTCCCTATGCTCCTCACACCTGTCTTTCCCTCCTTCTCTCTCTCATCTTGATTTTTCTCCTTCTCTGGCCCAGAAGCTAGAATATGGCAAACGAGCAGCTTCCATGTTCATGTTACCACAACAGCTCCAAATTCCAGAGAGAAATATTCTGATTGGCCTTTTTTCGCTCCAGTCCCTGGTCCTATCAGCTATGGCCAGGCAGGTGGGGTCACGTGGAGCTTTTTTCACTTGTGGCTGTTTTATTGAGTGCACAGCACGTGTCAGATTCTTGGTGCTGGAGACACAGCAATAAACAAGACAAAGTCACTCACTGAAAAGAGAAGAGCAGTCAACAAGAAAATAAAATAATTGCTAATAGGATTAGCTTTATGAGTAAGACAAAACAGAGTGACTTCTTAGGGGTGGGGACTTTAGACAGGTGTTTGGAAAGTCTCTAAGGAGGTAGCATTTGAATTAAGACCTGACTAATAAAAACATGGTTGCATGGTTGCCTGGGACTCTTCCCTGAAAACTGAGGGGAGAACAAGGAATTTCCAGAAGAGAAGATCTTGTGAACTGGGAGAAATTCCAGAAATAGCTTCCTCAAGTGGCAAGTACAGAAGTGTATAAATTGATATTTAAAACCTCTCCTTTTGCTAAGGATAAAAGTAACAACTACTTTTTAAAAAGAAACTAGAAAATTTAAGAGCATAAAGATAAAAATTATCCAGAATTCTTCAACCCAAAGATAACCATTAATGACCATTTTGATATATTTTCTTACATTTGAGTTTCTTCTTTTTTTTTAAAATAAATTTATTTATTTTATTTATTTATTTTTGGCTGCTTTGGTTCTTCGTTGCTGTGCAAGCTGTGCGTGGCTTTCCTTAGTTGCGGCGAGCAGGGGCTACTCTTCGTTGCGGTGCGTGGGCTTCTCATGGCGGTGGCTTCTCTTGTTGCAGAGCACAGGCTCTAGGCGCGCGGGCTTCAGTTGTTGTGGCACACGGGCTCATAGTTGTGGTTTGTGGGCTCTAGAGCGTAGGCTCAGTAGTTGTGGTGCACAGGCTTAGTTGCTCCATGGCACGTGGGATCTTCCCTGAGCAGGGCTCAAACCCGTGTCCCCTGCATTGGCAGGTGGATTCTTAACCACTGCGCCACCAGGGAGGCCCTCTTGATTTTTTAATATACTTTTTGCTCATGGCATCATAAGCCCAGAAACACCCCCAGGCCATAGAGGAAGCGGTCCTGGTAACAGATGATATCCATCCCTGGGTTATTTATTAGTCTTAATCAATTTAAAACATAAAAAGAGAGGCCAATGACTCATTAAACATTCATTCAACAGATGCAGAAAATCCAGTTCCTTGGCAACTTGGCTTTTGTAAAGGAGAAAATAAGTTATTCGTTCAACAGTTCTTCTCCTGCAGTGTCCCAGCTTCATAAATAGCTTAGCCATTTTTAGTACATCCCAAAATACAGCTGTACCCATTTATTGTTCTGGGTAGTCATCCAACCTGGCAGGAGACTTCCTGTGAACTGAGGGATAAAGAATGAGAAATGTAGTTGTGCAACTTCCATGAAAGGAGTGGAAACAGAAGGCAGCATCAAATCAAATTTTACCCCTTGGATGCAAAATCTACTTGATAGCCCTTAGTCAAGTGCATTCCTAAGATAGGAATCTAGCACAAGGCAAGGAAAAACCCAGATTACTTTTATACCTTGAATCCTCTGTACTCAAATTCTTCATTTTGATTCTTCTTTCAATTGGCTAAAATAACTCTTGAACTAATTTTTAGTTCAATCTCTCTACGAATACCTGAGAATGTCACTATGGTGGTTTGTTACACAAATAACTGTTTCACAGTATATAAAATTTAGGTCACAATATTTCTCTATGGCAAGTCAGTAAACGTTGCTCCATTGTTTTGAAGCATTTAGTGTGCTGGAAGAATTTCGGCAAAAACAAATTTGGAAGTAAACTTTCTTCAACTAGTATCTTTAAAGAAAAAATTTTAATGTTTTTCCGTGTAGTTTAAAACTGGAGTCCAGATATAGGTCTGCTTTTCAATGATTTTCAATGGCATGACAGTTTTTTTTAACTCAAGAACGTTTGCTGTATTTTTTATGTACCACTGTTCCTTGTTTTTCTCAGGAACACATAACTCTCTTCCTTCTACCCCAGTGCCATCCAATGGAAATTAAATGTGAGCCGTAGGTGTAATTTTAAATTTTCTAGTAGCCGCAATATAACGTTAGTTTCAGGTGTACAACATAGTGATTTGAAATTCAAATACATTACAAAATGATCACCATAATGAATCTAGTAACCATCTGTCCCCTTCCCAAGTTACTACAGTATTGTTGACCATATTCCTTAGGCTGTATATCACATCCCCATGACTTATCTATTTTATAACTGGAAGTGTGTACCTCTTAATCTCCTTCACCAATTTGATCCAACCTCCTGAACCCCACTTCCCCTCCCTTCTGACAATCACCCATTTTCTCTCTGTGTCTATGAGTCTGTTTTTATTTTGTTTTGTTTGTTTGTTTTGTTTCTTAGATTCCACATATAAATGAGATCATGCGGTATTTGTCTTTCTCTGTCTTGACTTATTTCACTTAGCATAACATCCTCTAGATCTATCTATGTTGTCGCAGATGGCAAGAGTTCATTCTTTTTATGGCTGAGTAGTATTCCGTTGTGTTTATGTACCACATCTTCTTTATCCATTCATCTACTGGTGGACGTTAAGGTTGCTTCCATATCTTGGCTATTGTGAAAAATGATGCATATATGTTTTCAAATTAGTGTTTTTGTTTTCTTCGGGTAAATACCCAGAAGTGGAATTGTTGGATCATGTGGTAGTTTTGTTTTTAATCTTTTGAGGAACATCCATATTGTTTTCCACAGTGTGTGCAGCGATTTACATTCCCACCAACAGTGCACAGGTGTTCCCTTTTCTCCACACCCTCGTCAACATTTGTTATTTGTGGTCTTTTTGATGATAGGCATTCTGACAAGGGTGAGGTGATATCTCACTGTGGTTTTGATTTACATTTCCCTGATGATCAGTGACATTGAGCATCTTTTCATGTGTCTGTTGGCCAACTGTATATCTTTTTTGGAAAAATGTCTATTCAGGGCCTAAGCAGAGGGTTTTTTTAACCCATTAATTTTCACTTCCCTTTCTCTCCTTGTTGCCCTGAGAAGAGTTCTTCAACATGTAGAAAAACTTTGGGATTTCCTGGATGCCTGGCCTCTTCGATCAATGCCCCACCTCAGCTGAGTTTACTTCTCAGTTCTGAGTCTGAAGCTTCCCCTAATTCAATCTGGACCTGCCCTGGTTGAGTGCTACTAGCAACCTGGATTTGGAGAAAACTCTCCCTCCTGCCCGCTGGCCCAGGAGAAAGGAAGGTACATGAAGGAGAGAGTGACCTAGAGGAGCCCTGAGGTTCTGTCCTCCCGCTTGACAAATGAGGCATAAATCTTCCATCTGTCTCTGGGAGACTTAAGAAACCCATTCCTTATGAGTCTGTTTGAAACACTCTTCTCTCCACCCCGCTCCCTTCCTGATTGTCAGGCCTTCGCTAGATTCCCGCAAAGAGTTTTTGATTCGGTACAGTATTCTTTGCACCCCTGTGGTCCTGTTGAACTGAGTTGTGCTCACTTCAGCCTTGTCTCCTCCCAGGACAGCAGGCAGAAGAGAACGCCAGACTTTTGTTCTCTTCTGTACACATTCCTGATTGTCTTCCTCTGTGGTTGCTTTCATCACATGGCGGGTTTAGGTTTTGCTTTTACCCAGCTCAGGGCAGTCCCTTCACTGGGCTCCACCCTAACTCAGAACCTCTGCAGTAGTCACTGCCACGGATTCTACCAGCAGAGCACTGGTGCTGTTCCATCTAAGGTCCTTGATATAGCCCACAGACATTTATGGGGCATCTCCAACTTCCAAATGCTGGGTGGTTAGTGCTGGGTATTCAGAGAGGAAAAGAGACAGATGAAACTCTGCACTCACAGCAAGGTTGTAAATGTTATCAATAGTAATAGGATTTACAGAATGTTCCAGGTCTTTGGGAGCAAAAAAGCTTGGGTCTGGAAAGGTAGGTAACAGCTTTAGAAAGAAGCAGACATTTGAGCTGGGTCCTAAAGGATGAGCAGAAGTTCGAGCCAGATGGAAGGGAGGGGACCAAGGCTCTGACATGAGAAGGAGACCAGTAGTGCTAGCACAGGACGTAGTGTGCACAGATGGATTAAAGTGGGGGGCAGACTTGACTAAAAAGCAAGGTAGAGGCTTCATTCCTCCTTCATACAATAAATATTCTAGACCAGCATTGTCCAACAGAGATATAATCTGGGCCAAATAGGTAATTTACAATTTCCTAGCAGTGGCATTAACCAAAAAAAAAGTAAAAAGAAACAAGTGAGAATAATTTAACAATATATTTTATTTAACCTAATATAGCCTAAATGTTATCATTTTAACACATAATCAATATAAAAAATCGTTAATGAGATGGTTTTATATTTTTTTCAATCTATGTCTTCAAAATCTGGTATTTAAGCATATCTCAATTCAGATTCTAAATTTTCATCAGAAATACTAGAATGGTATTTGTATCTCATAAAATTTCCAGTTGAAAAGGTAGATCTCACATACCCAACTTGTTCAAATATATTTTTTAATGATCCAATAATTGAGTCAAATATTAGTTTTAAAAGTTAGATTCACTTTAATTATAGAATATCAAATACTTAATTCCTCATTTATACTAGCCACATTTCAAGTGTTCAGTAGCCACCTGTGGCTAGTGTTTACTGTATCCTGGATAGTTCTAGCCTCTTCTAGAAAGTTTGAACTAAGTACTGCAAGTAATGAAGGGAACCACTAATTTCAAGCAGGGACATGGCTGATCAGATCTGTTTTAGAAAAGTCACTTTAAGAAAGGACAGTTTTTTGTTTTTTTGTTTTTTCATGTCTGTGAGAAGATCTGTTAGTCAAATTTAAACTACAGACAGAATTGAGAGGAAGAGAAAGAAGGAAAGGGGGTAGCAGGTAACATTTTAAATGGACAAACTGCTGGTACTTTGGGAAGTCCTGTGTATAGAACCATCATTAATGTGCAGATTATGAATCATCCTGGTATTTTTGCTAAAGCTTGTCCTTAAAGCTCTCTAAAGTAAAGGTGTACATAGTCCTCCTTCTTTCTAAGGCCTTGAGAGTGAGGAGGAATGTGTGGCCTGACCAGATCTCTGAAATGGATGACTCCCCAGGGGCAGCCTTTTCCATGACCCTGACTTTGGAAAAGCGCATCTAATGATTGTCCAGAGACGTGCACAAGTGCTGCACGTGAAGGGCTTGGCCGTGGCTGGGCACCACGCTCTCCTCTGGCTGTGAGGGATCCCTGTGGTGTGGGGCTCTGTCTGGTTGAACAGAGGACAGGGTTAGAAGAGGAAAAAGGTGGCCAACAGCCACACAATCATCATAAAACACTCAATAGCAGCTTGGTTTTTTCCCAGGAGCCCCATGGCGCCAATACATGAAAAATGAAACTCAAGCAATGTTTTGAACAGTGTGGGAAAATTCAGGAAAAACACTCCATCTGGGCAGTGTCTGAACTGCCCAACTGTTTTTTTTTTTTTAACATCTTTATTGGAGTATAATTGCTTTACAATGGTGTGTTAGTTTCTGCTTTATAACAAAGTGAATCAGCTATACATATACATATATCCCCATATCCCCTCCCTCTTGCGTCTCCCTCCCACCCTCCCTATCCCACCCCTCTAGGTGGTCACAAAGCACCGAGCTGATCTCCCTGTGCTATGCAGCTGCTTCCCACTAGCTATCTATTTTACATTTGGTAGTGTATATATGTCCATGCCACTCTCTCACTTCGTCCCAGCTTACCCTTCCCCCTCCCCATGTCCTCAAGTCCATTCTCTACATCTGCGTCTTTATTCCTGTCCTGCTCCTAGGTTCTTCAGAACCTTCTCTTTTTTTTTTTTTGGATTCCATATATATGTGTTAGCATACAGTATTTGTTTTTCTCTTTCTGACTTACTTCACTCTGTATGACAGTCTCTAGGTCTATCCACCTCACTACAAATAACTCAATTTCGTTTCTTTTTATGGCTGAGTAATATTCCATTGTATATATGTGCCACATCTTCTTTATCCATTCATCTGTCTATGGACACTTAGGTTACTTCCATGTCCTGGCTATTGTAAATAGAGCTGCAATGAACATTGTGGTACATGACTCTTTTTGAATTATGGTTTTCTCAGGGTATATGCCCCAGTCAACTGTTTTACGGTTCATAAATTCATAGAACTAAAGAGTAGACAAAACATGCAATTCCCAAGGTGGTGTAACTACTTTCTTAATTTGCAATCTGTTCTGCTGACGGCTGGGCAGAAATACTATCTCTGACTGCTCTACTTTTCCTTCCAGAAGTCAGGTGAAACCTCAGAAATTTAATCATATTTCCTGTTCACTTGCCTTTAGATTTTTTATTAAAAAAATCTTTTGTATATTGATCAGGATATCACTTACTGCAGGATTTTATATCAAGTCTTAGACCGAAAGTGATAAATTTTTCAAGTCAGAAGCAAATCCACTCACCTGGTTTTCAATTAAATTAAATATATTAAAACCTCATACATTCTGACTCTGCTGATTCAGAATTGGAGATCCTTTGGGAAAAGATCATGAAGCTTACTTTTACTCTTCATGGGAAAAGAGGGTTGCTGTAAATTAATATTATCACATTGATTACAGGGTGAAAACTTACTGTATGTGGGAGGACACCTTATTTTCGAGTTTGCACAATTGCTGAGGAAGTTCTCTTCACACTGTACAATTAGTATGCTAATTACACAGGATTCTTATCTGTTCATCAAGGGCTAAACACTAGCACCTTGTGAGCTCATTTAAATTTGCTAAAGTTGTAAGCACCAAGAATAGTTCCTGTAGCTTAGGAAGCACTTAGGAAGTTGGTTCTTTTCCATTTCCTATGAGTTCCACAGTTATATATGAAAATATAAAAGCCACTTGTTGTTCTCTTAAAATATTCCCCATGTGGGAATTAGATGAGATTCAGGAAATGATCAGGTCATCTCTGAAGAACTGAAGGAGAAATCTGGAGAGTGGACAGAGGGCTTTGATCCCACTCAGTTCAGCTGGGCTCTCTTTTGCTCCATAAAAATCCAATCTATACCTTCCCCCCCACCCCCAACACACACACACAGAGCTTCTATAAGAAATAAGATGTTACCTCATTGCCTCTCAATTTTTGTTCTCAGAATTCTGCTTCTTGGGCCTAATGAGAGTCTCAGATTAACTTCATATATTTCCCACTCACCCAAGTCAAAGGCTGCTCTTTCCATCTAGAAAGTCTTATTATTTGATTCTGTCTGGAAATCTCCTCACGTCCTTGGGCTCCACAGAGGCACACACCACAGCACGTGACTCTGGATGGCAATGAGCAGCTTTCTTTTATTTAATTAAATAAATAAAGGCCTGGATTTAAGCCACAGAGCAAAATGAAGAGGGAGGTTTTGGATGGAAATAGAAGCGGGAGATGGCCCAGCTAAAGCTCCGGGGCATGACTCACTCCTTCAGCCCAGCTTGCAGCGTCCCCCAAACATCAGCCTTGGCCTGATTGACAAGATCCCGCTGCAAAGCCTTCTGCCTCCCAGTCTCAGATGTCAGAAAGTATCAAGTGTCGCCCTTCAGATGCTTGTGCTCATTAGCCCTTGTTTCTAAAACCAAGTTGCCCAGCTTTTACAAGAGAGAATCCATATCTTTCTATAAAGTCCAGATAGTGGGTCAGAAAATGGGCTCCAAGAGTATGTTTCTGCTCCTACAATAGCCTGTTTCTGTGAGGAAAGGGAAGAAGGAATGGGAAAATGAGGGTACTTTTTTCTTTTTTTATTGAAATATAGTTGATTTACGATGTTGTGTTAGTTTCAGGTGTACAGCAAAGTGATTGTTATACATATATATTTATATCCATTTTTTAGATTCTTTTCCATTATAGGTTATTACAAGATATTGAGTATAGTTCCCTGTGCTATACAGTAGGTCCTTGTTGGTTATCTATTTTATTTTTTTCAATTTTTAAAAATATTTATTTACTTATTGGCTGCTTTGGGTCTTAGTTCCGGCACACGGGATCTTTCGTTGCAGCACGCGGGCTCTTCACTGCGGTGCGTGGCTTCTCTCTAGTTGTGGCACACAGGCTCTCTAGTTGTGACACCTGGGCTCAGTAGTTGCAGCATGAGGGCTTAGTTGCCCCACAGCATGTGGGATCTTAGTTCCCCGACCAGGGATCGAACCAGGGTCCCCTGCATTGCAAGACGGATTCTTAACCACTGGATCACCAGTGAAGTCCCTGCTTATCTACTTTACATAAGGTAGTGTGTATATTTTAATCCCAAACTCCTAATTTATCCTTCCCCCGTGCCTTTCCCCTTTGGTAGCCATAAATTTATTTTCTATGTCTATGAGTCTATTTCTGTTTTGTAAATAAGTTCATTTGTGTCATTTTTTTTTTAGATTCCACATATAAGCAATATCATACGATATTTGTCTTCCTCTTTCTGACTTACTTCACTTAGTGTGATAATCTCTAGGTCCATCCATGTTGCTGCAAATGGCATTATTTCACTCTTCTTAATGGTTGAGTAATATTCCATTGTATATATGTACCACATCTTCTTTATCCATTCATCTGTCAATGGACACTTAGGTTGCTTCCATGTCTTGACTATTGTAAATAATGCTGCTGTGAACATTGGGGTGCATGTATCTTTTCGAATTATAGTTTTCTCCAAATATATGCCCAGGAGTGGGATCACTGGATATCTAGAGGATACTTTCCAGATACCTATCTAGGGCCAATCTCTGAGGAAACAAATGCTGAGTAATGGCCTTGTCCTCACAGAGCTGGCCATGCAGATATTTGGGATAGTGGTGGCTTATATCTGGCCAAGGAGCGAAAAGTTGAACATCACAATGAATTGCAACCAGCTGAAGATGTTGAAAGAGCCATCAGTTCATTACGATGATAAGCGGGGAGAGGTAACAATGGAAAGAAAGGTTGTTGTAATGAACAAATGTGTTTTCATCAGAGTCTAGAAGAAATTCTCGATAACAGTAAACCAGATTATGTGAATGTGACACTAGCATTACATTGAACGAACAGGTTATCAGTCCAAAAAATGCAGAAAAATAGAGAGGATGTAATCAGTGTTGTTTTAAAAGAATTTTTTTATACTAATAATTTATCAGTGTTAAAAGAGACATGATGATTATTAGATAGGCGATAAGAATGTGGGAAATATAGGCACGGGTTTCCTTTGGAAAGACGACAAATTTAGAAAAGCATATAAGGTTAGGAGTGTGGGGTAGTATTGGTTAGAGAAGAATGGGTTGGAGGAGGGAAACGAATCAGGGCTAGTTAGTAAAATTGGGGACATGTTAAGTCAGTTAAATGCAAGTAACTAGAGTTCAACAAGAAATTATGGAGAGGGGACTTCCCTGGTGGTCCAGTGGTTAAGAATCCACCTGCCAATGCAGGGAACTCAGGTTCGATCCCTGGTTGGGGAACTAAGATCCCACATGCCGCAGGGCAACTAAGCCCACACACCACAACTACTGAGCCTGCGCACCACAACTAGAGAGCCTGTGTGCCACAGCTACAGAGCCCATGTGCTCTGGAGCCAGAGCGCCACAACTGGAGAACCCATGCACCACGTGTGCAACTACTACCCATCGCAACTACTGAGCCTGTGCACTCTGGAGCCCATGGGCCACAACTAGAGACAAGCCCGCAGACCTCATGGAAGAGCCTGTGTGCCACAATGAAAGATCCCGTGTGCTGCAACTAAGACCTGATGCAGCCAAAAATAATAAATAAATAAATAAATAAATGATTTTTTTTTTTTTTTAATTATGGAGAACAGATAAATAAAGAGGAAGCTGAAAAATACTGACCACCTTGTAAGGACAAGAGAGGTCCCAGACTAGCTGGGGTTTGTCCAAATGAAGCAGAGGCTGTAACCAAGCTGAAAGTCCCACTACAGGCATCCCTGGATTAGGTAATTATATTATAATGAGAATACTTACATGCACATGAACTAGAAGGTGACTTGGGGTCAATCCATAGTCTAATTAGCTTCCTCTTCTGGAGAAGATCTGGAGTGAATTTTGGGAAGTGTTTCTGCCAAGGACAAAGCATTGGACACCAGGACAGAGAACTTATAAGATGTACCCAAGGGTTGTAGTGAGTCTTTGTGCATCTAATGCATCTCCCACTGATATGATCACGGATCGTGTAAATAATAAGCCTAGTGTTTGTGGATTTACCTCTTCTCACCCACTCTCTCTGAGAGGGCGCAGGAAATTGAGTTCACAGCCTCTTCCTCTCTTCCCTCCTCCTAGGATTTGAAAAGGCGAGGTCAGGTGACTGCTCAGCAGGGCAGTGGGCAGTGTCAGAGGACGGAGTGTGGATGAGCCTGAAAAACGTTATGCTAAGGGAAAGAAACCAGTCACAAAAGGCTGCATATAGTGTGATTCCATTTATATAAAATGTCCAGAACAGGAAAATCTATGGAGATGCAAGCTCATCCCAACCTATTCTTCTAGCCTCCTCCCCTTCTTCTCCCCACAACCAAGCTGTTTTTGCTGTATCCTCAAGGAATGATCCATTGTTCCCTGAAAAATCCAGGTGCTTTCAGACCTCTATCTGTTCTCTCCATAGGGAAGGCTCTCATTCTTCTTTATTATCTTCAAATACATCTCTATTCCTCTAGACCCAGCCTACCTGGCAACACCAAACTAAGCTGAACAATCCTACTAAATTGATGCCTACCAGTAGGGGCCTCATCCCCACGAAAATGTGAACTTAGATTTGGAATAGCATTGCATATCAGAGCTGGAACCAAACCTGGAAGTTATCAAGTCCTAGTTCAGTCTTTTCATATACTAGAGGGGGAAGCTGAGACCCCAGGAGGATCAGTGGCCAGTCCAGGTCCTGAAGTTCACCAAGGACAATACCAGGTATCATCTCTCCTGATAGTGCTCTTTGCCGTATCCTTCAAACTTTCTTTCCTTTCAATTAAATATGTATCAAAATTTTTTAATGTTCCTGTGTTTGATTATGTCAACCTATTCCTTAAAAACCATTACCCGACTCCCCATTATCCTTATATAATAGTCTATTAGCCTCTTTATAGTCAACCTCTTCTTATTATTTCAGCTTCACTCCTTGCTACTCCCACTAATTTCAACCATCCAGCTATTTTGAACTGGTGGATGTAATATACAAGGATGTAGTCAGCAAGTACAAGGACTTTGGAGTCAGAAACCTGGGTTTGAACCAGGTGTCTGACACTTGCTTTGCTGTATGACCTTGGGAAATTTAATTCATCTTTCAGGACCTGAGTTTCATCATCTGTGAAATGGGGATAACAATACCTGTCTCCTAAGATCATTGTTAGAATTACCTGTTTGTTTAAAAGCACTAGTGCTAGGGAGGAGGGGAGGATGGAGCAGGGGTTGGAAGAAGGGAGCAAGTGAGAGGAGAGGGAATGAGAGAGGAGCAGAAAAGGGAGGGTGTGACAGAGGGAGGGAGCCCAGTAGGGAGTGAGGGAGTGAGCAAAGCAGGGATGGAGGGATGGACGGGATTAAGAGAGGGCGGGATGGAGGGGAGAAAAGGAAGGGAGAAAGTAAAGCAAGGGTGGAAGTGAAAAAAAATAGCACTTATGCCTCACTAATAGTAAAGTGTATTATTTTAATGATGATGACGACGACGACTTTCCTCAGGAAGCTTCCTGCCCTCCCAAGATTGTGTAAAGTATCCCTTTATCCAGAGCTCCTGTGCTTACCTGACAACAGTGTGAATTCCTGTTGTTTGTCTCTACCCTTGAGCTGTGAGCTCCTTGAGAGCAGGACCGTTGGGTCCATTTCACCGTGGTTTCTCCAGCATGTAATATATTGTTGGCACCCAGAAGATGTTTGTTGGTTGAAAGGGAAAGGAAGAAGAGGTAAAGCAACAAGCAAGGTGCTATGAGGGACAGAAAACAGCAAAGTCCCTGCCCCCCAGATGGAGAGCCACCAGCCAGGGAGACAAACCAGCTGCGGGTTGCTCTTTAACCCTCCTGTAAGGATCAAGTATGATACGTTTATGGGGAAGAGGGGGAGAAGCTGAAAAAATGTCTTTAGGTTTTATTTTTTCCTTGCTGTGAGATACAGCATACATACAGGAATGCATAAAAGTTATATGTAAAATTTGAAGAATTATAAAATGAACACCGTGTAATCACCATGCAGGTCAAGAAACAGCAGACAATCACAGAAGTTCTGCCACGTCTCTCCCTCCCAATCAAATCTCCCTTCTTCTCCCCAGGAAGTAACCACCATCCTGACTTTCATGATAATTATTTCCCTGGTTCACTATGGTTTTATCAACTGTGTATGGATCCCTAATCGATATAATTTAGCTTTGCTCATTTTTAAACTTCATATAAATTGAATCATACTGAATGCATATTTTTTCAACTTGTTTCTTTCCCTCAACCTTGTGAGATTAATCCATGTTGTTGGATGTAGCTGTAGTTTGTCTGTTTTTTTCCATTACTATAGTATTCCATTATATGACTATGCCACAATTTATTTATCCATCTACTGCTGATGTACATTTGCAATTTTTCCAGTTTGGGACTATTACAAACAATGCTTCTACAAACATCGTTATTATCTATTTTCTAGGATATTTAAACGTGTACTTTTTTATTTGGCTGTGCCGGGTCTTAGTTGTGGCACACGGGATCTTTGTTGCGGCATGCAAACTCTTAGTTGCAGCATGTGGGATCTAGTTCCCTGACCAGGGATTGAACCCGGGCCCCCTTGCATTGGGAGTGTGGAGTCTTACGCACTGGACCACCAGGGAAGTCCCTAAATGTGTACTTTTTTTTTTTTTTTTCCTTTAGAGCATTCATTCTACCTCTGGAATCCCAGGGGTTGTGAAATCAAAACTCGTTTGCACAAAGAAGGTAGACAGGAATTGAAGCAATCATCTAGAGTTTCTCAAAGTGTGGTCTGAGATGACCCACATCAAAATCATCTGTAGAACTTGTTAAATTCGCAGATTAGAAGGCCCAGCCCAAACTCACCAAATGAGAACCTCTGGAGATGAAGTATGAAAAAGCTGTGTTTTAGCAAGCTCACAACCCCGCCCCTTCCATGAGTCTCATTCGGATCACCAGCCCTCTACTTTCTATAGATGTTACATGTGCGGTGGGACAAATCTCAGTGGTTGGCACAATGTTAAGAAATTTTGAGAGGAGGGGGTGGTATTGCCTTCACGCCCAGGAAATCAGCTCCCTCCTACTTCCTCTGTTGTTGGCTCCTTGCCCTGGCGTTATCAACAATCTCCAAGAGGGCTCTGCCTTTAGCACTTAGCACACCTGCAAGTTGAGGTCTCAACTTCTGCTTTCTTCTCCGCACCCGTCCTTCTCATCCCCCAACCTCTGCCCTATTCCTACCCTGCTCCAAACACTCCAGAACACTCAGAAGTCCCATTTTAACTAACTCAAAGCCTTTCCGTTACCTTTACCAATACTTTATCTACCTCAATAAGCATGTAGCTTTTGCTGTTGTTGTTAGACGGGCTGTAGGTTCACAGCAAAATTGAGCACAAAGTAGAGTTCTCATATTCCCCCTGTCCCAAAACACACACAACCTCTCCCACTATCAACATCCCACATGGAGTTTCCCGGTGGCCTAGCGGTTAGGATTCCGAGCTTTCACTGCAGGGGGCCTGGGTTCAATCCCTGGTCGGGGAACAGAGATCCTGTAAGCCGCATGGTGTGGCCAAACCCCCCCCCCAAAACAAAAATATCCCACAAAGGAGTAGCACGTTCGTTATAACTGATGAACCTACATCAACACATCATTACCACTCAAAGTCCATAGTTTACATTAGGGTTCACTCTTGGCGTTGCACGTTCTATGGGTTTTGACAAATGTATAGCGACATGTATCCACCATTATATCACACAGAATAGTTTCACTACCATAAAAATCCTGCGTTCCACCTACTCATTCCTCTTTCCCCCCAGCTCTCCATCTTTTTTTACTGTCTCCACAGTTTTGCCATTTTTCCATTATGTCATATTGTATGCAGCCTTTTGAGATTGGCTTCTTTCATTTAGTAATATGCATTTAAGTTTCCTCCAAGTCTTTTCATGGCTTGATAGCTCATTTCTTTTGAGCACTAAATAATATCCCATTGTTTGGATGTACCACAGTTTATTTATCCACTCACCTAAGGACATCTCGGTTGCTTCCAAGTTTTGGCAATCATGAATAAAGCTCCTATAAACACGTGTGCAGGATTTTGTGTGGACATACGTTTTCTACTCCCTTGTGTAAGTACCAAAGAGCACAAACTGCTGGGTCATATGCTAAGAATGTTTAATTTGTAAGAAACTGCCAAACTCTTTTCCCAAGCGACTGTACCCTTTTGCATTCCCATCAGCAACGAATGAGGGTTCCTGTTGCTCCACACCCTCACCAGTATTTGATGATGTTTTAGATTTTGCCCATTCTCATAGGTGTGTAGTCGTGTCTTGTTTTTTTCATTAGGCACCTAGTTTTTAAACAACTACTCTTTTCTCTGTGATTTTGGAGTCCTGTGTTTTAAAATTTTGCACAGCAACTTAAAAGCAAGTAATCTTTTTTATTCCTAAAAGTGGCCTTATTTACAAACATTTCTTAAGACTAACTTTCTCTTTCTTTCCTTTTAAACATAGATAAATGCAGAGGGGACGCCAGAGGAAGTTTTTCTTCAACTCTGCACAGCTATTGACTCTATTTTCTGAAGGCAAAAATGCATGTATGTTAAGGAGAGTGGAGACAGAGAAAAATATTAAAAGTTCATCCCTTAACACAGTATATGTTTCCATTTAAACCTTTTGTGTGCCCCACCCCCACCCCCGCCAAATCCTGACATTGCTGTTTGCTTCCCAGCTTGACCTGAGAGGTGTCTGGAAATCATGCATGGTGTATCTGGTATTATCCAACCTTTTCTTCCTAAGTCAGACAGCTGTCTGCAGTCACAGCAGCACACTTTTCTATCACCTCTGAGCTAAATTAGTACATGAACAGCAGTGCAGTGCCCATCTGTGTCAGTTGTGCCTTCAGGACTTACTAGTCTGATCATTCGGTTCTACTCTCCGCAGATAGGGAGGAGTTAGCACCCCTAACGCCCCATCACATCTTCCTTCCTCTTCTCAAGATCTATCTCTTGTTACCTGATTAAGGCCCTTAAGATGGGGGGGCAGGCCTGGGCCTCTTCCTCTGGATGCTGTTTCCTCAAGTCTCATCCAGCTCAGAGCTGAAGAGATTGGGTTGACGAGACAACACCAATTGTTCATAAGAAATTTGATTAAATTTGAAAAAATGTGATAAGAGCTTTTTTATATGTGAAATTGTATAGCTTTTCCAAGATAGCAAAATCTAGACTAGTCACCGGTAACATTTCTCTATTCATTTCAATGATGCTGGCTACTTGGAATAGTGTCGTATTGGCTAAGTGAAGAAATTGGATAAATCATCTAATAACCTAGTCTCTTCTATACCTGGTGGTGCACTTGGGGAATTACACGTTAAAACCAATGACCACACAGAATTTAAAAGCATGAGGGGGTTTGTTATCACATTCACTGGACTAATGTCAACTTATGGCTTTGGTTTTAAATGATTATCTATTTAGTTACCAAGCAAGTAAGAAATATAGTAACAAAACTGATGTGGGTGGAAAGGGCATGTCAGTACACCATGTTTAACAGATCCCAATGCTGTATTTGTTCCATACAGGCCTTTTCCAGGGGTTTGCAAACCTTTTATCCGTATGTAAAATTGTGTTTCCTCAAATCAAACCGGTGAAGTTCGGTTTCTCTTTTGTGCTATCAGTTGCCAAATAAGAGTTTCTTATATATTCTACTGGAATAACTGCATCTTCCATTCAGTCACTAGAAAAGACCATAGTTTCCGTTTGCATGATTTTTTTTTCTTCAATCGTTGTGCAGATAAGGATCCATTTCTGGGACAGAACTGTATTTTTAAAATCTTTTTTTTTTTTCTTGAAATGGATATGTACAAATAAAGTACATGGAACACAGGATAACTCTTTTTCTATTTATTTGTAACTCACATCATTCTGGAAAGCATTTGAAGCCTTATTCCAAACAGAATTAGAAGCAAACACAGTAAGAGTTGAGATTTATGATATGCTCATATGGTTTTAATTTTGGCCATAGGCCAGTTTTGAGCTATTACAGAAAGAACTTCCAGTGTAATTCATGATACATGGTTATTTCCTTTTACGCTAGCAGTCATTCTTAAACAGAAATGTCAGTGTTTGCTAAAGAAGAAATTAAATTTCTTTGGTTACAATTACGCCTCTATTAACAAAAAGGGGCATGTTCCTACAACTCACACAGTTGTCAAATACTTTATTACTACCCCGAGCTGTAACACTCTCTACAGGGGAGGACAAGGAATATTTGAGCAAATTAGAAAAAGAGAGTTACAGGATGAAAATTATCAGTTGTGCCAGAAAACACAAAGTGACTCTTTGTAGGAATTAACATTCTTTAAACACATATCACATATTAGTCAACAGCCCATGCCCACCACAGCTTTGATAGACAGCAGGGCAGCAGACAAGCCCAGCCATGGCTTTTATGGCTGCAGTTGGCCACCCTCTTGAAAAAGATCAGCAGGGGTAAATGGCTTTGCCCGGAAGAAGAGTATCTAGAGGTGCAAAGCAAGTCTTCTACAGAACTGTTAAAACAGGTTGACTGACTTGAATGGCTTGATATGACATCACTGAAGTCAGAGGATTCTAAAGCAGGAAAGGACCTTAGAGGTCTCTGCCCCTCGAAGAAGACCCTGTCTGTATGTAGAAGACATCAGAACACAGTCCAAGCTCCTTTACAATGATCTACATTCAAGGCCTCACCTGATCTGGCCCTCTGCCCTCTCTCACCCCAACAACTACCACTCTCCTCTTGCTCATTTGGTTCAAGCTACACTGGCCCTCTTAACGTTGCCTGAACAAGCTAAGCTCTCTACTGGATCAGGGCCCTTGCCCTTGCTATCCTTCTGCCTCTTCCTCCAGATTATCCACAAGGCTAATTCCCTCTCTCCACTTAGGTCTCTGTTCAAATTTACCCTTGTTGTTGACGTGTTCTTTGATTATTCCCTCTAAATGGCAGGCTGGTCCCAATTCGTCCATCATTATTTTTTCAAGCATTATTTTTCTTCACAGCATTTATGTCTACGTAAAATTACATAGTATTTTTTATTTACTTGTTTACCGCAAGTCTTCGGCATTAGAATATAAGCTTCAGAAGGGCAAGGCTCTGTATTCTCAGTCCCATACATAGCAGTCATTATGGAGAGCTAACATTTAAATCCTCTGAACCTTAGTTTTCTCATCTGTACCGTGGAGGTCACAATAGTAAGCAACCTCATAGAGGTGTTGTGCTGATTAAACAGGTTAATAATACATGTAAATCATTTACTAGTTCCTAGTGCTCAATAAGAGGCAGTTCTGTGTCAACATTTGTTGAGGGTCTCTCACTTCCACAACTGAGACTAGGACCCAGAATTTCCATGCTAGTTAACATTACATCACTCTAAAAACATGGCAGAAAATGGGGTCCCAGAGAGAACCAACATCTCAGCCACCCAGGTTTGAACCACACCCTCCAGATAAAATAGGATGTTATCATCCTTTCGTCCTCCCAGAGCCCTGTAAAGGAGATCTCCTGAGGCAAACCCTCTAAGGGTCCCACAGATGCACTCACAGACACACTCAGACACAGGTGGTTTCTCTAACTTCCTAGAAAAAAAATGTAACCAAAACATTGGAACTACTACCAATAAATATTTATTGAGAATCTACTAAGAGCCAGGCCCTAGGGATAAAGATAGACACGGATGGTCTCTGTCCTCATGGAGCTAAATGTGACACCATGCTCAAAAATCCATTTAATCAGCTACTTGAACTGTAGGGGAAAAGGTTTTTTTTTTTTTTTCCTTCTGGGATCATATAAACAGAAGCCCATTTTTCTTCAAGATGTGAAATCTTTAGAACCTAAATAGGACATAATCTTGTGTAAAAATCTACTTGTTATCTGGAGGCTTTCAATCTACCCAGTGTACCTAGAATAATGCCCTTCAAACTTTGTTATCCACAGTAAGAAATATAGTTTATATAGCATGCCACTCTTATGTTTATAACTAACATAGAAATTTGCAAAGTATTTATCCTTAATACATGTCATATATTATTTTTTTAATTTCATAAAAAACAAATGTTCCTCATACCTCAGTAAATTGTTGTGTTCTGCAATTTAATTTAAACAAAAGAGAAAAGGAGAGAAAAATGGACACAGCATACTATTAGGTAAAGTGAGAGGCACCAAACATGCATGGAAACAAATCGTACCTGAGGCAGAAGACCGAAGTCTTCAGTCCCAGCTTTGCCTAAAGCCTCATGACCACATGTTTGCTGTCAAATTAGAATATGTAAATTATGTGTTTTCCTAATTCGTCATGGGGCAGACGATTTCACAGATGGATGGGTTTCCCCATCCACAGATATGCTGCTCTATTCTGAGCTATAAACCTGGACGTGTGCTCAGGTTTGTACTCTAGGGTGCATACCGCACCAGAAGAAAAGACAGAAAAGCAACTCCTGCACACCTCCACCTCCACCATCTCTGAGACCCCTGACACAAAGGGAATATTCTTGCTCAGACGCTGACTCTGAAGCAATCTGTCTGGCTTAAAATCTAAGCATCACCACTTTACTAACTATATGACCTTGGGCAAGTTACTTAACCTCTCTGGCTAGATTTCCTCATATGAAAACAGGATAATAAATGAACCTGCCTCATAAGGTTGTAAGAATTAAATTCGTTATCGTATGCTTGCTTGGCACATAATGAGCACTCTATCTGTGTCTGCTACTATTCTTAGCACATATCACACACCAACCAAAATCCCCTCTGCCTAAAAACCTTAAAGCAGTGGTTTTAGGTGTCATTAAAAGTTCCTTCAGTTCTTAGCAAATAACTTGAGCAGAATTATTTCAGGAAATACAATTGACCTACTGAATACTACTAAGTAAGTGATGCTTTAACAAGTAGGTCTATGTTGTCTTTTACAACCAATGCTTCTATGTAGGAGATGGAAGGCCTACTTGCAAATGAGAGCCCTGTGCATTCCTGCAGTCCTCACATTAAAACAACAACAAAACACATTACCACTACTACTACCCTCTTAAAGCCATGAGGACTATTTGCTTGGAACTGAAAAATGCAAAATAAACACATCTTTGCTCAAGCAGAAAATAAGCCTCTTTGTTACTCAAAATTCTCAAAATCTTTGTCCTTAAAAAATACATTTAAGTGCATTTATTTTGTCTATTCTGCTTATATAAATATCAATTGTGTCACTCTTTCAAAGCATACTTCATACTTTATGGGATTTTTGAATGGCTCTGAATGGTTCTCCAAAACTGATTGGTATTACTTCTATGCAAACACAGAAGTTACAGAAGTTACCATCAAGTGCTACTTCAACTTTACTACAAGTTGAAGGTAGATCTCTGGCATATTCACTTGAAGTTTAATAGCCAAATGCCCAGAATGTTAATGATTCCCCTCTTCTTGCCCCAGCTAATAATTCCAGAGCAAAAACTCTAACTCAAGTCCATCTCCTTTTCTTCTGATGTGATATATTTTATCAAAATCATCAGTATTCTATAATCAATATATTACTTTAAAATTCTCATATTTCTATAGTTAAAATTATATTACTTTTCTCAATTAAAAAAATTCAGGGTATGATTTCAGTACCCTGCAATGTATTGAAGAGGACTGGTAAATAATGTCCCCTTGATTTAAAATTGGAAAAAACAGGAGACTCTAAAAATTGCGTCAGTATACTTAGTCAATCTTAGAATATTTATATTTTCTTTTCCAGTAGTCAATAATAATTTCCAGGGAATACAGTGATTTTCAAAAACCACTTATTTAACACATGGGGGGCTTATTTCATCAGAAAGAATGATGGTTAGGTTAAAAGTTTTCAACCTAAGTTTAGTTTTCACATCTGGACATTAATAATTGTCTTTTTTCATTAACCATGGTACATATTCTTTTTTGTTAACCTAGTTTAGTGTTTCAGCACACACACTGAGTGAAAACATTACCATCTTTTACAGAGCTTCTCAAGTTTACCTTCTTTTCCATCATATAGTCCTTACTCTTTTTAAGGGACAGATAGGTAAAGGAAAAAAAAAAAAAACCTTAAAAAAAATTGTTCTGGTTTTAATACTAGTAAAAATAAAATCCAAAATCTAACCGAAGGAAGTCACAACAAGCATTCTATAATATAAACAGACAGTATCCACATAGTTTATTTCTCACAGTTCTCCTGACAAATGAACATTATTCAAGAACATACTGTATACACAGATAAGAAGAAACATACAAAATGTTTTAAATGATGCACAACAAAATCCAGCAGTATAAAAGAATGCATGTGAACTCTTGCTCACTGCACAGACTAAATTTAATCACTTGTTTAAATAGTAATAAAAATACAATCTTTTATGGATCTTGTGCAGACTACAAAAGAGGGAAATTATTACCATATATATGATTTTTCTATTAGGCAGTTTTCTTCAATGAGTTGCACTGACAACTCCAAATACAGAGGCAGAAGGCTGTGTATTTTAAAGGAATTAATGTTGTGAATTAGAGACTTTACACGGTTACTACCACTGGCACTTTTCACCATAGTTTGTACACATCACATGATCATCTTATATAACATTACATTTAAAAAATATATCTGAGTGACAATTTTATAACATTCACACACCATGAGTTGGTTAAGGAAGCAATGCCACAGTTGCCTCCTGTAGTGCTTCACTGTTGGTAATAAGGACAGTTCACTGTGGTTAAAAGAAATTAGACATCAATATGGTTAAGCAGCTCCAATTTACTAAAGGCCATCAGCGGCCACCACTGGGACAGTGAGTTCTTTTAAAGTGTATATATCCTAGAAGCAAACACCGTCATTGGTTAAAACTTTGCCTAAGGAAGTCAGTTTCTGTGCTGGAAACTATTTTCACAAAACTGAAAGCTACTAAACTGTTTTAATATAAATACTTTGTCTTCTCATTAGCATATTTATGACCAAGTTCTTTGAAACCTTTGGAATTTACTCTCTCTTTAATATGTGCTCTCATTTCCATCTCACCCATTTAAGATCACCACCTAAAAGGCTTTAAGGTGGTGGTGAGAATTTCACCAGGGAAACCCTTTTGCTCACCAGGAATGTTCAGCTGCTGAACAGTGATCTAGAGCCACAACGGTGCAGAGCTGTTGACGAGAACACTCAGGAAGCTGTCATGCTGTGAGTGTCATTTCAGGGAAAGTAGAGAATCTTTCCAAACTGTGCACATAATTCACAATGATACCATTGCTATGTGTTGAAGAGGACTAGTATATGATGTTCTCTTCCATGTCATCTGTTTGCTGGAAAGTAGTTTGGGTCAAGGTAATTATAACTGGTGCCCTGGGACACACAGTAGTCTCTGTCTAAGAATGTCTCTGACCTATAAACAGGTTCTAGTTGGTGATCTTCCTTGTGAATATCTGTTTCATGAAGGCTGCAAAGAAAAGACACACACACACACACACAAACACAAACACATCATTACATGGCATTGGATGCATTTTGGTCTAGATATTATCAAACTTCCTCACAGCTCTACCTGTTTAAATCCGTTAATCTATCAAAATCTCTAATGGAAAGTTACTTGAGACATGGTATCATTAAGGAAAATTTCTTAATTGTCTAGAACAGCAAAGTTTAACCCATTAAGTGTGGTGATTTTCTAAGCAGTTTAGAAATCAAACTCACTAGTGTCTGAGAAGCTCCTGTCAAAATTTAAGACTTACAATGAAGGATAACACTTACCAGTCTGAACAAGAATCACAGAAATCCAAAGACATTTCTGGAGGACAATCCTGGCAGTGCCACCGAACACCCTGGATAGGTTCTATGCCACAGTTATCACACTATTAAAGATTCAGAGAGAAAAAGTATTAAACTATATTGTTCTCAAGCTTTCTTTTTTCCTGCTGGGCAACACATAATGTGCACACATTCTCTCCTCTCTCCCCATGCACCAGATAGTGGGATAACACAAAAAATGGTTGTAAGTTAGGCACAATTTCTAGCAAACTAGCTGAAACTCTATCCATTCAAGTTTGAGCTACAATACAAATGGGTGAGAGGAACATTGTAATATGCTTTAATTTATTTTTAAAAATCTTAAATCATCTGCAAACTTGGGCATTTGATTATTAGTAGCTATTGACTTGAAAGGTACCTCAGACCAGTGTACAATGACTGGGATTGAGAACCACTGACTTAATACCATAGTTAAAACTATCCAAATATGTTACAGAACTATTTAAAACAGGCTACCACAGCTAACATAAACCCAAGTGAACACAAAATCCTCTCTGAACTTTCATCTTACTGAGTTACTTTCCAAAGCCTTGAAGGCTCCTAATAACCAATGCCCACCATGAAGAAAAGGCAAATTTAGCTCTTTCTCAGTGTTGTGGCAGTGTGGGAGCCCTCGGTGTGTTCTGCGCAATCTTGGAAATCAAAGTAAATCTCATTTCTAGTTTCTTTGATCATCAGGCCAACTAGAGTGGCTGACAGACTGGCAAACAAGCCACAGCTGGGTCTTACAACAAAATTATAAGAAGTGGAGAGAGTTTCTTCCTGGAAAGACACAGCTGTCAATTAGGAAAATCTCTAAATGGAGAAGCAGGACCACTGCAAGATCAAGAAAAGAAAATCATTTAATATAGTCTGGCTAATAGCCACTCCAGAGGATCAGAGGTATAAGAATTTTGTTTTAAATTTATTAAGTCACAGCACACACCAGTATTTTTATGTATACCACTACCAGCAAATCTGTAGTTCATGGTCTCAATTTTACTTCCTCCAATCCCACCAAGTATAGCCAGTTCTAATGTCTAAGGTGTTCTCAAACCTGTCAATCTTTCTATTTCTACAGCCACCAGTCAAGTTCAGGACATTCTCATCTTTTGTCTAAATTAATGAAGAGAATCTCCAACTAGTCTCCCGGCCCTCAGCCTTGCTTTCTTCCTATCCATTCTCCATACTAATGCCAGAATGATCTTTTTCCCCCTTCACTTAATTTTTTTTCAATTACATAAAAAATATACATGAACAAATTATTATTTAAAGAATTTAACAATACTGTAGTCAGAGATTAAGAGTTATCCACTCTAAACCCACTGCCTTCCTAAGGGTTGTATTGTTAAGAAAATAGAATGATCTTTCCAAAATGCAAATTTCATGTTACTCCGCTTAAAATCCTTCAAAGTTTCTCCAACATTTTAGAAGAGTTTAAACTCCTTAGCAAAATTTCCAAGGCAACTAAATAGCCTCTCACTACTCTCCAGTATGCACGCTAGTCACACTCAACTAATTCACTCATTTAACTTCTCTAAATCACTTATGAGATGAAAACAGAATAGGGAAGGATGTGAGTCCATCTTGCTTACTGCTGAATCCCTAGCACTTAGCAAAGTGCCTGGAACATAAATGGATATTTCAAAATTTTGTGGCATGAATAAATGTATTTCTACTAGCCTCTCAAAAAACAGCAGAGATAACTGAATCTGAAAGGGGAAAAGAAATTTCTGATCCATGAACAACAGCAACAACAAAAGAAATAGCTCTATGGATGAATGGATAAAGAAAATGTGTTGTCTCTCTCTCTCTCTCTCCACACACACACACACACACACACACACACACACACACACACACACAATGGAATATTATTCAGCCATAAAACAGAAAGAAATCCTGCCGTTTGTGACAACATGGATGAAACCTAAGGACATTATGGTAAGTGAAATATATCAGACACAGAAAGACAAATACTATATGATCTCGCTTAAATGTAGAATCCAAAAAAGTTAAATTCACAGAAGCAAAGAATTAGAATGGAGGTTGCTGAGGGTTGCCAGGGGCTGGGGGGCGGTGGGGAGGTGGTGGTGGCCGTGGTGTCATTGGTCAAAGGGAACAAGCTTTCAGTTATAAGATGAATAAGTTCTGGAGGTCTAATGTACAACACGGTAATTATAGTTAATAATACTGCATTGCGGGCTTCCCTGGTGGTGCAGTGGTTGAGAATCTGCCTGCCAATGCAGGGGATACGGGTTCGAGCCCTGGTCTGGGAAGATCCCACATGCTGCGGAGCAAGTAGGCCTGTGAGCCACAACTACTGAGCCTGCGCGTCTGGAGCCTGTGCTCCGCAACAAGAGAGGCCGCGATAATGAGAGGTCTGCGCACCACGATGAAGAGTGGCCCCCACTTGCCACAACTAGAGAAAGCCCTCGCACAGAAACGAAGACCCAACACAGCCATAAATAAATAAATTAATTAAATAAATAAACCCAAAGTTTAAAACAATAAAAAAATAAAAAATAATACTGCATTGCATACTTGAAATTTGCTGAGAGCAGATGTTAAGTGTTCTTATCTCAAAAAAAATAAATAAAAGATAACTATGCGAGGTGAATTTTTTTTATATTTTAAATTATTTGTACACCTTAAATATGTACAATTTTTATTTGTCAGTTATATCTCAGTAAATTTGGGGTGGGGGAATAGCTAGAAAAACTTCTCATCTCATATATTACCTCAAAGTATACCTGTATATTTTTCTTCTCTATCTCTACTGAATCATATATTTCTTGACACCAGTAACTGTGGCACACTACTTTGTATAAATGAACAAGACAAGAGCTAAGCTTACTTTTATCTGTGTGCTTGAAAGCTGTGGAGCTTAAAGCTTCGAAAACCACCTTAAATATATCCTATCACCCTTTCAAAAATTAAATGAATAGAAAAATTAAGTAGAATTTACCTTGAAGCCCACATGTTGCACAAATCCACTTTCAGCTTGCATTTGCTGAAGTTTCTGTTTTTTTAACTTTTTAAACTGTAATAGTTCCTTATATTCAGGTAAATTCCTATACATAATAGGAATACTTTCTTCATCCTATTGAAAAAAACAAAACACAAAACAAAAAAGTGCGTTTCATAATTAAAATGAACTAGTATAAGAAATACTGATAAAGAATATTTTTCTATTGACAAGATATTTTTCACATTTAAGAGACCCTCAACCTTTTAGGGCTCATAGAAAATCAGTGCTGCTATCAGCAATATTTTAGACTAATACTTCTGGAGGGCTTCTTAATGCAATAGTAATACTGAACTGTAGTAGGCATCTTCATAATGCAAGTACCAGGGGAACAAGGCGTGACTCCCACCTCTGTCATACACTAACGCAGCTTCAACCCCATCCCAACAAGTTCATGGCGACTTGGAAGACTCCTTGTAATCTACTTCTTCCTGATCTGCAGGAAGCTCCTCTTCTCCAATCTAACAGATTTTTAAGCTTCCTCAGGTAAATATGACATTTTCTTAACAACAAGCAAACTAATCTCTGCTCTGTTTTCTGCTCAGTACTCCCAATGATCAAGACAGTACATTCCTCTTACTCAAATGGATAAACTTAAGTTACAAAGATTATTATTTACAATAAAGAAATGAACAGTAAAAAGCTATATGAATTTGAAGTTGACAGATGAATCACTAACTGCTTCCTATGCTCCCAATTTATTTGTGCTCTGCCACCCAGGATCCATTTCTTCCCTTTGCTACCTCATGACTGATCCCATGGTCACTGATTTCCACAACCCTCCTAAAAGCATCCCCAATTCATTAATCCCGTGTTCCATCAATTCCCAATCCTGGACCAGACAACCCCTGCACCTCCCATTCCTCCTGCTCTCCATGTTAGGTATTATTAACTACTATATTTATATTATATCAAGGAAACTGATGTTTATAGAAATTATATAATTTGCCCAAGCTTACATAGTTAGTTAGTTGCAGAGTCAAGTGATTTGAACCCAGATTTGTCTATATAACTAACCCCTTACACACCTAGCAGCTCAAGGCCTAAATCTAAGTGTTATCCTTAATTTTATACTGTCATATCTAATACAACAAAATTCTATCACTATTTAATACTACCTAAAATCTCTCTCAAATCAGTCCTCTATAGTATCCACTCCCTCCTCTGTCTCACTGTTGCTAAAAATGGCTTCCTCGCTATCTACAGTGTCAAGTCCAAAGTCCTCAGCTGGATAATGATTCTTTACAATCTCACACTTCACCTACCTTATCTCCCACTATCTTTCATCCATTTCAAATTCTTGTCAACTAAATATGTTAAATTATAGCTACTGCCTTCCTATGTTACCCCTGAGAAAGACAACATAAATAATGTAATAAATATGTAATACCAATAAATACGATGTAACCCAAATAATTAAATAATGTAGTAAGAAATTTTATAATAAAATGTATTAAATTTAGATATTTTAGGCAAATACAAAGAATACAAACTCTGCTAAATTTTTTAATTTGCATTTTAAGTCTAAGGGTATTATTAAATTTGGTCAACAAGATTAAGTTAGATATATGTATACATATAGCTGATTCACTCTGTTATACAGCAGAAATTAACACAACATTGTTAAGCAATTATACTCCAATAAAGATGTTAAAAAAAAAAGTTAAATCACCTCACACCCACTAAGATGGCTACTATCAAAATTTAAAAATAGTAATAATAATAATAAGTGTTGACAAGGATGTAGAGAAATTGAAACTTTTGTATACTGTTGATGAGAATATAAAATGTTGTAGCCATTATGGAAAACAGTACTGTGGTTCCTCAAAAAATGAAACAGAGAATTACCATATGATCCAGCAATTCCACTTCTGGGTATATACCCAAAAGAATTTGAGAGCAGAGACTCCAACAGATATTTGTACACCCGTGTTCACAGCAGCATTAGTCACGACAGCCAAAAGGTGGAAGCAACCCAAGTGTCCACTGACAGAAGAATGGATAAAAAAATGTGGTATGCACACTCAATGGAATATTATTTGGCCGTAAAAGGAAGGAAATTGTGACACATGTTACATGATGGATGAACCTTGATGACATTATGCTAAGTGATAGAAGCCAGTCACAAAAGGACAAAAACTGTATGATTCTACCTATATGAGGTACCCAGAGTAGTCAAATTCAAAGAGACAGAAAGTAGAATGGTAGTTGTCAGGAGCTAGAAGGAGGAGGGAATAGGGAGATGATGTTTACTGGATGCAGAGTTTCAGTTTTGCAAGACATAAAGAGTTCTGGAGATTCGTTGCACAATAACATAAATGAACTTTAACACCACTGAACTGTACACTCAAAATTGGCTGAGATGGTAAATTTTCTGTTATGGGTATTCAGCACAATTAAAAATAAAAATTCCATACTATTCAGCCATCAAAAAAAAAAGATAAAATCTTGCCAGCTGTGGCAACAAGGATGGACTTTGAGAGAATTGATGCAAAGTGAAATAAGTCAGAGGAGAAAGACAAATACCGAGATTTCACTCTTATGTTGAATACTAAAAAAACATAAAATAAATAAACAAACAAATTAAAACAAAAACACACACAGGTACAGAGAACAGATTGGTGTTCTTTCCACAGAGGGGAAGAGTGGTAGGGGGAGGGAGAAATGGGTAGAGGGGGTCAAATGTATGGTGATGGATAGAAACTAGATTTTTTGGTGATGAGCACACTGTAGTGCATATATATTCGTTGAATTACAATGCTGTACACATGAAACATATAATGTTATAAACCAATGTTACCTTCAAATGAACAAAAAAACAAACAAATATTTTTAAAATGCTCACCCATAAACAGATTCCCTAGTTATAATCATTTTAAATTTACTTAAAGGAGAAATACTATGACCAATTTCAAGGGGGTCTAAATGGTATAGAGATTGTCTCTCTAGCTACTGCTTTTCTGAAAAAGAGAAACCAAAATCTATAAATTTTACACTAGAGGATTCATAAATATACATTTCAATAGCTATTTTAAAGTAATCAGAATGATGTGAACTGGTGCTCAATTAAAAATAAATAAATAAAATCAACCAAACAAAAGCTAAATCAAATTCAACCACCTATACTATACTATATTTTGCCAATTTTCTCAAAATGTACTTCTTTTAAGCATCCCATCATCACTCCTCACCTAGCTAAGTTTTATTCATCCTTCAGTGGCCAACTTGACTATCACTTCCTTGGGTCTTCCACTTAAACTCTCAATCTGGATTAAGTACCTCTAAAATAATTACAATGACACCTACTTTTGAAGTATTTTAAAAATTTTGTAATTTATTGATGTGATTACACATTTATCTCCTCCCACAAAACTAAGATTTATGAGAACCCCAAGATCATAGATATTTTATTCATAACTATGGAGCTGACCTCTAGCAGAGCCTGTTACATATTAAGTGTAAATAAACATTTCTCAAACGAGTAATTCTAATAGTCACAAAATACAAAATTACACACAAATGCCATATCTTAAGACACAGCAGAATCTAGCTGTTTTTCAAAAAGACAAGTTTAAAAAGAAAAAAAAAATTTAAGAATACAGTCATTTTACAGTAGTTTCATACCAAAGTATACAATCAGTGTTTGATTAATCTAGAAACAGAACAAAGGAGACTTATTTTTATCTGCTGACTTTTCATTAAAATCTCCTTTTCCAGTTACCATATATAATCAAAGTATTAAGAAAGATATAAGGCAATATTCATGTCCTTTAAGCAAGGAATCAGAATCATGTTACTTATTGAGGAAGAATTTTAGCATAGTAAAATAAAAAATATTAACAGCAATAAAAAGGAATCTCTGAATGTAAAGTAAGATGAAATGAATTAACCTAAATTAGCATCCAGTTGATGACAACACAGAGAAGAATTAGTCCAAGAGGATTTAAAAAGTATAATTTGACTTTATTTCTGTAGTTGGGTATATCCTAAGGCAAAAACAGTGCTACCCAAAAAACCTGTTTTCAGTGTCATATTGTTGATGGTAGTGTTAGTATTATTAAATTCTGAGACTACTGTGGGCAGTATGAGACAAAGAAAGTAAGCATTATGTTGATGTCATTGATAACTGGAATTTTCAGCATGGGAGAAAAATGATACATATTAAAGATCAATACGGGTTGAGTAAAATTCCCACAGTCCTGAAGTTGAATTTGAAATAAAATGATGAATTTATGATGTCTTTTAATTTTAACAAATATATAACATATTTCTCAGCTCTATCCACTATATAGGCTTAGATACAATGATCAATCCAGTAGCAAGTAACATCCTATATCAGGATAGAGCCTCCGAATACCATTTCTCAATAAAAGAAAGCAGAACTGACTCCAGGTCTGAAGCAGGAAATATACAAGATGAGCCTGGAATTTCCTTGTCCTACCAGACAGTAAGGAAGCTATAAAAGATTACTAGAGTCTTGTCAAAAGAACTCAAATTCCAGCTTGAATAGGTTACAACCAACCAATGGGACAATCTGTACACTAATAAAGACAATAATATCAATGCACTGAAACACATTAAATATATTTTAAGTCCAACAATTCATAAGAATACAAAAATTTTAAAACCTCATGAGTCAATCTGGAGGATATTAGAGAACAAACTCATTATTTTAAAAACAAGAAAATAAAGGGAAGAATCAAGCAGTTATGCTGCGTTTTCTGTATGTAACTTAGGATAATCAAATAGTTGATGGGGGGTTACTTTGTGAATATTCTATCAAATAAATGAAGAAAGAATTTTAGGGCTTCCCTGGTGGCGCAGTGGTTGAGAAGCTGCCTGCCAATGCAGGGGACACGGCTTCGAGCCCTGGTCTGGGAAGATCCCACATGCCGCGGAGCAACTAAGCCCGTGAGCCACAACTACTTGAGCCTGCGCGTCTGGAGCCTGTGCTCCGCAACAAGAGAGGTCGCGACAGTGAGAGGCCCGCGCACCGCGATGAAGAGTGGCCCCCACTTGCCACAACTAGAGAAAGCCCTCGCACAGAAACAAAGACCCAACACAGCCAAAAATAAATAAATTAATTTAAAAAAAAAAAAAAAAAGAAAGAATTTTACTATTTTGTAACATCTAATGAGTTAATGGATCTAAGCAACAATGTATGCTATGTCAAACTGATAAAAGTATACATGAAGTAGTCCTGCCCACCCTAACAAACAAGAAACAAATAAATCTGAATCTGATCATTTATCTAGACCTATCAATTTATAGGAGATTCAGGGAACAGAGGAACAGGTTAAATGACACCAAGAAGATGCAAACAACAAAATCCAAACTGAGGTACATTCTACAAGACAAATAACCCAGTTTTTCAACAAAACAAATGAGAGGGGAAAAAAGAAGACAGAGAAAAGGTGTGTGGGGGGTGGAACCTACTGCAATTTATGACTGGGGAAATGTGAACTGACTGTGTATCTGGATTATATAAAGAATTACCTTTTAATAAACATGATAGTGATATTTTGTAATGTCTGGAACTTGCTCCAAAATAATCCCAGACAGAAAGTTGGGTGGGTAGGAAGTATAGATGAAAGTAAGATTGCCACAAACAGATAATTGTTAAAGTTGAATAATGGGTGCACATGGGTTTATTTTTGTATATGCTTGAAAGTTTCTTCATAAAAACATTTTTAAAGCCCATTGTAAAACAAGTTTGACTAGTTAATTAAAAGAAAAGAAAGCAACATTGTCTGAAGAATAGGAATAATTAGGAAATCCTGGTGCTCCCATTCTGTATCCTGATCTGTATAATACATAGATAAAGACAGATAGATAGATAGATATAAATATAGTATAAATAGATAACTTACTGATGCCTCCTCCATAGCAGTGTGCATGTGGCTACGAAAACAGGATCGGTCATCATCTTCATCCATATACACTGGTGGTTCATGGGAAGTCATGAAAGTGGAAGGTTTAAAGAGATGCTTATTAAGGGGGTGCTGTCGTCTGCTTGTTGAAGACTAAGTGAGAAAACAAATTTTTAATTGGGATAGTGGACAATCATTAAAAGAATCAAAAATATAAATGCTACTTCCTGCAAGTCTGCCTAATCAGAAGGACTGCACCTCTACCCTTCAGCATACTCTTACGTGGTTGCTTTTTCTATGTTACCTGGATTTTTAAAAAGACAACAAGCCTTAAATAAAAACAAACCAAACCAACAAACAGAAATGTAGGCAGAATACCTACGTGGAGTATAATGGACCATATGTCATTATGTAGCTTATATTTGTATCCCCAACATTTATTACACTCTTGGCATTCACATGCTGAACTCCTCTTAAGGTCATCTTACAGATGATCAAGGAGGATGAAGTTAGCCAAAGCCTTATAACTATACTTAACTATCAAGTAAAAAGAAAATTTCCACAACAGGATCAATGTCTGAAAATAGTATCTAACACTGATTGACTGCTTACTCTTTGTCAATGTCACTTAACCCTCAAAACATTCCTGTAAAGTAGTTATTATCACTTCTAATTTAAAGGTGAAAAAACGGAGGCACGAGGAGGTTAACTTTCTTGTTCAAGGTACTGCAGCTAGGCAGTGGTAGAATCAAGATTAAAAACTAGGCTTCTGTGGAGCCAAAGGCCTCCCTTCGAACCACTATGCAGACTTCCTCTCTTCACTAACAGCACCGCCACAAAGAATAACCTCAGCCACATAGAGAACCATCATTTCATTTCAAAATTCAAACTCTAACCATGTCAGGACTTCCCGGGTGGCACAGTGGTTAAGAATCCGCCTACCAATGCAGGTGATACGGGTTCAAGCCCTGGTCCAGGAAGATCCCACATGCCGCGGAGCAAATAAGCCCATGCACCACAACTTCTGAGCCTGCTCTCTGGAGCCCATGAGCCACAACTACTGAACCCGCATGCCACAACTGCTGAAGCCCACATGCCTAGAGCCTGTGCTCCGCAAGAAGAAAAGACACCGCAATGAGAAGCCCGCGCACCACAACAAAGAGTAGCCCCCGCTCACCGCAACTAAAGAAAGCCTGTGCGCAGCAGCAAAGACCCAACACAGCCAAAAATTAATTAATTAATTAATTAAATTTATTTAAAACAAAACAAAACAAAAAACCTCTAACCATGTCTATGACTGGGCTAGATCTCTGCAGTCAAAATATCTGTCAACTTAAAATTCAGTGCACCCGAAGAAGGGAACACATTTAGGTTTCTTTGGTATTCCTTTTGTTATCATCATCTAGTCTTAGTGGTGAAAACATAAGGTGCACAACACATCTAAAGATAACCTAGAAATCACGAAAATTAAAGCTGTTAAGTTAAATGGTGGTTATCAAAGTTCCAACATTCTGAAGTTACAGGATGAACTCTACATATCTAAGATAGATAATACTATATTTGGGGAGAAAAAAATCCAAAATATTTAAAACATCTGACAAATTAAAACAAGCTTCCATAGCTTGGTAAAAAGAATAAAAACAAAAATTTTAAAACATGGAGCTATACAGACAATATTCTTAATGTAAAATTATGTAAAATAGTTAGTTAGCTTCACTAAGGAAGGGCAACAGCATTAGATCGGCTCCTAGCTTCTCTTTAGGTGAACGGTGGCAGTTGCGCGGGAGCGGAAGTACCCAGATGATTTTCCAAGGAAATGAAAGAAGGCCAATTATGTGCTTTATTTTTTTGCAATTAAAGCAAAAAATTGGCTATAATTCGATGCAGTGTTCTATGTAGGAGAGGGACGGTAGCTTTCTCACTGTACAGAGCAGCAGAGAACAGTGGAAAAGGCTTAGGTGCAGAATCAGAAGATCAGTGATTCCCAGACTTACCAGCTATGTGACTAGACAATTTACTCAGTGTACTTAGTTTTCTCATCTATAAAAAGGTTGTAGAACAGTACCTAGCCCAGAGCATTCAACAGTAAGAACAAAAGCTATCTATTAATATTATCATGAGTAAAGTGAAGGTGATACTACCTACACTTCTAGAATTATAGTGAGGATTAAATATCTTAATAAACATTTCTAACCTTGGATTTATACAGTATATATATAAAACAGAAATTGATTATATTTATTAAAGAATCAAACATCCTAAAAACTTTAACATCACAAAGGCCTTTCTGACATACATACAATCTAATATCTTTCAAATAGCACTCATTCACATAAACTAACCTACTCCTAAGAAAATAATGCATAATCGTCATTGAAACTCACTGAGTAGTAATAATGGAATCCTACCATATATAAGAAAATGTTTAGAGTGAGTCAAATTTTAAAAATAAAATAACCCTGTTCTGATAAATATATAAACTTTTACACAGGAACTCTGACTTTGATGAATTTAATCTGAGATCTAAGGTTTACTTTTACCTATTTTCTTTTTACCTTTTTGGAGTATATATATAAGTTTGGTGTTCTGCCTGGGACTGGAATGCCAGCTTTAGTTAGTTTTATGAAATACTTCTGCACTCGGCTGGCAACCTAAGGAAACAGGACAAGCCTTTTTAACATAATAAATGACAAGACATGCAATACCAGAATAGTTTTTAAAACATACATGTGTATCTTAATGAATAGTAACAACTTAAAATCTACCATAAATCTAGAAATAATTTTAAATTGCCACCAAAGACACTTACGTTTTAAAATATAGACAAAAAAATTGTTAAAATAAATTAAATCTGTTTGATTCCAAAGCTAAACACATTTTCAACTTGTGAACACTAGTGCCTGTAGCATAAAAACACATCTATTAATATCAATGCGAATGTGAAGGAGAAAACTGACAGATATTTTTTTAGAAAGACAACCAGGGAATACTGACTAAGGCACTATCACAAATCTATTAGCACAGTCTAACCAAAAAGCACAAACTGGTGCACTCATTAAACATTCAAGAGACACCAAGTCCATTACTTTTTTATTTTTTAGTAATGATCCAAAGCAGAATTATCTCAGAGTTGTTTCTAAAATCGACAGAAAAATACACAATGTTATTTTTTAAAACTCCACATACTATAGCACTGTGTAGCTAAATATGAAGGGGCAGGTCTACTGATTTTAGTTTCACTATCCTTCATTTAAAAAACCATCAAAAACATGCCAACAATATGGGGCTATCTCCTCAATTACCTGCTTTGCTGTCCTATTGCCCAGTTCATCTGCTATCTTCTGCCAGCGTCGAGATTCTACTTCTTCAGGAGGGTATTTCAAGAGTAGTTGTTCAAGCTTTTTCTAAGCCAAACCAAAGACCAAATTTAAGAAAGTTTAATACTGAGTTTCTAAATAAATACATTCACCTTCCATCTTAAACTATAATACTCCCTCCCCAACTTTGGGGGTTAGGTCAACTAGAAATCCTCATGCTAGAAAAATTTCTAGTGAGGAATTTAAGACTTCACAAGAAAAATAAGATTAGAAAATAAACCTATGAAAGACCTTATAAAGATTTTCTATGCACTTCAGTAAAAAAAGGAAAGCACCCCCAACAAAGAAAATAATTAATTAATATGTTACATATCTTAGTGATTTCCACTGACCACTTTATCTTGCTAGACTATGCTTAGGCTTGCCACTATGGATCTGACAAAACTATGTAAATTCATTTGGACTTAGAATACTAAAAGAGATCTTTTCCTCCTTTGTGTGGTCCTTCATTCAAATATTTAATTTTAATATTCTGACCTATCTCCTAAATTCTCCCAGAGTCCTAAGGATGCAAAATAGTCCAAATGTTAGAAATAAAAGTTTCCTGAAGCTTTTTATAAACTGATAAACTCATTATAGCTGTGGGGCTAATCCTCATATGAGATAGAGATGTGTCTCAAACCTTATCCACAAACAATCCTAGCTATATGCCAAAATGTAAGAGAACACTCTGACCTTGGCTTTGCCAGCTCCCCTCCAAACAAAAACAAGAATTCACTTTGAAGCACAGCTTTACTTGGCTCCAGGTTTTTCTGTCTCACAAAGCTGCATTACAAAAACTTTACTCCATCTGTTTCAATATCTTTTTCAATCCCCCTCCCAAAACCCAGGTTCCTTATTTAAAAATTATCCCCAAAATGGAATTCATATATTCTCAGAATGCGAAATTCTTGAAGTATGCAAAAAGGTATACAGAAACAAGTTTAAATATTTTAAATTCATGGTTAAGAGGGATTACATACAACAATATACACTTTACTCATAATACTGGCTCTAATTTTAACTGCTTTTTTTTTTTTTTTAAACCTACACAATATAGAAATATCTATTACCTGTTCTTCGACAGTCCACAACTGGTTAAATGTTTCAGGTTTGGTATCATCACACAGGCGTCCTCTTATCATCTGCATATAAAACAAGGTTTTTGTCAGAGAGAAAAAACAAAGACTACCCTTTGATATAGCCAAATAACACACAAATTGTGAAATTTTTAATTAATTTCAAAATATGTGAGTAAATTTATTTTTTTAATGTGTACATAATTTATTGCTTACAAAATGTTTTCATGTTCTTTTATTTCATTTGGTTTTATACTCCTAGCAATCTTGAGATATAGGTGACAGCAACTTCATTTTAAAGAAAAAGAAATGTTACTTTTTCTTTTTTTTTTTTTTAATAATCATTGTTATATTGCTTATATTTTATTTGAATTACCTTTCTTTGGTAGATTGCAAATCATCTGAAAACCAAAGAATTCAAAGATTTTTAAGAAATCCATTTTCCAATTAGTGTCTTGTACCTCAGAAGAGTATTTCCATCCCAATCTTTTAAATAAAGCATCACATCCACCCTCACAAACAAAAATGAAGGAAACAAAGCATGAATACATACCAGGTGCATCTTTCTCCTTTGTTATCTATTTATTCTTTACTTTTGAAATATGAACAGTTTTATTTCTAGCCTAAGGATGTGGGGAAACATCTTGAAGAGATCATATGTACTGACTGTTTAGGGCAGTTTTAGAAATAATCATGTACCATATATATTCTTTGCTAACAATGAGGAAATTATACGTGGAATTTTTTCCATAATATTTTTAATGTGCTGGTCTTTTTATTTAAGTAATAATAAAGTAATATCCTAAACGTATGTCTTGCTCATAAAATGGAGCCTAATATCAATTTTACTAAAATGTACATAATATTTTTAACTGGTTACACAGCTCAACATACCCCTATCTTTATGGCTATTGTTTATTTTAAAGAAATGTTACTTTTTCATTCTGAACCCACATGTTTATGAAGTTCATCTAACCAACAGCAGCAAGGCCAGGTTACAACCAGCAAACCCTAGTTACATTCCACTACACACAAAGAGCTCTTATTTTTAGAATAAATACTGTATTATGTTTCAGGCACTGAACTGGGCATGTTACATGTACTACTCATTATATTCCTCACAACAACTCTACAACATAGGGTGATAACAATCACATTTTATACAAGAGGAAACTGCAGCTTGGAGACTTTAATATAGATGACATCTGAAGTTCCACAGCTAGTAAGCGGTGGAGTTATGATTTCAACCCAGCTTTTTCTTAACTTCAAAGTTCATGTTCTCACTATACCTTCAAGTGAAAGACTGCTTGAATTTTAAGAATACAAACCAGCAAAATGTTAAAATGTTTTGTCTACAATTCAAATTTTCCTGCTCCAACACTTTATCCTGCTTACCTGAGGACGACTGTTTGAGCCTTCTGGACCATCACTCAAAGGCAACATAGAGTATGAAAGGGACTCTCCATCCTTCCTAGGATCTAAAGGACTTTTTGGTCTAGCAGGTAAACCTACTAAAAAGAAAACCATGTATAGGATTATTAAAGCAAGACTTTGTCAGGTAGTTCTCTAATTAAATTCATATCACATAATTTCTTACCTTTATCAAAAACTAGCTTAACTCTCCTAGTATGTCTTTTGCGATTTTTAAATTCTCTTTCAAAGTTCCCAAGGCTATTGGTATATTGGTCCCATACAATCTCGGGCAATTGAACAACTCTCTGTGGATATGGAAGCCCTATATCAGCCTGGTGGGGGAAAAAAATGAAAGTGACAAACTAAGTTTAATTCAATAAATTATCAACTACAACCAAATTTTCAGATGACTCCAAATCTAAATAATCATCAACTGAGCATTTCTATTCACTTTTTGAATCCAACAGCCAATGAAGTTAATACAGTCTAAACATTAAATGGTAGAAATGATAGCCAAGTAAAGGAAAATGAACTTAACAAAACATAAGCACTATTTTTAGAGGTCTAAAGCTGAACTATATAAACATACTGTACTTTATCACTAACACACTTTAAACAGAAATAGCACAGAAAGATTTTTATCTCTAAGAACAGCACATGAAATGTGTTTGACTGAAATATAATAGATATGACTTGACACACAGAATTCATTTTTAATGGACCCATGTGTTCCTGACTTATCCATAAAACTACTAATTATTTTCACACTATATAACTCAGCACGTGTACAAAAAAACTTATCACATTTTGAGAATCAAAACTACATCTTTAGTTTACTTGGAATTCAATTACTTTGCCAACCACCTTTAGAGAAGTTATTAGTTGTCATAATTACTAAAACCAGGTCATTATGATCAATCTTTTGATAGGGATTTGGGTTTCATAGGTGGGTGTATTTGTCAGAACTCATATAATGGTAAAATTGGGATTTCTGAATTTCATTGCATGTAAATTTCACCTGAAAAAGTTTTAAAAAAGAATTTTAGTTAACGATATGCATTCTGAAGTGTTTCGGTGTTAAGTGTGTATGTCTGCAACTCTGGAATGCATCAAATGCATTCCATCTTGAAATAAGATAGAATGGTGGATGGAAGGATTGCATAAACATACAATCAAGCAAATATAATAAAATGTTAATGGTAGAATCTGGGGGTGGATGTGTGTGCTAACTATACAGTACTTTCCACTTTTTTGTCTACTTAACATTTTTCAAAATAAAACGTTGAGAAAAAAATCAGGTCATAAATTATGAAATTGGCAAGCAAAATCCACTTTGTGACACAGAATTCTTCATTTTTATTTTGCTTGTGACATATTATATTAGCACCATCATCATAATAGCACATATTAGTCTAAGGTTCAACTTTTGAAAAATTAGAACAGAGTGTCTTTTAAAATAATGATGGTAGTAATATCAAAGAAAGCTAACAAGCCGTAAAGGTTCCCTGCATTCTATATACCAATATATAATCCAAGTTTCCTTAATTTCAATTAGGAGTTTTTAGATGTCCACTAAAACAAAGAGATCTCATGTCAACAACTTAACTACTCTGGTAAACCTAAAGAAAATAGACAATTTAAGCATACATGAGTTAACACAGAAAAACTGAAAAGTCAAACTTCTAAATTAAATCCAGCAGAAAATTTTCTTTCCAAGGAACATAAGTCTTTCATGATTACCAAAGTGTCTGGGATTTAATACACATTTGTACATTTTTGAAAAAATTCTTAAGATAGTCAATATCACATCCCTGTTTCTGAGATAAAGTGGAAAGAAATTCAGTTCTAAACTAAACACAGAAATGGAAAACCAGCAAATAACCAACCACATACGTATCTAGTAAATGTGCATAATTGCAACTTTTTGCCCACCCAAGAACATGAATAAAATGCGATTAAGGTTAAAACACCATCTGTTTTAGTTGAATCAATGATAAGTAAACACTGTAAGTACTGTATCTTTTTGCACCAGCAAATTGTTTCATGACAGCAGTGCAGAATCAATAAATACCTAAGTGGGCCCACTATAACATAGAGGATACAATAGGGTTCTAAAAACTCTAGAAGGTTTAACAAATCAATATATAGATCCTACGTCTATTATGATATTCAGTGTTCTGAAAGCACAGAGAGAAAGGAATGCTTGCCAAGTAAATAACATAACTAGATAAATCCAAATCCAAACAATAATCATCTAAATAAAATGAAGTCCCCAGGGCTGTTCCCTCAACACCTGGTAGACCACTTTTGTGACTCATTAAAAACTAGTAACTAATAACTAAATTTGTCATACTGAACAGGCTAAATTTTTGTGTTGTTTAAGGTGAAAAAGAGGATTCTTTTTCATAGTTTTTCAGTTTTAATCTTTTCAGACAATGCTGATTAATATTTGCCTCTCAAATTTACTGAATAATTAGTGGGCCCCTAGTTCAAGACACATACTATGGCATAAATGCACATCTAGATTATCTCTATGTTTACACACTAAGAAAGTTATAAAAACTTGGATCACTTTCAAATGGTTAACTGCTTAAATATGAAAGTTATGTTTTAAGGAAAAAATAAAATTATAAGGAATTTTACATTAAAATAAAAGAACATTTCAAAATTAAGTAAAATTTATATACCTCATTCTCATAGACTTGGCAACCATAACCTTAAAGACATTTAAAATACAGTTTTTGTTTGTATCACCATTGTTTTCTATCTCACTACGTTCAGAGTTAGAAAAGTAACTCTAAACTAAGCAGTAAATAAATACTAAAGTATTTTTTCTTTTAGCTTCAACAATCTTGAAGTCCTGAAAGCAAAACAGGGAAAATATTTTTAAGATGGGGAAGGAAGAAAGTAACAGAAAAAGACTATAAAAATGGCTAGGAACAGGACATCAAGTTTCTATACACACATCCAATTAAAGCTCCTAGCTATCTTCACTGGGGTATATTTTATTGTGTGTTTGGTGGGGGTGAAGGAAGGCAGTATTCTGCCTTCAGTAATATGGTTAATTACAGAAGGGGAAAAAATTAAACATTTAAAAAAGTATGTATTCATATAAAAAGAATAAACCGAGTTATTACCAAATACATCTCAATAAATCTTAAAAATTGCTCAATATATACCTTCTTCTGGAGTTTTTCCACAAATCCAATGGGATTTTTTAGTGCTTCTCTCTGATGTCTGCCTAAACTTTCAAGGTCCTGGACTGCTTGAGAACGTTGAGCCTCGAGTACAGCAATCGTCTGTAACAGTCTCTGATAACTACAGAGACAAAAAAAAAAAAAAAAAAAAAAAAAAGCCCTCACTAAAATTTTCTAGTTACAACAATAAATAAAAACTGAGTTCAAGCCGTGATCTACTATTAAGTCACACAGTCTTTGTAAAGTTACCTGAAAGAGTTTTAGTAAAACATATTACTGGGAATAAATGAGGTCTTCCTGAGTTACGAAGTACCTAGTCAGAAAATATCAGTTAGAGAAAGCAAAGCCTTATTCTCCCATCTAAAGTTCTTAATTCTTGAACCGGAACAAGTACAGAAAGTAAGAAAGCAAGCATCTTGACTTTCCAGCAATCCAAGTCATTAAGAAACAGCTAAATTAAAAAAAAATTTTTTTTGTTTAAATCATAAGATTTTTAGCACCAGGAGGGATCACCAGATTCAGTCCCTCTGTTGTGCTCTGTTGGAATAAGAAATCTGAGGCAAATTTTCTTGACCAGAGTTACAAGAAACTGTCACATAATTCAGACAGGATCTTAGTTGTCATGGTTCTCATTTGCTCTTTCTGTTATACCTCGATTCTAGAGGAAGTTTACTTCCCTGTCAATTCTTAAGTATTAAACATTTTTACAGAAGAAAGGACTCAAAGATATTTTTTACTTCCCTGCCTATAACAGTCTATTTAGCACAGCTAACGTAGAATTTTACCCACACAAACCTACTCTGTTCATATTCTCCTCCCCCCCACCCCAGTTCAAATTGTCCTGACTCTCTAATGTCTAATTTCACATATCAATACATGTAAGGAAACACGTTAGCACAAAAACCCTGAATACTCAAATATATTTTGCAAAAAGAACCAAGAACAAACCACTCCAAGTTCACTTCAAAATAAGTCACTAGGTCTTTAAAATATTAGTGAAGCACAATTTTTCTTTATGGCTTTGAATAAATTTCATTCTGTTTCCCAACAGACTGTAAACTCCATAATGGCAAACACATCTGAAAAGTCCACTGTTTTGTTTATTCAGTGTGCAGCACACTTCCCAACATATAGATGCTCAGTAAATATTCTTTGAATGAACAAACGGACAGATGTTCCGTGCAATCAAAAGTATACTGAAACTTTTAAGTCTGGAAGTTAGCAAACAAGCAGAAATTTCAAGGGTAAAACAATGCAATTTTGATGTTCACAGCCATGGCGTAACTGCAACAGGACATCCTCTATTAGAACACCGTTTCAGCCCCCTGTCTAAAACATATTCTTATTCTCCCCTTGTTAACTAATCCCTGATGAAATGTTTAATAATCAAGGTAAAAACTCCTAACACTGAAGGGTAAGGCTTCTCTCAAGCTAGAGATACTTCATTCAAAAGTTAGAACTGAATTGGAAAGCAAGGGCTGTACTAAGTTACTCCTGGATCAGTTACAGAGGTTAAGCCTAAACTCACTTTCACTCTGCCTCTGTTTGCTTTGAGGTGTAGGGCGTGTACAAACCTTGACTGTGCTGGTGTTTTCTCACCAGGCAGGCTCACCCACGCTCAATCTTAGGGTGATTGTACTGAGTCAGGTAGAACCTAACTTCTCTATAATACTCTTAACTGCCATATTTCACCTTCAGAACGCCTATTCCATGTAGCTGAATAACCAAAGACTTATCATGGTGTCTCTGTGATATGACTGACCCCTGCTTTAAACAGGAGGACACACTTCTGTATCATCAATATGAAAATGATTATGAGTCTATTAAACTTGCAGCAAACTACTGTAAGCAAGTAACAATTAATGAGGCACAAGTAAGAACAGAGTTATAGGAAAAAACAAGCAGAGGCTTGAAAAAAGTGCTACAGTCAGTCACTGCCACTGGGAAGAAAGGCCTCTATTTGAAGTCAGTAAATTATAACAATTTTTACTGTATGTAAATTATTCCACAATGATTCTGACTTTAAAAAATAATTCCAACAGAGATGACAAAGAAAGTATAACTCTTCACTCCCTATTTTGCTTCTCTTCAATCAAGATAAAATGATTAGCAAATTGAAAGACCTAATATATACATTGGTAAAGACTTAAAAGTCCAGAATAAGTGAAAAGACTGTAAGAAGATTGTGAATTTAAGTCTTCTAGGCCAGCTAATTTGAATAATTTCCTAGAGTATTCAGCGATTTTACCAATAAGATTATCATACATATCCCTAAGCAGAAATGGAGGAAATAAAAAAATGGCATGACATCTAAAACACAGTATAATACAGACAAATCTAATTTCAATCCTACCCATCCACTCACTTCACCTCTAAAAGCAAACCACTGGAATCTGACCCAGGCATCAATCGAGGCAAGATTCATCTGTTCATTAATTTAGGCACTATCCTTAAAAGCTTCAGTAATTATCAAAGTAAATCAGGAATGGAGCTTAGGTATAATAGAGGATCTACTACTACACCAGAGAGGGAGTAAAGGAACTGGATGGGAATGAATGGGACAGGACTGCCATGTTGTGGGGGATGGAGGATGGGCATGTGAGGGTCCATCATACCAGTCTGTCTACTTTTTTGTATGCTTGAAGTTCTCCACAATGAATTAAAAAGAAAACTCCAACTTGAGTTCAAATTAACCGGTGATGTGGCCACTGTACTCTTCCTGGGCTAATCGGATCATACTCGCTACTGTATTCAGCTCTGCTTTGAGAGACAAACAGGTTCATGACCACACAAGATGGATGGGAGACTATGTAATATGAAATAACAATAGTGTCAAACATTTACTGAATGTGTACTATATATATTATACAATGTGCAATTAGTCAATTCTCATAATCAACTTACAAGATAGGTACCATTACCCTTATTTCACAGAGAAGTAAACCAAGGCACAGATCATGGCAGCCATTTGTTCCACAATGTGATGTGAGGAATAATTAGCCAAGAAATGGGAACCTCCAATAAAATATTATTTCAATCTTTATGTAACATGCAGTAATGTGGAAAAGAAAATAGACTTGCTTTATAATGTATAAAGGGGCAAAGTAGAATCAAATTGTGATAAGGCACAATCTGAAGAAAAACCTTTTCTCAGTCAAAACCAATAAAAGATGGTAGGATAGCGCCCAATCACCATAGATGTTCACAGAGATATTTAAAGGAAATTCAAGCATTAAAAAATCCTGAAACTCTTTTACTCCAGTAAAACATGCTGCTTTCAATTCTGCTATTCACTGAACCAAGTAAGAGGATGGAAAGACTGAGGGAAAAAAAAGTATACACTTTTACATGAATGCAAGTAGAGTACAGCTTCCCCACATGGACAACTTTGTATTAAATCTATCAAAATTATTTTTTATCTATTTGTAAAGCTGACTCCAATGCAAAGAACAGCAAGCTTAGCTGTGGCAGATAATTGTTAATTTTATTTCTGTTTCATGTCTTCAACATAAAAAGAATTTTAGCTTGTATACTGAGGAATCACATTTGACTAAAATAGAAATACTCTTCAAATCTACATCTAAGTTACTTTCACTACCTTTCACTCTCTAAGCCTTCCTGAATTCTTTACTCACTTCTGTGAATTTTAAAACATTTATATGAAAGAGTATATTTGTAAAAATACTGATGTCTGAAAGAGGATACCAAGAATTAACAATCTAGAAGTTTAATTGTATTGTCCAATTTCTAGGCAGTGATATTACACACACTATGAGAGAGCGAGAGTGAGAGAGAGAGAGGAGAAAGATTTTATTTCCAAGCAAGCCAGAATCTTTTTCAAGCTGTCAGATTTCAATTCTATTGTGGAAGGTTACATGGCATTTGTAATTTTAAAAAACGAATGGGGAAACTATTCTTTAATTAATTAATTAATTTATTTATTTTTGGCTGCTTTGGGTCTTCATTGCTGCACACGGGCTTTCTCTAGTTGCAGCAAGCAGGGGCTACTCTTCGTTGTGGTGTGTGGGCTTCTCATTGCGGTGGCTTCTCTTGTTGTGGAGCATGGGCTCTAGGCACATGGGCTTCAGCAGTTGTGGCACACAGGCTCAGTAGTTGTGGCTCACGGGCTCTAGAGCACAGGCTCAGTAGTTGCGGCGCACAGGCTTAGTTGCTCTGCAGCATGTGGGATCTTCCCAGACCAGGGCTCGAACCCGTATCCCCTGCACTGGCAGGTGGATTCTTAACCACTGCGCCACCATGGAAGTCCCTGGGGAAACATTTTTAAAAATCTAAACTGAGGGTTATTCTGCCCCTAAAACTGGCTTGATTATTCAGTCATTAAATAGTGTCACTAAAGACCCCACCATCACCAAAAAAAAAAGGAAAGGAAAAAAAAAAAGCTATTCTAGATCAGGAGTCTACAACCTATGGTCTGCCTGTTTTTTTAAATAAAGTTTTATTGGAATATAGCTACCCTCATTTGTTTACACAATGTCTATGGCTGTTTTCTAGCTACAATGACAGAGTGGAGTAGCTGTAAAGTGGAGTTGATCCCCAAAGCCTAAAATATTACTATCTGCGCCTTTAGGGAAAAGTCTGCAAGGCCCTGTTCTAGATCAAAAGATACAGAGACATGACAACCAAACGTAATGCATAATCTGAGATTAGCTCCCACAGAGGGAAAACGGACATTTGGGTGTATAGATGGAAAATTTTTAATACATTGCTGTTTGTATCAGTGCCAAACTGGTGTAATAAGGTATTTAACGTGATGCAGGAGAATGCCCTTGTTTTTAGGCGACATATACTAACATATACGGGTGATAAGTCTACAACACACTTTAAAACAGCTTAGCAGGCACTCCCCTAGAGTTCCAGTGTCTGCGCTCCCAATGCAGGGGGCCTGGGTTCGATCCCTGGTCAGGGAACTAGATCCCACATGCCACAACTAAGATTTCGCATGCCACAACTAAAAGATTCCGCATGCCGCAACGAAGATCCCACGGGCCTCAACTAAGACCCGGCGCAGCCAAATTAACTAACTAATTAATTAATTAATTAAAAACCGGCTTAGCAAAAAGAAAAGTTTTATAGTATATGAGGTGGGAATGAAGAGGAGGGGGAAAGAGTAGCATGATTATTATTAGCTGGAACACTAAGCTTGATTAAACACACTGAAAAAAACTAGAGGGAGTATCATGACATAATAATAAATCTATTAATTTATACTGTAAGAAGAAAAGGAAAAGGGGTATACGAAAAACTTACAATCAGATGACTTAACTAATGTTTTCACATGTGTGCACAAATGCACACTTGTATGCATTGTGAGTAGAAGGAAATAAGAAAAAGAAGAGCAAGATTTATTATAGATTTTATTTTCAACAGGACAAAGTTATGTAAAGCAAATTGGCTCTCAAAAATAACAATAACATTTTAACAAAATTTTAAATAATAACAAATTTCATCATAGCAATCTACCAGGGTAAAACAATTGAGGGAGGAGCCTCGATTTACTCTAACTATACAATTATCTTAACTAAGTGTGGCATTTTCTACTGTCTGCAAAATACTGAGCTCACCAAGTATATACATGATTGAACAGAAATTACTTTTATGAAAGTAGAACACACGGTTTTTAAAATTATTGTCTTCCTTCACGAAGGATTTGAAACACTAAAACTACAGGATTTGCAAATTCAATAATTCACAAATGGTCTTTCTCACTTTTCATTAGAGAATGATCAAAAAGACTTTTATGAAATTCTGTGTTAAGACAGAAACTAATACCTCAGCTCCTGAGAGTACATCTTTCCAGATATAAAGATCAACCCTGTATTGAAAACAACTAAAAATGCTGAATTAAAAACAAATAAAGAGGGACTTCCCTGGTGGTACAGTGGTTAAGAATCCGCCCACCAATGCAGGGGACACGGGGTTCGAGCCCTGGTCCGGGAAGATCCCACATGTCGCAGAGCAACTAAGCCCGTGTGCCATAACTACTGAGCCTGTGCTCTAGAGCCTGGGAGCCACAACTACTGGGCCCACACAACCGTGTGCCGAGAGCCCATGCTCCACAACAAGAGAAGCCACCACGATGAGAAGCCAATTCACAGCAACGAAGAGTCGCCCCTGCTCACCGCAACTAGAGAAAGCCCATGTGCAGCAACAAAGACCCAACACAGCCAAAAATTAAAAAGATAAATAAATAAATAAAATAAAAATAAATAAATAAATAAATACAAATAAAGAAAAAACCATGTACTTTTTTATTTTAAAAGCACAGAAAAACCAGTAAGATACTAAGACTTTTTATTAACAGGCCAAAATCTAAGTGAAGGCATAAACTGGGAGAATCAAATGCAGCACAACACCACTTTGGCCTTGAGGGCAGGTACTTCACTTGGTCAGGGAACAGAAAACAAAGCCAACAAGGTAGGAAGTCCAATAAGAGACCCTCTCCCATCAAGGTGTGACTCTACCCCCCTCACTCCCACCACCCCACAGGAGACTTGCTTTGGGACTCAGGAACCAAGTACATAAAAATTTCAACCATAAAAAGCTGTTACCACAGATAGTCCTTGTATATATTTGCTGCCCCAAATCATATTAACTGCGTGGCCTAAAAGAACTGAAGCCATGACTATCATTTAAAGCCGTCATTCTGGACTGGTATACACACACCCATCCCCACCAACATACCCACAGAAGTGAACGCAATTTTCTTGGGAGGAATACAACTTTATTGCTGGCCTCAAAGATAACTAATAAATAATTTTCCAAAGAAAGTGAACAGCTCACATTTTAAAATTATCAAGCATACAGGAAAACTAGACACAAAGAATAAGAATAAAACACAAGCTTGAAAATAGCTATAGGGAATAGGAAACTACAAAAACTGAGTATATAGCTTTGAAAAGGAAGCAAATTAAAATTCTAAAAATATAATAGTTAAAACTAAAAGCTCAACAGGCACAAACTTTGGCTTCCAGAAAAATGTAGATTAGGCAAATTCAGAATAAACCCTTCATTGAAGACAAGCTGAAAAAAAATATGTAAAAACTCTGAAAAGCATCAATGAGCTAACAGAATCATAAGTATTATCAGGTCAAGATCCATGAGAAGACAGAAACCAGAAAGTGAAACTATGTTGTGGGGCGCTTTTGCCCAGAAACAATTTACTGATCCAGAAGAGGAGATTGAGAGACTTCTGATAGCTTAAAATGGAAGATCAAGCTGGAGTCTAGGGCCTACCAAGGGTGAGGCTCTGGGAAATCAGCTTATGCTCTGGCCTGGGATCCTGAAGGGCTACACCCTAGGAATAAGGGTGAACAGGAAGTAAAAGGCCCTCTCAGAGAAGACCAGAATATCTTAGTTTGTAATTAACTAGTAACGCTGAAGATGCACATACCCCAAGACTCAGACATCCCATATACAGGAATGTAACTTCAAGAAACTCTCAAATATACACAGCAGCATATATTTTGGGCAGCCTTATTCATGACAACTCCAAACCAGAAACATCCCAAAGGTCCATCTAAGCAGAATGGATAAACTGTGATAAGGGTATACAATGGAATACTATACAGCAATGAAAATGGACAAACTACATCTATTTATACAACACAAATGAATATCACAAACATAATGTATCACAAAAGAATACTAAACTAAACTTCATTGTTTCTGAATACATACATAGGTGGTAAAACCTTTTAAAATAGCAAAGAATGATTTTCACAAAAGTAAGACAGTGGTTATCTCTGAGAAGAAGAAGGGGGTGTAACTGAGGAACTATTCACAGGGGACTTCTGGAGTGCTGTCAATATTGTATTTCTTAACCTAGACTGTGGTTAAACAATTATAGGCTTTTTGATTCCATAACTACTCTATATCTGTATGTAAATACTTCATTACTGTTATATGCATGAGATATTTTACCTTTTTTTTTTTTTTTAAGGGAAAGTTTTCTAGGGAGACAATGTTGCAGAGAGATCACTTCTACTCTTTTCTAACTATTCAGGATTCACATAGGAGTCCTACTTCAAGTCCAAGCTCCATCAGCAACTAACTATGGGACCTTATTCAAGTCATTAAAAATTGGGCCTTAGCTTCCTCAGCTATAAAATGAGAAGAATGGACCTGATCAGTGATTGCAAAAACTTTTTTCAAAGTGAAACATTCTAGGATTATAAAACACTTGTTCAATTCTGGTCAATCATTATTTTATGTTCTTCCTGAGTTAAAAATGGACTCAGTTTATACTGTACACATAAATACAGCATTAAGTCACTGTTGACTTCATACAGAACATATCTAAGACTTGGGTTCATCAGCTCTGCCCATAGTGAGGAGTAAGTGCTCTCAAAGGAGAAGGTATTTTAAAAGATCTAAGGAGTAAGTTTTCCCTACAATGCAATGATACGTTAATGGCTTTTCTCTCAAAGAAGCTACTTCCAAAAAGAAATTACCTGGAATATGGTGGCTGTGGTTTATGAAGAGACTGGCTATTCCCTAAATCACTGAATAGTATACTTCCTGAAGGTGGGAATTGTTAGGTACACCTATCCCTCTAGTTTTTAAAATATATGTCTTACCTCATTTATTACATTATACAATCCTTGAGAGAAAAGCCATTTTTCTACTTCTTTAATACTGTCCCATAGGATATTAAGGTTCACAAGACATAGAAAGTGCTCATAAAGATGAAAACAAATAAACAAAAACCACAAGAGAAAATATGATCTGAATAGTTATTTGGATGGATGGCTTTTCAGTGGTTAAACAACTGTTTACAGAACACTGTTTCAATGGTGTATATACGTTCTTGTGATTTCTTTAGATATGGTAAAGGTACATATAGCCTCAATCCTTTCAACAGTTAAGACTCAGATGAACACACAAAAGGTATACTTAAGCAAATTCATGGATGACATGAAGCTGAGAAGGACAGCAAATACTTTAGATGAAAAAAAGTCAGGATTAAAAAATAACAAGCAACCTCTAGAAAACTAGACACGAAGAAATTTAACTACATAAACAAAAAATCTGGAATTGAACTACAAAATAACCAGACAAGTACAGGATGACATGAAGTTGCCTTAACAGGCATAAAAAACTGCGAGCCTCCCAGTTGATCCTAAGTACAATTATGAGGTTGAAGTGTGAAGTGGCTGCTCAAAAACATATATTAGCTTGAACTTGTATGAACCCAATCAAACACTTAACCAAGCATGCTCAGTGTACAAAGAGCACTACATCAGCTGTTCCTGAAGGATACAAGTATAATTGACATGCAGCCCTACCCTTAAGACCATCACAATTTAAGTAAGAGGGTGTTCATATGTATGTTGGTAGTTGCTTATTTAAATACTGAAAAAACAAGAAAGCTTATAAAATTCCTAGTCAATTCCTAAAATTTGCAAGAATTATAGTGATTAATGTACTGTAAGGGAAAAACACATAGGTAAAAGTTGACTAACCATGATGAGCTTATAAGCATGAAATGAACAAAGTTATCATTCCTGGGAAACCCAAGCAATATTTCATACAAGAAGCAAAAATCAAGTTGAATTCTGAAAAATATGTGGTATTTTTAAAGGAAAAGGGAAAAGGAGGTTAAGATATTATAGACAGAATAAATAGCGCAAGAGAAAGCACAGCGGCAGGTTAAGTGTGTGTTAAGTTGAGAGAATAGTGATAGTATGAAGAATATAAAACATAAGGACAAGTTGAAAACACAAAATAAAAAGTCTTTAAATGACTACTAGAAAGAGCTGTAGATCTGATGGGACAAAGAGATATGGTTTCTAGTCCCATTCTGACAAGCTGTGGTCAAGATCAAATCTACTAGCCTGTATCATATCAGGCCTTCAGTTTCTTCTTGTACTGATACAAAATAAGACTTTCTAAAATCACTTTCCACTTCTGTAATTCCCAGAAAGTACCACTTGAGCATCTATATTCAAAAATGCAACAGAAAGCAACTGGAAGTTTTGAACAATGATATAAGAAAGCATTTGCATTTGGAAGGTTAACATGGCTGCAACGTGTAAGATAAACTTGAGAGAAATGAAAATGGCAATGGAAACCACATAGAAAGCTATGTGGCTAGTGTATAACATTACATGCTAAACACCGTATTTTACACTGACATATACCCAGAAGTTTTTAACCAGCTAGGGTTCTGAAAAGTTAAAAGAAAGTAGTTGGCAGAAGACAGCACATTAAAACTGTCTTCAAAATATGAGAGCTTGTTACGTAGAAAAGGGAAGAGACATATTCTAAGTCACCCCAAAGTCAAAATCACATCATTCAACAGAAGTTCTAGGGAAGAACTTCAAAACAAGGAAAGATTTCATAAAGCAGTGAGTTCCCTGTCACAAGATAAGTTTAAATAGATACTGAATGATCACCATCAAAGGACACTGTACAGGTGTTATAAATTTGGCAGAAGTTTGGACTAGGCTTTCTTTCATCAAGGACACTCCAAAATAAGTTTCTAAAGATACTAGAAAGAGTGTTAAAAATAAATTTCTTCAGTCTCAAAAGGCTATATGTTATGATTCCAATAGTATTACATTTTGTAAAAGATAGAACTACAGACATAGTAAAGAGATCAGTAGTTCCCAGAAACTCAGGGGAAAGGAGGAGGGTTGAGTACAGGACACAAAGGTAATTTTTTTTTTAATACCAGTGAAATTATTCTGTGTGGTACTGTAATGTTGGATCCATGACATTATGCATTTGTCAAAAGCATATAAAACTTTAAAGCATAAAGAATGTACCTTAATGTATGCAAATTTAAAAAAAATCATTTAGTAGGTCAGGGGACCCTAGGAAGGAATATAAACTGTGACACAAGGATCTAACTGTACAATAAATGCATGAAACAACCTCACTAAAGCGGGTAGAAGGAAAAGGTCCTGACCTAGGTAACTCTGGAAATGAGCAGCATCTCAAGGACAAAAGGTAAAAGGAACTTCACATAAGCACTATATTCTGCCTGACATAGTTATTTCCCATAGAAGTAAGAGTTAACTATTCTAATACCGCTATACACATATAATGGAATTAAACAAATAAATGGGTGGTGGATGGCCAGGTTTGCTAGTGCTGGAGAATTTACAGATAAATAAGGGGAGGAGCTAAAAGGATCCATATGGTAATATAATGAATTCGAGATAGACTCAAAGTATGAACTCATGTTTAGCTTTGTATATATACAGATGATTACATATAGAAATATTTATAGATATGTGTATATACACAGGTTAGTAAACACACATATATTTTCTTGTCAGCTGAGACGGATAAATAAAGGCAACAACAACCCCCAGCAGCCAGCACACAGAACCCAAATATTGACTTCTAACACTGTTCTGCTACGAAGGGTAATGGGGTTCCTTACAGAGAAGGCTGATTCTAGGACTGGGGCAGGAAATACACAAGTTGAATCTGGAGTATTTTAAAGTGCCAGAAAGTAAGAAAGTGCTTGAAAAACAAACAAACAAATACATAGAACAAAAATACACCACCTTAATGGGACACAGGAGCCAACAGAAAGGTTCCCAATGGCCAAAGCTGGAACAATTTGAGCAATAAAATAGAGTGGTACTAAATTATACCCAAAGTATGAAAGTAAATATTTATGAGTCTATACTTATATAAATAAATGACTGAAGGAAGAATGAGGGAGAGTGAGAAGGAGGAAGCGAGGGGGGAAAGGAGGAAGGGAGGGAGGGGGAGGAAGGAAGGGAGGAAGGGAGGGTGGGGGGAGGGAGGGGGAGGAGGGAAGGAAGGAAGGAAGGAAAGAAGGAAGGGAGGGAGGGAGGAAAAAAAAAGAGAAAAAAAATCTCCCATGTAGAAGATTTCCAAATAATTTATGGAAACACTCTGCCCTCAAGGAGAGAGAACATAACTCCCCACTCCTTAAGTGTAGGCTGTGCATAGTGACTTCTTTCCAAAGAATAGAGTACGGAAAGTGGAGAGTAACCTTACAGTGGAGAAACCTGACAAATACTACCAGGTGATCAAGGTCAACAACTGCAATAAATCATAGTAATAGTATATCCCTTGGGAAGAGCTAAAATTGCCATTATATGCAGATGACATGATACTATATATAGAAAACCCTAGACTCCACACAAAAACTACTAGAACTGATAAACAAATTCAGCAAGGTAGCAGGATATAAGACGAACATACAGAAATCGGTTGTATTTCTTTACACTAACAATGAAATATCAGAAAGGGAATGTAAACAAACAATCCCTTTTAAAATAGGATCAAAAGAAAAAAAAGTACTTAGGAATAAACCTGACCAAGGAGGTGAAAGACTTAAATGCTGAGAATTTTTAAACATTAATAAACATTAATAAAGGAAACTGAAGATGATTCAAAGAAATGGAAAGATCCCATGCTCTTGGACTGAAGAATTAATATTCTTAAAGTGGCCATACTACCTAAAGCAATCTACAGATTTAATGTGATCCCTAACAAATTACCCATGACATTTTTCACAGACCTAGAACAAATAATCCTAAAATTTCTATGGAACCATAAAACACCCAGAATTGCCAAAGCAATCCTGAGGAAAAAGACCAAAGCAGGAGGCATAACCATCCTAGACTTTGGACAATATACAAAGCTTCAGTAATCAAAACAGTGTGGTATTGGCACAAAAACAGACACATGGGGCACTTCCCTGGTGGTCCAGTGGTAAAGAATCCACCGTACAATGCAGGGGACGGGGGTTCGATCCCTGGTCAGGGAACTAAGAACCCACGTGCCACGGGGCAATTGAGCCCACGTGCCACAACTACTGAGCTCACGGGCCCCAACCAGAGAGCCTACGTGCCGCAAACTACAGAGCCCATGAACTCTGGAGCCCAGATGCCACAACTACAGAGCCCACACTCCCTGGACCCTGCACGCCACAACTACAGAAGAGAAAACCTGTACGCAACAACTAGACAGAAGTCCACATGCCACAACGAAGAGGCTGCACGCCACAACGAAAAGATCCTGCATGCCTCAACGAACATCCCGCATGCCGCAACTAAGACCCAACGCAGCCAAAAATAACAAATAAAATAAATAAATAACAAATCTTTAAAAAAAAAAAACAGACACATGGATCAATGGAACAGAATAGAGAGCCCAGAAATAAACCCACACGCATATGGTCAATTAATCTTTGACAAAGGAGGCAACAATATACAATGGAGAAAGTCTCTTCAGCAAGTGGTGTTGGGAAAGCTGGATAGCTGCATGTAAATCAATGAAGTTAGAACACACCCTCACACCATACACAAAATAAACTCAAAATGGCTTAAAGACTTAAATATAAGACATGACACCATAAAACTCCTAGAAGAGAACATATGCAAAACATTCTCTGACATAAATCGTACCAATGTTTTCTTAGGTCAGTATCCCAGGGCAATAGAAATAAAAACAAAAATAAACAAATTGGACCTAATCAAACTTACAAGTTTTTGTACAGCAAAGGAAACCATAAACAAAATGAAAGGACAATCCGAGAAAATATTTGCAAATGATGCAAATGACAAGGGCTTAATTTCCAAAATATACAAACAGCTCATACAACTCAGTAACAAAAAACAACCCAATTGAAAAATGAGCAGAAGACCTAAACAGAAGACATACAGATGGCCAATAGGCACATGAAAAGATGCTAAACATCGCAAATTATTAGAGAAATGCAAATCAAAAATACGATGAGGTACCACCTCACACCTGTCAAAATGACCATCATTAAAAAGTCTACAAATAAATGCTGGAGAGGGTGTGGAGAAAAAGGAAACCTCTTACACTGTCGGTTGGAATGGAAATTGGTACAGCCACTATGGAAAACAGGATGGAGGGCCCTCAAAAAACTAAAAATAGGGTTGCCATATGATCCTGCAATCCCACGCCTGGGCATGTATCTGGAGAAAAACATGGTTCAAAAGGATACACGCACCCCAATGCTCCTTACAGTGCTGTTCACAATAGCCAAGACATGGAAACCACCTAAATGTCCATCGACAGATGAGAAAGGATATATGCACCTCAATGTTCCTTGCAGTGCTGTTCACAATAGCCAAGACATGGAAACCACCTAAATGTCCATCGACAGATGAGAAATGATATGTGCACCTCAATGTTCCTTGCAGTGCTGTTCACAATAGCCAAGACACGGAAACAACCCAAATGTTCATCGACAGATGAATGGATAAAGAAGATGTGGTACATATATACAGTGGAATACTACTCAGCCATAAAAAAGGAATGAAATAATACCATTTGCAGCAACATGGACAGACCTAGAGATTATCATACTAAGTGAAGTCAGAAAGAGAAAGACAAATACCATACAATATCACTTATATGTGGAATCTAAAATATGACATAAATGAACTTATGTATGAAACAGAAACAGACTCACAGACATAGAGAACAGACTTGTGGTTGCCAAGGGGGAATGGGGGTGGAGGAGGGATTGGGAATTTGGGAATAGCAGATGCAAACTATTATACAGAGAATAGATAAACTATTATATAGAGAATAAACAACAAACTCCTACTATATAGGGAACTATATTCAATATCCTGTGATAAACCATAATGGAAAAGAATATGAACAAGAATATATATATGTATAACTGAATCCCTTTGCCATAGAGTAGAAATTAACACAACACTGTAAATCAACTACACTTCAATAAAATAAATTTTTTTAAAAACTAGTATTTCCCTTGGTATGAAATGACAAAAATGGCACTTTACCTCTGTGGTCTTCCTCCCAAAAACCCACAACCCCAGTTTAATCAAGAGGAAAACATCAAACAAATTCCAATAGAGAGGAATCTATAATACTCCACTGGTATCCCTCAAAACTGCCCAGGTCATCAACAAGGAAAGTCTGAGAAACTGCCACAACCAAGAGAAGACTAAGGAGACATAAAAACTAAACGTAATATGGTATCCTAAGTGGGATTCTAGAACAAAAAAAGGACATTAGTTAAAAATTAAGGAACTCTGAATAAGGTATGGACTTTGGTTAATAATAACATTGATTCATTAATTGTAATAAAGGTAACATACTAATGTAAAATATTACTAATGGGGGAAATTGGGTAGGGAGTGATGGGAACTCTCGGTAATATGTTCTTGATTCTTCTATAAATCTATAAATCTTTTTAATAAAATAAATTTCTCAACCTTCCCTATAGCCATTATTCCTTTACTATCTTGGAATAGCAAAAGGGAAAGTATTTGGTTGAAGTATGTATTTAAGATTCCACCAGTTGAAATATCAAAATTTAAGACATCCCATCTAATTATTTTAAAATTAAAAATTTTATGTTAGCAAATTATCATTTATTTTGGGTTAAACTTTACCACATAGAGATATCATTTTAATGATTCTAGAACTTGCCAAGTTATAAATAATTGTCAGCTGCTATCTCTGCTCCATATATTTGTTGAAAACACCTTTATAGTATTAATTTATTCTGCTTAAGAGTGATCACTGCTAGAGTATTTCAAATGTAAAATCTTTGTCCAATAAATCTAATCTCTAGACCTACTACAGTTATTCAACTTAGGCTACTGAGTAAGCACAACTCTAGTCTTTTAATTTTAGTGCTTCAGCATAGTAGTGACATTAAAATAAACACCATTATGCCTGACCTAGCTACTACATACTCTTAAAAAACACATTCTGGGGACTTCCCTGGTGGCACAGTGGTTAAGAATCTGTCTGCCAATGCAGGGGACATGGGTTTGAGCCCTGGTCCAGGAAGATCCCACATGCCGCAGAGCAACTAAGTCCGTGTGCCACAACTACTGAGCCTGCGCTCTGGAGCCTGCATGCCACAACTACTGAGCCCACATGCTGCAACTACTGAAGCCCACATGCCGAGAGCCTGTGCTCCACAACAAGAGAAGCCACCGCAATGAGAAGCCCGCACACCGCAATGAGAAGCCCGCGCATCGCAACAAAGAATAGCCCCCGCCTGCTGCAACTAGAGAAAGCCCGTGCACAGCAACGAAGACCCAACGCAGCCAAAAATAAATGATTTAAAAAAATAAAAAATACATTCTGATGGGGAGGCTGCAGGGAGGAAAAGTTTAAAAATAATAGTTCTTCCAGTTTAATAATGGTAGATGTTTTATAAAACAGTATTAGGGACTTCCCTGGTGGTCCAGTGGTTAAGACTCTGTGCTCCCAATGCATGGGGCACAGGCTCAATCCCTGGTCAGGGAACTAGATCCCACATGCCACAACTAAAAAAATAAGATTCCACATGCCACAACTAAAGAGCGTGCACACCACAACAAAGATCCTGCGTGCTGCAATTAAGACTCAGTGTAGCCAAATAAACAAATAAATATTTTTTAAAAAACAGTATTAGACCAACTTTAGCATTTACAACACAGTGGTTCGTAAAGTATATTTATGAGTGGTAAAAAATGTATTTAGGTGTATATGCATCTGTTAAGAACGCAATTTACATAAAATTTTAAAATCACAAGATGGAATAAAAATTTTTTTACTTCTGTATTGATATTGCTACCTTATAATCTCAATATACTACTATTAACTTTACTCTTTGCACAGCTATTGTTACCTTCCTTGTAGCTCTCATTTCATGAATATTTATTGAGTATATATTAGTTATGTTAACATATGTGATCATATTTATCCTTGATCAAAAAACGTTTGAAATAGGTATTATTACCACGTTACAGATGACATAACTAAAACTTGGAAATACAGGTAGATTCCTGCCACAAAATTCTTTCCATAATATCATTTACACAACATAATTTATGTGTAATATTGAGTATAGATTTCATACACTAGGAAAATTAGCCTAAACCAAAAACTCAGAAATTATCCAAAACCTAACATGAGGCCTTAATTTCCTGCTCCATTTAAAATATAACAGAATAGTAATAAAATTAGCCTATTTAACAACTCTTCCTTTTCCTACTCATCTACTAGTACAAATATTAATTCAATAACAACACAACAGAGGAGAAAGAAGAATATCAGGGTTTTTTTTATTTAAATGTATCATAAATAGAGTAAACAATGTTTTAACTCAAACATGTCATTCATAATAAAAAAAGAGGTTTGACAGTCTCAAACAGTTGTACAAAAATACCTGCCCCTTCCCCAAAAGGCTTCATTATGTATGTTCTCAATGTGTAGGTAGCCCCCTGAAAGAAGTGTAATTTCTAATGTGTTTCAAAAGGTATTTCCATTAAGGTTTCATCAAATATCCTGAAGATACAGTCATTCTTTCAACGGTCTCTACAATAAAAGTTATCAGATTTCTCTTTTCCGAGTCTATCTTAGTACCTGGAAACTGGCCTAGGATAGATCTAGATTGGAGTCTACAATCTCTGTCTATAATACTTTAACCACAACAAAAAAAAAAGCACGACAGTTAAGCTATATTTTCCTTGTCTCATCACTTTTTGTTTTATTTGGGTCTAACTTAAATAGAAGGCTTAAACAAGTTTCAGATATATTTCTATACTCTGATGCCAAAGTACGGTTTTTAACATAGTTTTTCTTAGTTCCAAATACTTGAAGAAGCAGCATGATTGCATTCCGTTTTCATTAACTCATTCACCTCCTACGCTAAAGTACTGCATTAAACACTCGGGATACAAAGGGCCTCTTCCTATCAGAGGTACCAGTCAAGGGGGCAACACAAATAAGTAAACAGCCAATTACAATATGGGGTATAAGTGTTGTAAAGAGGAATGCACACAATATAGGAGGGCTTTGAACAGAGGTCTCTGAGGGTCCGGAAAAGCTTCCCAAAAGAAGTTCAGCTGAGACCAGAAAGAAGAAAGGGAATTAGCTGGGGAAGAGGTGTAGAGGGAAGAAGAGTTCAAGAATTTTTCCAACCAAACAGAAGGAACATTATGCAGAAATGCTTCTAGGCAAAGCACAGAACCTAAGACCAGAAAAGAGGTTTGGTACGACTGGGAGTGAAGACAGAGTTGAGGCTCGAGAGGAAGAATGGGATCAATTATACACGGCTCTGTAAAGTCAAGACTGAACTTGATTTTAAGGGCAATGGGAAGCTCTGGAGGAGTTTTAAGCTGAAGGAAAAAAATGTTGCTTTTTACAAAAACCATTCACACCAGAACAAGGAGAATGGATTAGAGTGGAGCAAGACTCCAGAAGGAGACCAATTAATGAGCTCTTGTTGTAATAACCCAGAGGAAAGACAGACTGCATTAAGGTAGTGGGCATGGAGAAAGAATGAGGTAAGTAGGTAATTTGAGAGATTTACATGGTAGGTTCTATAGCACTTGGTGACTGCCTGGACAAAAGAAATATTCAAAAAAAAAAAATTTCAAGAAGGAGGGCCAGTGAAGCCAACTTCTAATTTTAAAAAAAATCTAAGGTAAAAGGCTATGTCCACTAGATTTCATACAAGGAAATCATTAGTAAGTCACTTCAGTGGCGTGCTGGGAGGTTGAAGCCAGACTTCAATACTTTAGGATTGAGTGAAAAGTTAACAAAGGAGAAATGGGAAAAAGAATCAATTTATTCAAGAAACTTAGCTGTGAAGGGGAGAAAGTAAGTAGTTGAAAGGTATTTGGGAAATGAAAAGATAATCTTTAAATCAGGAAAGACTTAAGCATGTTTAAATGCAGATGGGAAAGGGACCATTAGAAAGGTTGATTCTGAAAACTCAGTTGAGAGTAGTAACAAACAGAGCAAGGTCTCTAAAAGAAAGTAAGAGGGGATGGGACCCGACTCACTGGTAGAAGGCTTAGCCTCAGGTAGGAAAAAGAAATCCCTTCACTTTAGAGTCTGTTTTTCCTCATCATCATCACCATCATCATTTTGTATTGAAAACTTAGTACTTCTAAGATATTATGTTAAGCCCTTTACAACCACTGGCAGCCCTATATGTATTACTACTCTCTTTTTGCAGATGAGGAAACAAAACTTAAAGGAGGTTAAGTAATTTGCCCAAGGCTTCAAGTAGTGGATTTGAACCCAGCTAAGCCTCTCTGACTCCCAAGAGCATAATCAGTGCACTATACTCTCACTCATGAAGGATGGGTACAGATGCAGATAAATATGGAGCAAGATGTCGACTGAGGTAGCAGTTCTGCTCCGGTGCCTTTTGTTCCCCCATGAAGTAGGAAGCCAGGGTATCTGTGGAGTGAGGTGCTGGTGGCTTAGTGAGAGTAAAAAAGATTTTAAAAAGTCATGAAAAAAAAGCTGATTAGGGAAAAATGGAAGGTACATACCACCTGAGAGGCCCCCAACTGTAATTGGAAACCATAAATTTACAGTGGTACCAGTATGCAGAAGTATGTGATCTTCCTTCAGTAGGAACAAAGGAAAGGCAATGGGAGAGGGGAGGAAAAAATGTTGGCAAGAAAACTATGCAGTTAAAGATCAGGGAATCCAAGGCAGACAACAAAAGGAAGCAAGGACAGATAAGGGCAAATACAGAAAACGTAGAGTTGTTAAGTAAGAAACTGTATATTCTTCTATGTATTTATTTGCCAATTATCAGCTGTCCATCTATTCTGGGACAATTACTGGGGGAGGAAAACAAAAGGTAAGCCATATACATATACACCACAATCACATCTCAAATGTTATGGAAAAGTAAGAGCTTCATAAACATTCCTGAGATATTAAATAATTAAGTGAGACATTGCAGACATAAGAATGGTGAAAGGGAACAAAATACCTGGAAGAACTGAAAGCAAGACTGTCACTAAAATACAATTGGGATGGAAATGGGTAGTGGCTTAAAATGTGTCTCCCTACACTACTATATATAAAATAGATAACTAATAAGGACCTACTGTACAGCACAGGGAACTCTACTCAATATGCTATAATGACCTACATGGGAAAAGAATCTTTTAAGATGTATGCATAACAGTTTCACTTTGCTATACACTTGAAACTAATACAACATTGTAAATCAACTATACACCAATAAAAAAAAATGTAAAGGAATACATTAAATAAATAAATAAATAGATAGATAGATAGATAAAATGTGTCTCCCTAAACTCCTCCAGGAAAGAGACCAACTCTTACTCATCTTTACATATATGGTTTCACTAAGACTATTCCAAGCTTACAGAAGGCACTCAACAGATGTTTGCTGAACTGAATTACGTCAGGGCAAAGCAACAGCAGCCCACACTGCATGTTTGTTGATTAATAAAATTAATTTTAAAAGATCTATAGCCGTGAATCAGTGTGATACACCACATCAACAAATTAAAGAATAAAAACCACACAATCATCTCAACAGATGTAGAAAAAGCTTTTGACAAAATTCAATACCCATTTATAAAGACTCTCCAGAAAGTGGGCATAGAGGGAACATACCTCAACATAATAAAGGTCATATATGACAAACCTAGAGCTAACATCCTACTCAATGGTGAAAAGCTGAAAGCATTTCCTCTAAGATCAGGAACAAGACAAGGGTGCCCACTCTGACCACTTTTATTCAACATAGTTTTGAAAGTCCTAGCCACGGCAACCAGAGAAGAAAAAGAAATAAGAGAAATCCAAATTGGAAAGAAGTAAAACTGTCACTGTTTGCAGATGACATGACAGTATATACAAAGAAAACCCTACAGATGCTACCAGAAAACTACTAGAGCTCATCAATGAATTCGGTCAAGCTGCAGGATACAAAATTAATACACAGAAATCTGTTGCATTTCTATACACTAACAACAAAAGACCGAAAGAGAAATTAAAGAAAGAATCCCATTTACTGTCACATCAAAAAGAATAAAGTACCTAGGAATAAACCTAAGGAGACAAAAGACTTGTACAGTACTCTGAAAACTGTAAGACGCTGATGAAAGAAACTGAAGATGACACAGATGGAAAGATATACCATGTTCTTGGATTGGAAGAATCAACATTGTTAAAATGACTATGCTACCCGAGGCAATCTACAGATTCAATGCAATCCCTATCAAATTACCAATGGCATTTTTCACAGAACTAGAAAAAAAAAATCTTAAAATTTGTATGGAGACACAAAAGACCCAGAATAGTCAAGGCAATCTTGAGAAAGAAAAACAGAGCTGGAGGAATCAGGCTCCCTGACTTCAGTCTATACTACAAAACTACAGTCATCAAAACAGTATGGTACTGGCACCAAAACAGTAATATAGATCAATGGAACAGGATAGAAAGCCCAGAAATAAACCCACGCACCTATGGTCAATCTACGACAAAGAGGCAAGACTATACAATGGAGGAAAGACAGTCTCTTCAATAAATGGTGCTGGGAAAACTGGACAGCTACATGTTAAAAAATAAAATTAGAACATTTTTTCACAGCATACAAAAATAAACTCAAAAGGGATTAAAGACCTAAATGTAAGAGCAGATACTATAAAACTCTTAGAGGAAAACAAAAGCAGAACACTCTTTGACACGAATCACAGCAAGATCTTTTTCGATCTGTCTCCTAGAGTAATGGAAATAAAAACAAAAATAAACAAATGGGACCTAATGAAACCTAAAAGCTTTCGCACAGCAAAGAAAACCATAAACAAGACGGAAGACAACCCACAGAATGGGAGAAAATATATGCAAACAATGCGACCGACAAGAGATTAGTCTCCAAAATTTACAAACAACTCATGTGGATCAACGTCAAAAAAACAAACAACCCAATCAAAAAATGGGCAGGAGACCTAAACAGACATTTCTCCAAAAAAAACCATACAGATGGCTAAGAGGCACGTGAAAAGATGCTCAACATCACTAATTATTAGAGAAATGCAAATCAAAACTACAATGAGGGGACTTCTCTGGTGGCGCAACGGATAAGACTCTGCGCTTCCAGTGCAGGGGGCCCGGGTTCAACCCCTGGTCAGGGAACTAGATCCCACATGTATGCAACAACTAAGACTTTGCATGCCACAACTAAGGAGACCACGTGTCACAACTAAGGAGCTGGCGAGCCACAACTAAGGAGCCCTGGAGCCGCAACTAAGGAAGAGCCCACCTGCCGCAACTAAGGAGCCCACATTCTGCAACTAAGGAGCCAACAAGCCACAACAAAGGAGCCCACCTGCTGTAACTAAGACCTGGTGCAACCAAACAAATAAATAAATCTTAAAAAAGAAAAATACAATGAGCTATCACCTCACACCAGTCAGAATGGCCATCATCAAAAAATCTACAAACAAGGGCTTCCCTGGTGGCGCAGTGGTTAAGAATCCCCCTGCCAATGCAGGGGACACGGGTTCGATCCCTGTCCAGGAAGATCCCACATGCCGCGGAGCAATTAAGCCCGTGCGCCACAACTACTGAGCCTGCGCTCTAGAGCCCGCAAGCCACAACTACTGAAGCCCGCGCGCCTAGAGCCCGTGCTCCGCAACAAGAGAAGCCACTGCAATGAGAAGCCCGTGTACCACAAGGAAGAGTAGCCCCTGCTCACTGCAACTAGAGAAAGTCCGCGTGCAGCAACGAAGACCCAACGCAGCCAAAAAAAAAAAAAATCTATGAACAATATGCTGGAGAGGGTGTGGAGAAAAGGGAATCCCCCTACACTGTTGGTAAGAATGTAAATTGGTATAGCCACTATGGAGAACAATAGGGAGTCCCCTTCAAAAACTAAAAATAGAGCTACCATATGATTCAGCAATCCCATACGTGGGCATATATCTGGAAAAAAATATGGTTCAAAAGAATATATGCACCTCAATGTTCACTGCACTGCTGTTCACAATAGCCAAAACATGGAAGCAACCTAAATGTCTACCAACACATGAATGGATAAAGAAGAAGTGGTACATGTATACAATGGAATATTACTCATCCATAAAAAAGGATGAAATAATGCCATTTGCAGCAACACAGATGGACCTGGAGATTATCATAATAAATGAAGTAAGTCAGACAGAGAAAGACAAATATCACATGATATCGCTTATATATGGAATCTAAAAAGAAAAAAAAATGATACAAATGAACTTATATACAAAACACAAAGAGACTCACAAACTTAGAGGTCAAACTTATGGTTACCAGGGGAAGGGTGGTGGGAAGAGATAGACTGGGAGTTTGGGCATGACATGTACATACTGCTGTATTTAAAAAAGATAACTGGGCTTCCCTGGTGGTGCAGTGATTAAGAATCTGCCTGCCAATGCAGTGAACACTGGTTCGATCCCTGGTCAGGGAAGATCCCACATGCCGTGGAGCAACTAAGCCCGTGCACCACAACTACTGAGCCTGCACTCTAGAGCCCACTAGCCACAACAACTGAGTCAGCATGCCACAACTACTGAAGTCCACGTGCCTAGAGCCCGTGCTCCACAACAAGAGAAGCCAACACAATGAGAAGCCTGTGCACCACAACGAAGAGTAGCCCCCACTCACCGCAACTAGAGAAAGCCCACACGCAGGAATGAAGACCCAATGCAGCCAAAAGTAAATAAATTTATAAAAATAAATAAATAAAATAAAATAGATAACCAACAAGGACCTACTGTATAGCACAGGGAGCTATGCTCACTACTCTGTAATAACCTAAATGGAAAAGAATTTGAAAAAGAACAGATACATGTATATGTATAACTGAATCACTTTGTTGTACACCTGAAACTAACAGCATTGTTAATCAAATATAATCAAAAAAAAAGTATCTATAGTACTGAAGCACCAGCTTTAACCAAAGGTAATTACCCTAGCACTGAAAGACTTGTGAGCCCTAAATCACAATGCCAGTGACCGACTCGGATTTCACCTACACTTAATTAAGAACACTTAATAAGTCAAAATAGATGCTGGTCATACACAATCATCTATTTTTACATGATTTATGAGCATGATTAACAAGCTACTGTGATTTTTTTCACCCCATCTTTAAGATAGTTCTAAATTAATTAGTCAAACCTAGGACTCTGAACATGGCAGATAAAAATTACTATGTCTAGGAAAAAAAATTTCTTAAAACTAGAACCATCTATTCATTCAAGAGCCTGCCAATTCAAGTTTCAGCTAGGCTAGTAAGACGTTAGAAAATCGTATTTGTAAGAATAATACCTATTTTTATATTAATCATAACAAATCCATGTAATTTGAGTTTTTTTTTTTTTAATATTTATTTATTTATTTATGGCTGTGTTTGGGTCTTCGTTTCTGTGCGAGGGCTTTCTCCAGTTGTGGCAAGCGGGGACCACTCTTCATCACGGTGCGCGGGCGTCTCACTATCGCGGCCTCTCCTGTTGCGGAGCACAGGCTCCAGACGCGCAGGCTCGGTAGTTGTGGCTCACGGGCCTAGTTGCTCCGCAGCATGTGGGATCCTCCCAGACCAGGGCTCGAACCCCCGTCCCCTGCACTGGCAGGCAGACTCCCAACCACTGCGCCACCAGGGAAGCCCTGTAATTTGAGTTTGCATTTTTGTTGTGGTCTTCAAATGTTACTGCATATTAGCTGAAGTGTTCCAGAAAACTGAAAGATTTCAATCATTTCTTAGAATCAAAGAAATGATGGAAGATGTTCTCAAGGACGTATCTCTTTTTTCAGTAAATGAGTATTAACACAAATGAAGACTGAGGGAAACTATATCTGATAATTTACAGACATTTACTTATTACTTGCTCTTCAAAGTATAAGACCAAATAAATAAAAATATGATCAGAGTGCAACATGTTACCATAAAACCACTTCCCACATAATGCTATTTGGACTGGCCCTTTAAAATTCTATGCTGCCTGTCATCTAATGGCTTATAAACAATATAAGAATTTTTTAATATTATTGTAGATTATAATAGTTATGCTTAATAAATGTCAGAAGACATCTTATTATAGATGCCAAATTAAAGATTAGCACTCACTTTTAAGGGTCATAAAAAGAAAAAAGGAAAATACATGTTCCAAGTTTAAAAGTTTTTCCCCTAAAAATAAATTTAACTTCTTTTTTAAAATTTAATTTTATTTATTTATTTTTTATTTTCTGGCTGCATTGGGTCTTCCTTGCTGTGCGCGGACTTTCTCTAGTTGCAGTGAGCGGGGGCTACTCTTTGTTGCGGTGCGCTTCTCATTGCGGTGGCTTCTCTTTGTTGCGAAGCACGGGTTCTAGGCGCGTGGGCTTCAGTAGTTGTGGCACTCGGGCTTCAGAAGTTGTGGCTTGCAGGCTCTAGAGCACAGGCTCAGTAGTTGTGGTGTACGGGCTTAGTTGTTCCACGGCATGTGGGATCTTCCTGGACCAGGGCTCAAACCTGTGTCCCCTGCACTGGCAGGCAGATTCTTAACCACTGCGCCACCAGGGAAGTCCAAATTTAAAATTTTTAATGAAATATTTTAATTGAAAAACCAATCTGAAATTTCTCTTTTTAAGTTGAATGATTAAAAATTAGTAGGGAATTCCCTGGCGGTCCAGTGGTTAGGACTCAGCATTTTCACAGCCGTGGGCTCAGGGTGGATCCCTAGTTGGGGAACTAAGATCCCCCAAGCCGCAGCACAGCCAAAAAAAATAAAATTAGTCTCAGTATTGAAACTTTTAGATGGGTTCTAAAACTATCCTATATATAGCAGTGATTTTCAAACCTGGCTGAATATTACAATCATTTGGAGAGCTTTTTAAAAGAGAGAGAGAGAGGGGTGATTGAGATTCCACAGACTAAATCAGAATCTCTAGGGCAAGTCTAGGCATTCATGTATTTTTAAAACATCGTAAGTGATTCTAATGTGCAGCTCTATTCTGCTACACTGTATCAATCCTAAAAAGCAATAAAGATTCATTAAGAATTATCAGTATTAGGGACTTCCCTGGTGGTGCAGCGGTTAAGACTCCGTGCTCCCAATGCAGGGGGCCCAGGTTCGATCCCTGGTCAGGGAACTAGACCTGCATGCCACAACTAAAAATCCTGCATGCCACAACTAAAAATCCTGCGTGCCACAACTAAAAATCCTGCGTGCCGCAACTAAGACCTGGCACAGCCAAATAAATAAATAAATATCTTCTAAAAAAGAATTATCAATATTAGAAAAGAAACTACTATTTACAGTTGAGATGAATGAATGAAATAATTTAACAACTAAGGGGCAAAGATAATGTATAACTGCAATACAATTTTTAAAAATTATTTGTGAGCTAGAGATTGTCATACTGAGTGAAGTCAGACAGAGAAAGAAACATCATATGATATCACTTACATGTAGAATCTAACAAAAGAGTACAAATGAACTTATTTACTAAACAAAAGTAGAGTCACAGATATAGAAAACAAACAGGGTTACCAGGGCTAAGGCGGGGAGGCATAAATTGGGAAATTGGGATTGACATATGCACACTACTATACATAAGAGATAACTAATGAGGACCTATTGTATAGCACAGGGTACTCTGCTCAATACTCTGTAATGGCCTATATGGGAAAAGAATCGAAAAAAAGAGTGGATATATGTACATGTATAACTGATTCACTTTGCTGTACACCTGAAGCTAACACAACATTGTAAATCAATTATACTCCAATAAAAATGTTTTTAAAAAATTATTTGTGAGCTAAATTTAAGTCTTTACAAATCAAGAAAGCAAATTTAGGCAGTGTCATGTACCAGAAGTAATATCTCTAGTAAGCTATGTGAGAACAGTCAACTCACCAATCCCTTATGTTCTACACCCATTCCCTGGATCTCTAACCTTGCTGTTCGCTTCTGAATGCAAATATGTTTGAATTGAGGCTTCCCACATCTCAAAAACTTTCAATAAGCATTTGATAGTATCAGCCCTCATTCCCTTTACGCTTAGACATAGTCTTATGCCTCCTATGTTGTTTCTGGTTAAAAAAAAATTTAAAGAATACTTGTGTTTGTTACAGACCAGCTCTTTCTCCATTTAAATTATATACGCACACAATATTTTTTTAAGCTGGAAAATTTTTCACTTACATGGCTTTGACTGAAAAAAAACCTAAAGGCAAAAATATAATCTGTTTAGAAAATATTAGCCTGTATACTAAAAATAGAAACATCATTTATTTTTCTTAGCTAAGGGAAAACGAAAATTATCCATGCCAAGAAAATCAGTATTTACAGAGTGTGCCCTTATTTTAAAAGTGTCTGACGATCTTTACTTTTACCGCCTTGTTTGGGTTATAGTTGGCAAGTTCTACCTTCATCAGTAAATGACTAAAACATCATCTAGCTGCTGTTAAAGTAATGGTCTAAACACACAATCCCTAATATAACAGCATGCAGGAATAACTCTTCCATCTCTGAAGAAATTTGAGTATAACTGATATTTCTCTTAAATAGAAGCTTGTTTTCACTTGCATTTAGCTGAATTATACTTTTGAAGTCCTAACCATAGAATAAATTTGTGAAGACCAGGTATTAAATAATGTAATAAATACCTTGATTTTATTAGAATCAAAAGAAAGAAAATTCCTTATTCTCCACTGCTATTCCTTCCACTTCTTTGGTGGGGGGACACAACTTCTGAGGCTGCGCTCTAGAGCCTGCAAGCCACAACTACTGAAGGCCGCACGCAGCAACAAAGTCCCAACACAGCCAAAATTAAATAAATAAAAATAAATAAATTTATTAAAAAAAAAGATTTATGGATATGTGCATACACAGGTTAGTATATACACATATATTTTCTTGCTCTATCTGCTGTGACACTAAATAAAAGCAACAGCAACCCTAGTATCAGTGAGTACTCACAGCACTCAAATACTGATTTCTAATACCATTTTCCAATAAAGGGAACTGAGGTTCCTTGCAGAGAAGGCTGATTCTAGGACTGGGGCAGGAAACATACAAGATGAGTCTGGAGTATTTTGAAGTGCCAAAAAGTAAGAAAGTGCTCAAAAAAACAACAAAAATATATCACCTTAATGGGACACAGGAGCCATCAGAAAGGTTCCCAATGGCCAAAGATGGAACAACTTGAGCAATAAAATAAAGCAGTACTAAATTATACCCCAAGGTATAAAAATAAATATTTATGAGTCCATACTGATTTAAATAAATGACTGAATAAATGAAAGAAAAGAGAAAAAAAAAAGCCCATGCAGAAGAATTTCAAATAATTTATGTAAATGCTCTGCCCTCTTTAAGTGTGGGCTGTGCAGTGATTTCTTTCCAAACAATACAATATGGATAGTGGTAGAAGAGTAACTTTACAATAAGAAATCTAACAAATACTACCTCAGCGAAGTGATCAAGGTCAACATCAACAGTAATAAATCATATTAACAGTATATCCCTTGATATGACATGATAAAAATGGCATTTTACCTCTGTGGTCTTCCTCCCAAAAGCCCACAACCCTAGTCTAATCATGAGGGAAAAAGTCAGACAAATTACAATACAGAGGCACCTATAATACCTAACCAGTATCCCTCAAAATTGCCCAGGTCATCAACAAGACAAGTCTGAGAAACTGCCACAACCAAGAGAAGCCTAAGGAGACACGAAAACTAAAAGAAATGTGATATACACTAATTGGGATTCCGGAACTAAGGAACTCTGAATACAAAGTGTTTACTTTAATATATTTTATATATATTATATATATGTTAATTGAACTATATTATATACAATTAATAAAAATGTATCAATTCGCTAATTATAACAAATATATTATACTTCTATAAGATGTTAACAGAGGAAATAGTGCAGGGCGTATGGGAATTCTCTGTACTTTCTTCTTAATTTTTCTGTAAATCTAAAACTGTACTAAAAAATAAAGTCCATTTAAAAAATTTTGGAGAAGTTTATAGTTTCTTCACTGAGGTGGTAAAATTTGACTAGCACACCCTCAGGACTGTTATGCAGACCAAAATAATAACAATTTTAAACTTTTATAAGAAATTAAGAGTAGAAAATGCCTGGTCTGAGAGTCAGGAAACATGGAACAAGTGGCAACTCTGCCACTAATTTTGCAATCTTGAACATGACTTATCTTTTCTGGTCTAGGTTTTTACACCTATAAATTTAGAGGCATAAAACAGCCTCTGAAACCATTATCATCACACCAACTGTAAAGTGTTAGAATAAATCTCTTTATCCAGTAGGTCATAATAGTAAACAAGCAATTTTGCTGTTCCTCTAAAGAGAAAAATGAAAGCCAGGTTTAATTACATGGATGATTAGCATAATAGCTGCCACTTCTACAACTAGGAGCTTGACTTTCACCACGCTGAACCCTAGATCTAGTCTAGTCATTTATTAAACGATTTATTAACTACTGTTATCTTCATCCTAAAGTAGCAAAGAATTAAAAATAACATGGACGACTGGATATAAAAATCAGATGTGAGTACAGTCTTGAAAGCAAAGAGAAATAAAATGAGGAGAAAAAAAAAAAACAGAAGAGCCCAGGGTGTGCCTAGCTAGCTTCAAGTTCCAAATCCCTCACAATATTTATGTTTATCTAATTTCATATCAAAACATAGCTTCAGAGTCTAACCATGGGCAAGGGACCAGAAGTTATAATCCACTTCTAATATCAGAGAAGCAAGCAAATGTAAAAAGAACATTCATTCTTCAAAGAAGCCTTAATGAATGGGGTGGCAGGAATGACTGCACAGCATGGCACCAACAGTAGAGGCATCTACAACCATCAATCTCCACAATGGTGTAACCCCAGTTGCTCCCTCTTCTCTTTCTCTCTTTGCTTTCACAACTGATGATCAGCAGACCAAATAATTCAAGGAAGCCTTCTTTCTACTTAACAAAAAACTGGCACCACCACCATCACAGTACATGAACTTAGGGTAGTCAGAAAGGCTGTTCAAAATTAAACAGATGCAGAACTATAGAATATAATCAAGGAGTAGGATGGTCTTTACACAGTATTATTTCCCAGAATTTTTTACAATGATAACTAGAAAAATGAGACAGAGGAGGTGGGGAGAGATCCATAAAATATTCTGAATCTTTAACAAAGACGGCAATGATTAAATCAATGTGAAGAAACTACATCATGTACAACAAACCTGGTCCCACCTTCAAAGAAACTCACAATCTAGGAGAGAAGATAGTGATAGATGATGCATATGCAAACTGGCTATAAAGTTTTTCTGAAATTCTTCAGAGCCAACTTCATTAGTCACATTAGGTTCAGGTTAGTGAGGAATGAAAGAACATCAGTTTCATTACTTACAATTTCATTTCTGACACAAAGTATATTTATTTCTCCATGTTGTATTTCTGTACCAAACCTGATTAAGAAACCAAGTAAAAATTAAATATCCTTCAAAAATAATTGCCACTGAGGATATTCTGTAAGCTGTTACAAACTGAGTTCCAAAAACATTTTGGGCATGATGGTTGTTGAGTCCAGTAAAGTGAGGCACTGATATCTGTAAAGTGAAAGATGTTCTACTTATTTTTGCTTTTTAAATAAAACTTAGCAAATCAGTAGTACTACCTTATAGCCACATGCTACCTAATATCAATATAACCACTATGTGATTCCTGTATGTCAAAGACCCCTTCAAATTAACTAATATTTTTATCACATATTTAAAAGGAAATAACTATAACACGGAACCTTCCCGAAGGCTCCTAAGTCTACATACATTATACATTACTGAGTTCTCTTTATCTTATTAACAATTTTCTCTTAAAGAATTCTCATTAATTGGCTAGGCATGCTTCCCATCCTTGCCCTTGCAGAAACCATGATTCCTCTCCCCCAAATCACTGGTTTTTCTCTAAATAACCAGTATTCATATTTATTATCATTAGTATTACTGGCTTCAATTTCCCAGTATGAAGAAAATTCACAAGTCTCTAATTCCTAAGATCCCTTTGGTGTTCTTCTTAAGAATGATAGCAATACTTAAAATGTCAGTCTAATTATAATAGATCACCATGATTTGGCTAAAAGTAACCCAAAGTTGTTTTCACTGTAAAGTGAATGCCAGCTGAGGCCAACGGTTTCTCTAAATGTATTATTAGGATTCTATAACCCTGACTTCAAGAGAGAATCTACTAATATTTTTTTAAAACTCCCCGCTTAAGCAAAAAATTAATGATTAATAACTGACTTTTCCTTGTTAAAAACAATGATTTTCATGTTTTTGTACCAAGCAACTCTACTGGTAAAAATAAAATAAAAATTCTGGCACATGCTTCCAATATATGTATACTTACTTATAAATTATATGTTTAACTGTACTTATTATATACAGTATAAACATATACAAAGAACCCCCAAAATTCTTAAGAATAAGGAAAAATACATATAAATAGCATTTTCTTCCTATCTCCCAATGGATTTTCTTGAGCATCCTCTGGTATGCACATACCTCACCCATACTTTGTCATTCTTTTTACTGTGTTAGAATTCACATAATAAAAAATTCACCATTTTAACCATTTTAAAGCATACAATTAAGTGGCATTTAGTACATTCACAATGTTGTGCAACCATCAGCCCCTAGCAACCATTAACCTGCTTTTTATCTCTATGAATATGCTTCTTCTAGATATTTCACATAAATGAAATAATACAATGTGACCTGTTGTGTCTGGCTTCTTTCACTTAGCATAATATTTTCAAAATTCATCATGTTGTAACATGTAAAAGTACTTCATTCCTTTGTATGGCTGAATAGTATTCCACTGTATTGATAAAACTTCATTTTTTAATCAATTCATCAGTTTATGGATATTTGAGTTGTATCCACCTTCCTACTATTGTGAACAGTGCTGCCATGAACATCTGTGTACAAGGGTTTTTTATCTGAATACCTGTTTTTAAAAATTCTTTTCAGTATATATCTAAAAGTGGAATTGCTGGATCATATGGTAATTTTATGTTTAATATATCAAGGAACTGCCAAACAGATTGCTACAGTGGGTGCACCATTTTACTTTACATTCCCACTAGCAATGCATGAGGGTTCCCACAACCCATTTTATAGATATCTAACTAATCAAGAATACAATTTGACCCAAGACACCAACTGGTCTATAATGGGCATGTTTTGACCACCTACATTGCCCACCAACCTCTTTCCTAGAAGATATCCTTGCAGAAAGGATACGCCACAACAGACTGCCTCCAGCTCCACCCCACCTCCCTCCCACAGTAATTCCACCCCTGACCATTGATAATTTTGCCAGGGATAGAAACCTGACCCAGGAGAGTCCATCTACTGAAAAGTCAATAACCAGGTTCTCTTTAGAGAATGTGAGAAGCAGCTCTGCACAATAAAGATCACGCAGTGTGGGGATCAGGGCATACACAGTGGGAAGTCATTGCCATTCGCAAACTGAAATTACGGGGGAAAGAAGGCAAAAAGTGTGCAAAGAAACATTGGTAAAGAGAAAAACCACAGCCCGTGCTGCACAAAGAGAAGCAGAGGTAAGAGAGTATAATCTTGGATACTGACAGGTTATAATCTCATGAGGCTTGGTTAGACTTTATTTCCTGACATTGGATATCCTTAAGACTGTCTACTATTTATTCAAAATAAACTTTTTTTTTTATTTGACATACTTTGAATGGGTTTCTGATTCCTGAAACCAGCAAGTTCTTACTAAAACAAGCTCTGACTACCTTGACTTTATTTCTCTCACTAGTTTTAAATAACCTGAAGAGGTTCCTCACTAATTAATGGATTTTAATATTTTGTATTTAAATTGAATACCTTTTGAAGAACCACACAAAGGCTTTCACAGGGAGTTTTTAAAAGAATGTGAGTATCATTCTTTTTAATCCACACTTTTATAGCCTTCCAAATAATGTGGTTTTTTTCCCTCCCTAAAGACTCCAGGTTTCTTGTGGTAATAAACCTTAAAAGATGATCTTTCAACTTGTTCCTAGTACCTGTTTTTCTAAATCTATTCAACAGAATTCTTGAGTTTTCCTTCTTAAATAGGAAGCTGAGTGCAACTGTATTGTGGTCAATATTATAAAAGTTGCACAGTCATCTAGAAAAAATCCTGACCAGTCAGACCAAGATTCACGTATTTTCCCTACTCAAGAGTTTTAGATTACCCACTCTAAGAAACAATCCTCTGTAACATCTAAAAAGTTCACCTTCTATTCTGGAATTGCAAATAAATTAAAGTTTCAAATAATTGCGACAAGCTAGTAATTTCTAGTTACAAGCTAATACTCTAACAGGCAACACACCTCAAATATAAGCAAACTACAAATCTGTTAAGGTATCTGATCATTTCACAATAACTTCAAAGGCACAGGATATGTCTTGTCATATTTAATTATTTCTAGTATCTACTCAAAATTATGAGTTCGTACAGAGAAAGGTGGATAATAACCTCTGATGAAAATCTTTAAATAACAGGACAGACACACATACATAGACAGGGATGCACATTTTCTTTCAAGTCCTTCAATTCAATAAAGACAACCTCAACCAAATTCTTATCATTCCATATGCTTTCTAAAGGCTACTGGCAAAACTCTAGATTGTAAAAATATATCTGAAGCCATATAAAACATTCTGATCATACCAAACTTGTAAATTTGTTTTATAATACAATGACTTCCTCTCTTTGGGTCTGGTATTAACAACTGAGCTTACTTTTTTATGTGACCATGTAGAAACATTATTTTAACCAGGTACTGTGTTCAGACAACCATCCCTGATCATGAGACACATCCTTTTATCTTCCCACCCCCTGCCATTATCTCTTCCCAATTCCTGAGTTTAGTGAACTATGTGAATGATTATGCAGGCTATTCATTTTTTTTCTTTTGAAAATTTAAAGTCTAGATTTTTTTAAGTAAAAAAAAAGGGAAATCATCACTAATAGTAACTCCATAAATTCAGAATCTTAAAAGTCAAACTAATGGTATAAAAAAATTTCTAGTATGAAAAGCATGCCAAATTTTTCTGACATTTTCAAAGCAGGATAAGGCTTGACATATCAATGATGATACATCAACCAACTAGTAAGGCATGGATACCTCAAAGAGCTTGAGGTTCACTGTACGGTACATTTTTACAGGAAATTATAATTTGCTATGACAGAGAACACAAGGAGTAATTAATCAGTCATGGGAAGATATGAAAGATCTCACAGAGATTATGATATCTAAACTGTGACAGCCTTCTCCCTTTGCAGACAGGGAAAGGAAGGTAACCAGGGAAAGGGGGTAACAGTGGACTAGAGCAGGCAGTTAGGCACATGAGAAATTCTAGAGTGAAAGAATACAATCATCAAGGAACTAAAGGCTTAATCTGTTTCAAACATAGAGTGAGAGGCAGAAAGTAAAGGAGAATATTTTAAAATCATGCAATAATTCATTTTAAAGAATAGGTTTTATTTTAAAGACATTTATGCCAGCTACAATACAGGAATCCATGGGGGAAACAATACACTCGCATCACAGAAAGCAACTGAGGAACCATTTCCAATAATCTAGAAAAGAGAAAATAGTGGCATTAATTTAAGATTAATTTAAGAAAGTGACAATAATAAAGAAATAAAGTTGAGTCAACATTGGTGGGAGAGGAGGGTATGGTGAAGAAGTAACTGAAGAAAAATAGGAGTACGTTTTTCTAGACTGGGCAAATGAAAGACCCTACCAACTAAGTAAAAAAGATGGTGTTGTTTATTGGGTGTGTATGGAGGAAGCAATGATGAGTTCAACTTTAGACATGTTCTACTGAGTTACTGTGAGATATGTAAATGGAGATATCTTATAAACGGTCCAAAGTTCAAGAATAATCTGACTGGACATATAAATTTGGAAATCCATCAGTATATAAGATGGCAATTTCAGAGCAGTGAGAATGCCCAGAGAGCATGCAAAATATGAAGAAAGTAAACAACTGAAGCCTGAGCAGGGCCAAAAGTAAAGGGAAGAGCAGAGAAAGAGAATTCAAAATCATATATATGGATAGACAGATTAGATAGACATATATGAAACAATAATTAGAATTACAGAAATCAAATCATGTCAACTTTATAGATGAGAAAACTGACAACCATAGAAGTTAAAGACATTTACCCAGCTCCATAGTACCAGTTTAAAACAATAATGGAAGGGGACCGGAACACTCCTCAAATCTAGTCCAACCTCTGAAAATAATTTACAAATAAAAATTTTTTAAATATTGAGATTTTACAATTAAACGAGTTAGCATTTTAAAAACACAAACACTGGGAATTCCCAGGCAGTCCAATGGTTAAGACTCCGTGCTTCTCTACCAAATGTAAAATAGCTAGCTAGTGGGAAGCAGTCGCATAGCACAGGGAGATCAGCTCCGTGCTTTGTGACCACCTAGAGGGGTGGGATGGGGAGGGTGGGAGGGAATGAGATGCAAGAGGGAAGAGATATGGGAACATATGTATATGTATAACTGATTCACTTTGTTGTGAAGCAGAAACTAACACACCATTGTAAAGCAATTATACTTCAATAAAGATGTTTAAAAAAAAAAAAAAGACTCCGTGCTTCCACTGTAGGGGGCCCAGGTTCCAGCCCTGGTTGGGGAGCTAAGACCCTGCATGCCGTGTGGTGCAGCCAAAAATAAAAAATAAGTAAATAAAAAGAAAACCACAAACATTATCTACTCATGATTGGTGCCTTAAAAAAACCTCTAATTTTGACAGAAAATATTATATTCGTTGCTTTTAACCTGACTCTTCACACCCATATATATGTTTTCAAGCGTTTATTAAGAAGATACTTTAGGTTTTCATTGTAATCTTTTTCACTCACACTTCCTACCCTCATTGCCAATAAACTTTTAGCATGACCCTTGCTCTCTAACTAAAGTTTAAGCAGAGCAAAATAATCTTATGCTCTTATATTCTGAGACCTATTATTTAAAACATGATAAAAATACATCTAAAAATTATGGGGAAAGATAATGTGAGACAAGTGAAAAGTAGCAAAGAAAGAAAGAAAGAGTTCAGCCAAAATTTTTCAACTTAATACAAATGATAAAAGTTATGGTACCAGGCAAAATAGATTTCTGCATAATACTCTACATTTAATTTTATTTAAGAAAAATATATATACAAGAAACTGGATTAAACTGATAGTCATAAAAAGGGAACATTCACCGTGACTTTCTGAAAATATAATACAGAAAGTTTGGTCCAGCAAAAAGATCTGAAGGGTCTAAGAAAAACAGCTAACTAAAATCCAGATACATTACATTACTCCTTAATCATTTATGGCTACCATTCTAAACCTAGTAAACAATATTTCGTATCTTCTTGTATGTCACTTTCTCTTTTACCCTCCTCCTGAAGTATATATCAACCAGTAACCCAATTTTTTATTTCTGCTTCAACCATAACAATACCTCATCAACACAACTAAATCAATGTCAAGTTTCTTTTACCTTCATTCTTCAATTCAAATTGTTATTATTCCAATTTCTCTGACTTAAGCTTCTTAGAAAAAGAAGTTGCTTAAACTGATTTTTAAGGTATAACTAAAAACTAGGGACTTCCCTGGTGGTCCAGTGGCTAAGACTCCACACTCCCAATGCAGGGGGCCCGGGTTCGATCCCTGGTCAGGGAACTAGATCCTACATGCATGCCGCAACTAAGAGATTGCATGCCACAGCTAAGACCCAGCGCAGCCAAATAAATAAATAAATATTTTTTTAAAAAAACAAAAACAAAAAAACTAGCCCTCACTGTCACAGGAGCATCAACAAAAAATCATTTCCAAATGACCAAACCGTAGGCTGGGCATGAGTGTCACAAGAAGAAAACACACCTAATGTATATTAAAATTAAATCAGAGATTTTCGCTTCCAGTTATGACAGAGTAGCTAACACTGAATACCCTCCTGCTATACATAACTAGAAAACTGGAGAAAATATAGAAACAATTACTGTTAGACAATGGACAACAGGCAGAGCAGAACTATGACCTGTGAGACAGGGCAAACAAATGAGCTAAGCCCTAGGATCCCACTCACTTTCTACATAGAAGTACCATCAGTATCATGAAATAAGAAGGGGTCTGGATGAGCAGAGAGACAGAACACAGAGTTTGGGCAAGCTGAAGCAGCTGGAATTTGTGGGACAGAGCACCAAAGAAGAAGCGCAACAGAAAAGGATGGAACACAGAAACCTAGAGTCTTTGGCTGAACATAAAGCTGCACATATAAAACAGGACCAAGCAAAGAGTAACTACTAGTATTCTCACGAGGCTAGCTAGAGTCATTAGGGTTTCAACTAGCCAGAGTAAAGACATTTTTAAAAGAGACACCAGAAAGGCCATGGCATAGATGTGAGGCTAAACTAGATCTAGAGCACAGGCTACTCTGGACTTCCCCCTAACAGAGCTAAAAGTGTAAGCCTTATTAAGACCAAGCTTATTATCAAGTAAATTAACTGCCTGTCAGATCAAATTTCAACACTTTTTAAAGAAAGAACAAAATCCAGACCGTCAACAACATAGTTACAGTGTCCACCACACAAATATTACTAGATATGTGAAAATAAAATCATAACACACTACAGAGAATTCTGTCTACTGAGAGAACCCTGAACAAATTACTCAGTCTCCTCTCATCACTTTACAAATTTCCCTCTGTTAAAATCAGAAATTAAAGAGACAAGTAGAAGCAGCTTTCCATAATAATGCAAAGGAAATGTGGTAGAGAGATTCCACTAAAGAAAGAGGGAGGAAGGGAGGAGGGTGGGGAGGAGGAGTAGAACGGTCAGACAGATCTTCCCACTTATTACCATACATTATAATACCTGATGACATGCATCATCACAGAAACAGTATATATGGTATAGGCTACTAATACGTAAAAATCCAACATTTTTAGCCTACTATTGAAATTTACAGAAATAAACCTCCTGCAACTAAAGGCTAAGCTTCAATCAGTCTCAACTAAATGATAATTATTTTAGATGGGTTTTATTTCTAATGAGTATTTATTGCCATGTATAAAGAAACAACTACTGTTTATTCAAAATTTAGATACCTGGTAACTTACATAAGACACAGCCTCCAAATCAGAGAGGAAGCAAACAAGAAAACCCACAATTAAAAAAAAAAAAATTTCATGAAGTAATGTTCATTTACTAAATCAAAAAGAAATTTCTCAGTGCATCTTAAAAATCATGAGACAATTCTTACAAGCTTGGTTATTCTTGGTTTCCAATTTGAAAGAAAACTAAAAGCAATTAGAAGGGAAGGCTGAGTTATTAGAAGATAAGTACCATCACAGCACAAGTGACTAATGAAAGTCAACAAAAATTAAGAAGAAAATCATAAGAAACCAGAGAACTTAGAAAAGAACAACGAAAAGAAGCCACATTCTACGAACATAAAAAGCGGAGAAGCCCAAATCATTTAACACAGGTGAAAACAGACCTTCTGGCAGTGATGCCAGAAAAAGTATCACCACATAACCTCTGCCAGCAAAGATGACCCTAAATCAAAAAGAACAGATTAAATTACACTGGAGTACAAATATAGTTCAATCACAGGCAGATAGTTACTTTTGGAAACCATTGACATTAGTTGAAATAAAAGATATTGGTATTCAAAGGAAAAAAACAAAGAATTCACTGAATATTTTGACTAGTCAATGGCTTACTCCACTTCAACCCAAAATTTTATACTTAGGACACTTATCTCCCTCCTCCCATTAATCTTTGTGTCAAACTACTGGGGCCAATCCGGCTCTTGTATTCCACAGTGTGTTCCCATGAGTTTTCCCTAGTAACTTTTGACTTTAATATACCTAATGGCATTCTAAACTACCCTCCACAAACTATTTTTTGCGCATTATCCAAATCCTCTATGTAAAGTCAAGTTGTAAATGTAATTATATTTCCCCAGTTTACTGTACATGGGAGTTATCCTTCACAGACACACTAACAAAATGTTCTTCAAAACAATGAACACGGGCTTCCCTGGTGGTGCAGTGGTTAAGAATTCACCTGCCGATGAAGGGGACACGGGTTCGAGCCCTGGTCCGGGAAGATCCCACATGCCGCGGAGCAACTAAGCCTGTGCACCACAACTACTGAGCCTGCGCTCTAGAACCCACAAGCCACGACTACTGAAGCCCCACGCGCCTGGAGCCCGCGCTCTGCAACAAGAGAAGCCACCACAATGAGAAGTCTGCGGACCACAACGAAGAGAAGCCCCCGCTCGCCGCAACTAGAGAAAACCCGCGCACAGCAACAAAGACCCAACGCAGCCAAAAATAAATAAATAAATAAATAAAATTTATTTTAAAAAAAAACAATGAACATGAAAGTCTTTCATTCAATAAACAGGTTACTTACCTATAAGACTGATTCTCTGACAGATAAAACCAAATAATTATGATTACAATTACAGAGCTTAAACTTGTGCTAAAAAATTTTGAAAACTGGGTATCCAAGATCTGCTCCATTAGAGTACTCAACCTAGAAATCCCAAAAGTCCATGCAATAAATCTTTATTGGATCAGGGAACCTAGTTCAGACTATCAATTAAAAGACAGAATTTCTAACCCCATTTCTACCCAGAATTCATCATACTTTAATAACCTAAAAACCTTGATTATGAGTTAGGAAACAGGGACTGTATACTGCCACCTGGTAGTATATGCTGTCTACTTCCAAGTAGTTGTGGGTGTCAAATGAGAAACTAGATGAAATTACTTTGTAAATTATGAAACACAGTACAAATGTAAAATTATTTTATCCAGGGCAGGATGACAACTCTAGTGCTTTCTAAGCAAAATCCAACCCTAGTCTTGGAGTTTTCTGGTCCTTTGAAAGAAATTACCTTGACAAACAATAAAAAAGCAGTCTCATAGGAAGTAGTGAATCTAGAAGAATTGATGAGGATTTTCCTATGTAGCTTCTGAAACTGATGAAGTATCCAATGATTCCTCATAAGCATTGTGCAACAGAAGGACACATAGTTATTCACTACATTAATGTTTTCAGAGAATCAAGTTTGAAACTACAATTCTTGTAATATTCCTTAATATGATTTGAAAACAAGATTTTTACCTGAAGACTACATGAGCAACACTCTTAGATGAGCAATAACTATCTTACTCTTATGCTTTCATTATCTAGAAACTTACAAATCAATATCAACATTAGCAATATTATCAATGAGTTAAATCATTTCTAAGACCTCAGAAATCTAGAAACCCTAAATCTGACTTTCCACCCTCTATCTGTTCATAAAAGCTTTCATGAAGCTATCCAAGGCCCTTCAAGTACAAATTTATTTAAGTATTCTTGTACAATGAGAATTCAGAGACCAAATCACATTTTTATTTGAAAATTTATTTTCCAGTGACTGCCTTGTGAATTGGAAGGAAAGCTCTGAACATTAAATCCCAGGGCCTGAAATCTTCCATATCTTTTCTCCCTAGAACCAGAACTTCAAAATTTAGAGGTCAGTTTCAGTGTCTCTGATTCAAAATCAGCAAAAGGTCCATTCTCAAACAGAAAGAGCAATCCCCAGTTAAGCACATGATCTCAGCTAGTCCAGCTATATAGGCCAAAAAGAGAGTTATTAGGTATTATCTACGACTTTAACAGACTCTATCAACCTTGAAGATGAGAGTGTCTTGAGATAAAGTATATTTCTTTTTGATTCCCCACCCCCTAATCTTTAAGAAGGCATATTCTAGTAAAATACTCCACAGCTGGAATCACACCAGAAAAGAAGATACTCTTTAGTCCCTTGATCACAGTGGAGTTCTCCATTTGGATAAATAAATACATAAAAGCACCTATGGGTTTATATGCTGGAGAAGAGGAATGGCATCTAGAGAGGAAACAGGGCAAGCACCCAAAACATCCGCAAGTTCATTTCTCTGGCCTATGGCCTAATTACCATGAATCGGGTCTAAGTCTAGGACTCGACATACAATATCTTTTCAAACATTTCCAAGTGATTAGATGACCTTGTATATGATATCCTTGCAAACAAGATGGATAAATTATAGGATGAATGCTAGGATAGAAGGTTGCTGATTAATTAACGTTAATTCAAAGAACTGTAACTGGAACAAAGAGCTATGGCCTCCTGGCTCCAGACAAAGAGCTACGTCACACTCAGTGTCTTCTATTCATAATGTATTTTCTAAACTGGCCATCAGGAAGTACTCATTCCCTAGTGGTGGAGATCTGTGTGTGCAAGGGGACAATAATCCATCTATCCCAAGTGTCTTTTTTTTTTTCTTTCTTTCCCCAAAGTACCTTTTAACATTTTCCAACTGCCAGAAATTTACTTGAGAATTAAAAGCACTAGACAGGTGTCATGATGCTATTTTCAACAATGACAATTTGGGTAAAAAGAGTCAAAACATTTTCTCTAACCATCTCCTGGTTCTAGATAGGAACAGGGATTTTACTGAAAGAGATTACATCTGATATGATCAAACACCTCATCCCAATTTTTCTTAAATTATCTTTAACCAAGATGCTAATCAAGATGCTCCCTCTCCATCCCACTTCTCCTGATCTGCTTCCTTTGGGGGAAAAAAAAGTTAGAAGTGAAGGGTCAAAAGGTGCTATTTTCAAAAGATTTGGAAGAAGCAAAAAAGCAAGAAGGAATGAATTCTGTTGCCCAAAGTCACCCAACAAGGCACTAACTTAACTTAAGAACACTGTCCTAATAAAGCAACTATCATCCAAATTCCAAAGTACTCTGTATATCCTAAGGAACCCATGAAACTATTGTTCTCATTCTCAAAGGTTTAGGAATATGCACCTCACTCTTCAAATGTTATGGCCACTATCTTTAGATAATCATTTTATAGGAACATCGTTCTTCAGAATCACCAGAAGAGCACTTACCAAAAAAGTAACATAATGTACTAATGGGAAAATATTTTCCATGATTAATAACCAGTTAACCCTTAATAAGAGAGTACCTCTTTTGCCAAAGAAACAATAAAAAGCAAAGAATAGAATTAACAGAATATCATTTTGTAAATATGCATACTTCCAGACTTTTCGGTATTTCCCCCAAGACACATGCTCTGCTTCCTAGTGCCTGCAGGAAAAAACTCTACTTTTGAAAACTGATACATGATACTAATGGTAAGAACTCAACTTATCTCAAATTGAAAAAACTTCATTTATGAATTGTTTTTCATCTCAAACTGGACTTCAAACATTTCAAATACATGAAAATGCTAACAGTTCCACAAAATAAGTAAAATGCTCAGATAAAATGATCTATTAAACACAATATTAAAATGCTGTTTATAAAGAAAACAGAAGAAAATTTTCAGAAAAGAGACCTATGCTAAAAGGCCACCATGTTATCATATACAAATCTAAACTATCTATAATGCGTGGTAAAAGATTATTATATTCTACAAGCAGGATTTGATACTTTCATCCAATATATAGCAGGATCTGACAGCTGCCACAACAAAAACATTAAGAAGGTTCCTCAAATAAGTATTTTTACGCAGTTTATATAATCTGATTGTGATATTTATTCAAAAGCCTACTCTGTAGAAGTAAACGTGATTAAGTCTATCTTTTACTATTGCTGATCATGATATTTATGATAAGCACTTTTGTTAACAGTTCCTTTCACGATTCAGACATAGCTCCAATTCATTTGTTATTGCCCAGAGTACTTTAAAGAAAATCTAAGCAAAATCGTGATAAATCTGGACACGGAATTCTTTATTTTAAAAAGTACCTTTATCACAAAGGTTGAGAACAGATATGCTTTATGTAAACTATAGAGCAGACTGAACTCTTGCTAATAAGCTAATTACAACATACAACTAGCTGTCACAGTATTAACACTAATATCTACTTCTCTATATCACAAAAGTCAAAGATGATGCATAAAGCACATTGTTTAAATCAAAAGTTTTAATTGGAAATTAGATGTAAGTAACTAAGATAAATGTAGATTTGTAGCCTGCCAGACTTCCCTTATTTGGATGATGTTTATTCACTCATTAATTGTTCTACATTATGTGGATACCATATACACTTCATAAAGCTCTACAACTATAAATCAAAGTGTATTGTGATAACTAAAGATGTTTCTATTTTATAAATTAACTCAAATGATATAAAACTTATTAAAAATAAAAACACCATCAACCATGTTTCCACATGTCTTTTCTAATTTGAGATGTGTGAAATCTCAAAACTAGAAAACCGTATTGCCATTGAGAAGGCTAATAAAGCTGGATGTTAGTCTTTTTTTTTGGAAAATTTTTTTTTAAGAGTTGAGAATATCATTGTGTTAAACCCAAAATTTCAGCTAAAGCATTAATTTTAGCTGTAATAAAAATGCTATAGACATTTATGAATAAATGAAAACTTGGGGAATAATAAACAAAGCAGAATTCATGGTTACCATATTTACACATACTCTTTGTTGTGTTTCAGTGCCACATGATCTGATTCAAAGTAATAAACATCAGGATCATCATCTTCCTCTTCTGTAATGTGCGGATTGGCACTCTCTTTGGCAGACGGCAAATGTCCAATATTGAGTCTTGCCTCTGAGGATGGCTTATTCAGTCCTTCACTCCCATAATTTTCAGAGTCACAACATATGCCTTTTTCATTGTGAGAAATTTCATCGGGATTTGTGAGAGACTGACTTATATTATCACTAACAGGTGCATTTGTTTCACTGGGATTAAGATTATTCTCCTCAAGTTGTCCATTTTCTCTGCAAGGAGAACTGTTTTTAGTGGGACTACCTCTGGTAGGGGCTGCCCTCCGGGGTGAAGTTCTCAGAGTATACCGATGTTCTTGAGGTTCTGATAAAGACATCATTTGAGCTGAAATACAGTCTAGAACAGAAGATGGTTCTGGTTCTCCGGAGACTGGCATACTCTCAAGACTTGTGTCCAGGGCGTTATTGGTGTTTTCATTACACTGCTCTTTTGAGGCACTGCTATCTCCCACCACATCTACTTCCTCCTCAGAATCCCTTAAAGATGAATGAATTTCAGAAAAGGGGGCTGTAGCTGGCTCAGTAGTCAGCTGATTAACATGTTCCACAGGCAGGCAGGCAGTTACTATTTTGTGGTCCTCCAACTTGACCTGCACTTCTGAATTTGTGCAAGGCACGTTATGGTCTATATAACTGTCCTCCTTCCTACTACCAAGGAACATTGAAGTGTGGGTATCCGAATCCCCATTTTCAGCTACTGATTTCTCCTGCAACACATAGGAACCAGTGCTATTTTGTTTAGTGTTCCCATCGGACTGACAGTCATCACAGTTTACAACAGCTGAATCACTGTCATCAACACCATTGACAGCCAAATAGCCCGTGATTTCTTCAACTACTGTAGAATTAAGTGGCCCTTCCTCACTGACATTCACCTTTTTAATTTCCCTTTTCTCACAATCATCCAGTATAAGACATCGACAAGCTCGTTTAGTCCCTTGAAAATCTGCATCATTGTCCACTACTGTACTCCTCTGTTCTACTGACTCCTTGTCTGATTTTATAGGTGAATCTTCTTCTGAACTGTTTGGTGCTTCAGATCTAAGACAACGCTTAATTCTTTTTAAAACTGGTGAAACAGGTTCTGTTTGCCTTCTTTCACAATTTTCTACAGACTGCCTTTCTACGTTATCTTTTTCTGAAGAAGGAAGTCCTCTTTTCCTAGGGCTTACCCATGACTCTCGAGTACTCTGCTGTTTTATATCAGTAGTTCTTCCATTATTATTTCCTTTCTGAATTTGCACAGGCTCTGGTCTCTTCTTTGGTGATCTTGATCGTACTTGAGAATGAGAAGAGATTTCTTCAGGATGAGCAATGCTACGATTCCTTAAAGTTCTACCACAAAAAGATTCATCCAAGCCGTTTAACCCCACTGTTGATCTTGTAACACGAGTAGATCGGGAAGCAGCCATACTATGGCAAGTCCCTACAATACGGTCATCATGATCCACTCATTGGGAAACCTTCAAAAACGTAAACAAAATAATGAGAAAAAGGTAATAGTTAATACACCTAAAACAAAAGTATAAAGCTATAACTTTTTAATCCATGTATAGCCATATTAAATTTTGTGATATAATTATTTTATTAACATTTCCAAAAGTGATAACATTAGCTAACAATTATATGGCACTTAATACATTCCAGGATTCATTCTGTATGCTTTACATACATTAACTCACTTAAGTCTAACAACAATTAGAATAAGTGCTTATTATCATTCCTACTTCATAAATGAGGAGATTGAGGCACATACACTTTAAGTAATCTGTCCAAATTCACACAGCTAGTAAACTGCTGGGCAGGGTTCTAGATTCCATGCTCTTAACCTTCCTCGCTATGTATCTACCTCTCAGATACACAGGGGCAAAGGGCCCAGAAAGATCTCTCTCAAAGACAGGACTTCATCTTGGTTATTAAAATAATAATCTTGAATTTATATAGCAGCTATCACATAAACTATCCCAATCACTTCTCATGTTTTCTCAAAACACTTCTGGGAGGTAAAAAGACAGGCTCTGCTCTTTTTAATTCACTCTTACTAAAATGAGTTTCAGGTCAAATTCTTTGAAAACAAACTATGTGGCATCCAAAAAATTTTGGTTGCAGTAGAATTTTTTATAACTAAGCAGATGAACAGAAATTGCAGTAGAATTTTTTATAACTAAGCAGATGAACAGAAATCACAACCGTAGCTTATACTTGCTAAGAGCAATACAGAGCAAAGCCAAGCCACCCTAGTCTCTAGAAGTAGAGCCACAAATTAGCAAGTGAAAGGAAGTATTCTAAAGAGGATAGAAGAAAAAGGGAAAGAAGCACACTGCCAAACAAATATTACATTTAAGAAATCAGGAATACACATATAACCCCATCCTTTCCTTCTTGAACTCCTGAGTATATGTGTATGCCACAGTATTAATGCATGTTGAGGAGATGAGCAGGCTTTCTGGTGTGAATGCTTTGGTGTTTCTATAATACAAATGAGAAGGAAACTGAAAACTGCCCTGATTGATCCATTTGGATAAACTGAGTGATTCAGTGATTATTTTCCAAGGTTCTCCCAACAAGCAGAATTAAAGGAGCTGTTACAATTTCAAGTCTCCATTCTTCTGCTCTTCCTGTATTTACCTTTCAAAAGATACTTTGCCACTTCACTGCCTGACTTCGAATAGGGTGCAGGATGGACGGAGAAAAGAGGCCAGTAATGGTTGTAGTACAAAGCTGCACAGGACCCTCTTCCCTCATCCCTTTTGCCAGCTTTCCCACAAGCTCACTCTCCCATAACCCTCCAAATGCCATTCTACCCCTCTCCCCACAAATCAAATACAATCTCTCCTTTGCCTCAACTTAGAAGTATCTAACAGTTGGAAAGGTTATTAAGAACTACAGAAGATACAGCAACACGGTATCACATACAAAAAAAAGAAACTGCCTTCTTGTTCCTGCCTGCTGACAAAATGAATAAAGTGAAGAAGTATCCTGCAAAATATGTAAGTCAGTTGAATTTAGTTTTGTTTCAGAGTATGGCATACTTCTAAATTTTTAATTAACAATTTTTTTAAACCTTACAAGACTCACAAAATCAGCCCTGGGATTAAAGTGTGAAAATTCTTTCTAGAGAATCCATAGCAATCACATGAACAGTAAGTATGGAACACTGATCAGAACTTAAAAATAATGCTTTTCAAAGTAAACTTTTACTCTTTTGGGACTCATTAGTCAGACCTGATGTATAATTCTCTTCTGTTAAAATCTTCTTATCAAGATTACACTCTATTTTTATTCACAGGTAATAAACAGTGAATGACCCATAAATATCCACTTTTAATTACAAAAACTTTAAGTTAAACTTCAAATGATGTTTCAAAAGAGCACAATCTAAAAAATATTAAAATCAGTGTATTTGTTTCATGTACCCAAATCTGGAGCTTTCAAATTTGAAGATTACAGATTTTTAAATATTAAATACCTATGTAAATATAACAAAGAAAACAAGTTAATTTTATAAACTTTATTTACAAAACCTAATGCAAATATCTTTAATGCCAATTTGATTATATTTGTGATTTATGGTTCAAAAATAATATTGGCAATAGTAATATTTTATAAACACACACAAAAAAAACTGTTTATCTTTATTTTTTAAAATATGATGCCAGTCAAGGGCATATAAACTTCAAATGATTCCGGTAACAGGCATTCCTAGCCCTTTTCTCTCCACACCAATCCAAATGAGAGCAAAATTTCTGCCTTATCATTATTAATGAAATAATCCTATTATTAGTAGTACCCAAAACTACTAACAAACAATGTATATATATCATTATAAAACACCACCTATAATGAGGGTCTGTTTTATTTCTTCACCATTCCAGTGATCAAAACACTGATCAACATGAAATATTACAACTTTTTTCATTTCTTTTGCTCCCTAAAAATCTTTTTATTCCGTTCACAACTACAATGAAGTCCAAGTTTTAGAGTTCTCAAACCCTATGCTATTGGGCCATATTTTAAACGAAACTGTTTTGTGGTAAGAACCCTTGTGGTACCTCAAACTCTTGCAACTCAAAGTGTGGCCTGAACACCTGAAACTAACACAACATTGTAAATAGACTGTACTCCAATAGAACGTAAAAAAAAAAAAAAAAAAAGAAACCAATAGGATATTTTGTACAGAAATTTGGTGACTCATATTTACTGTCCTTAAAGTATAAAAGTCTTAAAAAAAAAAAAAAAGTGTGGCCTGAGAACTAGCACCATGGACATCTACTGGAAGCTTGTTACAAATGCAGAATATCAGGCCCTGCCTTAGACCATCCAATTAATCTGATTCCCAGGTCATTAAATGTCTATTAGGGTTTGAGAAGCACTGCCTTAGACCACTGCATCCAGACAGTAGTCTATTAAAATATATCAAGTTTCAAACTAAATTAGACCACTTATAACATATCCTTTAATTCTTTATTCAATCCTAATAATAAAAAATTTATAAATAAAACCATTATCCCTTTGGCTAAGGAAGCACCAAACAGAGGACTATAAAAATCTCTTGCCTGAAATTAACATATTATATATACTTAAGGTATTAAATTGGTTAAAATTCTGAAGATTAGAGTTAAGTGAAATTTCAACACTCTTGCTTCTAATGATTTTTTTCTTCTGTTCTAACCTTTTTCTTCATTATCTTTTCTATTTTTGAATAAGCATTTATAAAGACACATATTTTCTGTAGTTATCTGATAAACTGAGTGCAAAATTCAATTACCGAAAAGAGACTAACAATGTTCCAATTATCTCAACCAAGTCTCAACATTGTTTTGCCATGCTTTGTAAATAAAGTATTATAGACTAAAGCAGTTGTCTTCCTCATTTTAGCTGCATAACACAAGAGTTACTAAAGAAATTCAGTGAAGAGGTCTGGAGTACAAAATTACATTCCTGCCAAAAATTAAGTTGCTAAAGGAAGAGAAAGAAACTCATTTACAAACAACATATCTCAGAAAATACCCCTGTTAGTTAAGTAAATAGTTAACATGGTTTAAACATTAGCCAGCACCCAACTAGAACTGGTAATTCAATCAATCACTCTAGTTTTAGAATTAAGGGAAACTGTTAGTTAACAGATTCATATGGGCTAAACCCAATCTAGCAACTAGAATGACGTTTTTCCTATGTTATCCACCAACTAATGAATATGGCATTTTCTACAATAGAGGGAAGAGAATATAATCAATCACTAGAATTCCTCTCTTCCCCACCTTCGTAAGTTTTCACTCTATTGCAGAACATATCTCAGAAGGAGAGTCAACCAAATTTTACCCTATCCATTCACATTAAGGCCCAAATCCTACCTATAATTCCATATGTCTCACCCATTTATTTACTGTTGAACTACCCTCTCCCAAATTTGAATCTACTTGTAGGATCTAATTATAGGATTCTCAAATATAATTATAGGATTCTGAAACGCTCTCTGAAACAGTATCAGCTATGTTTCAGATCATACATTTCCAGCCCCTGTGATCACATCTGTTATCACTGTTTCAGTGACTGAAAGTAAAATGGTCCACCTAATGAAACACTACTCCAGCTATCTATCACCTTTACTTTAGAAATCTCAAAAGATATTTCAAAGACACTGCCTGTAAGCTTTTGTTCCACTATAGTTACTGAAGTAGTATGGTTTATTTTGGGAATTGAAGGACTGGCAATTCTTCATTAACATCAATGTTCTAGCTGATATTTATTTAGTTTTATTAAGTGAACAGTTTTTAGGAACTGGTCATGATACCATGCAGACAAACCAAAGTGAAAGGCAAAAAGAGCAAGAGCAATTGGGAAGTGTTACAAATGATTCTTTTTCTATTTGTCTAGAACATAAACAGGAACTGTTTAATAACAGTTTAGGGACTATCTTTGTCATACAATTATTTTAAAACAAATTTCTTCGCTGAGCAATTACCACTATTATCTATAATGTCAAAAGTATCTATAAGGTTAAAAGAAGGAGAGTGAGACCTGGGGACCTACCTATGCAATTCAACTTAAGGTTCTTAATATCAGCCTCTTTGAACCCTGGGAACTCTATTACATACTATCTTGATCCCTTGTTTAAAGGGATCTCTTCTTTCTTCCCCATTCAGAGAGGGGCGAGGGGGTAGGCAGAGAGACATAGATATAGAGAGAGCTGAATGAATATACACTTAAAAAGACAAGTGGGGAAAAAGAGAAGTCAAGGAATTTCATACTACCCTTGAATCAAAAATACCTAGAGTGTCAAAGAAAGGTATAATGCTGTAGAGATTCCAATGTACTTTAAGTTACTTCATTTATCCCCTGTTGGGAAAATACTTCATCCCTACACCATTCCCTATAGCTCTGCACTCCTATGAACAGCTACCCAGACTGCACAATTTTCCATGCACCAAAGGAAGTATAGAAAAATAGCAAGCCTCCTCTCCTTAATTACAGGCAAACAAACAGACTACAGTTGTCTTCACTACTACAAAACTAAATAACTTACCTGTACAACCAAAGATCTATCATTGTGGAAATATTATCTCTTTTCCTTATATCCTGAAGGAGTTGGAGCTATGATCTAGAATAGAGCTTAAGCATCATGGTTTCAGACTCTCAGCTTCAGCCATGGAGAATACTAGAACTTCCTAAATTCCTTTCTTTAAAAATAAAATAATAAAAAAAAAAGAATTAAAGAAGCAAATTAACTTATGCTAAAATATTTTAGTAACATCTTTGGTAATTCTTGTTAACTTTGTAGCCTCAGAGATATCAAGAAACTGGAAAAGGATTTTCAGAAACCAACAAAAACAAACCAAAAAGAGGTTGAAATATACTAAATCTTTACAACAACTCAGTATTATTTTGAGTCAAAATGTAACTCAGTTCTTTTCTAGAGTCTAAGGCAATATTGTTTTGAGGTGACCCAAAGACTGCCCTTGATAAGAAGATTTCTCATACAGAATTTATAATCTCTTACTCTTATTCTAGAGGCCTTCCCAAAGTTTGGCTTTCAGGTATTTAAAACTAGGGAATGAACAACAAAAATAATTTAGATTATGTACAACAAAGAATCAACCAAGTCTTCTGCAATATATATACATTATAACTTTGGTTATAAAGTGCTACAAGACTTTACAAAGGGAAATTTTTTATAAAGGGAAATTTCTATTATTTTTGGCATATGGATTTTCAACAAAAACAAAAACAATAAGGATTTTCTGGCTTTAGTACCCAGTTGGCCAGATATTTTAATTAATCTAATTATAATCCATTTCTTGGACAGTCTGGTTAATTACAGTTTTACTTTATAATAATGTATTATGATATCCTTTTCAGAGAATCTGGATAAATGGGTTACTGAGTGCCCATCCAAAAACAAGGAGGAACACCAGGAAAAAGACTAGCGATGTTCATGATGGAAATTGTCACTTTATTATAAACATAAAACTAGATATTCTAAAAGTGACACTATTTTTGGTAAAGGATTGCAACTTAAAAACTAATGCAAAAAATTTTTAAAAATAAAAACTGATGCAATTATCAAGCTTTGTAAACTAGATTTACTGCCTAGAAAAAATAAATAGATTACAGTTTTAGTCAGCAAGAGGGCAACAAGGCTAATATCTAATATCTATAGATGTAACTTCTCCCAGATATGTCTTCTAAATTCTTGAAAAGCACAAGGTAGGAAAATTGTCTAAATAAAATTATTTAATACTACATTAAAAAATGTTCTAAATTAACATGAGGAGGGTGCACAGTGAAAAATGGTCCTACAAAAAAGTAACCCTTGACTTGAAACTTCACTCTTATAACAGATTCGAATTGCCAACGCCTTTGTACTCAACCCTGAAATCCTTTCACAAACATGGTAAAGCATTACACTGTATGGTGTATGGAGATGGCAGCAATCAACAGAGCCAAAGAGGATCCACAGTTTAGGATGTGTCTCTGAGTATTCACTGGCACGCCCATTCCAGCGCTCTATCAAGTTCCAATCAGTCACGTTACTATCCTATTTGGGTAGGGTTTGCTGTTGAAACATCATCCATTATGATCTTTGCCAGGCAAGGAGATCTGCAACAGTTATTTTCACAGAAGAACTGATACTTACAGCTGAGTCCTACCAGTATTAAGATAAACAGGATCATGCAGATGATTAGGCAGATTAGGCTTCTTAAAAGCCTAATACAGTGAAAAAGAAACTTCACTTACTTCTACTAACTAAAGCCCGCTTGGTCTTAATTAAGATTACATTTTTTCTTACCTTTTTAAAAAGTGTTTCGCCTAGTATTTGATTCCCAAGCGTCTGCATTTATCTGTCATCACTGTTAATGTCCATGTTACACTGAGACTTCAGGTATTACTTATTTATATGGTTGTACTAGCACAACTTGATATCTGTGAAGGGAAACCACAATATAGTCACTATGGATGTGTTACTGTTTACAGATTTGTGGATAAAACTGATAATATTTCTTAACACACCACACACTGCATTTTCTAATAAATTTCACAAATAATTCCTTATATTTAGCTACAAAATATGTGTTATTTTTTAGCAGACTAAGATGATTTGTTAATACTCTTACAAATGCTTCTCACAGTACCCACATAAAATATTTCAAATTTAATTCTAAATTAAAATTCTAACAAGTTTTAGAGCTCCTTAGATTCCTTTTCTGACTACCAATGTAGACATACAGATATATCTGTAATTTCTCAGACATTAATAGAAAAGTACTTTTTTGTGTTTTATAACAATATTAGGGAATAAATCTAGAAAGCTTAAGAATGCAGTAAAAAAGATCATGACTTTCCCCTAAATGTGACTTTAAAACATTCTATGTCTTTTAAAGTAACATTTTTGTCTTGGTTAGATTATCCCTCTGTGACTAATTTGACCATGTTATTTTGAATATAAATAGAAAATAAATGTGACAAAATAAGTGAAGAAACAAATCAAGATGTAGCTGTACAAACGTTCCTTAAAAAAAAGTCAGCTTCTTAAAAACATACACATGGTTGTAGGTTACAAGTCTGAGAAACACATCAATGTGCTTACAATGATAATGAAAAGCATTATATAAAACTTTTAAGTCATTTCTACCCATTTATTATTGGAAAAATAAGCTAAAAAAAAGTCATATATATGTCAAAGAAATCTATCAATGGCATTCTAAAATGATTCAGCATGGTGTACCATTCCAAATTCCTGTATAATAAAAAGAAAGAGTAAAAATCTACACAGAAAATGCACATAGCCTTATATCTGTTTTTGTGGATAAAATTTGTTACTGGAGTTGTCAACCTGATATGTTCTCAGTGAAAAGTTTCACTAAAATACAGCAGAAAACTAACATAATGTCAATTATATTTAAATATTTTTTAATTGGAGGGAAAAAAAACAATAGACAGCGATTAAGAAATACTAATATCTATCCTCAAACACTTCATTCCTATTATTTGTTTTCTTTTTTTTTTCCCCCACCGCTCCACACGTCTTGTGGGATCCTAGTTCCCTGACCAGGGATTGAACCTGGGTCCCCTGCAGTGGAAGCGCAGAGTCCTAACCACTGGACCGCCAGTGCATTCCCTCCTCATTTGTTTTCAAATGTTAAAAAAGACTTTAGGAAATGCCATAAAAAATTAATACAGATCTAGGTATTCCTAAATTTAAAAGTTGATATAAATTCTCTTGTAACAAGCAAGGAGTTAAAGTAGTCAAAACTCTTCTTATATTCCCTACATAGCAGTCTTCATTTCATGCACTATACATTTCATATTTAAGATTCTGCACAAATACTATATGCTTTCTGGAGCAGAGAAGCTACTTAGAATTGTGACAAGCTACAATAATTTTTAAACTTGAACTATTTAAATATAGTAACTTACTTCCAGAAGTTTAAAAAACTTAGCTACTTTGTCTTTTGAAAAGCATACAAAATAGAAAACAAACCATTTAAATCCCATTCCTAAGGCCTTATTTATTCTTTGCCACAGAGCATTGCTTGTTTTCACGTACTAACAAAATTCATTGACTATTCAAGAATTCCAAAAGCAAATCCAGAAACCAATCTTTACTGAAAAGAATTACTTTTCCTACCATTTGCAGTCTAACACTAGTACTACTGTGTTAAACAGATTACGGATCTCAGATTCATGGCACATATGAAATCACTTCGAAAGACTACAGAAAATCTCACTAGAAAATATATCAGTTCTACTAATATAGCAAAGTTATAAGCCACACAACATACTATAAAAGCAAAACTGTGACATCCAAGCTAAATGCAGTCTAAATTATAAGACACCGAATTTTTTTTTTTTTTTAGTTTTATAAGACCTTGGGGAAAAAAAACTCAGAACAAAGGTTATAATATAGATTCATATTTCACACCCAATTCTTCAGTTGTTATAAGCAAAAATACTGAACACATGCACTGCACTACACTATGGCTTTAAGTGATTTTAAAAGAAAACAGAGAGAGGGACATTCAAAGCTGGTTGTAAAAAGCATTAAGATAATGGTCAAAGACAGAAATACTTTTCCTAGACAATTAAGTTTATCACAGTTACTTGCTATAGAGAGCTGAACCGAATTTTCGCTTGGTACAAAGTATGACCAAGAAGATCACACTTTCCTGGCTCCCTAAATTGTTCGTAACCACAGGTGCAATGTCTTGGATGCCTCCTACAGATTTCAGAGATAAGCCTATTATATAGTCAACAGAAAGGAAGTAGAAAGAGCATCAGATTTGGTGGAAGGAGAAGGAAATATGATTCTCTACCCACCATCAATAATAACTGTTTGACCAAGAGAAAACCACTTTGCACTTCTGCGTTTCATTTCTTCACCTATAAAACTGGAGACATAATACCTGCCGACTACATCTCAGGGTTACTATGAAGTTCAGTGAGATTATACCTGCAAAGTAGGCAAACTTTAGTGTGCCTAAGAAATTCCTGGAACTAACTGCCCCAGAAATTCAGATTCAGCAGTTCTGGACATGCACACATAAATCTTTATTTTTAATTAACCACTTCAGGTCATTCCAATGTAGGGGATCCCCCAAATATGAGGCTCACCCTTTGGAAAAAAAATTCCATCACTTTCTTCTGAAACTTTAGTGTTTGTAAGCATTACCCTAGGGGCTTATTTAAAATACAAATTGTTAAACCTCATCCTTAGAAATTCAGATTCAATAAAGTTGGGGCAGGACACAGAATCCTCATTTTTATCAAACACTACAGGTGACTGAGATGTAAATGGCTCATGACCCATCCTTTTACAAACCCTGAACTAGATTCTTCCCCCTACACGTTTCTCAAATCGTTCCCCACCTCTCTAGTGTCATCCATGACTAACATTAGGCCTTCATCACTTCTCACTTGAACTAACCCACATGACTTGTAATTGGTCCCTCTACTTTACGTCTTGTCCCTTACAAATGCATGGTCTACAGCGGGGTCTAAAGTGCACATTTCTGTCACTCTCTTATCTAAAACCCTTCCAAGGGACTTCCACTTCTGGCCAAGACAGGGTAACAGAGACGAGATTTACATTCCTATCCAAAACAACTAAAAACCTGGGCAAAATGTATAAAAATGTTTTTCAGACACTGGAAACCAGACAATATAGGAGAGTGATCGATGAAAGAGAAGAAACAAATAAAGCAAAGCCCCAGCTTCCTGCTTGGAGAGTTTCCAATCTTCAGAGTGAGGAGGGTGATCCCAGGCAAAGCAGTCTCCCTGATTTAAGAAAATGAAGCACAGAGTGTGGGGAGACCCAAGTAGCTAAGGTTCCCAGAACACTTGTACCAGAGAGGAGGCAGCTTCAGAGAGAGCAAGTAAGACCTCAGGAGATCTGCAGAGGTCCTCCTCAAGTCTTGAGCTGAGCACTGATCAGTAGATGCAGTGTATCCAAGGTCTGGAAAACCACCCATAGCCAGGGGTATGCTAGAAAATGTGTAACAACTAAGGGCAGTTGGTGGTTTATAGTTCCTGGTTTGCAGGGTTACCAATGACTCTGGTGTGAATACTCCTACCCATGGCCAATTTCAAGCTATCAAGGAATATCACTGAGTGAAAGATGGGAAGAGATACATGGTAGCACATTAAACATTACAGAATATTTCTAAAATAGTGATATAATAAATTACCATCAAAATACTAATAAGTAATAATATAATTTGGAAGTAATGAGTTTTGAGTATTTATCACCTTTATTCTTAATATAATTGATTTAACTGTAAGTATATATAATTTAATTCTATTAAGAATTAAGCCAGCTCACAAACTTCCCGGTATTTTGAAAACTGGCCCTCACAAGCTCTAGTATACCACTGCCCGTGGCTCACACAGGGCCAGGAATAGTTTGTATACCTACCAGCCAGAGTAGAAAACCTCATAATTCATAAGATATCAAGTACAGTGCTCAGGAGGGCATCGCCTCAGTACTGGGACAAAATGAGCTCTAGACTAAAGACTACTCTAGTCCCACCTAACAAAGATTAAAAGCAAGCCCCAAAAGAATAAATCCATTTGCAAGGAACTTAACTATATCCCAGAACAAAGCTCAAAAATATTTATAGGAATACAAAAACGTCCAGCACCAAACAAGGTAAAATTGACAATGCCTGGCATCCAATAAAAAATTACCAGACATGCTAAGAAACAGGAAGATACTACATATAATGAGAAAATCAATCAATAAAAAAGGACACATACATGAAAGATTTACTAGGCAGGAACATTAAATCATTTATTATAACTGTAGTTAATACATTCAGAAAGATAAATGGAAAGATTAAACATGTTAGGTACAGATATGAAAGATATTTTTAAAAACTGATTCTTCTAGTAATGAAAAATGCTGGTTGGGATAAACAGCAGATTAGATACTGCAAAGAAAATGTCAATGAACATGAAAGCATAGCAACAGAAACTACAAAATAAAACACAGAGACAAACAAGACTGAATAAAAAAAGCATAAATGAGCTGTGAGACGTCAAGCGGCCTAACAGATGGGTAACTGGAGTGCACAAAAGCAGAAAAAAATGTCTGAAAAAGTAATGGCCCCAAATTTTTCAAATTTGATGGAAATTATAAACACACAGATCACAGAGACTAAACCCCAAGCACAAGAAACATGAAGAAAACCACAGCACATCATAAGCAAATTGCTTTAAACAAGTTAAAAGAAAAAAAAAAGAATATCTTAAAAGCAGACAGAGAAGTATGACACATTACATACACGGGAAGAATAAGATTGAAAGCAGACTATTCACTGGAAACAACACAAGACAGTGAAGTTTATCTTCATACTGAAAGAAACTATCAACTGATAATTCGATAGTTTTTGAAAGATATGTTCTCAAAGGTGAAATAAAGATGATTTCAAATGGTTAATGTTGGAAGATGCCATCACCAACAGAAATAAACTATAGGAAATGTTAGGGGACTTCCTTGGCGGTCCAGTGGTTAAGACTCTGTGCTTCCACTGCAGGGGACGTGGATTCGATTCCTGGTTAGGGAACTAAGATCCTGCATGCTGCGTGGCGCAGCCCCCACCCCCACAAAAAAAAAATGTTAAAAGAAGTTCTTCAGGCAGAAGAAAAAAGATACTGGTTGGAACTCTGGATCTAACCAAATGAATGAAAAGCACCAGAAATGGAAAATGAGGGTAAATCTAAAAGAGTTTTCCCCTTAGTTGTTATATCTCTTTAAAAGATAACTGGGACTTCCCAGGTGGCGCAGTGGTTAAGAATCCCCTGCCAATGCAGGGGACACGGGTTCGAGCCCTGGGCCGGGAAGATCCCACATGCCTCGGAGCAACTAAGCCTGTGCACCACAACTACTGAAGCCCGTGTGCCTAGAGCCTGTGCTCCGCAACAAGAGAAGCCACCGCAACTAGAGAAAGCCCACACGCAGCAACAAAGACTCAATGCAGCCAAAAATGAATAAATAAATAAATATATTATTTTAAAAGAAAGATAATTGACTATTTAAAACAAAATAATACCAATATACTGTGAAGTTTATAACATGCACAGAAGTAAAAGGTAATAATAGCACAACAACCAGGAAGGTAATAATAGCACAACAACAACCTTACAACAATACAATGTTGTAAGGTTCTTATACTACATGTGAAGTGGTATAATATAATTTCAAGATACTCTGTGATAAGTTAAAGATGTAGACTATGAACCCTAAAAGCAATCACTTGCAAAAAAAAAAGATGATAGTTAATAAGCCAACAAAAGAAATAAAACATAAAAAAGAAAAAATACTAAATCCAAAAGAAGGCAGAATAGAGGGAAAAGAGAACAAAGACAATATAGGAAAAAATTTTAAACAACAGCAAGGTAGTAGGTTTAAACTTAACTACAGCTAATGTAAATGGTCTAAAATCAGTTTTAAAATAGTTATTTGGAAAAAGTTGCTTGGAAAGAATAACAATCAATAAATTTTTAAAGATTCAAGTAATATAAATTAACCATGATGGAACTGAATTAGAAATCAATACTAAAAGTATATCTCAAAATCCCAAAATATCTCAAAATAAATAGCATGTTTCTAAATACCCCATGAGTCAAAGAAGAAAGAGAAATGAAGGGAGAAATTAGAAAATAGTGTAACTAAATGAAAATAAAAACACAACATATTAGCATCTGTGGGATGCAACAAAAGCAGCACTTAAAGGAAAATTTATAGCAGAAAGCATTAGAAAAGAAATAAGAACTCAACATAACATCGACTTCCACCTTAAGAAACTAGAGAAAAAAGAATAATATAACCTATATAAAAAAGAAAGGGAATAATAAAGAACAGAAATCAATGAAAACTGAAAACAGAAAAACAAAAATCGGGCTTCCCTGGTGGCGCAGTGGTTGAGAATCTCCCTGCCAATGCAGGGAACACGGGTTCGAGCCCTGGTCTGGGAAGATCCCACATACCGCAGAGCAACTAGGCCTGTGTGCCACAACTACTGAGCCTGCGCGTCTGGAGCCTGTGCTCCGCAACAAGAGAGGCCGCGATAGTGAGAGGCCCGCACACCGCGATGAAGAGTGGCCCCCGCTTGCCGCAACTAGAGGAAGCCCTCGCACAGAAACTAAGACCCAACACAGCCAAAAATAAAAATAAATTAAAAAAAAAAAAAAGTTGTAGAACCATTAAAATACCTTATAAAAAAAAAACAAAAATCAATAAAACTGATAAATCTCTTGCCAGACTGATCAGAAAAAAAATATATAAATTATTAATATTAAGAAACAAAGAGGGACTTCCCTGGTGGTCCAGTGGTTAAGAATCTGCCTTCCAATGCAGGGGACGTGGGTTCGACCCTTGGTTGGGGAACTAAGATCCCACGTGCCGCGGGTCAACTGAGCCCACGAGCCTCAACTAGAGAGCCTGTGTGCCGCAACTACAGAGCTGGCGCGTTCTGGAGCCTGCGTGCCACAACTAGAGGGAAGCCCACATGCCACAACAAAAGATCCCACATGCCGCAACTAAGACCCGACACAACCAAATAAATAGATAAATAAAAAAAAAAAAAAGAAGTGGTATAACTGTAGATTCTGTATTTAAAAGATAATTATTCCAACAAGGGAACCAAGATAAATCAATGGGGGAAAAATAATCTTCCCCAAAAATGGTGCTAACAAAAATGGAATAGCCACATGCAAAAGAAAGCTGGACACCTATTTTTGCATTACATTAAAAAATTAACTAAAAATGAATCAAAGACCAATGTGTAGGAGCTAAAATTATAATATTCTTAGAAGAAAAATAAATACAAATCCTTGTTACCTTGGATTAGACAATGGTTTCTTACACATGACCCTAAAAGCACAAGCAACCAAGGACAAATACTACATGATTCCACTTATATGAGGTAACTAAAGTAGTCAAATTCATAGAGATAGAAAACACACTGGTGGTTTCCAGAGACTAGGGAAAGAGGGTAATGGAAAGTTATTGTTTAATGGATAGAGTTACAGTTTTACAAAATCAAATTAGTTCTAGAGGTGGATGATAGTGATGACTGCCCAACAATGTGAATGTACTTAATGCCATTAAAACTGTACACTTTAGGGACTTCCCTGGTGGCGCGGTGGTTAAGAATCTGCCTGCCAAAGCAGGGGACACGGGTTCGAGCCCTGGTCCAGGAAGATCCCACTATGCCATGGAGCAAGTAAGTCCATGCGCCACAACTACTGAAGCCTACACGCCTAGAGCCTGTGCTACGCTAAGGGAAGCCACTGCAATGAGAAGCCAGTGCACCGCAAGGAAGAGTAGCCCCCCGCTCGCCGCAACTACAGAAAGCCCGCGCACAGCAACGAAGACCCAATGCAGCCCAAAAAATTAATTAATTAATTAATTTAAAAACAAATTTAGCCATAAAGAAGCTATGTGTTCTCAGGGAATCCTGTGCATAGCTCTTATCATACCACTGAGCACATGTGGTATTTTCTGAACTCTTTTTTAAAGCAAGAACTCTTAAATTATATGCTAAAGAAACAGAAGAAAGTAAAGCTGCTCTAGTTAAAAACAAGGGTAAAGTCATTGCGTGACAGTAAGCTTGCCCACCCTCCCTCAAACTATTCACCTAGGAGTATGAAAATTACTACTTACTATACTCTTCTATTCACTTGTATTTCATTCACCAAAACTAGTTTATAGCAAGGCCTCCCGTATCATTTCCCTGATGCTTAGAAAACATTAATTAAACATTATTACTGAGACATTATTCAAACTAAAAGTAAATATGGAGGATAAATCAGTAAGGGGGAAAATGTTTAAGAAAAGGGAAACAGTATCAATGGAGGTACTGAAACAGAAAAGGCCTTGGCATATCAGAGGAACTGAAATGAGGCCAGTGAGGCTGGACCTTAAGTGGGCAAGGGAGGAAGCATCATGAAATAAGCTTTAAAGCAGACAGGTGCCAGACCATGAAGGGCTTTGTAGGCTATGATAGGAATTTGATCTTTGGGGTTTTTTTCATCTACTTTTTAATTTTGTTATGTATTTTTAATCTGAAGTATTTACTCCATAGAAGAGTCTTAAAGAAGAGAATGACGCAATCTAATACACAGTTTTAAAAGATCATTCTGGCTGCTGTGTGAATGTGAACTCAAGAGCATAATGGGAAGGGAACAAGAGTACCCTAATAAATTTGAACAAAGGGAATAAAAGGATAAACGTTTAAGCAGGAAAGTGACTACATCCACTATTGTCACTTGTTTTCATTCATTCAACAAATACTAACTGGGACCAACTGTGGTCCCGGCACTGTTCTGGACACTGGGAAGAGGAAAGTTTCTGCTTTCACAGAGCTTACATTTTGTATAAACAATTCAACAGATAAATTATGTCAGATAAATACTACAAAAAATAAAGCAAGATAAGACAATGAAAATGATGGGAGTGGTCAGGGGGGAATTCTCCAATGACCTAACATTTGTTTAATTAATTTTTTTATTGGAGTATAGTTGATTTACAATGTTGTGTTAGTTTCTGCTGTACAGCAAAGTGAATCAGTTATAATATACATACATATACCCTTTTTTAGATTCTATTCCCATATTGGTCATCACAGAGTACTGAGTAGAGTTCCCTGTCCTATACAGTAGGTTCTTATTAGTTATCTATTTTATATATAGTAGTGTGTATATGTCAATACCAATCTCCCAATTTATCCCTCCCCCACCTTTCCCCCTTGGTAACCATAAGTTTGTTTTCTACATCTGAGACTCTATTTCTGTTTTGTAAACAGGTTCATTTGTACCATTTTTTTAGATTCCACATATAAGCGTTATCATATGACATTTGTCATTCTCTGTCTGACTTACTTCACTCAGTATGACAATCTCTAAGAATGACCTAACATTTGAATAGCGATCATGTAGGACCTGATAGGCAATGGTAAGGACTTTGGATTTTATTCAGAGTGAGATGAAATCCACTGGAGAATTTTAATCAAGGGAGTACCATGATCTGACATTTATTTAAAAGGATCATTCCAACAGCTCTGTGCAGAACAGACTGTAGACAGCAAGAGCAGAAACATGAAGGACAGTTCCAGAGGATGTTACTGCTATGGGAGAAATACCAGTGCATTATCAGAGGAAGTGGCAAGACAGTAGCCACTTCAACCTAGATTTTGAAAGCAGGCCAAACCGAATTCACTATCATTAATACTCTGGATGTGAGCTTTAAAAGAAAGTCAAAGATTCTAAGAATTACTCCTCCTCTGCTCAGGAGTACTCTGCAAGGTTCTGTCCTACTCCCTCTTTTGTTACTGCCTTCTTTCATCCTTGCACAATAACTTCAATGCTGTGGGCTCCTCAATCTATACATCAGCTTCTACATTTCCCTTCAGAGCTTCAGTTCTATATCCAACTGCCTGCTGGACTCCATAAAAACCTCAAATTCTACTTGTTCAGACGTGAATTCACCTCTTCCCTTCAGCCCCAATACCAATACCTGGTTCCTCCATCAGAATTACTTACCTAAATGAATGATACTACAAAATACCCTACTGCCAAAACTAAAATCCTAGGAGTAACCTTTTTAATTCCCTCTTCCTCTATCATCCAACCCACCCACCCATACCCATATCCAATCATTCATCATATATTTTTTGTACATTATGCGCACTTTAATGATGTCACAGCACAAGGGTAAGGAAGATCATTTTAATCTGCTTTCTCTGACTTATGGTATATTAGTGAATGCTCTAATGTTAGTTAGGAAAAATTAAGGGAGTCAAATCTTCAGCAAACAAAACAAAGTTATAGGAGAAGGATTAATGTTTGGGAAATGGTGTTATTACGACCTACAAATACACAAGTTATCTTTTATAAACACCTATATCTAACTCCACAAAGAACATATATTCCAAGTTGTTGATAAAAATTCACATTTTCCCAATGATTTACAACCTCAACTGCACAGATGAATTATCAGTAGAAAATCTTTTGATCCCAAATACATAAACTTTTTCATAAAAACTCTTAAAAATGCTTTTTAAACAAATACATACCACCAAGTGAGAGAGTTCATTTGAATGCTGCCCATTTTACAGTGATGGAATGAAATGTGAAAGGCCATCATAATGCCTAAGGATAATTTAAAGGTCTCTATTAGTGTTCCAAGTTCAAAAACTGGACTGCATCAGAAAAAAAATTAAAAGAACAAAGAAAACCTCAATAGAGTTCTCCAAATTTCCCTTGAAAACAATATCTATTTCAATTTTCCCAGACACAGCATCAAAAGACTTCAACCAGAAATATTTAAAGCTAGGTACTTTTTCATTTTGGGGTCTTCTGACCTTCTTCCCTTGGCTAGAAAGTCAATTACAATTTTGCACTTCAACTTGAAGTAAGCTCCTTACAAACAGAGGATAAAATCAGAGTATTTTTCCCTTACCAGAGGCAAAGTCTAAAGTCACTTTGTAATAGCTAAGTCAGCCAGACTCAAGGAGTCTAGTGGCTTATAAACAAACTATTAACTGTTCTTAACTACATATCAACAAAGCATGTTTATTTCTGTAGTAGAAGTTCTAGTCTACCAAGCAAATTAAAGAAACCTAGGAAGACTGGAATAAAAGATATTTGAAAACACTGGAAAACTCAAAATCAGTCTTTGAAAAAATCTGTAAACATGAATGAAAGGTGATTCATCTATACGGTGTAAAGGTACCTACAGCATATATTTGAAAGGAATCTTAATATAGTGGGTGTTGCGGTGGGAGGAGAGTTTTAGGTTCCAATCCAAACTAAACTACTTACTAGTTATGTGACCTTGAGCAATTAACTGACACTCATTCCTCACCTGTGAAATGGGGAAAAAGCATTCCTACCACACAGAATTATCCTGAGAATTAAATGAAATAATTTATATAAAGTACTTCCAGTACATATTACATAATCAATAGATACACATAATAATGATTGTTAACATGTATTATGTCCAATGCTAGGCACTATACTTTATATTCATCATCTCATTTAAAACTCAAAAACCTGGGGGGAGGGGGGTCCTATTATTATTCCCATTTTACACATGAGAAAACTACGGCTTGAAAAGTTAAATATTTTCTTCAACATTACACAGATAATTAAGTGGCAGAAAAGAGTCTTAACCACTTTGATACTGTGCTTTACAATAACAACTTTCTCATTATACCTTCACAACAATCTCAAAAGTATACAGGATAGGCATGATATTCATTTCCTGTAGCATATGGCAACAAACTCAAGAAATGCCTATGATCACACAACTAATAAAGCCAGAATTTGAGCCTAGGTCTTATTGCTCAAACCAGAGTTCAATCTATAAGACTATGTGGCTCTCTATATTATGGTAATAATTCTATAAACACTGTGAATGAAGAACTCCTTCCAGAAGAAAACAAGAGAGGTTATATTTAATAAACAGATGATACATGACCTATGTTAATACTTCCTCCCAATGGCTGTCAACAGTCAAATTTACCAGAAGTTAAAATATAGATTTACTGGGCTTCCCTGGTGGCGCAGTGGTTGAGAATCTGCCTGCCAATGCAGGGGACACGGGTTTGAGCCCTGGTCTGGGAAGATCCCACATGCCGCGGAGCAGCTGGGCCTGTGAGCCACAATTACTGAGCCTACGTGTCTGGAGCCTGTGCTCCGCAACAAGAGAGGCCACGATAGTGAGAGGCCCGCGCACCGCGATGAAGAGTGGCCCCCACTTGCCGCAACTAGAGAAAGCCCTCGCACAGAAACGAAGACCCAACACAGCCATAAATAAATAAATAAAATTAAAAAATATATATATAGATTTACTTAAGAATATCAATAACAACATTACCCTACTTACATGAAGTCTGTGAGAATATCCCAGTGCTAATCAAACGCAGAAGATATTTTGACAGGTCCATTACTGTTTTCTGCATATGCTTCTTGTTTAATGAATGACATCATTTAACAGAGAACTAGAAGAGAGTTTTATACTTCTTTGTAAGTCATTCAGTCTCTCCTGCAAACTCATTCCCTCTCTCTGTTCATGAAGAGGGAAAAGATTTCCATCTTTGGAAAGGTGTGAAGACTGAAGACAAGACAGCGCCTAAGGCTTGATACGAAAAGTGCCCTTCATTGTATTTATCTCCTATTTGTCTCCTAGAATAGAAAACTTAAGAGAAGCAAGCCAATTAAATAGTTAATATTGACACAACATGATCAAACAAATGATCTGTAAGATCAAAATTAAAATTGCTTCTTCTATAATTACCTATAGTTTGACTGGATTTTAGTCATGACAGTATTTTTAAATATTTAAAAGAAACAGCTACTTATTTTTTAACCAAAAGGGGTATGAGCAAATATGGTCATCTGATTCATGACAAAGGTAAAACTATAGTACAGTGGGGAAAGAAAGGTTTTCTTTAATAGATTACAGAGGGTCAACTAGATATCCATATGGAATAAAATGTGATTTGACTACTACCTCATGCCATACACAAAAATCAATTCAGACAGACTACGGATCTAAATGGGAAAGGTAAAAAACTTTTTTAAACTTTTTAGAAAAATTTAAAAACTTCTTAGCACGAGAACAGCTTCATCATCTTGGAACAGGCAAAGATTTTCTTGAACAGGTCATAGAAAGCAGCATTTGAAAAAATGGACTGGGAATTTCCTGACGGTCCAGTGGTTAGGACTGCTTCCATTGCAGGGGGCACTGGGTCGATCCCTGGTTGGGGAACTAAGATCCCCATCGTGTTGCGGCCAAAAAAAAAACAAAAAAAGAAAAGAAAGAAAAGAAAAAAGAAAAAAAATGGATCAACTGGATTATGTTACAATTTTAGAACTTCTGTTCAGCAAAAGATACCATTAAGAGAATGAAAAGGCAATCCAGAGTGGGAAGAGATATTTGCAATGTATATTTCAATCAAAAAAGGACTCATGTTCTAATATATTTTAAAAATTCCTATAAACCAATAAGAACAAGATACACACCTAATATTTTTCAAACAGGCAAAGATTTGACCACACAAAAAATGAAAGCCAATTAGCCAATAAACATGAAATGATGCTCTACTTCATTATTCATCAAGGAAACAAAAATCAAAACCATCTGACTATGATTTTTTAAAAAGGCAAAACAAAAATTGACAAGAGGGAATTCCCTGGCGGTTCAGTGGTTCAGACTCTGGCGCTTTCATTGCCAAGGGCCCGGGTTCAATACCTGGTCGGGAAACTAAGATCCCACAAGCCAACACCACGGCAAAAAAAAAAAAAAAAAAAATTGACCAAGAATGTGGAGCAACCAGGACTCTGATACACTACTGGCAAGAGTGTAAACTGATATAACCACTCTGGAAAACTGTCAATATCTACAGTTCAATAAATATACACCATCTGACCCAATCATTTCAATCCTAGGTATACAGCCAATAGAAATGCATACACATGGGGGAAAAAAGGGAAATGCATGCATATGTTCATCTAAAGACATGTATAAGAACGTTCATAGCAGCACTATTTGTAACTACCTAAATGCCCATCAACAATAGATATATAACTTGTTGATTATTCACACAATGAAATAGTATACAACAATGAAAATAAGCTAAAAGTTCATGCAACAATAAAAAGCTCATAAGCATAATGTTTAGCCAAATAAGACAGACACAAAGGAGTACATACTGTATGTTTCCATTTATATAAAGTTCAAGAACAGGTAAAACTAATGTGTGTTGATACAGTTGATTTAAACATGGCTGACCCCATCTACATGTATATATGTATATGTACACACACACACACACACACAGAGCATATGACGCAAGCAGCACCAATCACAGTTCCTCCATGAGATCTGTTTATATGGCTAATGAAATAGCCTAACAGATAGGATTTTTCTCTAGAGTAGCAAAAAATAAGGTTGAAACTCCCCGTGGCCAAGCAAAAGAAGGAAAAAGAGCCCTAAAGGGCCATCATTTAAACAGTTTGATTTAGTTCTGCCTGAAGCGAGATAAACAATCTGAACTTTTCAACTTCATAAGTCAAAAATATTCCCTTGACTGATGACTTTCAACAAATGAAATGCGAATGCATCTATACATCATTCTGAGGTCCAAACTAGCTTGGTTGTTCATGGAACAGACTAGTTTGGAAATGATTCTTGGACTAGCAAGACTGATTCATTTCAAGATACATTAACTGAGCACGTTATGTTACTATGCACTTACCATCATTAAGATAAAATCTCAGCTCTGTACAATGGTTCACCTTCAGTAAACATTTGCAACGTAAGTATTAATAATTCAGCAAGGCCTATGTGAAATGTCTGATGTAAAGATCCCTCTTTTAACTTCAATTTGTATAAATGTCTTCCTTTCAGTAATATTCCTCACTAAAACTATCTTTCAGAGCTGCCTAGCTGTACATAACATTTTGAAAATGGTTACAAATAATTACGCTTGTAAGTGCTTTTTTAAAATATTAAAAACAAGTCTTACACATATTGTAAATCCACTATACTTCAGTTTTTAAAAGTCTTATATTTATAATGATTTTAAATTCAAATTCTGCAATGCTCTAGAATGGTTATGAATTTATCAATTAGTTAAATTTAGAGAAAAAGCTAAATTTCCATTAATTTTATTCAGTGATTTTTATCTTTAAGGATGTTATGTAATGTCAGTTTCTTTAAAAGCCAGTCACAGGTAACAAATGATTACTTAACCCTTTCTAAAAGACATGTTCCATCTGTCCTAAGATTTCTCAATGGTTTTGGTCAACACAACAATCAAGGACCAACAATGAAGACTAGGAAAAGTCTTCTAACACAACATTTTTAATCAACTATATGCCAATATAAAATTAAATTTTTTTTAAAAGACTAGGAAAAATCTTAAAAGCAAATAAAAAAATCAACAGGAGACAAACTAAGGTAAAGCGTCATATTGAATCAGGACATTTTACCATTCTTCTCTCAGGACAGAGTCCTCCCAGAAATATTTTTTGATATCATCATCAAGGGCTGAATATCAAAATGCAAAACCCTTGAAATCTTATCAGATCTCTAGTAATTCCTCTAAGTTCTTGAATTTTTTCTGTCAATTATCTCAGAGAGGACAAAAAAATTTTACCAGTATACTAATCCACCTCTAAGTGGATGCTCCACCACCTCTAAGAATCTATAGAGGTTAAGGAGTTCCCAAGCTAGTTTTGATATTTCAAAAACCTAAAACTGCCATAACAAGTCTCATATAGTTGATTCTCATTATTCACAGTAGTTATGTTCCATAAAGTTGCCACAAAACACTGAATTAGCCAATACTGAACCCTTTCTCCCAAGGGAAATGCAGAGTTAAGTTCCTGCAAGCCTCTGGTCACATTTTCATCATCTGATCAATACATAACCTTGTTTTATGCATGTTTCTGTTTAAATACACCTTATTTAATATATATTGTTGATTCATTAACATTGAACTTAACAGCCAACAGCACTGTAACTAGTACTAAAATGAAACTTGTCTAACACATATTTTCTATTTTCTCTGTAAGATACATCACAACCTTACTGCACTTAGGAACACTAGACAGCACTTCAGCACGACACTTGGAGGTCACTTTAAACAGCAAAATCTCACCCCAAAAAACACAAAAATGTGAAAGACATGGCACTAAACAGACCATGAAAAGAACACTGTTTACAGTATGCGAGCTGAAAGAAGGCAGGTCATGACCTTGTTCAACCTCAGTTACGAACATGTGCCTTGGGCAACTCAAATTTTTCACCACTCTGCAGGTCTGTGAATGACCATGAAAGCTCCAGGAGTATTGATTTTGGTGTTACAAATAAATTTTAGCAAGTAGGTGAATTCATAAATTCAAAACCTGCATATAATGAAAATCAACCATATTTACATTCTTATCAGTCTACCTGTTTCTTGACTTGAAAGTTATATGGACACGTTAGTTATCTCAGTGCTGATCATAAGTATTAATAATGAAATTTTTTTAGTAAAAACCTTTGAAAATATAGATTAGAGGGGAAATAATAAATGAGACGTTTTATAGGGAAAGAGTTGGGAACTGTTATCCAGAAAATACACATACCTAAAAAACACATAGAAGATAATTATATCTTAATTCTATTTTTCTGGCTAAGAAAGTTTAATGTGCTAATATAATTGACCTAAACTAGGATCATGTGTTTAGAACACATGATACTGCAAAAACATGGTAAAGCATTCTCACAAGCATAGAGCACAGTATACAACTGCAGGCTTCTGGACTTCAATTTACTGTTACATCAGTGTGGAACACTTTTCTGGTTAATTCCCTCACTTCTTTCAGTCCTCTGCTCAGATATCACTGTATCAGGCTTCCCTGATCACCTACATATGATATTCCCTGATAGCCACTCCTTGCCTCCACAGAACCACAATCTCCATCCCCTTTACCCTACTTCCAGTTTTTTTGACAGCACTTATCACCATCTGAGATATGTTTAAATCATATGAAACTTCTAGTTAATAGGTCAAAAATGATCAAATAACAGCCTTTTAATAAGGTTCAATGGAATATTTGCTTGCTACCTCCCACAACTTAAATATAATCTCCACTAGAAGGACTTTGTCTGTTTTCTTCTCTTTTATAATCCAGAGCCTAGTCAGAGCTTGATGTCCAATACTATTTGTTAAATGAATAATTACTATACAATCATTATTAGACACATCCTTAATATAAAGTACAAATATAGCTTAACCCATTTCAACAACCACTTAATATACTAGTGTATTCCTTTCCATTCCTATTTATATGTGCATTTTTAAAGTCAAAATTCACATTCATATTCTTAATTTTACATCCTGCCTCACACACACTTAACATGTCACATGGTTAAGTCTTAAAATTGTTAATGGATATAGAAAAACCTTGTAAGTAGTCCCTAATTCAACCATATCCATTCTGTTAGGACATTTAGACTACTTCTTATATTTTATTATTGATTATAAATAACCCTTTGATGAATGTCCTTGTACATTCTGTACATTTCTGCATCCCTGACTACTTGTTTAAAACAGACTTATCGGGTCCTAGGATGTGAACTTTTTTAGGGTTGTGATGAACACCGTCAAGTTGCTTTTAAGATAAAGCTTTTATATTTTTATATTTTATACTTGTTAATATAAAGCTGCATATATTAAAACTTCTAAATTTAAGGTGACTACAAAACAATGCATTAAAATATCCTTATTAAGCATATTTTATATAGAAAGGTGGCTTATACTACAATAATTTGCTATCACTTGATGTAGCTTTAAGTGTTTTAATGTTACTAATGAAAGACGATTTTAGATTTAGGCTAACCAATTTATTATTCCATTTAATGTTTTCTAATAAACCTAATCAACTTTTTTAAATTTTAAAAAAGTTTAATCTGATATTCTGATTTAAAAAATAAAAAACTGGGCTTCCCTGGTGGTGCAGTGGTTGAGAATCTGCCTGCTAGTGCAGGGGACACGGGTTCGCGCCCTGGTCTGGGAGGATCCCACATGCTGCGGAGCGACTGGGCCCGTGAGCCACAACTACTGAGCCTGCGCGTCTGGAGCCTGTGCTCCGCAACAAGAGAGGCCACGATGGTGAGAGGCCCGCGCACCGCGATGAGGAGTGGCCCCCGCTTGCCGCAACTAGAGAAAGCCCTAGCACAGAAACGAAGACCCAACATAGCAATCAATCAATCAATAAATAAATCTTTAAAAAAAATAAAAATAAAAAAAATAAAAAAAAATAAATAAAAAACTGCATTTCAAAGAAAGTGTGTGGCAGTGAAGAAGGTCTAAGATTTTTTTTTTTTTTCCAATTCCTGCACATCTTGGAGAAAAAACAAAAAACTGAAGATGGCGTGTCATAAATATGGCAGAAATCAATAAAGGTTAAAAGGGACACTTGCTAGAAGTTCTGTGAAGGTGTTCTGATATTCTGCTCAAGGCTACAGAATGGTTATAAATACTGATTCTAAGGTATTTCAATTTACCTAAGGAACATTTTCTTATCTGAAAAACCACTGAGTAACTTGACATTGAGGCAGCAACGTTTACCAGAGAAACACATAGGTGCCGAATGCCAAATGGCTGATTATCAGAACTTCAGACTAAACATATCTCTCAGGAACCACTGCCAAAGGCCAGTTCACTCCATTGTTTTGAGGTCACGGCCCAACTGCCCACTGTTAAGAAACCCCAGTGTAAAAGATTATTTACCAAGGAACACAGGACATCGGGGGGGTAAAAAAAAGATGGGAAGTGTCATCAAGCTTCCCTACTAAAAGACAGAGTTTTACGCTGTTCTCCTTTATCACGTCTAATTTCTGGTTTTAATATCAAACGCTTATCTCTAAAGTCTTTTTATCTTTTTTTTTCTTGTCCTGCCTATTTCCCTATTACCTGTTGGTTTCAAGTGAGAGAAATCCAAACTCAAACGGGTATAAGCAAACAAAGAAAATTACTGACTTAGTAACTGAATGACCCAGGGGTAGATTTAGCTGAGGTACAGGGATTCGATGTCATTAAAATCCAGTTTTTATTCCACTTTTAGCTCCATTTTTGGATATTTAACATTCAAACATATTTATTATCTACTTTGTTTTAGATGTTGTGGAAGCAGTGGAAATAAGACAGGTAAGGAAGGTCCCTACTTTTATTGAGTTTACACTCCAGTAACAGTAAAGTCTTGAGATTCACTCTGATTGGACTAACTTCAGTCATGTGCTCATCTCTCATGAACCAATCACTTGGCCAGTGGTGAGCTGATCCGGCTTTAGCCTGGATAATATACTCCACCCCTAGGACTAGGGATGAGCCTACACTGGATCACATTAATGTCCTTTATCTTTTTATACCTCTCTTTCTACAATAATACCCCTTTTCCCAATCAGTATGTTCATCAAAATCTTATAGAAAACACCTAAATTGGATATTCCAAATTAAACCCTGCTTTATAACTAAACCACTTCTGATGATTTTATTTTTCACTAAAAAAAGTTTTATCTTTATCCAGAAGAAATGAATTAATGTAATTTTTGTTCTTTTCTCCAGAAATGTCAGCATAAACTTCACCATACAGAGCTATGAAATTTTCTATAAATCGATGGAAAAGTTAGCGCAGACTCACATTTTAAACTAATCATACAAATATAAAAGATAATCTTTTCCCTAGAAGTGAAAGGATAAAACTTTTATGATTCTATGATTTCATAACAAAAGTAGTAAAAACATTTAGGTTTACAATCTTTCGAAAATTAACATTATGTGATATCATTTACATAAAGTTCAAATCAGAGAAACTAATCTATACTATCAGAAGTCAAGATAAAGGTTACCCTTGGCATGGGGAAGTAGAAAGTGATTGAAAGGAGGTACTGCTGGGACTTCCCTGGTGGTCCAGTGGGTAAGACTCCATGCTTCCAGTGCAGGGGCCTGGGTTCAATCCCTAGTCAGGGAACTAGATCCCATATGCTGCAACTAAGACCTGGTGCAGCCATGTATATATATATTTTTTTTTTTTTTTCTTTTTTCTTTTTTGGAAGGGAGGGAGGGAGGAAGAAAAGAAAGAAAGGAGGTACTGCTAATGTTCTGTTTCTTGATCTAGTTGCTGGTTCAGTTTCTGGATATTCACTGACCTTTATACTTAATGATGATGTGTTTTTCATATTTATGTTATACCGCAACAAAAAGGTTTTGAAAAAGTTTATTACATTTGAAATTAACACTCCTATATACAAGAAGCTAGAAGAATAAACTTACAGTAGAGATATATCAATAGGGACCAATAATAATGAAGAGGCACATTTCATTTTCTAGCAGGTAAAGGTATGCCTCTTAAGTAACAGGCCACAATTACTTCTATCCCATTATTTTAGAGCCCAACTATCGTTCTTCTTCCCTTCCCTTTATACTATCATTATGACCAAATCCAAGTTTCCAATCATTCTGGGCTAATCTCCATTTCTTCCAATTTATATCGAGCAATAGCTGTTCCAACAGGAACCACACATTTATGAACACACAATATAAACAAAACATATATTTTTCATTTATAAAAACTTTTCTGGGATAATTCAGGAGCTCAAATTCCATATGTACTCTAAGTGCATTTGCCACCCTAATTTGTCATCAATAAATTGAGCATTAATTGTTTTAACTCTAAAAAAAAAAAAAAAAATCGCTGGATCCCCTCATAAAAATCACTCAGAAAAGCATGCAGTTAACAATGGCACACATACAAAAAGCAAACTTCCAATGCAATGATTGAAAACACCCTCATGTTATTCAGCCCTGAAGACACACCCTAACAGCTTTTTTGACACTTAGAGGAAAATGAATATGGACTTTATATTTAGATATTTGGTAACAAACTACAATTATCTGAGGAGAGATTTTCTCTTGTATAAAAGAGGAAAGCATACCAATCTTAATATTGATAATTATCATATGAATAAAATGAGATCATTGTAGAATGTTGTCAGTTTCCTTTATCCAATTCAGGGGAGTTTCTAAACTCACAAGATATCCCCTTCTCCGTTTTTGAGCAGTTCAAAGAGGTAACAGGGTATTTTTAAACATGATGCAAAAAAAAAAAACCTTTTAATTACCTTTATTGGAGAAGAGAGTTACAAATATGTCAGGGTGGAAAAATGCAATACACACTGCAGTGACTGGAATTGAAGGTATCAGTACATATAGCCTGAATCTAAACAAAAGGAAACATCAGAAGCACAAATTGAGGTACATTCAACAAAATAACGGGCCTAAACTCTTCAAAAATGCCAAGGTCAAGAAATTTGAGGAACTGTTCCAGATTAAAGGAGACTAGAAAGACAGGATAATTAAATACAACGCATGATCCTTGATTTTAAAGCGATGAAAGTAATTATTAGGATAACTGACAAAATTTGATTATGGACTATAAATTAGATATTATATTAACGTTAAATTTCCTGATTTTGATCATTGTAACTGTGATTTTTTAAAAGAATATCCCAGTTAAGGAAAAAAGTCTGGCAGTATACCTGGATCTAGTTCCATTCTATGAAACTTCATTACAGCCCTTCATTACCTGAAAATAGCTGCCACCTCCCGTTCTCCACCCATTCCAACCAAGTCATCCCTTCTCCACAGTAAGCACTCCAAACTCCTTCAAAGGTTCTCAGACACTTCATCATCATCTGGTTACCCTCCTCTTGACACATTCAATTTTTCATTTACTGTTCTTAAAATGCAGCTTCTAGAAGCAAGGCCAACATTGTAAACACGTTCTAACCAACATGGAATACATATTACGGTATATCCCTTATGATGGACATAATCCCATTAATACAACCTGGTACCTCATTTGTTTTGTTTTGTTCTTTTTTAAACAACTCACACTGTTGGATCTCTGAGATTATGCAAAACCAAACTCCTAAAATTGTCTATCAAATCCAGCTAGTTCTTCCCCCAGTTGCAAAGGTTTCTCTTCTCAGTGGCCACACCATTTAAATCCCCCTGAAGCTTTTAATCAAGTCATCACTTCTCTCCTTCCTTTGAAACTCCCATCTTTGACCTGCATTTCCTTCTAGATTTCCTCCTACCTCTGAGATAAATTTTCTAAGGCTTTTCCCCTCCATTTTCTCATGCAATGTGACTCCTCTCTGCTCCCTACAAAATGTATATGTCCCACCCTTTCTAACCCTCTCTCCATAGGTGAAGTCAAACTCTTTCAGATAAATTTAATCTATAAACAGTTTTATATTTCTAGCCCCAACCAACACCAAAAACTTCAGACTGGCATATTCTGAGCTCTCCATCTAGATATCCCAATAGTTGTATTCAACAAGTACAAATCTCTAGTCATTTTCTTTCTACCTCCAAAAAACTATCTCCTCCCTATGTCAACAATCTAAAGGACATATATCTAATCACCCAAACTAAAAAACTTTGAGACATCTTAACTCTTTCCTTTTCCCATCAGTATACAATCAATAAACCCTACTTCTTCTACTTCTGAAATGTCCTGAAAAAAACTTTCTACTCTTTCTGTCCTATTGTTATTGCTCCAGGTCAGGCCATCATCACCCCATTTAAATAACTGTAATAGCCTAATTAATCTCCTACTCCAATGTATTATTTATCTGTTCACAAATATATGTCTTAATAAACAGAGCCCTGGCTGATTTTTCAGTCCCCTCATTAGAAAAAAAAAAAAAAAGAACAAACAAAACACCACAATGACTTTCTCCCATCTTCAATTCCTAGAAAACTTTTCTTCCTCAAAACCCAATTCAATGATCCATCAGAATTAAATGCTTTCTCTTTTGTTCCCATAACACTTAAATCTTCTATCACAGAATTTACAATGTATAGTTTGATGTGTGTATATTCCTTACTTGATTACAGGCTCCTTGAGGGAACAGTGCAATTCATGTTTTATTCTCTAGTACAATTCCTTAAAATTGGTGAACTGAATAGAATTCTACTCAGAGAACTTTTTCAATCGAATTCCATACTTTTTCAGAAATTCTTCACTTTTAAGTAACTCACACTATAGGTTCCTGCCTGTGACTGCAGACAAAATTTTGAAAGCTGTTTTTAGTCATGTATCCTTGCCAGTTGAGGTGTTCAGAAAATAAGCACAACTGTATATTTATGCAAAGTATTAATAAAAATGTTAAAATAGACAAGGACAAAAAAAGCCTTTTTAGATACATCTCTTAAGTTTGACATAAATCCCTCTGTACCAGTATTTAAGAAAGGTTATTTTACGCCTATTAATGTAATGGTCTTAATGCTGATGAACTAGCCTATTTCTCTACCTTACCTCCAAGGACTGGAAAATGATTTCAAAAACTACTGTTTTTTTTAAAAAAAATAAGACTTTGTCGTTTCTCATCTTCTGGCATACTCTGATTCACCACAAATTAACAAAAGCTATCAACATCTCTCTCAGTTCCCTTGTGTCATTTAAATGATCTAAAACCTGTGGCATTAGCCAAATAGGTAGAAAATGAATTCTTGGAATCCAATCAAGGGGTGAAACAACCTGAGTGGGGTTTACAGAACTTTATCAGGCAATGGAATTAAAAGGCAGTTACAAAAAGCCTTAAACTTGAATGGAGAAGAAACCAAAGGGCATTGGAGTTCCACTGTTATCATAGGGACGATTTTTGTTAAAGGTTCAATGTGTCCGTGTACAGAATGAGAAAAACCACCTGGACAAAGGCAGCTTCCGAAGCCGATCAATGTCAGGCTGATAATCAGCCAGTCAAGAGATGGTAACTGGTCTGTGTTCATCAACTGTGTCACAGAAATTTCAACTTGCTTGAGACAACAGAACTATTCCCTTAAGTAAGTGACTTTCTGCCAAGGTGATTTAGAATTAAATACTACTAAAATTTAAGTATTATATATCAAACCCACAATATTAATATTTCCATGTTAAGTTTACAACTACGTATTTTTTCTTTAAGCTTTTATAGTGTTTAAGAGAACTTTAACATTATAGAATCTGACAGTCTTATAATTCTAAATTTAAAATAGTAACTGACCTCAGTCTTAGGACATTAAGTTTAAAGGTATAAAGTACTTGGTTTGGTTAATAAGCAATATTGGAATGCTTAAGAGAAATTATGACTGACTATATTTATAAGTTCCACTTATTAATTTTAAAGGAGTTTTAAGTATCCGGGAAAGTCCTGCTTGTTGAAATTTTACATTTACTCTGTAAGGTATATAAAGTGCTAAAAAAAATAAAATAAAATCCAGTATAATTAATGTGTAAATATAAGGAATGTAATGAAGTTAAGCAGCAGTAGTAGTGCTACTAACAGCCAACAGTCAAAGAGCATTTTCCTAGTGCTCAACATTGTTCCAAGTACTTTACAATATAAAGTCATTCATTCAACAAATAATCACTGAGCATACACCATGAAGCTCTGAGAATTAAATCAGTGAACATAAATCAGTGAATTATGAAAACATAATTTCAACCTTCGTGGATCTCATATTTTAATGAGAAGAGGCAAACAATAAATATCAAATATGATAATTACTGTGAAGAAAAATAAACCAGGGAAACTGAAAGGAGGAAGTGCTCTTTTAGATGGTATGAAGAGGGTCACACCAGTAAGCATCATTCACAGGGAAGTTATGTAAATGATGCCCCTTGGAAACTCCTTCATCAGGGAAAACCTCTCTAGACCAAGTGACATTTGAACCTAAGAAATGAGGGAACAAGGCATGCAAATATATAAGTGTATTACAGAAAAAGAAAACAAGTACAAAAGCCATTTTACCTGGAAAGGGTGTTTTAAGGGAGATTTAATCTCTTCAACGAGAATTACTAAGATATAGTAATCAAAGGGTCATCCCCCCACCCAGGAAAACAAAAATATTCTTAGTTTATATGAAACTTGCTAAATTTATTAATAGAGTAATAAAATATATAAGTTGAACTTAAAAGACAAGTTTTTTAATTTGTTAACTACTCAATATTATTTTACCAAAACTTGTAAATGGTCTTCCTTACACCCAAAAACAGTCACAGATATCAAGAAACAATGATGCTTCATTGCTCTAAGTAATTCATTAGAACTAGAGATCTAAATTTATTTAATGAAACTAGATGCTCTTTACCACATAACAATCATGGAATAGTCTCCTCTTTAAACAAGGCTGTCTCCCTTCCAGTATGAAAGTCATTTTCCTAGATGTAAAAGAAGTAAAACAGGATTTGAGTAGTTGTCATTATTTAATATCTCCCCAATGAATGGGCCTCTTTCTTCCTTACTTATCTTGCTGAGTTTAGCTTAAAGCCCTCCTTTGTTGGCTTAAGCATTTTTTGCAAACTTTAACTCATTCAGAGCTCTAGCCTCCCCATACTCCTACTGACACATTTTAGTATTAACCATCAGTTATAAACCATTAGTAATGCAGGTATTCTTGATACGTTTTCTTTTGAAGTTTATTAGAAATTACCTATGTGAAAGTCACAATATTTTCTCTGGATGACTCATGCATTTTTCTCCCCTCAGTGGAAACTTTTTGTAATTTTAATACATGTTCCATTTTTTTAAATAACATGTTTCATTTTTAAGTGCCTTCTATCAATATTGTCTACATCATCTGTGGTCATTACCAATCTTTTTTCTGACCTTTCTGAAACTTGCTTTTCTGTGAATTCCTACCTAATAATTTAAAATCCAAAGTGACACAGTCTCTAACTTTTGATTCCCATGATTTCCATTTCTATCTAGGAGACAAAGAACAGTATTTTGGAAAGCATGGACTTTGAAATCAGACAGATAGATATTTGTCACTTACTAGCCGTGTAACAAACGTCTCTGAGTCTCCATTTCGACATCAATAAAGAACAGATTTAATGAGCACCTATTTTATATCAAGTGCCTTATATACTCTACATGTAAGTAGAAAGTATGTATCATTTATATTGAGGAAAACAAGAGCTTAGATATAAGCAATTTTCTTAAAGTCACAGAGTTTCTAAGTGCTAGAGCCAGGATTTAAATCCAGGTCTGATTCCAAGCCTGTGTTCTTTTTGCTACAACACAAAGAGGAGACTATAAAATGGGTCCACTTGCCCAAAACAAATGTTCAATAATAGTTAATTCCACACTGTTCTTCCTTGTTGGTCGGAATCAATTTCATACCAGCATTTCTCTTCCACATTCAGGAGACTAAACTGCCAGCGAATAATATATCAAAAGCTCTGATAATCTTTATTGTTAATGTATTGTTTAATTAATCCACTTAATTAAAAGTAAAAATTCTATTACATTATGCCACGTAATTTTCAGACATTTTTGTGTTAAAAGAGCCTTATATGCAATCATAAAAACCCAGGGTTAGAGAGACAAAAAGTCAGGTGGCTGAACTACCTTATTCAGCATAATGTGCTACTCATCCTCAAAATTCTTAAAACAATGTAGCGAAAAAGGGTTTTTTAAAAAAAAAAAACTGTCATTCTTGTGAGGTGTTCAGATCAAGACAACAGAAATGCTTACCATAGTTTTCCAGAAACCAAGCAACCACCAAACAGAACTCTGTATTTGTCAATATCATCATGGAACTATTATCTTCTCTTTCTCTTCTCCTCATTCTCTCTTCATACATTAGATTGTGACTAGCCAATTAAGTGAATGAAAGAATGTTTCCTAGGCCCAAACACTACCATTCACATCACTTTGAATCCTGCCAATCAGTTAATTGATCAGAGTGAACAGAAACTAAGAGCTAGAATAGTATTTTTTTTTCCATTTCTTAAAAGTAAGTTAAAAAAAGGTTTATGGATTAACATTTATACACAGGTTTTTACTACTAATAATGTAAGTATGGTACTATATTGAAGGACTTCTAAAATGCACCAGCTGACTTTTTAAAAATCTATAATAAGCTGAAAGTGAGACTGACAAAAAAAGAAAAAGAAATCATTTAGATTGATGGAAATGTTCTAAAACTGGACTGTGGAAATGGCTGCACAACAATGTAAATTTACTAAAAATCAATGAATTGTACACTTAAAAAATATGACTCAAATCCTCCTCAAATAATCTATTATTAATAAGGTGACCAGAATGCTTTCTTATACTATTACCTTGAAATAAATGCCATCATTTAGATTTATTATTCTGCTAATATGCATGCTTACTTGAAATGAACCCCAAGTATGGTTTCAGCACATCGGGGCCTCTAAGTACTGAACTACAACTGTGGTCCTCTTTAATAAACAAATGCAATTCTTGAATATATGAACTTATCACTGTGCAAAATTTTAAATGAAATACTAACCCGTAAGAGCTGCCTTACTACAATTGCACACAAAAGTATAAGGGAACAAAGAGTTTGGATAAATAACACCTTGATGAATAAACTTAAGTGATTTCTATTCTTAAAAACCAAAGTAATCAAATCACAGCTACTTCCAGTTGTTTCTGTATATAAAACACAATATTTTAGCAAAAACAGTCCTTGCATATAAGATCTGGAAGAAAATTCAAATGCCATTGTAAAATTTGACACACAAAAAATTCATTAGAATATATATCAATACAATGGAGCTCGAACAACACGGAAGACACATATACATGCATATAAATGGTCCTGATGATAGCATCTCAAACCCCAAAAGTAGAGTTTGAATGCTTAAGTTCATATCCTAAACCCTGCATTCAATGCCTGTGTGACACTGAGCAAGATACTTAACCTCTCTGCCTCAACTTGCTCATTTGCAGAATGAGGATAAAAGTAAACATCCCTGGACTTCCCTGGTGGCGCAGTGGTTGGGAGTCCGCCTGCCAGTGCAGGGGACATGGGTTGGAGCCTTGGTCCGGGAGGATTCCACATGCCTCAGAGCAGCTGAACCTGTGCACCACAGTTACTGAGCCTGCACTCTGGAGCCCGCGAGACACAACTGCTGAGGCGTGTGCACCTGGAGCCCGTGCTCTGAAACGGGGGAGGTCACCGCAATGAGAGGCCTGTGCATAGCAACAAAGACCCAACACATACATACATACATAAATAACATCCCTACAAGGTTGTTGTGAGGACCAAATAATAATGAATACAGTATTTACATGTATCTAGCATACAGCAAATATTCAATAATTTTAAATTAGTATTATTTTTATAATGGTAATAAAAATCATCTAGAGCAGCCCTTCACAATGTTCAATATACATTCAAACTGCCTGGGAATCTAGTTAAAATGAGACTGTTATCAAGAAGGTCTGAAATTTCCATTTCTAACAAGCTCCCAGACAGGTGTCAAGGAAGGACACTTCTGAGTTACAAGGATGGTTCTCAAGCTTTGGCACACACCAGAATCATTTGGAGGACTAGTTTAAAATAGATTTCTAGGTTTCACCCCAGAGTTTGAGAGAATTTGCACCTTTAACAGATTGCCAACTGAAATTCCCAGGACCATATCGTAAGAAATAATGCTCAAAGGTTCTCAGCTAGGATATACATCAGAAACACCTGTGGGGTTTTTGTTTGTTTTTAAATGTAGGTGCCCTTACTATACCCTAGTATTGTGTGATCTCCTAACCTACTAAACCTGAAACTCTATGAGTGGGGCCCAGCATGCAATGTTTTTAAAGAATAAAAACAAACAAAACTTCCAGGCAATTATGATGTATGCTAAAGTTTGAGAACAACTGCCTTATAGTTACAAACGAATCAAAATTTCCTTCATGAAATTTTGCTAACTATAGAAAGGAAAGTACCTACCCATAAATGTGCCTTAGGTCAAACTGGAAATTGTCCTGACTCATTCACCAAGAACAGCATTTATTCAAATTTAGTGGTAACTCTATAACCTTTACAAAAGTCAATTACTTTCTCCTTCACTCTTCATGAGATGTTCTCCTATGACATGATGCCCAAAGTCAAACATTTAAAATATCCAGGCAAAAAAAAAAAAAAATTTTTTTTTTTGAAATTAGTCTCAATTTTTGCATAACGTTTAATTTCCACAAAAGCTCAGCAAATGAAAGAGCACTGGGGTACAAAATGTAGATACATGTTACTCTTAAATTATACTTGAACAAAACATCAAATTTTGACAGCTACAGGCCATTTATAATATTCTGGTCCTAATAATTACTGAGTGACAGCAAGCAAAATTCGTTTATAAAGGAAATTAAGTGTATCTCCCAGGCTAACTGTGGGACTTAAATGAAAGAAAAATTATGTGCAGGAACACAGTAATAAATCTTTCCTATGCCTTCCTTTACAATTAAGAAAGTGAAATGGAGGGGTAGAAAAGAAAGTACAAAGGGAGAATTTCTCATAAGAAAGTTACACTTAACACTTGAAGCCAGCCTGAAAGGAGTTGCTAACTAGGTATAGCTGACTCTCAATTTTTTAGTAGCCTATAATTTGATCTATAATCTGTATACCACAATGTTATACCCTTAATAAATACAAAATAAATATTTTAAAAGTAAAATGACTTAACCTGAGACTTTTTATGAGAGGGGAGGGAAGGGGTGGGGTGGGTACTCACGACATTCTTTGAAATAACAGCGGATACTACAGGGTAGCTGTCATAAAAATTTGAATGGGAATCACTGCTTGAAAGGAATTCAAAGAATGAAAAGAAAGCTGCCAACTCATACGATAAAAGTCCAAAAAGCCATTAACTTGTCAGGAATGCTATACCAAAGTTTTCAAAACAAAATTTTTAAGTAGGAGGAAAAAAAAAAAAAGGTGAGGTACTCTTGAAGGCCATCAATGACAGAAATTAAAAGCATCCTGTTTGCCCAAACAACATAAAACACAAACAGGGTCTACCACACAATCTGAAAGCAAAGAAGGTGGTTCTTTGATGTCCCCTTCTAGAGTTCCTGAAAACTATGAATACCATGAGAAAAATGTCTAAGTGCTGAGATGTCCAGGTATAAACTAGATCAAGTTCTAGGATTTCTCAAGTTACTCATATCAAAACAGGATAACAATGCATTAATGTTTATAAAGGAAGTTAAAGTTCAAAACCAGACAAAATTATTCTATGGTACTAGAAATCAAAATAGTGATTTCTCATGGGCGTGGGGAGTTAATGACCACAATACAGCACAAGACAGTTTCCGGGGTTTTGATAATGTTCTACTTCTCAGTAATAATTACACAGGTTTGTTCACATTGTGAAAATTCACTGAACTGTACACTTAGGAGAACTTTCTGTGTGTATTAATATGCTAATCATATTTACATTTTTTAAGTGGGGGAGGAGGAAATTTCTCCCTCAGGAAATGAAACGTATTACTGCAAAAGCAACATTAAAAATTTTTAGGGACTTCCCTGGTAGTGCAGTGGTTAAGAATCCGCCTGCCAATGCAGGGGACTCAGGTTCAAGCCCTGGTCCAGGAAGATCCAACATGCCGCGGAGCAACTAAGCCCGTGCGCCACAACTACTGAGCCTGCACTCTAGAGCCCACGAGCCACAACTACTGAGCCCACGTGCCACAACTACTGAAGCCCACACACCTGGAGCCCGTGCTCCGCAACAAGAGAAGCCACCGCCATGAGAAGCCCACGCACCACAATGAAGAGCAGCCCCCCCTCGCCACAACTAGAGAAAGCCCATGCATAGCAACAAAGACCCAGCACAGCCAAAAATAAATAAATAAATTTATTTTAAAAAAAAATTTAGCGGAGACGATTCAGATTAAGAATTACAGGTTTGGGGGCTTCCCTGGTGGCGCAGTGGTTGAGAATCTGCCTGCTAATGCAGGGGACGCGGGTTCGAGCCCTGGTCTGGGAAGATCCCACGTGCCGCGGAGCGGCTGGGCCCGTGAGCCACAACTACTGAGCCTGCGTGTCTGGAGCCTGTGCTCCGCAACAGGAGAGGCCATGATAGTGAGAGGCCCGCGCACCGCGATGAAGAGTGGCCCCCACTTGCCACAACTAGAGAAAGCCCTTGCACAGAAACGAAGACCCAACACAGCCCAAAAAATTAATTAATTAATTATTATTTTTTTTTTTTAAAAAAAGAAGAATTACAGGTTTGGGGTGGGGAGTAGAGAGTTAATATAGAGAAGTATTACAAAGCTCCTCAAGGGCTTTCAGTAGATAAATCCCACAAACATACATACACACACCTTTTTCAGGAGGAAAAAATCTTGGTACCTCCCTCTATAATACAGCCAAGCTAAATTTCACTCTATTTATGAAACACATAAATCTGCTTTTAATGGGGAAGTGTATATGAGCTGCAGTATCTACTTTCCTTAAACTTCTGTCCAATTTTTAAAAAAAGTTATTCGTAAGGAGGTAAGTAAATGCCAGAACACAATTAGCAACTGCTATTCCTGGACCACTTCAGTGCCCTTTTGAAAAATAAACTCACCCCTTAGAGGGTAGCAGAATTCTAGTAGAAATAAAAGATATAAATTATGCTCCAATCCCTATAAATCTAATCCCAATCCAAGGTAAAAGGAAATTTCATCACACCTGGTTCCTCATCTGCAATTCTCTTTATGTAACACCCAAGCACAGGACATACGTGTTTTCAAATATTTATTACATTTTCATACTCACAAAGTTAATCTGGTTTTTCTTCCTAGCAATTATGTAACCACACCAGTCTGTAGCCAACAGAAAGTGTTCGTCAATATTTAATAAAGTAATAGCTTGGAACATAACAGTTTTAAAGTGTAAGTAAGTATAAATATCTCACTTTTTAAAAAATTATTTTATTGTCTTGAATAATTATTTCATAAAGGAAAAAACAAACCACACCTTCGTAAACAATAAGAACTTTAAACATTTAAAAAGCTCTCCTTGGCATGGATGCCCTCACTAATGCTCACATAGAATTTCTCAGATTCATTATTTAATTTCAGTAAATGCACAACACTGTCGCCATTCTTAACAGCTGAAAAACAAAGGAATTGTGATTCTGGAACTTGAGTCCTAGAACTGCTAACGAACACTTTTTTTTTCTAAATATTTTAGAGGGATATGATGTCAAGTTGTGTATTACTATTTAACGAGAGAAACACCTTAAGCACACATCCTAAATTGTTGATCTTAGAAGTTTATTTCTCTAATTCCACAAAATCTACCAAAGTAGTTTTTCTCTTTACAGCCTCTTGTACTGTACCTTTACATAGTTTCATATTTTATCTTTTCAAGAAAGGAGAAACTGCTTCATTTAATCCTACTTAATTCTGGTATATGGGAAAATAATATTTCAAATTTTGGTTGACAAAAGGAATTATAAAACATTGTTTTGTACAAAATGAGCTTTTATTATCCTCAAATTATAAAGTGCTTTCAAAAATCGATAAGAAAACAAACACAATAAAGAGACCAGGGCAAAAGATATTAAACATGTAGTAAGAATCATCTAAAAAACAATACTAATTTTTTTTAAGTTTGGGATTAAAAATAAGCAATATAAGATATAAACATTTAAAATGTAAAAATGAAACACGCAAAACAAAGAAAAATTATTTAATAAATAGACTTGAGACAATTACCGATTTGCAGGAAAACATTTACATTCTCATACCAATGCCAGAGGAGATAAAAAGTTAAATTTATTTAAATCTAACTTAGAAAAACTAAAATAAATAGTATTAAGATCAGTATTATTTATTTATTACATTTCTAGAGAAGGAAGAATTTCATAAGATCAGAAATAAAACAAAATTAGGCCAATGATTTGATTATATTAATTTTAAAATTCTGTTTATCTGAAAAACTCACAAAAGAAATACACCTATTAAGCATGTTTCACCCCAGTAGTAATCTAAGAAAAAAAATGTTATAATACGGCTTATCCCCTATTACATTTTTATAAACAATACTTAATGTTGATGTATAGAGCCAACAGCCACTCCAACGTGAATATAAACTGATCCTTTTGACAAATATCGTGACAGTTTTAAGAGCCTTTAAAATGTACCTAAAAATTATACCTGTAATATACTAGAAGATAATATTATATATAAGAAACACCTTATATATAAATGTTCTTCACACTCTTATGCAAAAAACTAGAACAGGAGAATGATATACATCTACACATGGAACATCATACAAGCACTTATAATTATGGTTAAGAATACTCATTGTGAGAATGGGAAAATGTTACCTAACATTAGGTTAAAATCAGGACATGAAATTAAATATGTTTTATCTGTAAACATGTAAAAGATATGTTTTTAAATAATGGAAGAAATACATCAAATTTTTAATATGGTTATATTAATTCCCAAGATTCAAAATCCTCAAACCAGCCATCAAAATCATTAAAACACACAAAAATATACACACTTAATACCTAAATCAAGTGCTATATACCATCACTCTACCACTGAAGGGTGGTTTAAATTAACATTAAGGTTTAAATTAACATATTAAAAGAGACTGAAAAGGCAAGCAAAGCAACAAACAAAATCTACTACAAAAAGAAACATTTCTCACCTCAGGACATTCAGCTGTGCTAAGGATGGAGACTCACTATCAGGATTCAGAACTATACAACTGATTGACAGACAGGTCATTTACTAATTCTAATTATCTGCTCTGAAAATTCCTTCATCAACAAACGTGCTTGTCTTTAGCCAATTGGTTAATTATTACTGATATCAAATATTAAATGTAATAGAGTCTTACTTGGGAGGCAACTCCTTGAAATATTAAATAAGGAAATAAGTAGATAAAAGCAATAAAATAAAGAAAATTCCATACACAGCAGCCCCATTTTTTTGGGGGTATCAGATGAGTTCTGTTAAGTGAATTTTCTAGAAAACTGAAACAAATTTATTAAAAAGCTTTGAAAACGTTTACCCTTATAAGAATCTTCTAAAAAGACACCAATTTCTTAATTCCTTAAACACAGTACATACAGTAAAAGTTTATTTATGATTAAGATCATCATTGTGACAGACCATGTACTATACTACTCCACAACACTGTGATTCCCTCAGAAGTTAATGATTATAGGACTGTATGTCTCCATGTAATGGCCTTAAAACACTATCCTTTTATAGTTCCATATACTTTTTAATAGCCTTGAAATAAGATGACATTTCAGTTGTCAGTGTGCCTAACTCCAATGGCCAACCTTGCAAATTGTAATCTGTGGGCTGAAATATCAGATAACCAACCCTGTTGGGGCTGCAAAATGTTAAGTTATTTACTCCAGTTAGTAGTTTCTGAATAAAGCTCATAGGCTTATTATACTTGGTTACAGTTATTTTGAAGCCTCAGGATCTCTGCTGTTTGAAATGACTAAAATCACAATCACTCAAAAAATGTTTAATTACTAACTGCAACTTACACATATTCTGGAGTTCCAAAATAATAATAACTGAATAGTTTGATAGTCTCCTCAAAGTTACTCAACTCACTTGTCTCTGACCAGAGAAAAATTACCTACGTAAGTTGAGAAATAACAGATGAAAAGAAAAAGAAGGAAAGAAGTGAGAAGGACAAGTTCAAATGAAATAGCAAAGTCCATACTGCATGGTTCTAGAAGGCAAGACTTAGGACTTCGGGAAATATATACACATAGTGTTTTTTAAAGTATAATTACAGTGGTTATCACGGTATTAACTATAGAAAACCGCACTATAGTGTATACCACATATATATTAAATAGTACTATAAAAATCAAGACTGGGAATTCCCTCGTGGTCCAGTGGTTAGGACTCCGCGCTTTCACTGTTGAGGCCAAAAAAACAAAAAAAAACAAAACAAAAAACATGCAAAGACTTCCAGCAAATATTCCTTGTACTTAAACTGACAATGAATTTTCATATGAAATGGCAGATTGTTTAAAAAGCGCCTGCACGTACTTTCATTGATATTTCTGGTCAAGTAATTTCCTGCAATGTCTTGGACACTGGTTCAGTAACAGGCAGGAAATAAAATGTACATTCTTCATATAATTAATATGTAACATAGGTATTACACTATATAGTTACAAAGTTACAGGTCTATGGAAATTAGCATTGTGTCATATCTAAAGAAAAAAAATTCAAGTGAGGACATCATATTATCACTTTTGTTAATAACCTCTGATTACTGAAGCTCATTAGCTCTCATAGATCACTTCTATGACAGTAATAACTGAGAAAGAGGAAAATAAAATTTCCTGGTTAAGTTTTACTCAAGCAAAACTCAACTCACATAAGATATATTTCTCTTGTATTTTCTCAGTATATTTCTGCCCAGTATATGGGTATTTTAGTGTCTGTAAAAGTCCGGTAATTCCTAAGATCCGCTACCAAAAACAGTTTATAAAACAAAGTTGTACGAATAAGTAACATATATCATTACAAGGATCAGATGCACATGCTAACTCTCAAGGCCCAATTCCCAAGCGAAACTTTGTAAAGTTTGCAAAGGCCATTATAGAACTGAGATCTTTTGAATCCACTGTCATTTTCACAAGCTCCTATTTCTAAAAACATAAAATAAGTAAAGAATTAACAAAGTTCCGATTAAACATCAACTTCAGTTGATTTTTTTTTTTTTTTTTTTGGGACAGGTGATATCAAGCAAATTTGGGGGTGGGCTGAAACCTGTTTAAAAAAAATTATTTAAGAGGAAAAATTTGCCTCACATACTGATTCCAAATTCTGGTCAACTCAAGTCACCCTCCCGCCATCATGAACAGACTATTTTTGGACCATGGCTCTGTCAACCTTCTACCACCCTTTCTTTTCTCTGCAACTTCTCCAATTCCATTTCAGTATCAACCTATACACACTCCCATGTCTCCTTTTCCTCTTTCCCGCATCTCACCTCTCAACACTCACTTTTATTCCCCAACATTCCTCCTTTAACTATTACAAGAGAAAACTACAGTGACCAAAACGAGTGGTCACTTTTTTTATGTGACAAGTGTGATAAATAATATTGCTGGTAGTCTGGAGGGAAAAATACAAAAAACAATCACAAAATGCTGCTTAGCAACTTTTGAGTATATGTACGTTTGTCTGTATTAACTACTGATGTGTCTTCCACTCTTCAGTTGAGAACTATTTAATTAAGCTGATAACTTTTTAAACTTCTGGAAAACTCCGATATACACACTTGGGTAACAGTTTAGAATATATAAACATATAAATATAAATGTAAACAGCACAACTATTAAATATAAAAATATAAAACTCAAGTGACAAAACACTTAAATCTTTAAATCTTATTTCACATGTACTTTATTTTTGTACAGAGCGACTAGCATACCACTCTACAGTAAAAATAATGCTATCACTCAAGCTATTTTCACAAAACTATACCACCAAAAAATCTGTACAAAAAATTTACTTTTTTAAAGCATGTATGCATGAGTCAAAAAACCACTAAATAAAAATATAAGTGAGCAGAAAAAAATTTTACTGATTGCTAATGCTGTGATAGAGTATCTTAAAACAACACCCCTCCGTTTCCTCCTCTTTGTTAAAAAGAAAAAAAAAAAAAAGGAAAATATCTGGAATAATACATAGCTACCGCTAAGAGTGTTTACAGAGATTTAGGACTGAGGGAGGCAACTTGGTAGAATGTAACAGGAAGCATTTTACCCTTTATTTTTCTCCGTACTAAGTGTAGAGCAAAATAACACGTTTGTAGTTAAAAAAAAATTATGACTGGAGTACCTAATTATCTGATTAGTTTGCGATTAATTTACCACTACGAATACTAAATAAATCCAGACTGCTCAAAAATACGAAAAAAAAAAGTATACTATAAATTCACCTTTGATAAAACATTGAAGGGTTGGAGAAAAACTAATCTTACGTCAAACTCATTTAAGGAAAAATTGAACTCAAGCTTTGATATCAAAATTTACGAAAAGAAGTTTGCTTTTAAATTTGACTTAAAACATTCCACTACTGCCTTAAATACGTAAACTAAAACAATCATCCCTGAACAACAAAGATGGCAAACTCATAACAAGAGTAATCAAAATCCTATCGGAAAAAAAAAAAACTTATCGATAATTATGGGTTAATAGGCACATACCAAAAAAATTAAAAGAATGGTTTTATTCTGACATCAGGTATTGTCAGAGATATAAAGGATCCCTCCAAATACTGCCAAAAGTTATCGTAAACACAGTTAGAGTGATGAGGAAGTTATCAATGACCAAATAAATGGGAGTAAATGATGCCCAGAGAGAAAAAACGGAATGCGTTCTATTTTAAGCGTCTGAGAAGGGGCCGTGGAGAAAGGTTCTGCAGCAGAAACAAGCGACAGAATGGTTAACAGGTCTGGAATTCTTCAGAAAATGGCAACAAGGGGAAAAACTGACAAGAACGTCTGAAAGTAAGAGGAACGGTATCCAATGGAATCATCACGTCTGTGCGAGCACGGCTCCGTACTTCCAGTGAGACGGGGGAGGAACTATCACTGAGCGGGGGAGAAGGAGCCCGGGCTGAGGGGTGGCTTCTGCAGGTGGCGAAGCGCCCGCAGGGGGGTGGGGAGGAGGATCGTGTCGCCTCAACTGGGTCAATGTATTCCCTTCAAGACTAGAGGAAGATGACGCAGCACGGATCCCGGCACCAAGAGGCACTTGCCCCCGGCCCCTCCCTCGCAACTTGCCTTGTAGAAAGAATTGCGGGTCCCAGGCCCCCGGAACCCAGGGATCCGCCATCCAGGACAACTGCTCTGCCAACAAGGTCCCGCGAGAATCGGGAGATCTCGCGATACAAACCCGCTAGCATCTCGCGAGTTTCCTCTAGAACCAACATGGCGGTACAGAGAAATCAGTACTTCGGCATTTAGAAAGGGTTTCATTTACGAAAAGAATGTGTATAACAGAGAAAGAGCAGGAAGTCTTTTCCGCCTTATATTTCTCTTCATACCCCACTAGTAGAGATGAAAAACAGCAAACAACCCTAAAACCTCCGACGACCACGGTTGCGCTACAGACACAGCAATCCTCTGCCTCAGCCAGCCTCCGAGCCTGTCACGTGGAAACATTCTCGGCGTGCCGGTCACGTGGACCACTACTGAGCGAGCGCGCGCCCGCCGCCCTCCCCAGAGAGCTCCCCGCCCCCCTTTTGCCCGCGCACACGTGCGCGCGCCCCCCCGCCCCACGTGGGGGCTTCGCCGTCGCCGCCGTCGCCGCCGCCGCCTCCAGCCCACTCCCTCCTAGCACTAGGTTCCAAATCCGGGTCCCAGAGCCGATCATCCCCGAGATCCCTCCTCCTCCATTCCCCCTCCCCCGCATCTGGCCCCCTCCACGTGCCCCGAGCGCCTGCTCACCTTTCGGGCGGGGCCGAGCACCGCAGGCTACTCCGGGAGGCGCCGCCGCCGTGGCCGCTCTCCGCCCCCGCCACGGCACTGGCTCGGCTGGCCGCCGCCGCAGGAAGCTCGACAGCGGCGCTGGGGCGCTTCCAGGTGGGTCCCCGCCTCCCGTTCCTGCCACTTCCCGCAGCACCAGTGGCTCCTTCCGGTCCCCTCCTTTCTCGTCCTTGCTGGGACTGGCGGGCGGCGGCGGCGGCTGCGGCTGCAGATGCAGGCGCGCTCACTACACCGCCTGCTGGTAACCGCGGCCGGTGCAGCGCCGGCGGCCCAGGCGAGCTGGGGACTGCCGAGGTCCACCCCCGCGATCCGCCCCCGCTCCTGGGCGAGGGTTGGTCTTCTGAGGGCGGGACCCAGTCCATCCCCTACGGCTGTCTAACTTGTCGCTAGCCTTGGAGGAAAGGCGTCCCTGGAGCGCCGCGGTTGGAAGTCCGCTTCATCCTGCCTTTTGTGGCCTCTTGAGAGATTTGTACACTCTCCGTCCTTAGTAATGTGGTCTCAGGTAGAAAAATAATCTGTGTGTGTATATTGTATGTGCTCCTGCCTACCTCATCTCCCACCGCATAGCTCCCTCGCTCACCTCTCTGGCTTTCCCTCTGTTCCTACAACACGCAGGCTCGATCCACTTCACGACTTCGCCCTTGCTGTTCCCTCTGGCTGCAACACTTCCTCCAGATTTCTTTTAACTCGTTCGGCGCGTATTTCAGGTCCTTGGTCAAAGGTTGATATCTGAGTCTTCGCAGACCACTGTATCCAAAGGAGCACACTTGCACCACCGCTTTTGCTGTCTTTACACGCTTAAATTTCTTCATGACAGTTATCACTTGCAGACCTTATTTATCTGTCCTCTGCCACCAAGAATGTGAGATCTGGTAGGGTTTTTTTGAATTTTCTTTTATTTGTTTGTTTCTATAACAGGTTCTTATTAGTTATCCATTTTATACATATTAGTGTATATATGTCAATCCCAATCTCCCAATTCATCACACCACCACCCCCACCCCTCGCTGCTTTCCCCCCTTGGTGTCCGGACGTTTGTTCTCTACGTCTGTCTCTCTCTGCCCTGCAAACCGGTTGATCTGTACCATTTTTCTAGGTTCCACATGTATGTGTTAATATACGATATATGTTTTTCTCTTTCTGACTTACTCTGTATGACAGTCTCTAGATCCATCTGCGTCTCTACAAATGACCCAGTTTCGTTCCTTTTTATGGCTGAGTAATATTCCATGGTATATATGTGTGACATCTTCTTTATCCATTCATCTGTCGATGGGCATTTAGGTTGCTTCCATGACCTGGCTATTGTAAATAGTGCTGCAATGAACATTGGGGTGCATGTGTCTTTTTGAATTATGGTTTTCTCTGGGAATACGCCCAGTAGTGGGTTTGCTGGGTCATGTGGTAATTCTATTTTTAGTTTTCTAAGGAACCTCCATACTGTTCTCCATAGTGGCTGTATCAATTTACATTCCCACCAACAGGGCAAGAGGGTTTCCTTTACTCCACACCCTCTCCGACATTTGTTGTTTGTAGATTTTCTGATGATGCCCATTCTAACTGGTGTGAGGTGATACCTCATTGTACTTTTGATTTGCATTTCTCTAATAATTAGTGATGTTCAGCAGCTTTTCATGTGCTTCTTGGCCATCTGTATGTCTTCTTTGGAGAAATGTCTATTTAGGTCTTCTGCCCATTTTTTGATTGGGTTGTTTTTTTAATATTGAGCTGCATGAGCTGTTTATATATTTTGGAGATTAATCCTTTGTCCGTTGATTCATTTGCAAATACTTTCTCCCATTCTGAGGGTTGTCTTTTCGTCTTGTTTGTAGTTTCCTTTGCTTTGCAAAAGCTTTTAAGTTTCATTAGGTCCCATTTGTTTATTATTGTTTTTATTTCCATTACTCTAGGAGCTGGATCAAAAAAGATCTTGCTGTGATTTATGTCAAAGAGTGTTCTTCCTATGTTTTCCTCTAAGAGTTTTATAGCATCCAGTCTTACATTTAGGTCTTTAATCCATTTTGAGTTTATTTTTATGTATGGTGTTAGGGAGTGTTCTAATTTCATTCTTTTACATGTAGCTATCCAGTTTTCCCAGCACCACGTATTGAAGAGACTGTCTTTTCTCCGTTGTATATCCTTGCCTCCTTTGTCATAGATTAGTTGACCATAGGTGCGTGGGTTTATCTCTGGGCTTTCTATCCTGTTCCATTGATCTGTATTTCTGTTTTTGTGCCAGTACCATACTGTCTTGATTACTGTACCTTTGTAGTATAGTCCAAAGTCAGGGAGTATGATTCCTCCAGATCCATTTTTTTTCCCTCAAGACTGCTTTGGCTATTCGGGGTCTTTTGTGTCTCCATACAAATTTTAAGATCTTTTGTTCTAGTTCTGTAAAAAATGCAAAAAATGCCATTGGTAATTTGATAGGGATTGCATTGAATCTGTAGATTGCTTTGGGTAGTATACTCATTTTCACAATATTGATTCTTCCAATCCAAGAACATGGTATATCTCTCCACCTGTTTCTATCGTCTTTAATTTCTTTCAGCAATGTCTTATAGTTTTCTGCATACAGGTCTTTTGTCTCCCTAGGTAGGTTTATTCCTAGGTATTTTGTTCTTTTTCTTGCAATGGTAAATGGGAGTGTTTCCTTAATTTCTCTTTCAGATTTTTCATCATTAGTGTATAGGAATGTCAGAGATTTCTATGCATTAATTTTGTATCCTGCAACTTTACCAAATTCAGTGATTAGCTGAAGTAGTTTTCTCATGGCATTTTTAGGATTATCCATGTATAGTATCATGTCATCTCCACAAACAGTGATAGTTTTACTTCTTCTTTTCCAATTTGTATTCCTTTTATTTCTTTTTAATCTCTGATTGCCGTGGCTAGGACTTCCAAAACTATGTTGAATAATAGTGGCGAGAGTGTACATCCTTGGCTTGTTCCTGATCTTAGAGGAAATGCTTTCAGTTTTTCACCATTGAGAATGATGTTTGCTGTGGGTTTGTCGTATACGGCCTTCATTATGTTGAGGTAGGTTCCCTCTATGCCCAATTTCTGGAGAGTTTTTATCATAAATGGATGTTGAATTTTGTCAAAAGCTTTTTCTGCATCTATTGAGATGATCATGTGGTTTTTATCCTTCAATTTGTTAATATGGTATATCACATTGATTGATTTGCGTATATTAAAGAATCCTTGCAACCCTGGGATAAATCCCACTTGATCATGGTGTATGATCCTTTTAATGTGTTGTTGGATTCTGTTTGCAAGTGTTTTGTTGAGGATTTTTGTATTTATATTCATCAGTGATATTGGTCTGTAATTTTCTTTTTTTGTAGTATCTTTGTCTGGTTTTGGTATCAGGGTGATGGTGGCCTCATAGAATGAGTTTGGGAGTGTTCCTTCCTCTGAAATTTTTTGGAAGAGTTTGAGAAGGATGGGTGTTAGCTCTTCTCTAAATGTTTGATAGAATTCACCTGTGAAGCCATCTGGTCCTGGACTTTTGTCTGTTGGAAGATTTTTAATCACAGTTTTAATTTCATTACTTTTGATTGGTCTGTTCATATTTTCTATTTCTTCCTGGTTCAGTCTTGGAAGGTTACCTTTCTAAGAATTTGTCCATTTCTTCCAGGTTGTCCATTTTATTGGCATAGAGTTGCTTGTAGTAGTCTCTTAGGATGCTTTGTATTTCTGTGGTGTCTGTTGTAACTTCTTTTTCATTTCTAATTTTATTGATTTGAGTCCTCTCCCTCTTTTTCTTGATGAGTCTGGCTAATGGTTTATCAATATTGTTTATCTTCTCAAAGAACCAGCTTTTAGGGTTTTTCTGTTTTTAGAATTTTTGAATTTTATTTTTTTTTATACAGCAGGTTCTTATTAGTTATCCATTTTATACATATTAGTGTATATATGTCAATCCCAAACTCCCAATTCATCACACCACCACCGCCCCCCCGCCACTCTCCCCCCTTGGTGTCCATACTTTTGTTCTCTACATCTGTGTTTCTATTTCTGCCCTGCAAACTGAGAACCAGCTTTTAGTTTTAATCTTTGCTATTGTTTTGTTTCTATTTCATTTATTTCTGCTCTGATCTTTATGATTTCTTTCCTTCTGTTAACTTTGGGTTTTGTTTGTTCTTCTTTCTCTAGTTTCTTTAGGTGTAAGGTTTGATTGTTTATTTGAGATTTTTCTTGTTTCTTGAGCTAGGCTTGTATTGCTATAAACTTCCCTCTTAGAACTGCTTTTGCTGCATCCCATAGGTTTTGGATCATTGTGTTTTCATTGTAATTTGTCTCTAGGTATGTTATGATTTCCTCTTTGATTTCTTCAGTGATCTCTTGGTTATTTAGTAACATATTGTTTAATCTCCATGTGTTTGTGTTTTTTACGTTTTTTTCCCTGTAATTGATTTCTAATCTCATAGTGTTGTGGTCAGAAAAGATGCTTGATATGATTTCAATTTTCTTAAATTTACTGAGGCTTCATTTGTGACCCAAGATGTGCTCTATTCTGGAAAATGTTCCATGTGCACTTGAGAAGAAGGTGTAATCTGCTGCTTTTGGATGGAATGTCCTATAAATATCAATTAAATCTATCAGGTCTATTGTGTCATTTAAAGCTTGTGATACCTTACTAATTTTCATTTTGAATGATCTGTCCATTGGTGTAAGTGAGGTGTTCAAGTCCCCTACTATTATTGTGTTATTGTTGATTTCCTCTTCTATAGCTGTTAGCGTTTGCCTTATGTATTGAGGCGCTCCTATGTTGAGCACATATATATTTATACTTGTTATATCTTCTTCTTGGATTGATCCCTTGATCATTATGTAGTGTCCTTCCTTGTCTCTTGTAACATTCTTTATTTTAAAGTCTATTTTATCTGATATGAGTATTGCTACTCCAGCTTTCTTTTGATTTCCATTTGCATGGAATATCTTTTTCCATCCCCTCACTTGCAGTCTGTATGTGTCCCTAGGTCTGAAGTGGGTATCTTGTAGACAGCATATATATGAGTCTTGTTTTTGTATCCCTTCAGTGAGCCTGTGTCTTTTGCTCGGAGCATTTAATCCATTCACGTTTAAGGTAATTATCGATATGTATGTTCCTGTTACCATTTTCTTAATTGTTACTGGTTTATTTTTGTAGGTCCTTTTCTTCTCTTGTGTTTCCCACTTAGAGAAATTCCTTTAGCATTTGTTGTAGAGCTGGTTTGGTGATGCTGAATTCTCTTAGCTTTTGCTTGTCTGTAAAGCTTTTGATTTCTCCGTCGAGTCTGAATGAGATCCTTGCCGGGTAGAGTAATCTTGGTTGTAGGTTCTTCCCTTTCATCACTTTAAATATATCATGCCACTCCCTTCTGGCTTGTAGAGTTTCTGCTGAGAAATCAGCTGTTAACCTTATGGGAGTTCCCTTGTATGTTATTTGTCATTTTTCCCTTGTTGCTTTCAATAATTTTTCTTTGTCTTTAATTTTTGTCAGTTTGATTACTATGCGTCTTGGTGTGTTTCTTCTTGGGTTTATCCTGCCTGGGACTCTCTGTGCTTCCTGGACTTGGGTGACTATTTCTTTTCCCATGTTATGGAAGTTTTTGACTATAATCTCTTCAGATATTTTCTCGGGTCATTTCTCTCTCTCTTCTCCTTCTGGGACCCCTATAATGTGAATGTTGTTGGGTTTAATGTTGTCCCAGAGGTCTCTTAGGCTGTCTTCATTTCTTTATATATTTTTTTTCTTTATTCTGCTCCACAGCAGTGAATTCCACCATTGTGTCTTCCAGGTCACTTATCTGTTCTTCTGCCTCAGTTATTTTGCTATAGATTCCTTCTAGTGTATTTTTCATTTCAGTTATTGTATTGTTCATCTCTGTTTGTCCTTTAATTCTTCTAGGTATTTGTTCTTTAATTCTTCTAGGTCTTTTTTAAACATTTCTTGCATCTTCTATATCTTTGCCTCCATTCTTTTTCTGAGGTCCTGGATCATTTTCACTATCATTATTCTGAATTCTTTTTCTGGAAGGTTGCCTATCTCCACTTTATTTAGTTGTTTTTCTGGGGTTTTATCTTGTTCCTTCATCTGGTACAAAGTCCTCTGCCTTTTCATCTTCTGTCTTTCTGTGAATGTGGTTTTCGTTCCACAGGCTGCAGAACTGTAGTTCTTGCTTCTGCTGTCTGCCCTCTGGTGGATGAGGCTATCTAAGAGGCTTGTGCAAGCTTCCTGATGGGAGGGACTAGTGATGAGTAGAGCTGGGTGTTGCTCTGGTGGGCAGAGATCAGTCAAACTTTAATCTGCTTGTCTGCTGATGGGTAGGGCTGTGTTCCCTCCCTGTTGGGTGTTTGGCCTGAGGCGACCCAGCACTGGAGCCTACCCGGCTCTTTGGTGGGGCTAATGGCAGACTCTGGGAGGGCTCATGCCAAGGAGTACTTCCCAGAACTTCTGCTGCCAGTGTCCTTGTCCTCACGGTGAACCACAGCCACCCCCCGCCTCTGCTGGAGACCCTCCAACACTAGCAGGTAGGTCTGGTTCAGTCTCCTATGGGGCCACTGCTCCTTCCCCTGGGTCCCAATGCACACACTACTTTGTGTGTGCTCTCCAAGAGTGGAGTCTCTTTCCCCCAGTCCTGTCGAAGTCCTGCAATCAAATCCCACTAGCCTTCAAAGTCTGATTCTCTAGGAATTCCTCCTCCCATTGATGGACCCCCAGGTTGGGAAGCCTGACCTGAAGCTCATAACCTCACTCCAGTGGGTGGACTTCTGTGGTATAAGTGTTCTCCAGTTTGAGTCACCCACCCAGCAGTTATGGGATTTGATTTTACTGTGATTGCGGCCCTCCTACCATGTCACTGTGGCTTCTCCTTTGTCTTTGGATGTGGAGTATCTTTTTTGGTGAGTTCCAGTATCTTCCTCTCAATGATTGTTCAGCAGTTAGTTGTGATTCTGGTACTCTCGCAAGAGGGAGTCCTGAGATCCTTTTAGGCAGGGACTTTGTAACCTTTGATCTTGCTGTATCCACAGAACCTGTGTCTGGCACAAAGCAGTGTATGATACTGTATTAAATTATATCAAGGAACTGTAGTGAGCATGCAGGAAAATAAAGGCCCAATACCCATTGATGGAGATAAGTACTTACTTTGGGTTGGTAGTTTCATTGACAGCCTCACCATTTATGAGCTGTGAAAAAGCTGAACTAAATCTCCTTCCCTCTATATAATTTGAAGATTATATTCCAAAAATATCAAATGCAGTGGTAGAAGCCATTTTAACTGGAGCTCTTCAGCAGTTGTCCAGTACTGCTTCATTGCTTTTGTTTACCTTGTGTTTGAAACTTTTTTTTCAGGCAAGTGGATATGTGCCTCCTTTTATTTTGCTAATAAAAGTTATTAAATGCTTGAAATGCCTTTTTGTATTTGTTTTAGTTGAGAGTTCAATTCAAAATAACATCTGCTTGGAGACCAGGGATGGCAGGTATATTTTTATACTGACAGACACATCAACAAGCCTTTATTGAATCTAATTAGTTCCAGGCCCTATACTAGGACTAGAGATACAAAAATTAACAAAACAAGGTTTCCCTACCTTGCTCTATATGCTTTTAAGAGCCAAGTACTAATTTATAGTAACCTTAACAATTAGCTCTTCTTGAGTCCTATGTGCCAGGCAGTATGCTATGTACTTTTTATACTGTATCCTATTTTAGGCTTCCAGTAATCCTGAGATAGATGCTATTAGTGGGGGGCACTGAAATGTACTTCTCAGATCAGGAACGAGGGATATACTACCCCAGCAGCCAGGAGTGTTGCCCACAGACAGCCATAGCCATCAGCTGTCAGCCGCCTTCTGGCATTGCCTAATGTCACACCCCTTCCCCAGGAGGCAAATATCTGTCTACAAATTGTTGGAAGGCCCAGCCCTCTCACCTCAAGTTGGGACAGTTCTGATGGATCATTCCATCCCCAGAACAACCTGCATTCCATTAAGACTGCATTGCAGCTCGACTTCTCCCTCTTCCCCATTCTTCCCTTCTCTCTCACAAGTGATGATCCAAAGAGCATTCCCTAATAAAGATGCACACTAATCATGTAAGAGTCTTCCTTCTGGAGAACCCAACATGTGACACTATTCACATTTTTATTGATGAGAAAATAGGCTTAGAGAGGTTAAGTAGCTTACCCAAGTTTGAGCTGCAGAAGTTCTATATAGAGATATAAATAAAGTATTGTGGCAACAGAGGAGGACTTGGGAAAGGCTTTCTACAAGGGTTGGCATTTCAGTTACAGCATGACTTTGCAGAGAAAAAAAGACCATTTTCAGCAGAGGGAACTGCATGAATGTGAATGTGTGGGAATGTGAGAGGGGAACTACAAGTAGCCCCAACTGGCTGCACTCAAGGGTCTTTAAACCAAGCACTAAAGGAGCGATCTCAACTGACCCCAAGGGCTCCAGGTTAGTACTGATTTTGACATTTATCACATCACAGATCCAGAACCACTTTCTTTTTCCACAGTCCATTTACAGTGTAAAGAAGATTTTGAAAAAGTCCCTCAAAAAGAATGGTAGAGTTAGAAAAATCACCATTTTGCAACCTGTAATGAAATAACTGAATCAAGCAATAATATCAGTAGATAATACTATTCGTTGATAAGTTGATCAGTAACTTTATGATGAAAGGATTGAGCTCTTACCATCTGAACCCACTGATCAATCCTTGTATCTTTAAAAGTGGGATAACCAAATACTGTGTGACCCCCTCACTTCACCTGGCTCATCAAACATGTTAGACAGTTACATTGGTGTCTCCCAGTGAACTATGCCTCCTGGTATTCAAGCCCTTATATAGTTCCCTCCCAAAAGAAGATGGCCAAAAATGGTACTGTGTCAGTTCCAGTTCCAACCCTTTAGAAGCCTGCAGCATTTTCTTTCACCTTCCTGGAATGTAGCTGCGGGGGAGTAAGGGAGATCGGGCTATCCTTCTACAGAGGGAAGCCATATGGAAAGCCCTTGGGGGACGAGATCCTGGAGAGAGAGGCCTTGATGGAAATAAATGTAGTGCCTCAGCCAACAGCTCCAAGGCCCTGGTTATATGAGAAGCCTTCTTGGACCTTCCAGCACAGCAAATCTGCCAGCTCAATTAACCTCATGAGTGACTCCAGACAACGCCACAGGGAGAAGAACCACCCAGACCCAGAAAATTATGAAAAATAATAAATCTTCATTTTAAGTCAGTAAGTTTTGGGGCCCTTTGTTACACTACAAAGGATCATCTTCAGTTTGAGTAGCATCATGACTTTGCTGTTGGATAACTACACCAGCTGCTATGTTCATGAACAGTCTCATACTTCAGTGTCCTCAGGTCCTGCAGCAGAACTTCACACGGGTGAGAGACAGAGAATTGAAGGAACTTAAACCCAAAAGGCTTGTCTGATAAATCTGCACCTGAATAGTTGCTATCATAAATAACTATGCCTCCATAATTTTGCCAAACAATACACACTTCAGACATGAATTATCAAAGTCACTATCTACTTAGTATTCAGAGCCCTATAGAGGGATGGGCTGGTGTCCTGGACTTTCTGCCACTGGTGACATGTGAAAAGCACTGTGGGATTATGCATCTGACAGGGCATGTTATATGCACCCAAAATTGGGGAGAGAGATGCTGTGCATTTACTATGTACTTTGTATCTTTTAAACATTTAGTTTCGTAACAACTCAAGGTAGATACTCATTTTGCAGATGAGGAAACTGAGGTGAGAGAACCTGCCAAGGTCACACAGCTAATAGGTGGAAGAGCCCGTATTCAATGCAAGCAATTTGACTATTGTAGATTGATTGTATTAATGACCTTAATTGTTCACATCTCTGTGTATCCACGTCTTTTGCCAAGTGCCTATCATTAAAAGTAGAATGTATTCCCCCCTCCTTGATTCTGAGTTACACCACGCAACTTGCTTTTTGGTCAAGCAAATATTAGCAGATAGGACATATGCAGAGACTTGAAAACGACTTGTCCCTCTGCCATGACCAAGAGAACATGTTGAAGGACATAAGAAACAGAACCAATTTGCTCCAGTCATCTCCATGGAAGTCATCCTCGATCAGCCCAACCCTAGACAAATGAGTGAGCCTAGCAAAGTTTAGAGGCCAGCCTAGCCACCCCTCAGCTGACTGCAGATACACGAGTGAGGAGTGAGCCCAGGCGAGATCAGCCAGGGCCTGATTAGCTCATTTCCCCAGACTTGTAAAATAAATGTTCTTGTATACTACTGAGTTTTGGGGTTGTTACATAGCATTATTGTAGCAAAAGTAATTGATACACTGGCTCTGAAGCCCATTCTGCTAATGACTATTGCTTTTCAGATTGTTCAAGTTTTAGGTGACTGACACTTAAGTAGATACATTCGGCAAAGAGTTAGAAATTTGAGAATAGAGTTTGTAAGAGGCACTGATGGTAGTAAACTATACTTGAGAATCATTTTCAAAGAAGTGATATTGGGACTTCCCTGGTTGTCCAGTGGGTAAGACTCCACACTCCCAATGCAGGGGGCCTGGGTTCAATCCCTGATCAGGGCACTACAGGCATCCCCAACCCCCGGGCCATGGACCAGTACCGGTCCGTGCCCTGTTAGGAACTGGGCCCCACAGCGGGAGGTAAGCAGCGGGTGAGCGAGCGAAGCTTCATCTGCAGCTCCCCATAGTTCGCATTACCGCCTGAACCCCCCGTTTCTCGCATTACCGCCTGAACCTTACCCCCCAATTTTGTGGAAAAATTGTCTTCCACAGAACCGGTCCCTGGTGCCAAAAAGTTTGTGGACCACTGGGGAACTAGATCCCACATGCATGCTGCAACTAACAGTCTGCATGCCACAACTAAGACCCAGCACAGGCTAAATAAATAAATAAATATTTTAAAAAAATATTTTAAAAATAATAAAATAAAAAAGTAAAAGAAAGCAGCCGCATAGCACAGGGAGATCAGCCCAGTGCTTTGTGACCACCTAGAGGGGTGGGATAGGGAGGGTGGGAGGGAGGGAGATGCAAGAGGGAGGGAATATGGGAACATATGTATATGTATAGCTGATTCACTGTTATAAAGAAGAAACTAACACACAATTGTAAAGCAATTATACTCCAATAAAGATGTTAAAAAAAATAAATAAAAGAAGTGATAGTCAGGGAATTCCCTGGTGGTCCAGTGGTTAGGATTCCTGCACTTAGTGCCAAGGGCCTGGGTTCAATCCCTGGTCAGGGAACTAAGATGCCACAAGCCATGCGGCACGGCCAAAAAAAAAAAAAAAAAAAGACATGATGTTGAAAGCAAGGGAGTAAACGAGCTCTCTAAATAAGAGGATATGTATTTACAAAGGTAGAACAACAGAGATTTATCATTTAACATCCAGAAAGAGAAGCCACAGTAGGCAGATATGCAGAGAGGGAAAAAAATGTGTGGAAAGCAGCACCATGCAACTTGAAGGAGGGAAGTTTCAGGATATAGTTGTCATTGAGAAAGTCATTGGACTTTCTAACTGGAAATTTACTTGTGACTTCTGACAGAAGCATAGGTTTTGGAATCAGACACATGTGGGCTTGAATTCTGACACTTAATAGTTGTATGGGGACTTCCCTAGTGGCGCAGTGGTTGAGAGTCCGCCTGCCAATGCCGGGGACACGGGTTCGAGCCCTGGTCCGGGAGGATCCCACGTGCCGTGGAGCAACTAAGTCCGTACGCCACAACTACTGAGCCTGCGCTCTAGAGCCCACGAGCCACAACTACTGAGCCCACATGCCACAACTACTGAAGCCCGCACGCCTAGAGCCCATGCTCTGCAACGAGAAGCCACCGCAATGAGAAGCCTGAGCACCGCAACGAAGAGTAGGCCCCGCTTGCCGCAACTAGAGAAAGCCTGCGCGCAGCAACAAAGACCCAACACAGCCAAAAATAAATAAAATTTTTTTTAAAAAGTTATAAAAAAAGTTGTATGTACTCAGGAACATTAATTTGTTTGTAAACACATTTAGCCTAGTGTCTGACACTTGCTAAGAACTCAAAATTAGTAGGGATTAGTAGTGGTTGTGTTGTTAATAGTTTTGAATGATAGCCCATTTTTTTTCCCCTAGAGAGACAGGAGGTAAGGGGGCAGGGCACGACCTTTAGAAGAATGACACAGCCCAAGGACATGGCATAAACTGATTAGAAGCAAATAGGTCCAAGATGGCAGACAAGTCCACTTCCAGTAGACCTTGAGCCTCAGTATACACTCATTGTAACACATCAGCAAGCTAAATGACACACCCACAGGCGCCATGACAGTCCCAAGGCTGACCATAAAGATCAAGAAGTGGGCAGTGGCCCAATTTCTGGAAATCCCCACCCCTCCCCAAGATAGCTGGAATACTCCTCCCACTCATTAGCCTATGAAATTACCCACCCCTATAAAAACTGACAACCCCCATACCCTGGTGCCTTTCTCGCCTTCTGAGACGGCCCACACTCTGTGGAGTGTGTTTCTCCATAAACAAATCTTCTCACCTATCACTCTGTCTCTCTCGGAATTCTTTCTGTGATGAGACATCAAGAACCTGAGCTCATTAAGTCCTGAGACCAGGTGTCTGATCTCAGTTAAAATACTGTGGGTTCAAGTCCCAATCTGAGTTACACGACAGTTTCTTCCTAATCTCCTTACTCACAATCCTTCAAAATGGTAACTAGTATATTCAAACTGATCATCTTCCTTTGAGACTTAAGGAGTAGTTTCAAAATACAAGGAAATTGCATCTTTCTGATATAATTAACTGCATATAATATTCCAAAGTTAGTTATGAAAATAGTAATGATTGCTGATAAGCCATATAAGAGAAAAAAAATTTTTTGAGCCAGGTGGCAACAGTAAAAGCCAGAGATTTGAAAAGTAAAGAGGGTAAATACTGAAGTGGAAGCAAGGAGTGAAACAGAGCAGGACCCTGTGCGGCCCTCCCGGTATAAGCCCTTTCTATGTCCCCTGTTTCTTGTTTGTAGGAAATAGGCTTCATTCAGCCTCCTAGACCTTCCCTGTATTCCAAAGGGCAGACTCAAACAGTTGCTAACCAGGGAAATGAGGGAATGCAAAAACAAAGGAGGAGCAGTCAAGAAACAATAGTGCAGGGGCTTCCCTGGTGGCGCAGTGGTTAAGAATCCACCTGCCAATGCAAGGGACACGGGTTCCAGCCCTGGTCCGGGAAGATCCCACATGCCACAGAGCAACTAAGCCTGTGCACCACAACTACTGAGCCCGTGCGCCACAACTACTGAAGCCCACACGCCTAGAGCCTGTGCTCCACAAGAGAAGCCACCATGAGAAGCCCGCACACCACAATGCAGAGTAGCCCCCCCCACTGCTCACCGCAACGAGTGAAAGCTCTTGCGCAGCAACGAGGACCCAACACAGCCAAAAATAAATAAATTAATAAATTTTTTTAAAAAAGAAACAATAGTGCAGAATGGGGTGAGATCCTGGTTCCTCCTGGGGGATGTGCATAACAATTTGATACATACCTCTGAGTTCTTCTACAGGAACTAAGATCCCCACCCAGGTGGAAGATGGTAACTTCAGGCTGAGCATAAGCACTGGACCCCAGACCAATTGGAACCAGAAGGCTGATGACTGAGATTCCTGGAATACCACCCTGTTACCTCACCACCAACCAATTAAAGGAGGGTTACACATCAGGCAGCCCTGCCCCCAAATTTTGCCTATAAAGATGTCTCCCTGAAACCTACTGGGGGAGTTGGGATGTTTTGAACACTAGCTGCCCTGGACTCATTGTCTGGCGCCTTACAGTAAATGCTGCACTTTCCTTCACCACGACCTGGTGTCAGTAGATTGGCTTTACTGTGCACAGGCAAGGGGACCCAAGTTTGTTTCAGTAACAAGAGTGTAGACCAATCAAGTAAGAACTTTGTCAGTAAGTATGATACTGGCACAAAAACAAATATAGATCACAAATATAGAAATATTAATCAATGGAACAGGATAGAAAGCCCAGAAATAAACCCATGCACCTACGGGTAATCTACACTAACGGAGGCAAGACTGTACAATGGAGGAAAGACAGTCTCTTCAATAAATGGTGCTGGGAAAACTGGACAGCTACATGTAAAAAAATGAAATTAGAACATTCTTTAACACCATACACAAAAAAAAACTCAAAATGGATTAAAGATCTAAATGTAAGATATACTATAAAACTCTCAGAGGAAAACATAGGCAGAACACTTTTTTTTTTAAATTTATTTATTTATTTATTTTTGGCTGCATTGGGTCTTCGTTGCTGTGTGACGGCTTTCTCTAGTTGTGGCGAGCAGGGGCTTCTCTTGTTGCGGAGCGCGGGCTCTAGGCACGCAGGCCTCAGTAGTTGTGGCTCACGGGCTCTAGACCGCAGGCTCAGTAGTTGTGGCACACAGGCTTAGTTGCTCCGTGGCATGTGGGATCTTCCCGGACCAGGGCTCAAACCCATGTCCCCTGCACTGGCAGGCAGATTCTTAACCACTATGCCACCAGGGAAGTCCCAGGCAGAACACTCTTTGACATAAATCTCCCGAATATCTTTTCAATCCGTCTCCTAGAGTAATGGAAATAAAAACAAAAATAAACAAATAGGACCTACTTAAACTCAAAAGCTTTTGCACAGCAAAGGAAACCATAAACAAAAAGAAAAGACAACCCACGGAATGGGAGAAAATATTTGCAAACAACCTGACCGACAAGGGATTAATCTCCAAAATTTACAAACAGCTCATGCAGCTCAATATCAAAAAAGCAAACAACCCAATAAAAAAATGGGCAGAAGACCTAAAAAGACATGTCTCCGAAGAAGACATACAGATGACCAAGAGGCACATGAAAAGATGCTCAACATTGCTAGTTATTTAGAGCAATGCAAATCAAAACTACGAGATATCACCTCACACCAGTCAGAATGGCTATCATCAAAAACTCTACAACAGGGCTTCCCTGGTGGCGCAGTGGTTAAGAATCCACCTGCCAATGCAGGGGACACGGGTTTGAGCCCTGGTCTGGGAAGGTCCCACATGCCTCGGAGCAACTAAGCCCATGCGCCACAACTACTGAGCCTGCGCTCTAGAGCCCGCGAGCCACAACTACTGAGCCTGCGTGCCACAACTACTGAAGCCCGCATGCCTAGAGCCCGTGCTCCACAACAAGAGGAGCCACTGCAATGAGAAGCCCGCGCACCACAACGAAGAGTGGCCCCCACTTGCCGCAACTAGAGAAAAGCCCACGCGCAGCAACAAAGACCCAATGCAGCCGAAAATAAAATAAAAATAAAAGTCTACAACAATAAATGCTGGAGAGGGTGTGAAGAAAAGGCAGTGCTCCTACACTGTTGGTGGGAATGTACATTGGTACAGCCACTCTGGAGAACAGTATGGAGGTTCCTTCAAAAACTAAAAACAGAGCTACCGTATGATCCAGAAATCCCACTCCTGGGCATATATCTGGAGAAAAACATTGTTCAAAAGGATACGTGCACCCTGGTGTTCATTGCAGTGCTATTTACAATAGCCAAGACATAGAAGCAGCCTAAATGTCCATCAATATGTGAATGGATAAAGAAAATGTGGATAAAGAAATTCCAATATACAATGGAATATTACTCAGCCATTAAAAAGAATGAAATAATGCCATTTGCAGCAACATGGATGGACCTGGAGATTATCATACTAACTGAAGTAAGTCAGACAAAGACATATATCATATATGATATCACATATGCAGAATCTTAAAAAAATGATACAAATGAACTTATTTACAAAACAGAAAGAAACCCACAGACTTAGAGAACGAACTTATGGTTACCAGCAGGGAAGGGTGGAGGGAGAGATAAATTAGGAGTTTAACATATGCACACTACTATATATAAAATAGGTAACCAACAAGGAACTACTGTATAGCACAGGGAACTATACTCAATTATTTTGTAATAACCTGTAAGGGAAAAGAATCTGAAAAAAATAGATGTATCGATATATGTATGTATAACTGAATCACTTTGCTGTACACCTGAAACAAACACAACATTGTAAATCAACTATACCTCAATTAAAAAAAAAATTAGGTGTGGCAAATTGGTCTAGGAAATACTAACTTCCCTCACCTTCTCCCTCCCAATAAGGGAAAATTTAGCAAGAGTGAAGGCAGGGGAAGGTGCAAGTGAAAAGGGGAAGGTTGAGAAAGTCTATGGTGTGGATACTTAAATTTGTTTTGTTTTGTTTTGTTTTTGGCCATGACGTGGTGCATGTAGCATCTTGGTCCCTGACCAGGGATCAAACCCGTGCCCCCTGCAGTGAAAGCGCTGAGTCCTAACCACTGGACCGTCAGGGAAGTCCCGATACTTAATTTTAAAATGTACTGAGGTGTATTACAATGGATTACCATTTCAGCCATAAAAAAGAATGAAATGTTGCCATTTGCAGCAACATGGATGGACTTGAAGGGTATTAGGCTAAGTGAAATAAGTCAGACAGAAAAATACAAATACTGTATGATATCACTTATGTGTGGAATCTAAAAAATACAACCAACTAATGAATATAACAAAAGAGAAGCAGACTCACAGATACAGAGAACTAGTGGTTACCAGTGGGTAGAGGGAAGGGGGGGCAATATAAGGGTCAGGGATTAAGAGGTGCAAATTATTAGGTATAAAATAAGCTACAAGGATAGATTGTACAACATGGGGAATATAGCCAATATTTTGTAATAACTATAAATGGAGTATAACCTTTAAAAATTGTGAATCACTATATTGTACACCTGTAACTTACATAATGTTGTACCTCAACTGTACTTCAATTAAAAATTTTTTTAATTAAAAAACAATGTACTGAGGGAAGTGAAAGGGCATGAAAAGTACCCTGAATGAATAAATAAATTCATGGGGGAAGAGAGGAAGTCAGAGAGGGAAACAGAAGGGCTTCTCCTTTCTCTAATGCAGAAAGATGCCAAATATTAAGAGGTGGCAACAGAAGGAAGACAAAGAAGCTTATGTCTCCTCAATCTTAACAAAAGAGGGGTAAGATTATTTATTGCAACCAAGGGAAAGGCAAGGTTTGGAAGAGCTGGTGTGGTAGTATGTTATCCTGACGAACTGACAAAGGATCACTAAAGATGTCACTAAACTCTGGGAGCTAAATTGATGCAAAAATAAGTATCTTATGATTACCATGTAAAGGTATATAGATATTGTTAGTCTTCCCATCTTCACTTTTTAAGTTCAGTGATTCTAAATGGTTCTGAAATTCTATGCCTTCTTAAACTACATTTTAAAACTGCAAGCAGTTTAGTAATAGTTCAGGATATATGAGTATCAGAGTATATACTTCTTAATTAACCCGAACCCATAATCTTGCAATGCAAAATCATAACCTTTCTGAGCAATGGAGTCATTGTCAGGATCAAGGGAGATTAAATTTTTTAAACTTGGGGGGTAGAGTTGGTAACAACTGCTTTTTGACGCCAACTTTTTTTTTTTTGGCCTCACGGTATGTGGGATCTTAGTTCCCTGACCAGGGATTGAACCTATGCCCCCCTGCAGTGGAAGTGCAGAGTCCTAACCACTGGACTGCCAGGAAATCCCCTTTTTATTTTGAAAAATTTCAAACCTACTGGAAGTTCCAGGAATAGGGTGAACCCCCCCTATATTCACCAATTATTTTACTTAACCTTTTTAAAAATCAAAGTACAGTTGATGTATAACATTATATGTTACAGGTGCACCATATAGTGATTCACAATTTTTAAAGGTTGTACTCCATTTATAGTTATTTTAACATATTGACTATATTCCTTGTGCTGTACAATATACTCTTGTAGCTTATTTTATACCTAATAGTCTGCATCTCTTAATCCCCTCCCCCTGTATTGCCCCTCACCCCTTCCCTCTACCCACTTGTAACCACTAGTTTGTTCTCTGTATCTGTGAGTCGGCTTCTCTTTTGTTATATTCCCTAGTTGGTTGTATTTTTTAGATTCCACATGTAAGTGATATCATACAGTATTTGTCTTTCTCTTTCTTATTTCACTTAGCCTAATACCCTCCAAGTCCATCCATGTTGCTGCAAATGACAACATTTCATTCTTTTTATGGCTGAGTGTATATATATATATATATATATATATATATATATATATATATATATATATATATATATATATATATATATACATTTCACATCTTGTTTATCCATTCATCTGCAGATGGACACTTAGGTTGATTCCATGTCTTGGCAATTATAAATAATGCTGTTATGAACATTGGGGTGTATGTATCTTTTTGAATTCGTGTTTTTATATTTTTTGGATATACACCCAGGAATGGAACTGCTGGGTCATATAGTTGTTCTATTTTCAGTTTTTTGAGAAACCTCCATACTGTTTTCCACAGTGGCTGCACCAATTTACATTCCCACCAAGAGTGTACAAGGGTTCCCTTTTCTCCACATCCTGCCAACATTTGTTATTTGTGTTCTTTTTAATGATAGCCATTGTGACAGGTGTGAGGTGACATGTCATTGTGGTTTTGATTTGATTCACCAATTATTAACACTTGCCACCTCTTTGCACTCTCTCTTCCTGCTTTATCTCTCACATATGTTTATTTCATATAGCATGACGTTAACCCTAAAAACTTTACCATGTATTTCCTACCAAGGTCATTCCCTCACATTACTACAGTAGTTATCACACTCAAGAAATTTAACATTGATACATTACTATTATCTAATATATACTCCCTATCCAAATTTCCCCAACTGTCCCAGTATCACTCCTTATAAATTATTTCCTCCAATCCAGGATCACACATTACATTTTGTTGTCATGTCCTCTTAAACTTCATCAGTCGTTTTTTTGTCTTTCATAACACTAATTTTTTGAAGAGTCCAGGAAAGCTGTTCTGTATAATGTGCCTTTTTTAAACAATTATCACAATTCCCCCCCACCTCATGATTAGATTCAGATTAAATATTTTTGGCAGCCCTCTTACAAAGATGTATCCTTAAAAGTTACACATTTTGAAAAGGAGGAAGAGAATAAGGGACTACATCATCAAGTGCCAAATTATGTTAAGTATAATATATATAACAATACACATAACTATCATAATCTTATAATCAAGTATGGAAGACACACAGATTTTCAGACCACTCTTCAAGAAAGCACTCATTACCCAGATGAGAGGAGAGTGCTTGGCTGATAGCATCTTGCTGTTAGTCCCTCCAGGGTCAATATGAGGTCACTCTCTTTTCCAGGTAGCCACTAGTCAGTGACAGTACAAGAGCCTAGCCATTTCTGCCCAATGCAAGACTTCACTAATGGACAATCTTAGCTCCAGATCTTTCCACAGAGCTGGCAGAAACTCTATAAGGTCAGCATTATGTTCTGATAACTCCTGCTCAATCCTGCTTCCTCCCATTTTCTTTCACTGATGTTACTTCCCAAGAAATCATTTGTACTTCTAACTCCATCTCAGTGTCTGCGTCCTGGAAAACCCAACCTGAAACATTCTCGTTTAAGAGATGAAAAAAACTGGAGATAGAGAAGTCTAAGTGCTGTTCCAACTCATAGCTGGAAGATGACTTATCTACTAGGATTTGAACAGAAGCAAACTGACTCCAAAGTCCAAAAACTAATCACCTTCATGTTATAAATCAATGTAGTATTCTTAAAATATTGTAGGCTCTCACTATCCCTTAACTACAATTTTCCTATTTCTCAGATTAAGTATTTCCAAGAAAATCATCCTCAGAGAAACCATATCTTTTATTTGACACCTGTTAACACATAAGCCAACTTTTAGCTGAGAGTCTGTGGGACTGCTAATAATCCTTTACGTACTATTTTGTTATGTATTTTGATGATTATAATGTAAAAAAAAATTATATAAACCTTTAGAGACTAGTATTCTTTTTTTTTTTTTTTTTGGCTGCCCTGCATGGCATGCGGAACTTCCCCAACCAGGGATCGAACCCATACCCCAGTAGGAGCACGGAGTCTTAAGCACTGGACCACCAGCGAAGTCCAAGACCAGTATTCTTTACCATATTATATATCCCAATGACAGATGCTATTAATGAATCTAATAGTAATACTATAATCTGTTTTAAAATAATTCAGTGGGAAAAAATATGGTGAATAAGAACAGTGGTATAAAGTTGCAATGACTTTAGTTGGAGTCCCATATCTTCTACTTCTTTGTTGTACGACTTTGGGCAAACCACCTGACCTAAGTCATAGGGTTGTAATTGGGATTAAATATAAGTAATGCGGGACTTCCCTGGTGGTGCAGTGGTTAAGAATCTGCCTGCCAATGCAGGGGACACGGGTTCGAGCCCTGGTCCGGGAAGATCCCACATGCCACAGAGCAACTAAGCCCATGCACCACAACTACACAGCCTGTGCACTAGAGCCCGCGAGCCACAACTACTGAGCCCGTGTGCCACAACTACTGAGCCCGTGTGCCACAACTACTGAAGCCCGCATGCCTAGAGCCTGTGCTCCACAACAAAGAGAAGCCACTGCAATGAGAAACCTGCACACTGCAACAAAGAGTAGCCCCCGCTCGCCGCAACTAGAGAAAGCCTGCGCACAGCAACGACCCAGCATAGCCAAAACTAACTAAATAAATATATTAAAATATATATATATATATATATATAAGTAATACCCTTAGTTGAGTGACTGAAACATCATAAATATGTGATAAATGGCAAGCACTATTAAAAACGAAATCTTTTTTGATTATCTCCCAAATGCCAGGCATTACACTGATCCCTGGTGATACAAGACAGATCAGTAATATCATTCAATCCTTGAAGAGGATTATAGCATAATCATGAGAAAGAAGAAAACTAAAAACTATTTTTTTTACAAAATTCAAATAGATTCTAATGGCCGATTATTTCATTTCACTAAATACCAAAACTTTAAATACTATACCAAATGACTTCTTATTTTGCATACTTCTGATTAAGAAATAACAAGACATTAACATTAACAAACTTTATACCCTTCACCCTTAATATCTATCAAATAAATACATCCAAGTTATACATTTTTAAATCATTTTTATTGAACTAATTTTAATAACACTGTTTTAGCTGGTGGCAGCTGCCCCAAACCAAAACAAAGCCATTGTGAATGCTATTCAACATTCTCAAAGTAATCCAGTTTGTTTTTGTACTTGGAATATAGTTAAACTTTTGACATCACATAATCAAGCAAATAGCAGTGCATATTATATTATTCAAAAAGACTTTATGCATTTCATTTAAAAAATCATTTTGCAAGAGGCTTCAGCTTTATCGACAATCTCATTGACACATTCTATATACTCCATGCTCTCAAAATAAAAAGTGCCCTAAAACTAACCCTAAGTTTTTTTTACTGATATTAATGAATACTATTCAGGGTTATAGGAACTGAAATTTAACATTTTACAGTATAAGAGGCAATAAATTACTAATATCTGTTGACACAAATTCCACTCAGGCTAAATACACCATTGATACACTCAAAAAGACATTTTGTAAATATTAATATGCTAGTTTATATGCTGCAGTGCAAAAGAAGTGACACCCTAACAGTTTCCTGAGCTTTAGGAGATTAACAACATTTTTCTGACTACTACTCTCCATTTAAAATAGGCTCTTTATTATATGAAGCCATGTCAAAACTATACAATTAAATTAGGTTTTTGGAGAACTGAAAAGATTGGTCAGAATTATGGTGGCTTAGAGTAATGAAAAAGTTTTCAAAGCAAAAGTATTTACAAAGCTACAAAGGATACTATGGATTTACATGTAGTATAAAGATCAAAGATAACCTACTGATTACCAAATGATCACAATTATTCCTTCTTTTTTCAAAAATATTACACTGAAAGACTTTATGATAAGTTATCTAGCATTAAATATACCAACCTGTAGAATATTATACATTTTGACACATTCTTCCATAATGCCCAGTAAGAAGGAATAAAAGATAAAATATTAAAAATCAAGAAAATAAACATGCTTTTAGGAATGTTTTTGCATGGGAATATGTCAGCAGAAGTGAAAGTGATTTCTCATCAGAACTCTCTATATCCTCAAAATTACAAAGACCGAGTTTCTACTTCAATTTTTTCTTCTGCTTGTACTACATCAGGATCAACATGAACAACCGGAGGTCGTAGGATAACTTCAGGCCCCCCACCATATATAGACTGTAGAAAATTCCATGTTTCTTCAGAAATCTGACCAGAATCTGCTCCTAAAATTAAGTATATAGAGAAAGAATAATATTTACAAACCTACATATTCATACTGCAAAAGCTTTCATAATGTACCCCCAGCATGAATACTCTAGGAATAACTGAGAACTTTTGGAACATGAATCTTCAGACTACCGGCCCATACTGTTGTAAGTTGCAACTTTATGGTCTGCCTTAAAAAGTTAGAGATCCTTTTTCCTGCCTCCTATTAACAGCCTTAAAATCTTTCTTCGGATAAAAATTAAACATTGGCAATTTTTCCACTATTTGTCTTAATTCATGTATGAATTACATCATTGAGCTGGATATAAAGGTGGTATAGATGGCTAGTGATGATATATTCTTAACAGTGTGACAAATTACTAACAAGTAAAGGCTTAATAGTATTAGTCAAACTTACCTTGCCTAAGTATCACATTGCCACATTTGGTGACTGCAATTTTAGTGTTATCAATAGGACCTGGAGGATCTAAGTCAAAAGGAAAAACAAATAATCAAAATGTATAAATGCACCAAAGAACTGCATATTTCTATGCCTGAATTAATGAAGGATATAACTGTATAATCAGATTATTTTTTAGTCAGATTATTATAGTCAGTTCTTAACTGTCTTCTTTTGAGTTTCTTCCTTTTTGGGTCTTAATTCCCCCAAAATGGAACCAGGAAAGCTGAGAGAAGTTCTCTCAGTACCATCCAAAATTTAATAAAAATGATTTCTTAAGTATCCATTTGGGGATTACAGGTTAAAATGCACTTTTTTTTAAAAAATTAATTAATTTATTTATTTATGGCTGTGTTGGGTCTTCGTTTCTGTGCGAGGGCTTTCTCCAGTTGCGGCAAGCGGGGGCCACTCTTCACCGCGGTGCGCGGGCCTCTCACTATCGCGGCCTCTCTTGTTGCGGAGCAGAAGCTCCAGACGCGCAGGCTCAGTAATTGTGGCTCACGGGCCTAGTTGCTCCACGGCACGTGGGATCTTCCCAGACCAGGGCTCGAACCCGTGTCCCCTGCATTGGCAGGCAGATTCTCAACCACTGCGCCACCAGGGAAGCCCTAAAATGCACTTTTAATGCTACAAAAGAACAATTCTTTGTAATTTAAAAAGAAATGCAATTCTTGGTTTTAGACCGTCATTAAACTAAAAATAAAAGCATTATAAAATGAAATGTTAAAATGCATCTTTTTTTTTTTTTTTTTTTTAAAAGCTGCGCCCTGCGGCTTACAGGATCTTAGTTCCCCGACCAGGGATTGAACCGAGGCCCTCAGCAGTGAAAAGTGTGGAATCCTAACCACTGGACTGCCAGCGAATTCCCAAAGTGCATCCTTTTTTTAATTTAAGGAAAGAAACCCTGTTATCCCCCTGGATACAAAAGTACAGTGCGTGTTCATTATCAAAAACTGTTTAAAAAAAAAAAAGGCACAAGAAGGAAAAAGATACTGTTATCCTACTACAGAAAGACAGGCAAACTGTTCTAGTACCTTTGAGGTCTTTCTGCCTTTGCATTTGTTTGCCTTTTTCTTTTTTTAAACAAAAGGTTCCAACTATGCATACTGCATTATAACCTTTTTCATATATCAAGAACATCTTATTTTTAAATTTTAAACACTGTTACACAAATAATTTTTAAAGTCCACATAGTATCCTATTGTAATAGGTAAACTATAATTTAACCAATCTTATTGTTGGAAGGATTTTTTAAAACATTTTTCAATGTTAAGATCACAGACTAATTTTTATTCAGTTCCTTTATATCTGCTATGAATATGCTATAATCCATGAAAGTTTTTAAAAAATTAAAAATAACCAACATATAAACTAGAATGTACGTTTTTTTCTCTCTTGCTCTGTAGTGTAATCCCAAGTGCATGTAGATATTCAAAAAACATTTGTTAAATAAACAAAAAATCTGCAAAGAATTTTGTCTTTCAGTTAAACACTTACCTCCATCCTTACCCTTCACAAAACTTTCCCATTCTCTAAACCACTGCATACTGATGCAATAAAAAGTAGCTGGAGAATCCTCCTCTTGGAATGCTCTGTTGAGCTATAGAGGGAAAAAAATTAGTCATCTAAAATCTAGAACTTGCTTTGTAGCAGAACAATACAACCATTCTACTTCAGCATCTGATAAGGCCAATTCCTCACACACAAAGAATGTGACTTAACGTTGATGCTAAGTTAACTTAATACTAGGATACATCGTAACACCTAATAAACATTCTAGGTTATATCTCTAAGTTTATCAAGTATACACAAAAGGGGCATAATGATTGGATAAGTGAAAATGGTCAAGAAAAAGTCTTCAAAGCAATAAATACTCCACATATTTATTAAAAATCTGATGTGTAAATCTTATTTAAACATACCATACCCACTGTCTACATCTTACTTCCATTCACTTAAGATACTGGTAGACATGTTGCTATTACAAACAGAATGTTGAAGCGAAAAGTTCTGTACATGTTATTTCATAGACAATAAACATATATATAGGACTTCCCTGGTGGCGCAGTGGTTAAGAATCCGCCTGCCAACGCAGGGGACATAGCTTCGATCCCTGGTCAGGGAAGATCCCACATGCCGCAGAGCAGCTGAGCCCATGCGCCCCAACTACTGAGCCTGCGCTCTAGAGCCCGCAAGCCACAACTACTGAAGCCCGCGAGCCACAACTACTGAAGCCCGTGCACCTAGAGTCCGTGCTCCGCAACAAGAGAAGCCACTACAACAAAGAGTGGCCCCCGCTCACTGCAAATAGAGAAAGCCCAGGCACAGCAACGAAGACCCAATGCAGCCAAAGATCAATAAATAAATATTTAAAAAAACAACAACAACACATATATAGGATAAATTCTCAAAAGTGGTGGGATAGTCCTTGAAGACCTTCTACTTCCTCCTCTAGTCCTAAGGCCCAAGAAATGGGTATGTGACTCAAACTAGGCAAAACTACTACAAATGGAAATCTTCAGAGGAGTAACTAATGATTTGAATGGAGTCATTCCAATGTCAATTTTGTTAGCTATACAGGAATACCTTGGTTCCTGAATTTCTGGAGGTCTGGTTATTCAATTTTTCTTTTCAATAAATTTCTTTTTTTTGCTTAAGTTAGCCAATCTGACTTCTACAACTTTCAATTAAAAAACCGAATTGGGGAGTTCCCCAGTGGCCTAGTGGTTAGGATTCCGGGCTTTCACTGCCCTGGCCCAGCTTCAATCCCTGGTCAGGGAACTGAGATCCTGCAAGCCATGCAGCTCAGCCAAAACAAAACAAACAAAAAGGGCTTCCCTGGTGGCGCAGTGGTTGAGAATCTGCCTGCCAATGCAGAGGACACGGGTTCGAGCCCTGGTCTGGGAAACGGGTTCGAGCCCTGGTCTGGGAAGATCCCATATGCTGTGGAGCAACTGGGCCCGTGAGCCACAACTACTGAGCCTGCGCGTCTGGAACCTGTGCTCCGCAACAAGAGAGGCCACGATAGTGAGAGGCCCGTGTACTACAATGAAGAGTGGCCCCCGCTTGCCACAACTAGAGAAAGCCCTCACACAGAAACGAAGACCCAAAACAGCCAAAAATTTAAAAAATAACTAACTAAATAAATTTTTTAAAAAAATTAAATTTAAAAAACAAAACAAAAACAAAAAACCAAACAAAAAAAAAAAAACCCAACAAAACGAGATGAAACCAAAAACCAAACTGACAGAAAAACTGGCATAGAAAGAGGGGAACAGGGGCTTCTTCCCTGGTGGCACAGTGGTTAAGAATCTGCCTGCCTATGCAGGGGACACGGGTTCGAGCCCTGGTCCGGGGAGATCCCACATGCCACGGAGCAACTAAGCCCGTGCGCCACAACTACTTACGCCTGCGTGCCTAGAGCCCGTGCTCCGCAACAAGAGAAGCCACCGCAATGAGAAGACTGTGCACCGCAACAAAGAGTAGCCCCCGCTCGCCGCAACTAGAGAAAAGCCCGTGCAGCAACGAAGACCCAACGCAGCCAAAAATAAAATAAATTAAATAAATAAATTTAAAAAAAAAAAAAAAGAGAGAGAGGAACAGCAACAGAGCCTGAGGAAAATGAAGGGTATTTGAAAATTATCTAATTGTAATAGTGTGAAAAGACAGTGAGACTCCTGAAGATATCTCATGCTGGGTAACTAAATGCCCACGGTACATACTACCTATGGACAAAAACAGTGAAGTTCAGCTCATTTCTCCCCTATTATCAAATCTAATCCAAATCCTGCCATTGTCCCCAGAGATCCTTATAATAATAGCTCAGAAGTACCTCTATGATCTGGTCCCATGATTTGACTTCATCTTCTAGTACTTTCCTCCTCATTTATTCACTTGTGGTCACACAAACCTCTTTGTTATTCCCAAAATCAAGCAGATACATTCCTGTCTCTCAAAGCCTTTGCATGGGTATCCTTTCTTTTTACAGATATTTGAATATCTCCCTCACCTCCTTCAAGTCTTTGCTTAAATGTCACCTTTTCAATGAGGCCGATCTTGATCCCACTGTTTATAACTGCACCTGACTCCTCCCCTCATCACTATACTCCTGATCCTCTTATCCTGTTAGATATCTTCCTTCACCATAGAACTCATTACCTTTTGATATATAATGTATTTGTTATTTATTAAATGTAAGCTCTTTGAGGGCAAGGATCTTTCTGGGACACAAGGTAGCTGCTTCCACAGAACAATGAAAGACAATGAATAATGTTGTGGTTGCCTCTGATGAAATCAAGGCATGTTTGTCTCCAGGTAAAGAATTAAAGTTTGGATTTCCTGTGATGTACAACTTATCCTTAGAGAACTGAGATTTCTGAAACGTAATGTTAGACTGATCCTGTCAGATGAATCCGTTTCATTCACAGCATTACCAGGTTTGGACACTTTCAGGACTTTCTTTCTCACTGGCATTAGGACATTTCTTCCTCTCTGGCATTAGGACATTTCTTCCTTATGTGTCTAGGTGGGGGCTTTTGAAAATTGAGTTAAGTATAATCACCCCAGTTATTTAAAGGCATCTGTTTCTCTCTAGTTCTCGGAAATTACACTGTTGCTCTAAAAGGAGTTCCACCTCTCTACTCTCTTCTAAAAAACCTATTAGAAAAACATTGGATTCTGTATCTATCCAACGTGTCAAAACTTTTGTTTTCCACCTGTTTATCCTTGTGCTTCATTTTAGGAGAAACCCTTCACTAGATCTTTCAGTACACTAATATGCTCTCCAGCAGTATTTATTCTGCCATTCAATCAACCCATCTATTGAGTTTTGTTTTGTTTTTAGGATACAATATCCTTATGCATCTCTCTGAGGATCAATCATTTATTTTAAGGCATAACTTAGGAAGACACAATTCTTTCTAGGTATTACAAGCTATCTAAGGTAACGCCTTCTTTAACCAACCCAAGGGTCCACATTCACTGCTCAATCCAAGCAGACACCTTCGTGTTTGCTGCTTAGTACAATGCACGGGGCAGAGTGCTGAGATCACTATTAGTATCTGCCGCTTCCAAGCTTAAAGCCTGTGTGGTCATTTCCCATGACGTTGGTTTGCTTCTTCAAACTGATCCTATCTGCTTTCTCAATTGTTCAGAAACTCCACTTAATTTCCAGTCTAGCAAGGGCACCTATTTTTATACTCCAGTGTTCTGTTTTGTTTTTAAAAATTTTTTTTGTGGCATGCGGGATCCCAGTTCCCTGACTAGAGACGGAACCCAGGCCGCCTGCATTGGGAGCTCGGAGTCTTAATCACTGGACCACCAGGTAAGTCCTGTTATTTTTTTACACTAAGACATTGCTTTTTTGCTTTTTTTCAAAGGGGTGGTGGTAGAAAAAGACAAAAAAAAACCCTAGTTTTATGGAATAATTATAGACTTGCATTTTATAAAACAGCTTCATTAAAGTATAATCCACACAGCGTTAGTGTAAAGTTCAATGGTTTTCAGTAAGTTTATAATTGTGCAGCCACCAACACAATCCAGTTTAAAACACTTCTGACACTCCAAAAACTCCCCTGTGCCAGTTTACAATCAATCACTTCCTCTCAGCCCCAGGAAACCACTGACCTACTTTGTGTTTGTTTTTTTTTTAAATTAATTAATTTATTTGGTTGCACTGGGTCTTCGTTGTGGCTCAAGGGCTCCTTAGTTGCAGCTCGCAGGCTCCTTAGTTGTGGCAGGCGAACTCTTAGCTCCGGCAGGCATGTGGGATCTAGTTCCCTGACCAGGGATCAAACCTGGGCCCCCTGCATTGGGAGCACAGAGTCTTATCCAATGTGCCACCAGGGAAGTCCCTATCTTTTTTTTAGATATTTCATATAAGTGGAATTAGACATTACATAGTCGTTTTTGTCTTGTTCCTTTCACTTGGCATAATGTTCCTAAGATTCATCATATTGCTGCATGCAGCAGTAGTTCTACCTTTTTTATGCTTAGTAGTATACCACAGCTTTTTTATCCATTTGCCACCTGACAGACATATCAATTTCCAGTTTGGGGCAATAATGAGCAATTCTGCTCATGAACATTTGTGTACAGGTTTTTGCAGACATAAGTGTTCATTCTCTGGAGTAAATACCTAGGAGTGAGATTGCTGAGTCATGTGCTGTTTGTTTAACCTATAAGAAATTGTCAAACTGGTTGTCATCCGGCATGTGACACCACATGCCCACCAACAGTGTTTATATGAGAATTCGAGTTGCTCTACATTTTTGTCAGAACTTGATATTGTCCACTTCTTTATTTTAGCCATTCTAAGAAGTGTGTAATGGTATCTCACTGTGGCTTTAATTTGCATTTTACTGATGACTACTGAGAGTGTGTACCTTTTCATGTGCTTATCACTCATATCTTAAGGATAATGTGTATTAAAATATTTTCTTATTTTTAAATTGGAATATCTATCTTCTTGAGTTGTACGAATTCTTTATATTATATAATCTGGATACATACAAGCCCCTTGATGATAAATAATTTACAAATGCTTAGAACTGGATTTGGGCCTACCTTCCTAACCTACAATGTTTCTTCCAGTATCACCATTGTTGGTCTTACTGAATGTCTCATTTCCTGAGATGATATCCCGTATCACCTCTGATTATGTAACAAATTTTACACAAAATAAATGAAGCAATAGGCTCACATCCATAGAATTCACTGACTTTACCATATGGCATCACCTAAAAGTTGCTGGCCTACTGAATACTGTTTTTGTGCCTGGGTGGCAAAACACTGTGGGGTTGGTACTATCCTATAGGATGGAGTATATGCCCCAAACTAGAAACAACCCTATGGTGCTGTTTTTCCCACAACCAGAAAGCATGAGGGTAGGTACCAGGTAAAGGAAGTAGGAGAGTTTATCTATTACTACCTACTGACACAAAAGCTTTTTTGCTTCTAGTTATCACAACTTTGGCTTCTACTAGTTTAGAGGTATTAGGTTCCAAAGGGACACAACAATGATTTTACTGGACTGGAGGATGAGACACTCCTCTGGCCATTTTGGGTTCCTCATGTCACTGAACCAAGAGGCAAAGGGGGTAAGGCTATATGAAAAGTAGAATAAAATGACTACTACACAACAGAAACAGGGAGAACTATGTCTGAAAATCAGGTTATACCCACTGTATTTGTTTCAGAGGGGGGCTATAGCAAATCACCACAAACTTGGTGGCTGAAACCAGATTATTTTTTCTCTCAAAGTTCTGGAGGTCAAAAGTCCAAACCAAGGTGTAGGCATGACCGTGCTTCTTGTGGAGAAGAAGGGGAGATTTAGGGGAGATTCGGTTCCTTGCCTCTTCAATCTTCTGCTTTGTGAGTGTATATTCCAATCTCTGTCTTCTGTCTTCATATGGCTTTCACCTCTTCTCTCTGTGTATCTCTCCTCTGTGCATCTCTTTATAAGGGCACTTATCATTAGACTTAGGGTCCATGCAGATAATCCAGGTTGATCTTGTCTCAAGATCCTTAATTATATATAAAAAGACCCTTTTCATAAATAAAGTCAATTCACAGGGATTAGGACATGGAAACACCTTTTTTGGGGACCAGCATTCAATCCACTATAAGCACCATTCAGTATTTCCATATCCACAGATTAAAAGCTCATAAACTAGAGAAATCTAACACAGGCAAGACTACAAAGAGCTCAGACTCTTCAGGAACGAAGGTCTGGGTTACTTTATCAGGTAACTAACCAGCTGAAGTGCTGGCTGAGAAAACAGAGAATATGGAATGGGTAGTTATAAGCTGTAGACACATATTTCTTCCTTCCCCCATGCACTGGGCTGGCCAAAAAGTTCATTCGGTTTTAAGTAGAACTAAAAGACACCTTTTTCATTTTCACGAGAATTTTATTGAACAATGTATTCACTAACCCAACGAACTTTTTGGCCAACCCAATACATATTTGTAAATATTTCTAAATTTGTGAAAAATTACCAATTTATTTTTCCTTTCTTTCATTCCTCTATTTCATATAAGGTATGTTGTTGGTGGTTAATCTTATGGTTTATTCTTTAGATTGGAGAATATAAAAGGGAGATTATGACTAAACTGACTGAACTAAATATGAATGATCATCATCCAGAAATGGATATACTGACTGATGGGACTTCGGGTTTCCCAAGTTTAGGGAAAGGATAAATGCTGCATCTATTGGTACATGAGCTAGCTGCATCATGTTAGGCAGAAACATGATACTACTGCTACTGTTGTTGCTGCTGTATGAATGCATATGACAAGGGGGGCAAACTATACTGTATTTATTATCTGTTAATGCATCATTTCCATTCATTCTTACTCTCTCTTCTATGAAAAGAGAAGACTTCACTTTCCAGGATCGCTTGCCAGTAGTGCTCCAGATCAGCCACTGCCAATGATACATGCAATATATGGAAGGCACAAGAGAAAGAGAAACTTCCCCCACGTCCTCTGGTGGCAGCTGTGGCAGGACTGAGGCCTCCACAGATAGCACAAGTAGCGTTTTGCCACCACTTCCAAGCATCTTCCCAAGAATCCCTCACTCGGTGCCATAGGCAGCTAACGTCGTTAACAGCAGCATCCTCGGGATAACCCACCAGGGTCCTGAGATTAGCGGCTTATCAAGTCTATCAAGTTTCTGAGCATTCTCCTGAGACTTGCCAGTGGTAAGCAACATAGGTAATTTCCAGAAGCTTTGTGCAATTAAAAAATTCTTTTTAGCTTTGAAACAATCTCAAACTTACAGGAAAACTCCAGTACAATACAAAGAAATTTTCTTTTCCTAGACCATTTCAGAGTAAGTTGCTAAACACACAAGGACTTTTTCCTACACGTTTAACACAAATGATAAAAATGTGGAAATTAACATCGATATAATACGAGCACCTAATCCTCAGACTCCATCAAGTTTTTCTAATTGATCCAATAATGTTTATAGCCAGAAGATCCAGTTCAGAATCACTTGTTGGGACTTCCCTAGCGATCCAGTGGTTGAGACACCACGCTTCCATTGCAGGGGGTGCGGATTCGATCCCTGGTCAGGGAACTAGGATGCCACATGCCGCTCGGACGAAAAAAAGAAAACCAAACAAAAAACAAAAACAAGCAAGAATCACTTGTTGCATGTAACTTCATATTTCCTTTAAGGTGGCACAGTTCCTCAGTCTTGACTTTCACGATCTTGACAATTTTGAAGATTACAAGCCAGTTGTTTTATAAAATGTCCCCCAATTTGGGTCTGCCTGGCTTTCCTCATTTGATACTCAGGTTATGCACTGTCTACCAAACAAGTGATGATGTGTTCTTCTCATTGTATCCTATCCTAGCACATGATTTTGATATGTTCCACTGCTACTGATGTTCACTTTAATGACTTCATTGAGTTGGTGCCAGACTCTTCTTGCTTAGTCTTTTCTCTTCGAAATTAATATGTATTTTGTGGGGAATAAGCTGGAACTATGTTAATATTCCATTCCACATCAGTCTTTCAATTTATTCACTTATTTATTTATAACGGTATGAACACAATATCTCCTATTTTGTTTAATGCATTATAATACCATTATAATTTATTTTGAAGCATAAATTGTCCCAAATTTGGCAAGTAAAAGTCTCTTCAAGCTGGCTTCTATGTACTTTTGACATTTCCCCATGATTCTTCAAAAACTTCTTTAATTTCTGGAACAGTAAGAAATTCCAAGCTCATCTTGTAATTCCCCTGTCCTGGCCCTGAAAGCAGCCACTTCTCCAAGGAGGGCTGGTTCCTTTTACTGGAGAAAGATGTTTAGAAGCCAAGATCCGAAGAGAGCTAGGTAGGCTCAATCCTCCTGGAGTTATTACTGCTTCCAGGCCTTTGCAGTGCCAGAGTTAGGAAATTAACTTAGGTGCATCATTTATTTCTATATATGTGTACACATACACACATTTATACCTCTATATGTATATATGTATCTATCACAGTGAGTTCACAAAGATGCCTACAATTTTAATCCAATAACAAAGAGTCCATTTTAGTTTCCTCTCTTTTGATATCTGTAACTCCCTTATCTGACAATAAGAAATCTGGCTCTCATTACACTAATATTATCTGATCAATCCTACACATGGAATCAATCCCTCAATTTTACCACCACCACTAAGCTGTGCCGCCTCACACACCAATCTCCAGCCAACACGGGCATCCACTGTTACGTTGCCTGGGCTCCAACATCCTTGACCAGGCCCACACCACTACAGAGAAGCTTTCTTTACCTTGTCTGGGCTCTGAGACCCCACTCTGAGCCGCTGTCCCCACTCCTACCTCCAGTATGGCAGCCTTCCAGATTTCCTGAAAGTCAGCTATGGTCTTCTTGATCTTCACTGCCCAGTCTTTTTAGTAGTTATTTAAGTCTTTCATTGCCTGTATTCCTATTCTACTCAAAAGACTTAGAATGGCTTCTGTTGATCAAACCCTAATGTATGGGACTTCCCTGGTGGTCCAGTGGTTAAGACGCCATGCTCCCAATGCAGTGGGGCCAGGTTCAATCCCTGGTCAGGGAACTAGATCCCACATGCATGCCGCAACTAAGAGCTTGTATGCCGCAGCTAAAGATCCTGCACGTGGCAATGAAGGTCCTGTGTGCCGCAACTCAGATCCGGCGCAGCCAAATAAATAAATAAATATTAAAAAAAAAACAAACCCTAATGGGTATAGTCATTAGCCATTTATTTAAGCATTCGTGGAATGAACTACTTTTAATATTCAACTAAAATTTGCCTCCTTATATTTAGAAAGCAAATGAGGCTCAAGCACAATAAATCAATCCACACCTGTAATACCTTCCTGTGTATGTGAAAATTTCTTTACTTTAGGCAAGGGCACACACACACACAAAAAAAACACCCCTAAATCTATGAAAAGAAGCCTGTGGCCACAACATGGAATGTACTGTTCATCTATAATATCTGCTCAATTAACTTCTCTCCTTCTTTTACTAAAAGAATCTCAATCTTCCCTTATAGAATTATCCCTCCACCTAATATAATTTCAATAGAAATATCAATGAACATGCCTCTCAGGTGACTCAAACTCTAGTAGGATTCTCTACTAGGAATCCGAATAATAAATAAATGGTTGGAGGTGTATTACTGACAGCAGCACTTTGAAGAAACTTACTTCTTGCTACCTGGACAAATGGAACTATACTAGTCTTTGTCCATAAAACCTGGTTATTCAGCTCTTCCTATTGATTCTGTGATCAGACTTTCTGTTGCTTGCAATCAAGAAATGCCTCATAACATACTCACTTTGTGGGAACTAGGTATAAGTATAGAGAGTCCCCCCATACAATATTATATTTCACAAAGGGGTGGAAGTAAAGAATGCAATCTGAGTAGATGCTTTCAGAAAAACCACTAACTTAAGGAAACTTATAATTTACCATTTCAATAAGGAGATTTCTTGCCAGTGCCAATACATAAAACAAAATTTATTACCAATCCATGAAAACAAAAACCCCCAAAAGAAGAACTTAACTCACTAGAACTATAGTTACCTGACTGGGGTCTCTCACTGTTATGAGCCCATGAGACTTAAAATGTATTACAACTCTTTCATCCAATCATTTCACTAACATCGTTCCTCTAATTGTCAGTTCTTTATCTTTATTCTAGATCATTTTTATAATTTGAAAAGCATCATTTTTTTACCCGAATAAAAATTTCCAATTCAATTTTTCTTCTTTTTTCAATTTTCTCCGCCTCAATCTGGCAAGTGTGACAAATGTACAGATGGTTGACGGCTGGTCCTCCTCCATACCTAATGCATGAAGAATTTAATAAGTATGATAATCTGGAAGTAAGCTGATGTTCTAGGAAATGTGTCCAAGTTTTAGTAAAATGTAAAAACCAAATTATCGTAAGGACCTGATTTTATGTTTTTCAGGGTCGCTGATTTTATCAGTTTATTGACTTACTGATTCATCTGTATTTCAACTTTCCCTTACAGCTACTTTTGTTACAAAATATGTTTGTTGCAACAACATAAAGTAAAAGAAGTGGCTGTCAAAAGTTAGTATACAACATATAAATCTTCAGTTATACACAGCCACAGTTTTAATCAAGTTTTAATTAGAAGGAGGCTTCCCCTGGCCACTAAGTAAGAATTCATAGAATGAATTATTGTCAATATTTAAGAAAAAATATTTAAGAAAAATATCACGGCATACTTTTAGAGATACAGATCATCAGAACATAAAACTTAGAATTAATTATCTAGACTAGGACCACACTAGCCACAAAAGTCTCTCTACTCACACTTCAGAGTGAATAAATGAAGGAAGAAGGGAATATTCCGCATAAGCAACATACAGCACAGGGAGCATATACAAAATAATCCAATCTCCTTTTAACGAATTTCACAAACTGATTTCCACAATACCATATTGTCTGATTTTAAAAAAACAAACCTGCTATATAGGTTATCCCAAATGTTCTGAGGCAGCATCAATACCAGGTCTTCAATATAACTAGCTTTTCGTGGAGGAACACCTAAAAAAGTTTAAATGGGTCTGTCTCATTCTTAAATTCCTTTATATTACTTTTAACTGATTAATCACTGGCATTTTTTCCAATCATTATTCTTAAAAGCTCTCCCCAAAAGGTTAAAAATTAAGTATAAGAATATGTTCCTAAAGATGAACATATTTCTTGAAATAGAGAAAAGTAAGTTAACCAAGATGTTCAAGTACTTAACTTAGATAAATCTTTACTAAGCCTTGACTGTGTATTGGGGCAAGCCAGAGATAAATCAGAGACAATCTTTCCTTCATGGAGCTTATGAGCTAGCAGTAGAAATGAAGAATTTATATGAATAACCATAATAAAAGGCAGGCACAGATAAATGCCATAAAAGGATTATAGGGAGATTCGGAACCGGAAGAGACTTAAGTTAGTAGCTCAAGTAGGGAAATAATAAGAGAAAAATCCACATACAGAAATATTTTCAAGGTTTAGATTTCTAAATCCAATACAGGACATTTCTACTATCTCTTGTGGTTTCACTGCAAAAATAATTAATTAATGAGAATATCGAGTCTTTAACCATGAAATTTAATTAAGGTGTCACACTAAGGTTGTCATGGGAACAAGCACTAACACAGTCAGTCACAAAGGCATAAATTACATTTAGCAAATAAATGCATGAGGTTTTTTTGTTAAACTCCGAGTACATTTTCATAGTTAGGAAAAGAGCCAGCTATTCATTTAGACAAAAGGGATAAGAGCCACAGATACAGTTGGAGCTGCATGTCTCTCAGCTGAGAAAAATGATGGGCAATAGAAGTGTTCACTGCACCATAATTACCTGTTTATGCATCTGTCTTTACTATGAAATTAAAGCTATGCAAATAGAAATAGTGTTTCTGGTATTTTCAGGCTCTAGCACAGAGTTTGGAACAGGTACTCAGTAAATATCTGTTCTATGAAAAGGCTACAGATTGCCTATATTTAGAAGAAAAAGCTAATTTCTGAAACCATAGCAAATTAAACCCATTTAAGTTGGAATGTAGATGGGGAAATGGAAAATAAATGGAAGAGGAAAATTCTTGGCTCTTTCCCTATTTGTAAATTATTTAACAGCAAATCCCTACCACTACTTTCCATTACAGAGTTTCTTACCTCCATGAATACAGAGAAAATCATTATTTGAAATAGGGCCAGGTTCAGCAAAGGTCTTAAATTTATTTAGCCACTGTCGAGAAATATAAAACTGAAGGAGACTTGGTTCCATTATGTTCAACAAATTTGATATCCTCCGCCTCTCTTTTTGTGCTTCTTCACTGCTCTTCCTATTAAGGGACAGTGATTCATTAAATTTAATATGCATTTTACTCCATTAGATTAGTAAGTGGATTTTTCCGCTCACTTATTAGACTTAGCACACACATTAACAGTCATCCCTCTATATCCATGGGGGATTGGTTCCAGGACCCCTGCAAATACCAAAATCTGTGGATGCTTAAGTCCCTTATATAAAATGGTGTAGCATTTGCATATAACCTATGTACAGCCTCTCATATACTTTAAATCATCTCTAGATTACTTATAATACCTAAAAAATGTAAATGCTATGCAAACACTGGTAAATACAGCATAAGTGGTATGTAGATAGTTACTGATGTGCAATTTTAAGTTTTGCTTTTTGGGACTTTCTGGAATCTTCTTCCCCCCAATATTTTCAATATGCCATTGGTTGAATCCTCAGATGTGGAACCCATGGATATGGAGGGTGGACTGTACTGTGACTCTTGTTAGGTCTTGAAAATTATTCATGAGAAATATACTTTGTTCCACCCTGCCCCCACTACATTACACACTCTAGGGGTAATACTATATCTTAACTACTAGTATCCACATAACTATTGCTATAGAACAGACATTCAAATGATTGTTAATAAGATCTAAACAGTTAATCTGCTTTCCTGTTTTAGTTGTTATTACAATCTTTTAGAAGATACTAAAAGGTACCAAGGATTTATTTTTATATTAATACCTCCTTTTTTTTTTTTTAAATTTTTATTTTGGCCATGCCACGTGGCATGCAGAACTTCCCCGACCAGGGATTGAACCCATGCCCCCTGCGTTGGAAGCGTGGAGTCTTAACCACTGGACCACCAAGGAAGTCCAATACCTCCTCTATTAGCTATGTTAGGAGAAAATTTGGTTCTTAATTCCTACTGTCAGTGCCTAATTTTTAAAATTAAAACCAGTCTTTCTAAAACAAAATATATTCCTTTGCCCTTCAACTAAATGACTTAACATTCTCTTAACAAAAGATCGTTCTGCATGCAACCTTTCACTTTTACTCACATAATGAAATGAGAGCAAAACAATTTCTAATCTTTACTCAGCAATCCACTTTGAAAGTCTTAGAAGTCACTGTTAACCTCAACATGAGATGTTCTGTCATATCTGTCAAAACAGCCTATCCAGGAGAGCTATTTCCTCACCTGTAGAAGAGAACATAAGCTTCTGCATTTTGTACAGTAGATTCTGAAACTTCAGTGACACTTTGGTCGTCAAATTCATACCAGAGATTATTTAAATTGTTTCGGCAGTAGGCAATATAGTGTCCACCTGAATTTAAGCAGAAAAAATTTAAATAATTTCAGTAATAAAAAGATATAGCAAGAACTATCTTCATATTTTTTTCCAGTAGGTACCCTTAACACCACCACTTGAGGAAATGAAAATCAGGACAGAGAACGTAATCTTAAAAACCCAGTGTAAAAATAATCATGTTAAAGTCCTTATTATTTAGCTTTACATAAAAACATAATTTCCAGTATTTTAAACTTCAGAGTAAAATTATTCAATTTCCTAAAATTTCTGACATGTGTTTAATAACCAAAATAAAATAATTAATAAAAATCTACTTTTATACTTTTTTCTTTTGTTCAATCAGGTCTTGTTTAAGAGATCAATTCAGATGTTTCTTTTTTTTTAAATCTAAAAACGTATGTCAAACTTGGATACTTACTACTTGCAGTTCCATGGTGACAAATGACTGACAGAAGATCATAGGTAATAATTTGAGCTGGACTATCTTTAGCAAGAAATGGCTGAAGATCCAGGCCTTCCAGTGGAAATGAAACATGGGTACTGATTTTGGTGGAAAACATCAGTTCATGTCTGAATCTTTTAAGATGGATGCACAAAATCTTTTTAAAGGAGAAACGTAGGATTATTTAAAATTCTACTGTTTCATATGCTACATAAGAGTCTACTAAATATACATATTGTCAAGATTAAACATTATCCTGCAATTCTGATAACCTGATTCCAGAGATGTTAAAATGTGGAAATGATGAAACATGGTACTTCCTAAGTTCATAGCTACTGGCTTCTCCAATTTTACACTTTATACCTGCAAGACCCTACAGTATCTGATTAAACTGTGTTCAACATAGTTTTACTGCTAAAGGCACTTATTTGGTATGCAACTCAGTATTTTAAAAATGGTTAATCTTAATAGGGTATACACAGCCACTGGTCAATAGAACCATTCCATTCTTCAACCAAAGCTAAAGAATTTACTACCCTGTGTTATATTAATGCCTTACCTATCACATAAAATAAATTAAATTGTGATAAAGCCCATACCTCAGGAAACTTTTGTACTTTACAAAACTTTACTCCATTCCGCAATCTAAGGGGTGAAAAGAGAAAACCAATTTTAATAAACCTGTTTCCCATACAAATCTACAAAACCTTTAGTACTTTCAAATATACAGCAAAATCTTTTAGAAAATGCAGAAATAAAGGTATCAGACTAAAAATGCTTACTACTGAATTATACGCTACCAATTAAAAAAATACTAATAAAACACTGGAACCCTTTATTGTAAAAAAAATTATTTAAATTAAGACATCAGTGATAAAAATTTAGAGTTGTATAATTCTTTGATGAAAATCTTCTACTATCTATGGCCTGGCTATGCCTTTATAACATTCAGATAGGATGTAAAACTGGGTAAAATAAAATCCCAATTTTATAGAATTGGTTGGTCAGGTCAATATATTACAACCTTTATTCCTAAATGTGAAAACAAATAACTTAAAATAGAGTGGTTATTATTAATAATCAAAAAAAAGTTTTTTTTGGCCATACCAAGCGGCTTGTAGGCTCTTAGTTCCCCAACCAGCGATCGAACCCGGGCCCTCGGCAGTGAAAGCGTGGAGTCCTAACCACTGGACTGCCAGGGAATTCCCAATAATCAATATTAATTTATATTTGACAGATCTCTACTTTGGATTCTGGGGTAGATGCAAATACTTTTCCATCTTCACTATTATCTTTTTCCTAGTTGGCACTGTTTTTCCAAGAAAGATTCCCCCTCTGGGCCAACTCCGTCTTCAGGTATAAGCTGTGGCTTCAAGGACAAACTGATAATAAATACTTTCCAATTCACTAGAGGTGTATTTTTTTTCTAGAAAGTACAAGGCAGCTTTTCTTCCTTATTGACCTAACAATATACTATTCCTTTTTGTGATGAAGAAGACCAACAGCTGCAGATCAACATTTCCCTGGGTTTTTGACAAAAGCCAGAAGTTTGTATTATGAAGACTCTATTAATAGATCTTATTCGTAGGCCATTATTTTTCTATCAGAGAGATTCAGAAAAATTTTCCAGTTCACTCTACCTCAGACATATTTGCTTTCAATTCTCCATTTACTTTTCTTTTCTAACTCATCAACAAGAAGCCTTAAAAGCCTAAACTTATTACAAGATAGAAAAAGGCAGCTAGTAGTAGATATAAAGAAATAAAATCATACTTTTCTTAACTGTCTTTTTTATTCAGCCCTCATACAGCAGGTAACATTAGAGATGGTATAACCTTTGTGAATTTTACACAAACTTGAAACTATGTACCTTTATAGTCACTTTCACTTCCTAAATCTAGCCTGTTAAGGTGGTAAACCAGAAAAGAATATTGCGTTATTTATGATGACAGAATTAACCTATGTAATAAAAATGTATGTTATACATCCTAGTATATATTTATAACATATTTGGAAAATGTTTTATGCAAAATTACATACTTATTTTATATCTTAAAATACACTGTCACATCTTAGCTAAGCCTATTAAATTTGTTAAATTTTTAACCTCAGATTTGTTTTACAGAACAACCAGTCATTTTTCACTAGGACAAAGCTTACTGGCCTTTATATTTTTCTAAATAAAACGGAAAATTAACCCCACATGCCCAATTCAAATTACCAAGAAAAATACCATTTAAAATACAAAACATGCAATTGAAAGCACTGCCAATGACACTTACTTTTTGCATTTTTCACAACTGTACATATTGTCACCTGAAAACAGAACAGATCTGGTCATTCCTCTCAAACTAAAAGCAAGTTATTTTCTTTTGGTTCTGCAATTCTTTGAGCTTGCGATGCTGAACCCGTAGAACAGTAACACGAGGCTCACATTTTTTAGTCTCTGCTCGAGTCAGCACGTTTACCACACCTACAACACCCTTTACCTGCTCTTTTTTCAACCTTGAAGGCGTATCTCAAATAACATCCTGTATACTTATTCACTCAACAAAATTTACTGACTGCTTGTTATATGTCCAAGCAAGGTGCTGGACACACAAAAATAGTGAAGGCTTGGATCTTAAATACTATGGAGAAATTCAGACTAATCCAGATATACAAGTAAGTTTTTTATATTTTGGTTGAATTTTCTCTTTTTTCAATCCCAGAGAAGACTTTAGACACTTCAAATACCGTATTGTCTAGTACTACAGGAATTTGTATCAATTATTTCAGGATATTATTTATAGTGTTTATGTTGTCACGGTAGATACTGGCACTGTGGCAATATGGGCAAGTACTATTTGAGCTGCCTCAAAACTCAGCTTCGGGCTTCCCTGGTGGCGCAGTGGTTAAGAATCCGCCCGCCAATGCAGCAGACACGGGTTCGAGCCCTGGTCCGGGAAGATCCCACATGTCGCAGAGCAACTAAGCCCATGCGCCACAACTACTGAGCCTGCGTGCGCTCTAGAGCCCGCGAGCCACAACTACTGAGCGCACGTGCCACAACTACTGAAGCTCGCGCGCCTAGAGCCCATGCTCCGCAACAAGAGAAGACACCGCAGTGAGAAGCCCGCACACCGCAACGAAGAGCAGCCCCCACTCGACGCAACTAGAGAAAGCCCGCGCACAGCAACGAAGACCCAACACAGCCAAAAATAAATTAAAAAAAAAAAACTCAGCTTTTATGAATACGTTCTATATTTAGTCCCACTAGTATTTTAGATCACTCACAACAGTTTAGCTATAGATGAAAACTATTTCGTATTTCTTACCTTTTAGTTCATCTCTGGCGAAGAAGGCAGCAAGACAATCTTGCAAGGTTACTATTGGACCCCAAAACCAGCTAGGGACACATGAGACAACAAACCTGAAACATTATTGATAGAAAAAAGAAAGGAAATGTTCTGCCAGTACAGCAGAAACAGCAGTTTTAACAATCAACTAATACAAAGAAAACACATACATACCTCTTCACATATTCCATGAAAAAAGCTATCCACCCTTGTGGAGCATATGCTTCACCACATGATCCTGCTTTGACTATAGATGTTGGATGACTTGATGAATGCAGCTTAGCAAGGTCTTCCTTGCCAGGAATCGGCAAGGACAGATCTTGAAAGGTCTCGAGGGTTACAGACACCTAAAATTGTTTTGTGTTTTAAGAATGGGATGAAAATAATCCAGCACAAACATCTGAGGATAGATTTTAGACGGCAAAGATCAAAGCAAATTATAATAAGAAAGAACAAAAAAACAAACTGCTTTTTATATAGTAATAACAAAGCTAAAATAGTAATAACGAAAGCAAAATTGCTTTGTACCAGGTGCTGTTCTAAATTTAATCTTCACATAAACCTTATGAGGTAACTACTAACATCCCCATTAGTCAAGGACATTGCAGTAAAGAGAAGTATCTCACACACAGCCACTGTAGCCTGAGGTCCAAACTGTTACGCACTACTGCATTTATTTTTGAAAATGACCTCTAGTGATAGTTTTTAAATGTAGCTTAAAAAACAAGATGTGAAACCTAAACAGCTGAAAACATTTCAGGATAATTCCATTTAAATATCTGGTACCAAAATAGCCTACATTAAGATAACCCTATTGAAAACCCTTAGATTTGAATTAATTCTAACACAATAACTGAAAACTTACTTTGGGTTTTTTTTTTTTTTTTTTTTGAGATAGGTCATTTTACATTCATCTTAACTATATTCATCACTGCACTGAAGTAAAACTGTTCTTAAGAAAACCTCTAGGAAACTCAGGAATTTAGAGGTATTATTAAAAATCTCATGATGATTTTCGTTCATGCTCTTGTGTATGAACATGATACTACTTTTATTATCTGAATCCAAACTTACATGGGAAAATATTTACAAGCCATACAACCAAGTGGAGAAGATATATACATAGCCTTGTGTCTGTGAATAACAACAGTTTCCTACTAATTTCATCAGCCTTGGGAGAATATGCATGTGTTACAAATTCTCGTTGCTGAGCAACATATCTCCTTTGTATGTGACCAGAGATGAAGAACTAAGTTAATTCTTCCTGCTAAATGCATGCCTGTCCAGTGACAGGTCAAGACCCATCCTTAAATGAGTATGTTACTATTGCTTCCAAAAAACAAGTTCTACTCCTAGAATCAATTTATACTTCTGCAAACACAAGAAATACACGTATAATCATCAACAACAAGGAGAAGAAATTAAACTTTCACACCATTTTGTCAGGTTTTTTTTTAAAAAGAGCATTTGAAAGAAATTTCCTGTGTATTATAATTCTTTCATACTCACCCTATCACAAGTCAGACACTGCACTGAACTAATGATTGTTCCATCAAATATGTCTGAAATAACACTTCGGTATTTCTTGTGCTGTTTTTTTCTTTTTGGAGATGATGCAGACTGAGCTAGGATTGAAAAACAAGTATAGAAATTTTTTTAGAAATCAAAGTAGTTCCTTTAGCATTTTTTTCTGAAATCTTTTAACAGCAAAATTACTATGCTGAAGAAATCTGTCAAAATACCATTCAAAAGCATTACCTAAAGAAAACACACACACACACACAAAAACCTCAAAGAGAAACCATGATGAAATAGAAAGTATTCAGCTTCCCATCTTGACTTCAACCAGAATAGTTTTGCTTTTACTTATTTGTTTTTGCTTCCAAGTAAGGCTTTATTTGAAGAAAGGATTCTATTAAGCTTTGAGAGTTCTTTATATATTCTAGATACAAGTCCTTTGTCAGCTATGCGATTTGCAAATATTTTCTTCCAATCTTATCTTTTCATTCTCTTAATGGTGTCTTTTGCCAAGAAAGATTTTAATTTTTTTCTTTTACAGATCATGCTTTTGATGTCTTTGATGTCTTTAAAGAATTCTAACACAAGGTCATGAAAACTCTTATAAGAGTTTTACAGTTTTACATTTCTAATACTGGAACTCTCATACATAGCTGGTCGGAAAGCAAAATGATACAGCCACTCCGAAAAACAATTTCATACAACATTAAGCATAAAACTAACATAAAACCAATAACCCCACATCCAGGTGCTTACCCTTAACAAATGAAAATTTATGTTCAAACAGAAACCAGTACATAAATGTTTATAGCAACATTATTCATAATTGCCAAAAACTGGAAACAAATTCAAGTATTTGTCAGTGAGTGAATAAACAGTAGTAGTACAGTCACACAATGAAATACTACTCAGTAAAAAAAAAGAACTATTCAGACCTGCGATGTGACTGTATCTCAAATTCATTACGCTAAGTGAAGGCAGCCTGTTTCAAAAGACTACATCTGTATGATTCTATTTATATGACATTCTGGAAAAGGAAAAACAATAGGAATAGAGAACAGATTCACGGGGCTGGGGCTTTGGGAGGAGTAGTGGGATGGTCTGGTAGTATAAGGGAATTCTTTGGAGTACTGGAACTGTTCTATATTCTGTTTGTGGTGATGGTAACAATCCATGCACGTGTTGAAACTCAGACCCCTACACCAAAAGAGTGAATTCTGTTGTATGTAAATTTGTGCCACACACACACACAATTTTTAAATCATGGTTGTGTAAAAGTATGCTGTCAATTTAAAAAGCTTGAATAATATTTCATAATTAACACTTTAAACTATCAAAGCAAAGGAACATGAATAACTGAAACTTCTACCTTTTTTGTGTGTGGGTGCCAATCCTGGCCACAAACTGCCTGATTTCGGAGGGCTTGCTGATAAACGTGGGTTAACACCTTCACTTGATGGGAAGGTCTGTGATGTAGACAGCTCATTCAAATGGACATCAGTAATATATTCTGTAATATTTAAAATTTGTATTATTACCTTAAATAGTAAAATTATTCCACCTGTCAAATAAAGCTTTCTTCATCTGAGATTTTGAACACAATTCACATTAATAAATGTCAGGTGAAATACCTGATAGACATTAGGCTTGCTAAGCAAACTAACAGTGATTTTCCCCCTAGGAATCTAATTAACGTTTATAACACATTACTGTTGTAAGCAATCCAGAAAGTGTGCAAATATAAGTGTGGAAATATAAAGCCAAAGAGGATCATATTTATCCTAACTTAGTATTTAAAAAACAAAAGCAATTTAGGGCAGTTTTTTAGAAAGCTTTAAAACCATATGGGAGAAAAAGAGATTATCCTCCCAAACTGACATAGTAAGCAAAATCTAACAAGAAATTTAGGCATAAAGTAATTATAAATTATTTTACTCTGTTATAAAAGGAAATAAAACCCTCTGTCAGAAAAAAACACCTTTTTTGGAATTAAATTATGAATCAAGAAAATATAAGCTCTATGAGAGCTATCTTGATTTGCTGTTGGATTCCTAGTACATAACATATATTCCAGGGCAAGAGACTGCTCAAAAAGTATTTGAGTGAAGAAAAGAGAATTATACATAACAGACCCTGAAACAGAATGATTTCAGGGAATTTTCCAGATAATGCAAAATAAATGACTTTTATTACTTTCACAGAGGCATTTCTCATTATCCCAACCATGACTAAAAGCAGACTGCATAATATTACGGGAAGAAAGAGGAGGAGACTCGCTCTAGCCTTTCAGAAGGGAATAAAGTTAATATCATCTAGGTCAGGGATTGGCAAATGATTCCTGTGAAAGACCAGATAGTAAATATTTTAGGTTTTGCGTGTCATATACGGTCTTTGTCACATTTTTCAATCAGAAAATGTAAAAGCCCAGATCCCTAATCCAGGTCATCAATGAGTTACTAATTGTAAGAATAAACTTGCTATGGAACAATAAAGAACCAGTATGTCAAGTAATCAGGCTTAATCAGGCTTTTGATGAGGAAAGGCTAGATAGCAGACGGCTAAGTCTTTCAATACTGAAATTTCACATATCTATTGACTAAACAACTTCTAACCACATCTAAACTTCTAAACATAACATCAGTATAATCAAGGAGCCTCACACGTTTTCCTGACTAGAAGGCATTTATGTACTGCACATGGGTGAACCACAAGTATTCCTGTGGTTAAGAAAGTACCCTTCTCCTCCAGAAAAAATGTGGGGTTCAAAAACATAAGTAAATTGTTTAGTAGTTCCTACTCTTCAGTAATTACAAATGATAAATTTTTTATGTTCCTTGTCTACCACTTATTTTAAGGTCAGAGAATCTGAACCTCTGATGGTTTAATTTTATGTGCTTTGGAGAATTAAATACCACATTAAGCTAACACAAGTTAACCCTAGAAGAAATAAATGTAAAATGCAAAGCAACCTAGCTCAACTATCTTTCATTTGGCCACGTGCTCTTTCCCAAAGGAACAATGACATGTATTACGGTATAATCTATCGTAACAGGGTTCATTATAGTTAATTAAACTCCTATGCCAAACATACACCAAGTATTTCGTAGCTGATATGACTCCAATGACAGCAATCTAAATCTAACAGTCTACAATTTGGATTATTTTGCTATTTTGCAGATCTCAACCAAATCTGCTTTAAATGACATTAACTTAACACTCACATGCAAATAGTACTAAACTCTACTAGTTAGAAAGCCCAAAAGTAACATCTATTTAATACCCTCTTTCTTTCAATTAGTATGGTTGAACTATAATGTCATATACTACACACAAAATATTAAGCTAAAGCTATTATTCTATTTCATTTTTATTATGCTAAATATAAACTGTGAACATTAACATGTAAATTAGAAATGTATTCTAAAGTCACATGTCAAGCTAATTCTGCTCTCCCCAAATCAGAAAATGGTAAAATTACAAATATCATCTTAAATATAAACACATCTTGCACCCTTTGTCTAAAAATGAAACACTATCATTTGCAAATTATAAAAATTGTCACCTGAAGCTCTGCTGTGTATTTGCACTTTGACAGTTTCCTGATTGTTCAAGTCAACTGTTTCAGACACAGAGTCTCTATCTAATTCTCCTTCAGAATTCGCTTTAATAATCTTATTGCACATCTTCTCTTTTTGCCAATCTTTTGACATTTCTGAATTGTTTTCATCATCCTGAATTAACATTGTTGTTTCATTATTATCTTCAGAAAAGCTTCTAGACCCATTTTCATTTTCGGCTTTATCACTGCTGCTACAAGATTCACAAGACTGAAAATCTGCATCTGACTGGCTCTTGTCTTCCTCCACGGTCTCCTCAGTCATTGTAGTTTGAGGATCCTCTTCTACTTCCATGACCTGTTCTTTCAGTTCTTCATGAAGCAGATCCATTAAACATCGAAGGAATTCTTGAGCATCCTAATATATAAGCAACATAGATATTACCATTTCATTAAAAATACATGTATGTAGAAATGAGAAAATATACAAAATGTGGTTAGCAACTGATTTCTAAATGTGTAGCATTATACTAAGGAAATACAACTTTGTAGACATAAGGCATTGGAGGGATAGGAAGCACTAAGTTCTAAAAAGTTATGTAAATAAAACAAAAGTACTTAAAAAACTGAACATGTATTTCAATTAAAACTAAAAAAAACAATAAACAACAGCAACAAAAAACTGAAGATGATCTGGAGGTCAGCTTTAGTACTGCTGCTATTTTAAAAAACTTGAGGAGTAAGGATTTGCCTCATCTGACAATAAGAATTCAGAGAGATATCCTAAATTCAAGTATAAGTTTGGCTTAAAACTAAAGCTTTATCCAATTTTGCACTGTATCTCAAAAATCCTTGATCAACCTAGAATGTTTATTGAAAATACAAATTCGTAGGCCCCAACTTATGTCTACCAAGTCTCTGTGATCCAGGAATTTGCAACAGAAAAAGTTAACAGAGAAGAGGTATTGTTTTGAAAAAGAAACATATGTGAGGATCAGGTATTAACATGAAAAAAACATTATATAAAGTACAATCATTGAAACTGCCATTGGTATCAATCCAAAAAATTACAGGTTGATGAAACAGATTAGAAAGCCCAGAAACAGACCTTATTATATATTAATGTAAGCATAAAAATTAATAAAGAAGAAACTTTTAAAACCAGATAAGAAAATTCTTAAATCTGTAGTTTCGTACAATTTGTTAGCTGTTTGCAAAAAATTAAATTTGGATTATATTGTAATGTGAAATAAATGACACATGTCTAAAGAATTTTTTTTAATTAAATCAGAAAATACAGGTAAAATTTATCTCTGGATGTGGAACTTTTCAAAGCTAAAAGCACTACAATATACTGACATATTTAAACACCCCCAAATTTAAAATTTCTAGAAAAATATGAAATTAAGAGAAATGTGGAAAAATGTAAGCCAAAAATATATGGGGTTATTATTCTTAGAATTGCAAATGAGTATATAATAGCATAATGCATAATAGCATTTTGCAAATGTATTAAAGATTAATATTATGAATAAAAAGCAATAAAGACGTACCTGCTGAGAATACCCCCGAAATGTTGGATTTACAGTTTTAATTCCTTGAAACAGATTAGTAGGCACAACAAATCCTGGTCTGAGGAAGAAAACATTTTTAGGAAGAAATCTGTGATTTTTAGTTTTTATTTTAGAAATGAGCAATCAGGGACTTCCCTGATGGTCCAGTGGTTGAGAATCCACCTTCCAATGCAGGGGACACGGGTTTGATCCCTGGTCGGGGAACTAAGATCCCACATGCCGCGGGGCAACTAAGCCCGCGCTCCACAACTAAGGAGCCTGTGTGCCACAACTAAAGAGCCCGCATGCCGCAACTACAGAGCCCAAGTGCTCTGGAGCCCATGCAACACCACTGAAGAGGCTGTGTGGTGCAACTACTGAGCCTGCACGCTCTGGAGCCTGCGTGCCACAACTAGAGAGAAGCCCGTGTGCGCAATAAAGACCCTACACAGCCAAAAATAAATAAATAAATATTAAAAAAAAAAAAAGAACGAACAATCAAAAATTCAAAGAGTTCAACTGAAAAGTATTTGTGTTTCAAAAAATCATTCAAAATTGCCCAGTACTGGGACTTCCCTGGTGGTCCAGTGGCTGAGACTCCGCACTCCCAATGCAGGGGGCCCAGGTTTGATCCCTGGTCAGGGAACTAGATCCAACAGGCCGCAATTAAGACCCGGCACAGCCAAATAAACAAATAAAATAAATATTAAAAAAAGAAAGGGCGTGTGTGGTGGTGGTGGGACGAATTGGGAGATTGGGGTTGACATATATACACTAACATGTACAAAATAGATAACTAATAAGAACCTGCTGTATAGAAAAAAAATAAAATAAAATTTAAAAATTAAAAAAACATATATACTGAGCCTGCGCGTCTGGAGCCTGTGCTCCGCAACAAGAAAGCCCGCGATAGTGAGAGGCCCGTGCACCGAGATGAAGAGTGGCCCCCGCTTGCCACAACTAGAGAAAGCCCTCACACAGAAACGAAGACCCAACACAGCCATAAATTAATTAATTAATTAATTTTTTTAAAAAAATATATATATATATACAGGGATTTCCTTGGTGGCGCAGTGGTTAAGAATCCGCCTGCCAATGTAGGGGACACGGGTTTGAGCCCTGGTCTGGGAAGATCCCACATGCCGTGGAGCAACTAAGCCCGTGCGCCACAACTACTGAGCCTGCACTCTAGAGTCCACGAGCCACAACTACCGAGCCCTCGAGCCACAACTACTGATGCCCGCGCGCCTAGAGCCCGTGCTCCGCAACAAGAGGAGCCACCACAACAAGAAGCCTGCGCACCGCAACAAAGAGTAGCCCCTGCTCACCACAACTAGGGAAAGCCCGCGCACAGCAATGAATACCCAACGTAGCCAAAAATAAATAAATTGATGAATTAATTTAAAAAAAAAGAAAAAAATATTGCCCTTCCGTTTAAAAAAGAAAACACAGTGAGAAAAAAAAAGAAAAAAAACAAAAACAAACAAAAAAAATTGCCCAGTATTATGCTTCACAGGTTCATCAAAAGAGCTTATTTTTGATATTTAAGCTACATAATTTATTGTTCTCCTCCCTAATGAAATGATTATGCTCTACTATATGATTTTTCAAAAAATACTTCTAATTACTTAAAATAATATTTTAATTACTTAAAATTCCTGGGATAAGTATATCTAGTACACTATCTAAATAAAAATTTTAAACCAGCCATCAAATACTCATGAAAACAAAAATGAAAAGTAAACCAGATGCGAGATTTAATCACTTAAAATTCTGTACTATGACACTTCTGAAGTTTAGTAAACTTCCAAGAATATTAAGTTTATAGTTTCAGGGCAAAGAAGCTTAAACATAGCAGTTAAGGGTTAGTTCTAGCTATGCAGTAAGGGACTTAGAAATGTTAGAACCCTTGGCAGCAACGGGTAATACCCAATAGGGATAAATAACAAGGGAGAATTCTGTCTCTTGACTATTAGAAATGTGAATGACATATACCTTCACATCCCCAAATAATTCATTAAAACTATCTTTTCCTAGCATACTGAAATGACAGTAATAACAAATTTTTAACTCAAGAGATACTCTTTAGTAGGGAGTCAAATATCTCAAAGAAAACTGAAGCACTTAAGAATATAAGAACATGAAAGCTTTGGTGATTGTTTTCTTAGGAGAAAGGCTGGGCAGTTCTTAGGAACCATTAAATGCAACTTTCTGAATAGTTCTAATACAAAATATTACAGCAAACAATTATTTTTCTAATGCTACACTTAGAGCAAATAAACATAAGCAGAAAAATAAACATTCATATATGCCTCTATGGTCTGATTTTAGCATTGTGAGAATGCCTACTCCTGAATCAAAAATCAGAAGTGTCAGTAACAGCAGCTTTAACAGTTCAACATTTTATCTCCAGTCCAGATATTTCATTTGGATGTTCATTTTCAAATGTAACATGCCCAAAACTGAATGTCTCAAATCTGTCTACTTTTTACAGCTTTATAAATGCACCTGCAAGTGTTTAATATTTATGATATTCATTTTAAAATATAATAATGAAAATAAACATATTAAGTACATACCTGCTTTTATGCCACAGCTCTGTCATCAGTTTGAGGTAACTTTTACAAATAGCTGGTTTCTTATCTGTTCGGGCTAGTCCTCCACAATCAAGAAAAAACTGTGTCAAAGGTGGGCTAGTTTAAAAAAAAAAAAAAGAGTGCAGTCACAGCTTAATACTGATTGACTTCTAGTCATTCAATGAATTGACAGCACATAGAGCCCTGCATCTGTTACTTCTTTGCTCCCTTTTACAGCTTCACATTCTTTCCTTCATTATCTTGCTCAACCCATCAAATCAGATTTGACCCACCACATCAGAGTCCTCAATGCTGCCAAATCCAGTAAACACCTTTCATTTCCCCCTCAGTAGCATTTGTCACAGGTGGTTTACCCCCTTCTCTTGACCAATGTAATGCACTTTTTTACTTTTCTTCTTGACCTCTTTGGTAACTCTTTTCCCTCTTTATTGTTTTTTCTGCTCTTACCAGGTATCTAACTATCAGGGTTCCTCAGGACTTGATCCTATGACTTTTCATCTCTTCCCCGGGTGATCATCTGCAGAACATTCCATACTGCACCTACCTACTTTACAGGACTATAATTAAGAAAAAAAACCTAATTGCTTTATTAGAGACTTTCCACCTACAGAAAAATATAAAATATTTTCCTAGGACCTCTGAACTAAAAGTGATTTGAGGAATTAATTAGTTCAAGCTCCTCATTTTCTAGACGTAAAAACAAATAACTTCCTCAAAGACATACAACCACCTAGGGTCTGAGCCAGGACCAGCAGTCTTAGCAAACTGTAGGCACGATCAAAGCAACCCCATTGGGACAACAATGGATTATGGCCAACTCAGTTTCTTGCCTACTCTACCTTAAGAGTTACTCAACAAGAAAGAGGAAATAACTTTTTCAGGAATATTTACACATTTAGGCTTTAGTTAATCCAGATAATTTTTTAAGTGGGGGCATTTCAGAAAAGGGGGGGAGGCAGCACTATGTGTTGAGAGGGGTGAGGGAAGAGGTACAGCAAGGATTTAATGGGATCCTGTTGGCTAGGGGAATTGAATATAATTGTCACCTCTTTCCCATATTACTATTAATGTATATTTCTTTCTTTTCTCCTCTCACTCCTTTTTTGAGTGTACTACAGCAGCACGGTTTTCTGCTCCAAGAGTAACTCTATAATTTTTTTTTTATAATTTTATTTTATTTATTTATTTTTGGCTGCACTGGGTCTTTGTTGCTGTGCGCGGGCTTTTCTCTAGTTGCGGCAAGCGGGTGCTACTCTTTGTTGCAGTGTGTGGGCTTCTCATTGCGGTGGCTTCTCTTGTTGCGGAGCACAGGCTCTAGGCTCGCAGGCTTCAGTAGCTGCGGCACGTGTGAAGGCTCAGTAGTTGTGGCTCATGGGCTCTGGAGCACAGGCTTAGTAGTTGTGGCACACAGGCTCAGTAGTTGTGGCACAAGGGCTTAGTTGCTCCGTGGCATGTGGGATCTTCCCAGACCAGGGATCAAACCCGTGTCCCCTGCCTTGGCAGGTGGATTCCTAACCACTGCACCAGCAGGGAAGTTCTCCAAGAGTAACTTTAAAAAACTATACTAACAAAATTAATTTCTCTACTTACCAATTGGAAAGAGCCTGCAAAGCTGCATTCATATAACAAGTATTTCCAATATTTTTCAAACCTGTAAGACCTATTAGGAAAAATTATAAGTTATGTCATCATTCAATAATGCAATGACTCAATTCTATGAGTGTTTGCTGAATATGTAACTAAGTAATTATTATGGTTCCCAAACTATGTTAAGGAAATACAAAATACATTATAGAAATACAAACAGCAACTTGAATAACTCGAAGAGGTCAGACTTACACCAAAGTGTTAATTTTCAGAAAATTATTTAAATATATCCTTAAAGGGTTAAGATTCCCTTACATCAACTATAAAACAGAAAAGTCTGTACTAAACTATATAGATAGTTTATACTAAGAACTGTGGGCTTTAGTAAAGTGATATCAGAGAAACGAAGCATCAAAGTTGTCAGTTTGCTTTTTCACAGATACAATTTTACTAGGTCAAATTTCAGAATTTTTTTTTAAATACAATTACTTTATTGATTTCTTACAATCAAATACTGCCAACTAGCCTTACTTCCACTCATGCGTCATTAAAAACAAAAGGATATTTCCTTGGTATTTTCAAGTGATGCATAATACAATAAATAAACAAAAAAGTCAGAACTTAAAAATGCACCCTGATTAATTATGTAAACTGATAATTTTTTTAAAAAAGCATAACCGATAATCTGATTCCTAGAATTTTTTTTTGTAATTATCTTCTGATCATCTCTAGATTTTGAAATTTTCACATGATACAATTTCCTAAAGAAATGGACAGTAGCATACAAAGGAGTGTTATACAGGAGAATTATTTTACCTCTTGCCTTAAGTTCATCTTCTTCTTCCACTTCTATGTCCAGATCATCAAATACAGCAACCAGAGGAGTTTTTAATGTTGTGTTACTGGGTATTTTAAAATCCTTGATAACAGAAAAGATAGCAGGCTTGAACAAATCCTTAGGTCAAAATTTTTTTTTAATTTGTTCGCAGCTTATCTGTAGACTTCTACAATCTCTCCCGATACTTGTTACTAAAGTAATTTTGCATCCTTTTATGCATATGAAATAGTTTTAAATATTTTTTTAAATTCCAATATTAATTCCTGAGAATTGGATTAACTCGAGGTTGCAACTGGTGACTTGGTCAAATGCTAGTCCACACTGTTTTAAAAAAAAAAGGACAAAAACCGAAACAAAAGCAAAACTTTGAGCTAATATTTTAAAAACTGGGTGAGCTCACATAAAAATCAAATTCTGCAAGTTCTCTTCTAATAGCAGAAGATCAAAGTACACTGAACCCATTTAGCAACCACCAGTGGGAGGAGGAAACTGAACAGCAGAATGTACTTAGCACGTGTTCTGGTTCTCCAGCTTACTACAGCCTATTCCTCTTCTTCAAGGCATGCATATATGCACTTATACCCACCCACTTTATACATTTACTTTACCCTCCTGGCATCTGTAGATACTAGATATTTCGGTAGGCCCCATATTCTCACTTTGGTGTATTGAAATACAGAGAAGTAGAGCAGCTTTAAAAAAATCATTCAAAATCTTACCTCCTACAAAATTGCTTGAAAAATCTTAATGACATCTGAATGGTTTCCAATACTGTTATTCTATAAATAATGTTCTGATGAACTGGGTTCAAACAGCCCGTAAATTTTATACTGCTAAAAAAATCTGTACAAATAACTTTTTTTTTCTTCTGAGTAATTTCTTCAGCAATGGGATCATCAGGAAGTTGTATGAAATTAAATTCATGCCTTTTATGTGTTATAAATATAACTCATCAGGAAATTATTTACAAGCTATCAGAAAAGTATCAGTATACTTATTCAACCAGATTCAGCATTCACTAAGAGTTTGCAATCATAATCTATTTGGGCAGAAATGGCAGATAGCTGTTTTAACTTACTTTTCTTTAGTCAGTGATGATTATTTTCTCGATGTGTTTTAATTTGTATTTCTTCTTTGTGAACTATCTGTACTTATTCTTTAGATTATTATAAATTGTTATCAGTTCCTCATGTGATTCAACTTTTAATTATCACATTTTTGTTAATAGTGTTAGAGGGTTCAGGCAAACTTATTTTCAAACTACCATGGCATTCAAAAAAAACCAAAAAACACGTTTTTGAATGATAAATAGGTATCAGTAGGAGAAACAGTAATGATGGTAATTTATGAACTAGAGTTATTCAACTATGAAACTAGAAATGCAACAAGTATACCTTGTCTAAAATCTAGTCACTTTAAGTTATATAATGTGTGAGGCAAGCAAATTTACTATCACAAATTCTACCATCAGAATGTGATACAAAGATACAACACAAAAATCTTAAGAATTGGTATCAAAGAACACAATTATAGAAATACAATGTGATTTCTATAACACAGAAGGAAAAAACTCACTGATGTGTTAATTAAACCATACAGACCAAATGATGATAAGACACCAACTATTCTTATTTTTTTCATTCCTTTTCCTATTTTTTCTTTTTTTCTTTTTTTTTTTTGGCCATGCTGCACAGCAGGCGGGATCTTAGTTCCCCAACTAGGGATCAAACCCGTGAGCCCTGCAGTGGAGGTGTGGAGTCTTACCCACTGGAGGGCCAGGGAAGTCCCTCCCTTTCCTATTTTTTATATGACTAGAAAAGTCTCAATATTAAGTGACCAATCTTTGCAAGCTTACACATCTTTTGTAACCAAACACTGATGCTAAGCTTTAATGTATTCTATCTGGTTTTCAATAAATTAGTAAAATGTTTACAGTAATATACATGGGGGTGAAGCAGGGAGGGAAATGAGGAAAAGAGAGCAGAATTAGGGCCTATCAAAGAAGGCCCATCACCTCTCCTAGAATCAGATTGGCTAGAAAAAGAACACTATTTAAACCAGCTGTTTTTTTAAGTTTTTAAAACACATCAGGTGCTTTTCCATCTTCAGACAGGTGTGGGCTCCAATTTCACTCTAATCCATCACTCTACAAAAGAACGAAGGCCAGCTTTGGTGTTTCATTTGAGGAAAAAAGGCACATTATGGAAAATTTTTAAAGTACAGGTGAAGTAGGGCTCTTTTAGCTTTCAGCTACATGACATATTCTGAAATTATTACCTGAAAATATTTGATATTTTAATTACACAGATTTAGATTATTACCTGGACACTATTTTCTTGTGTTTGGTGAAGTGGTTTTACATGAGGTAATGAAGGCTGAGTTCCTAATTTTCTATCCAAAAATACTTCTTTGCTGCAAGCATAACACCATACTCGAAGAGTGGTAAGGTTCACAGTTAGATAATGCTTTGTCTCCTGTATAATTTCATGGGAGAGAGAGAAGAGGAGCCAAAATTATAGTTGAAAACCTTTCAAAGGATCATAGAAGATAAACTGCTGGCCTTTGATGAATAACAATATACTCAAAAGAGAAAATTTAAACTGGAGCACCAAAAAACCATTTTTCAGATAAATTGCTAATGCATAGTGAATAGTAACAATATCTAAGCCTACTCCAAAAGTTATTCTATTGTCATTTTTCACCACTATTCATTATAAAGATAAAGATAAGACTCATTATAAAGATAAGACTCTGCTTTGCAGTTAGCAAGTAATTATAATACAAGAAAATTGACAATAGCACAGTTAACTGTTCCAGGAGATCAGAATGGCAAAAGAATATAAATGACATGAATCAAAGCACAAAACAGCTCAAGCGATAGTGAATATGATCTTGGATATACGAAACTCCAGCCTTTCTCAACTAGAGTTCTGCAAGAGAATAATGCCCTATAGACAATGATCTGAGTAACTATTTTCTCAATTCTCCCAAGAATGGTACATAGTACCACCAGTCTAGATGCACCAAAGAGAAGTAAATTAACTATGTACCATGATGCCTGAGAGCCATAATTAATTCTTTTGAGGAACCCTGGTTGAGAACAGTTAATGCTGTAGAGATAAATATGAACAAGACAGTTCATTCTCCAGAAAATGTATAGTTTAGAATGGGAGCTCTATCTAATCTGTAAAAGAAGCATGCCAGAATTACACACAAGCACCAAACAACCAGGGTGACGTAGAAAGGGGACTCCAGTAAGGAGGATGTAGAGAAAAAGGTATATGAGTTGAGACTTGAAGTCAGCCAGGTCCTGTCATAGCCTAGGCTTCTATTCTTGACTTCAACTTCCATATCCTACTAATACCTTCAGCTACCACCTCCATACATCTGGAGGTACGTTTCTTAAATCACTACTCTCTTAACTACAACCTCTTTCTAATATTGATCTTAGCAATTCCCCTCCCCACCTTTTTATAAGCTAAGATTTAACTCATTTATTAAAAAAAAAAAAAGAAAAACGGACAAAATTTTGAATTACAACTTAATGTTGTATTTGCTCTCCCTTTCCTTCAGGCTCTCTTTAAAAAACATCTTGCACGAAATTTTTCTACATACATACCTGAGAATGTATGGTGCTATGATCTACTTGTGATTCACCACAGCCAACATATGAACATCTATTCTATAAATAATTATATAAAAAGGAAAATTAGCTTTTTATAACATGTAAATTTACAATAATAGCATTACAATTACATTTACAATGAAGTTCTGATCACATGTTTTAACGGAAACATTAAATGACTTCCAAAGTCAGTTATTTTAACCAAAAGGTACTAGGCACAACAGAATACAACCAGAATATTTCTAAGCTAAAAGATATGTCACCGCTAATAAAAGGTGAGGGTAAAATATTTTAGTGATTTACCAAACTCTGCAAAAAGCACTGCAAGTTAAAGCCCAAAGTTTAAAGTTTAATTTTTATAATCGATAATGATCTTCTTAAAGTATGTTCATTTATGAAGTCCTCTAAGTGTCAAAAAAAAATCTTCTAGTTAACCTTATTCAGATATAAATTTTTATATCAAACTTTTGAGAAGAAACATATACATACCTCCAGGCACGCCCAAAGGTTTGGTCCTCTGACTTTACAATCCTGACAAGAACCCTATGAAAGGAAAATCACACAGACAACATTACCATTACATAAATACAGCCAAATATATACATTCACTAATATCATATATAAAAAATTTGGATTCATGAACATAGAATATTGTAGTAATTTATAAAAAACACATATTTGGGAGAAAAACGAATATGATTTTTTAAAGGATTTTTTAAAGGAAGAAAAAAAGCCCTCTTTCTTACATGAGATTTTTGTATTAAATCTTCTTTAGTTATTTCACCAACTGAATCCAAATGCGGACAATGACCTCGAAAAGCTGACATTTTGTTAGAAATGTTTTCCTGTTTCTCAAGGCTTTCCAAATGAGGTAATACCTACAGAAAAATTGACCAGAAAAGTCAATTTTAAAAGTGCTAATATATTAAAAATTATTAAAAGATAAAACAAGAAGCATACATGTTTATAAGTTTGCCCTACAAAAGTGTATATTTTCAAATACATCTAGGGTACTTTCACAATTGAACTTAATTTCAACACTGGAAGTTTCTCTACTAATAAATAATCATTTTATTAAAATTGATACCTATGAGTCAATGTAAGTTTGTTTCTCCATTACTTCTGCTGCTTTTTCCCCCTTCTCCCATTTCACTTTTTAGAGGTAAATAAAAGGGGAAAAAATTCAGGTTATTCAATTTAAGTATTTTTATCCCCTCTTATTTTTCGTTTAAAAAGAATTAACCCTTAGGCTAGAATTGGAATTGAAAAGAAAAAGAATTTAAATGGAAACCTTCATTTTCACACTAGCAACAGCCCACTGATGATATAAATGAAATAGTTTGGTATCCTAGCAATAAACCAGGATAGTCACTTTATATCAGAGTTTCTCAACCCTGGCACCACTGACACTTCAGGCCAGATAATTCTCTCTTGTGGAGGGTTGTCCTGTACATTGTAAGATATTTAGCAACATTTCTTCTTCTACCCACTAGAGGCCAGAACACCCTCACTACCACTCTGAGCTTTGACAACCAATGTCATTAGACAGTGTAAAATTATGTTCACTGGGGACAAAGTCATTCCAGGTTGAGAACCACATTATCATATGATCCTTCCAACAACACTGAGATAGGCACCGTTATTATCTTCATCTGCATATAAGGCTAATAAGAGAAGAAAACCTAACTGAGTTCACATTGTTAACATAAGATTCAAACTAGGATTCAAACTAGGATTTGAATCCACCTATATATCTCATGGGTAAGAGCCAAGGACTCTAAAGTCAAACAGACCTGAGGATACCAGTAAGTGCTGAATGTCGTACTCCTACCATAAGGATTAAATGAGGTAGTACATGTCATGTGTGTAGCACATACTACACATACACATAAAACTTTATTAGGCACTCTGCATCATCCCTTGAGGTTTTTTTATATGACCAGTAAAGGTCTCAGACCTCCCTCCCCTATGAGACAACCAGTTTAAGACTGAGGTAGTTTCCCAAATCAATAATAATTTCCCTAATATTCTTCAGGAGTTTCCTCAATTCCATTAAAGTAAACAGAAGGCAAAGTATTTTGCAATCCCAGTGAACTTAATTTCCTCCAAGACATCACAATGTACTGTAATGTCACTAAATTTTATCTACCTCTACTTTAAATCTTATGAATCATAGAGCAAACTTATACACTGCATTCAATGCCCAGATTATCTTATGAATGGTTTAAGTGAGTGATTTCCAAGTAAAAGTCTCAAGTCTAACTCAGTAAGGATTTCTAGGTCTTCTTTGGACTGTACATTCTACCTATCTATCTATCTATTTATCGGCTGCGTTGGGTCTTCGTTGCCGCACACGGGCTTTCTCTAGTTGCAGAGAGCGGGGGCTCTCTTTGTTGCGGTGCACAAACTTCTCAATGCAGTGGCTTCTCTTATTGTAGAGCACGAGCTGTAGGCACATGGGCTTCAATAGTTGCAGCACAGGGGCTCAGTAGTTGTGGCTTGTGGGCTCTAGAGCGCAAGATCAGTAGCTGTGGCACACGGGCTTAGTTGCTCCACAGCATGTGGGATCTTCCCAGACCAGGGATCGAACCCGCGTCCCCTGCACTAGCAGGCAGACTGTTAACCACTGCGCCACCAGGGGAAGTCCCGGATTGTACATTCCTAATAACAGGGCATTTCATGAACTTTCATTCACCTTTGGGGTTTGAGAACATTATTTGGGAAAAAGTTAAGAAACTTTCTAGGAAAGAATAAACAGTTATAAATGTGCTGAAATATTAACACATTAGTAAACACATTAAATAAAAAGGTTCTATCAAATCAAATCAAATGATAAGTCCAATATTATACTACAACCTACAAAATACAACAGGAATAACGCTGGGGTTGATATTGAATAAGTCATTATTTATAAATACCACATTACTATGTAATATTAAATAAGCCATGCTCCTCACTTTCAGAGCATGAAGATAAACTTAAAATAATTGTTAATATTTTCCATGTTTTATTTATGTATGGAGGAGGGTTTCCCACCCACCTCTCACTTCCTTTTGTAATTAGATATCTTTTCCCTCTTATCTAATTACTCCCACTTGCAACCATAATGGAGTGACAGGGACCAGATTTACCCTCTCAAATAAGTAAGAAACCAGACCAAAAAATATAAAATAACAGTTTTCGGACACAGACACTGTATAATGGGCACTGCAGGACACTGATCCGTAAGAAGATAAAAACAAGGTGACTGCCCCAACTTACTGCCTGGAGAGAATTTCTTTCTAGGCCACAGTACAGGCAGAAGAAAACCCAAACAGATTTTGGTGATCTCTCTAAGTTGAAGAGACAGAGTTGAAAATTCAGGGAGGCCAAGGTGAGTAACACACAGTAAAGAACTGAATAGAGAGCAAGTGAACTCTGGAGATTCGTAAAGGGCTACAATTATGTTTTCAACCCAGTACTGACGAGCATGTGCCTGTGATTAAACTACCCTAAGAAGGGGAAGGAACTACTGGAAAGGAGCAGGTAGAACAATTCTCAAAGCCAACCCAGGTCTGTCTGTGTTTCCACCAGCCAGGGTTGAAAGATTTCATAATACAGAGGGAATAAAATAGCATACTCAGAAGGGTATCGCCTTAGTATTGGGAAAAAATTATCCCTAGAAGAAAGACTACTTTGGTTCTGCCTTCAAAAAGTTCAAAAGAGAGCATTACTGTTCCCAAGGAACTTAACTGTGTCCCAGTAAAAAAAATGAAGAGCATTTAAAGGAATGAAAAAAACCAGCACCTGACAAGGTAAAAATCAAATGTCTGGCATCCAATCAAAAACTGTAAGATATACAGGGGCTTCCCTGGTGGCACAGTGGTTAAAAATCTGCCTGCCAGTGCAGGGGACACAGGTTCGAGCCCTGGTCCAGGAAGATCCCACATGCCATGGAGCAACTAAGCCCATGAGCCACAACTACTGAGCCTGTGCTCTAGAGCCTGCAAGCCACAACTACTGAGCCCATGTGCCACAACTCTTGAAGCCCGCACACCTAGAGCCCGTGCTCCGCAACAAGAGAAGCCACCACAATGAGAAGCCCGTGCACCACAACGAAGAGTAGTCCCCGCTCGCCACAACTAGAGAAAGCCCGCACACAGCAACAAAGACCCAACGCAGCCAAAAATAAAATAAATTACTTTAAAAAACTGAAGTACAGTTGATTTATATTATTATATTAGTTAGAAATGGTCTTAATTAACTCTATCGAATGCCTTTTCACGGCGGAGTCAAGATGGTGTACTGGGAGGACATGGAATTCGCATCTCCTCACAATTAGGGCACCTACCAGGCACTGGTGGGGGACCACGGAGACCTAAGGGGACAGGAGGAACCCCCAGCGACCATCTTGTGGGATCTCACTTCCCAGTCTGGAGGTCGGGCCCAAGCTCCTGTGGTGGGAGTTCCAAGTCGAAATCACTGGACTAACAGAGAACCTCAGACCCCAGGGAATATTAATCAGAGTGAGGCCCCCCAGAGGTCCTCATCTCAGCACCAAGACCCAGCTCTAATCAACTGCCTCGAAACTCCATTGCTGGATGTCGCAGGTCAAACAACCAGTAAGACACGAATACAGCACCATCCATCAAAAAAGAAAAGAAAGAAAAGAAAAGAAATGACAAAAAAATGTTACAGGGCTTCCCTGGTGGCGCACTGGTTGAGAATCTGCCTGCCAATGCAGGGGACACGGGTTCGAGCCCTGGCCCGGGAAGATCCCACATGCCGCGGAGCAACTAGGCCCATGAACCACAACTACTGAACCTGCGTGTCTGGAGCTTGTGCTTCGCAACAAGAGAGGCTGTGACAGTGAGAGGCTCACGCACTGCGATGAAGAGTGGCCCCCGCTCGCCGCAACTAGAAAAAGCCCTCGCACAGAAACAAAGAGCCAACACGGCCAAAAATAAATTAATTAATTAAATTAAATTTAAAAATATATATATATATGTTACAGATGAAGGAAGAAGGTAAAAACCTACAAGACCAAATAAATGAAGACAAAATAGGCAACCTACCTGAAAAAGAATTCAGAGTAATGATAGTAAAGATAATCCAAAATCTCGGAAACACAATGGAGAAAACACAAGAAATATTTAACAAGGTTCTAGAAGAACTAAAGAGCAAACAAACAGTGATGAACAACACAATTACTGAAATTAAAAATACTGTAGAAGGAATCAGTAGCAGAATAACTGGGCAGAAGAACACATAAGTGACCTGGAAGATAAAATGATGGAAATAACTACCAGGGAGCAGAATAAAGAAAAAAGAATGAAAAGAATTGAGGACAGTCTCAGAGACCTCTGGGACAACATTAAATGCACCAACATTCAATTTTAGGGGTCCCAGAAGAAGAAGAGAAAAAGAAAGGGACTGATAAAATATCTGAAGAGATTATAGTCGAACACTTCCCTAACATGGGAAAGGAAAGAGTCAATCAAGTGCAGGAAGCACAGAGAGTCCCATACAGGATAAACCCAAAGAGAGACACTCCGAGACACATATTAATCAAACTACCAAAAATTAAATACAAAGAAAAAATATTAAAAGCAGCAAGGGAAAAGCAGCAAATAACATACAAAGGAATCCCTATAAGGTTAACAGGTGATCTTTCAGCAGAAACTCTGCAAGCCAGAAGGGAGTGGCAGCACATATTCAAAGTGATGAAAGGGAAAAACCTACAACGAAGAATACTCTAGCCAGGAAGGATCTCATTCAGATTCGATGGAGAAATTAAAACCCTTACAGATAAGCAAAAGTTAAGAGAATTCAGCACCACCAAACCACCTTTACAACAAATGCTAAAGGAACTTCTAAAGTCAGGAAACACAAGAGAAGGAAAAGACCTACAAAAACAAACCCAAAACAATTAAGAAAATGGTAATAGGAACATACATATTGATGATTACCTTAAATGTAAATGGTTAAATGCTCCAACCAAAACACATATACTGGCTGAACAGATACAAAAACAAGACCATATATCTGCTGTCTACAAGAGACAAACTTCAGACGTAGGGATACATATAGACTCAAAGTGAGGGGATGGAAAAAGATATTCCACGCAAATGGAAATCAAAAGAAAGCTGGAGTAGCAATTCTCGTATCAGACAAAACAGACTTTAAAATAAAGACTATTACAAGAGACAATGAAGGACACTACAAAATGATCAAGGGATCAATCCAAGAAGAAGATATAACAATTGTAAATATTTATGCACCCAACATAGGAGCACCTCAATACATAAGGCAAATGCTAACAGCCATAAAAGAGGAAATAGACAGTAACACAGTCATAATAGGGGACTTTAACATCCCACTTTCACCAATGCACAGATCATCCAAAATGAAAATAAATAAGGAAACAAAAACTTTAAATGACACATTAAACAAGATGGACTTAATTGATATTTATAGGACATTCCATCCAAAAACAACACAATACACTTTCTTCTCTAGTGTACATGGAACATTCTCCAGGATACACCATATCTTGGGTCACAAATCAAGCCTTGGTAAATTTAAGAAAACTGAGGGGCTTCCCTGGTGGCGCAGTGGTTGAGAATCTGCCTACTAATGCAGGGGACATGGGTTCGAGCCCTGGTCTGGGAGGATCCCATATGCCACGGAGCAACTAGGCCCGTGAGCCACAATTACTGAGCCTGCGCATCTGGAGCCTGTGCTCCGCAACAAGAGTGGCCGCGATGGTGAGAGGCCCGCGCACCGCGATGAAGAGTGGTCCCCACTTGCTGCAACTAGAGAAAGCCCTCGCATAGAAACGAAGACCCAACACAGCCATAAATAAATAAATAAATAAATAAATAAATAAATAAATAAATAATTAAAAAAAAAAAAAGAAAACTGAAATCATATCAAGTATCTTTTCTGACCACAACACTATGAAAATAGATATCAATTACAGGAAAAAAACTGTAAAAAATACAAACACATGGAGCCTAAACAATACGTTACTAAATAACCAAGAGATCACTGAAGAAATCAAAGAGAAAATCAAAGAATACCTAGAAACAAATGACAATGAAAACATGTCGACCCAAAACCTACGCGATGCAGCAAAAGCAGTTCTAAGAGGGAAGTTAAAAGCAATACAATCCTACCTCAAGAAACAAAAAAAAAATCTCAAATAAACAACCTAACCTTACGCCTAAAGCAATTAGAGAAAGAAGAACAAAAAAAACCCCAAAGTTAGAAGGAAAGAAATCATAAAGATCAGATCAGAAGTAAATGAAAAAGAAATGAAGGAAACAATAGCAAAAGTCAATAAAACTAAAAGCTGGTTCTTTGAGAAGATAAACAAAATTGATAAACCATTAGCCAGGCCCATCAAGAAAAAAAGGGAGAAGACTCAAATCAACCGAATTAGAAATGACAAATGAGAAGTAACAACTGACACTGCAGAAATACAAAGGATCATGAGAGATTACTACAAGCAACTATATGCCAGAAAAATGGACAACCTGGAAGAAATGGACAAATTCTTAGAAAAGCACAACCTTCTGAGACTGAACCAGGAAGGAACGGAAAATGTAAACAGACCAAACACAAGCACTGAAATTGACACTGTGATTGAAAATCTTCCAACAAACAAAAGCCCAGGACCAGATGGCTTCACAGGCGAATTCTATCAAACATTTAGAAAAGAGCTAATGCCTATCCTTCTCCAACTCTTCCAAAATATAGCAGAGGGAGGAACATTCCCAAACTCATTCTATGAGGCCACCATCACCCTGATACCTAAACCAAAGATGTCACAAAAAAAGAAAACTGCAAGCCAATATCTCTGATGAACATAAATGCAAAAATCCTCAACAAAATACTAGCAAACAGAATCCAACAGCACATTAAAAAGATCATACACCATGATCAAGTGGGGTTTATCCCAGGAATGCAAGGACTCTTCAATATACGCAAATCAAACAATGTGATACACCATACTAACAAACTGAAAAATAAAAACCATATGATCATCTCAACAAATGTGGAAAAAGCTTTCCACAAAATTCAACACCCATTTATGATAAAAACATTCCAGAAAGTAGGCATAGAGGGAACTTACCTCAACACACTAAGGTCATATATGACAAACCCACAGCCAACATCGTTCTCAATGGTGAAAAACTGAAACCATTTCCTCTAAGATCAGGAACAAGACAAAGTTGCCCACTCTCACCACTATTATTCAACATAGTTTTGGAAGTTTTACCCACAGCAATCAGAGAAGAAAAAGAAATAAAAGGAATCCAAATGGGAAAAGAAGAAGTAAAACTGTCACTGTTTGCAGATGACATGATACTGTACATAGAAAATCCTAAAGATGCTACCAGGAAACTACTAGAGCTAATCAATGAATTTGGTAAAGTAGCAGGATACAAAATTAATGCACACAAATCTCTTGCATTCCTCTACACTAATGATGAAAAATTTGAAAGAGAAATTAAGGAAACACTCCCATTTACCATTGCAGCAAAAAGAATAAAATACCTAGGAATAAACCCACCCAAGGAGACAAAAGACCTGTATGCAGAAAACTATAAGACACTGATGAAAGAAACTGAAGATGATACAAACAAATGGAGAGATATACCATGTTCTTGGATTGGAAGAATCAACATTGTGAAAGTGACTAGACTACCCAAAGCAATCTACAGATTCAGTGCAATCCCTATCAAACTACCAAGGGCATTTTTCACAGAACTAGAACAAAAAATTTCACAATTTGTATGGAAACACAAAAGACCCCAAAGAGCCAAAGCAATCTTGAGAAAGAATAACACAGCTGGAGGAATCAGGCTCCCTGACTTCAGACTATACTACAAAGCTACAGTAATCAAGACAGTATGGTACTGGCACAAAAAACAGAAACCTAGATCAATGGAACAGGATAGAAAGCCCAGAGATAAACCCAAGCACATATGGTCACCTTATCTTTGATAAATGAGGCAAGAGTATAAAATGGAGAAAAGACAGTCTCTTCAATAAGTGGTGCTAGGAAAACTGGACAGCTACATGTAAAAGAATGGAACTAGAACACTTCCTAACACCATACACAAAAATAAACTCAAAATGGATTAAAGACCTAAATGTAAGACCAGACACTATACAATTCTTAGAGGAAAACACAGGCAGAACACTCTATGACATAAATCACAGCAAGATCCTTTTTGACCCACCTCCTAGAGAAATGGAAATAAAAACAAAAATAAACAAATGGGACCTAATGAAACTTAAAAGCTTTTGCACAGCAAAGGAAACGATAAACAAGACAAAAAGACAACCCTCAGAATGGGAGAAAATATTTGCAAACAAAGCAACTGACACAGAATTAATCTCCAAAATATACAAGCAGCTCATTCAGCTCAGTATCAAAAAAACAAAAAACCCAATCCCAAAATGGGCAGAAGACCTAAATAGACATTTCTCCAAAGCAGATATACAGATTGCCAACAAACACATGAAAAGATGCTCAACATCACTAATCATTAGAGAAAGGCAAATCAAAACTACAATGAGGTATCACCTCACACTGGTCAGAATGCCCATCATCACAAGGTCTACAAAAAACAAATGCTGGAGAGGATGTGGAGAAAAAGGTACCCTCTTGCACTGTTGGTGGGAATGTAAATTGACACAGCCTCTATGAAGAACAGTATGGAGGTTCCTTAGAAAACTAAAAATAGAACTACTGTATAACCCAACAATCCCACTACTGGGTATATACTCTGAGAAAACCATAATTCAAAAAGAGTCATGTACCACAATGTTCATTGTAGCACTATTTACAATAGCCAGGACATGGAAGCAACCTAAGTGTCCATAGACAGATGAATGCATAAAGATGTGGCACATATATACAATGGAATATTACTCAGCCATAAAAAGAAAGGAAATTGAGTTATTTGTAGTGAAGTGGATGGACCTAGAGTCTGTCATACAGACTGAAGTAAGCCAGAAAGAGAAAAACAAATACCACATGCTAACACATATATATGGAATCTAAAAAAAAAAAAAGGTTCTCATGAACCTAGGGGCAGGACAGGAATAAAGACACAGATGTGGAGAATGGACTTGAGGACACGGGGAAGGGGAAGCTGGGATGAAGTGAAAGAGTAACACTGGCATATATACACTACCAAATGTAAAATAGATAGCTAGTGGGAAGCAGCTGCATAGCACAGGGAGATCAGCTTGGTGCTTTGCGACCACCTAGAGGGGTGGGATAAGGAGGGTGGGAGGGAGACTCAAGAGGGAGGAGATATGGGGATATACGTATGCATATAGCTGATTCGCTTTGTTATACAGCAGAAACTAACACAACATTGTAAAGCAATTATACTCCAATAAAGATGTTTCTTTTTTTTAAAAAAAGCCTTTTCAGCAGCTACTGACGGCTTTCTAGACTCCTTGTTTCATTTGTTGATATTATCTATTATATTAACAGACTTGATACTAAGGATCCTTGCACTGATGTAATACACCCTATTGGGTCGAAATATACTATTAGTCCATTGTTTCATATCTAGATTCTATTGGCTAATATTGTATTTAGAAATTTTGCATTTCTAGATGTAAGTGAGATTGACCTTTCTTGATAGCATTTTTAATCAGGGATAAAAGTATCAGGTTGGCCAAAAAGTTTGTAACGTCTTATGGAAAAACCCGTACGAACTTTTTGGCCAACCCAACATGTGTGCTTCACAGAATGCATTGAGTAGCTTTGCATCTTTAATAACATAGAATAGGGTTTTTTAAAAAAACTATGTTGTTTACAAACTAAATAAAAGTCAGCTGTGAAACCATCTGCTATGCTGCCTCTTTCAAGGACAGATCTTCAATGACCTTTTCAATCCTTGAGCAAGAACTGGTCAATTCAACTTTTCTGCTTCTTGGGTCAATTTTATTAATTTATATTTTGCTATAAAATTATCCATTAATCTCGACTATCAACTTTGGCATCATGGCATAACATGTAGTATTCTCAAGAAGGTTTGCATAAAATTCCGTTAACCTCTCCTATACCTGGGTATCTATGATGTCTCCTTTCTCATTCTTAATATTGTATACTTTTACTCCATTTTCTTCTCTTCTATATGAGGTTTATCTAATTCATCGGTCCTTGCAAAGAACCAGCTTTGGGATTTATCCTTCCCACTATTTTTGTTTTGTTGTTTCCAATTCCATTAATTACAGTTTTATCTTTAATCCCCATGTCCTATTTGGTTTCTGTTTTATTTTCTTAATCCCTAAATATGGGAACTGAATTCTCTTAGTTTTATTTACTTAATAATAAAAGTATTTAAACTATACATTTTCCTCTTAATACCAATGTTTGCCAATGAGATGGAAATGTTCTTCTCACTGCTTTCTAGACAGTATGTTATCTCACTTTTGACTGTAAAATGTTTTAAGTGCATCAATACAAGAATGGATATATATATACATATACATATATATATATGTATATATATATTCATGACTGAACACTACACATCAGTTTAACTTCATGAACTGGATGGATAATTTATCAACATGAATAGATCTAAAGGACATAATGTTGAATGGAAAAAAAGGAAGATGCAGAATAATACATTCTCTATGATACCACTGAAGTAAAAATTTAAAACCTGATGGAAGAATACATTAGGAGTTTGGGATTATCAGATACAAACTACTATATATAAAACAGGTAAACAAGGTCCTACTGTATAGCACAGGGAACTATATTTAATTATCTTGTAATAAACTATAATGGAAAAAAATGTGAAAAAGAATATATATATGTACAACAGAATCACTTTGCCGTACACCAGAAACTAATACAACATTGTAAATTAACTATACTTCAGTTAAAATAAAAAACAAAACAAATAAGAATACAATGTACAAAAAAAAAGCCCCAAAACGAAACATGCATAATAGCACATCGTATCTGTATGTACATATCCACTGTAAAAGCATAAAAATATAGTTTTGAAGGTTATGTACTCAGAATGTTGCCTCACAGCAAAGAAGAAAGGGGGACTAGGGAAAGATTAGTTCTCTCCATTCTGCTATTAATGTTCTGGTATTTAAACAACTTAATGAGAATTAATTTGCAGATAACATGACACTATACACATAAAATCCTAAAGATGCTACCAGAAAACTACTAGAGCTAATCAATGAATTTGGTAAAGTTGCAGGATACAAAATTAATACACAGAAATCTCTTGCATTCCTATACACTAACAACAAAAGATCAGAAAGAGAAATTAAGGAAACAGTCCCATTTACCATCACAACAAAAAGAATAAAATACCTAGGAATAAACCTACCTAAGGAGGCCAAAGACCTGTACTCAGAAAGCTATAAGATACTGGGACTTCCCTGGTGGTCCAGTGGTTAAGAATCTGCCTTCCAATGCAGGGGACATGGGTTCAATCCCTGGTCGCGGAAGTAAGATCACACATGCCACGGGGCAACTAAGCCTGCATACTCTGGAGCCTGTGCACCACAACTAGAGAGTCCGCGTGCCTCAACTACTGAGCCCCCACGCTCTAGAGCCCGCACGCCACAACTAGAGAGAAGCCTGCTCACTGCAACGACAGATCCTACATGCCACAATGAAGATTCCGCATATTGCAACTAAGACCCGACACAGCCAAATACATAAAAATAAATAAATTTATTTTTAAAAAAAGAAAACTATAAGATACTGATGAAAAAAATCAAAGATGAACAAACAGATGGAGAGATACACCACGTTCTTGGATCAGAAGAATCAATACTGTGAAAATGACTATACTACCCAAAGCAATCTACAGATTCAATGCAATCCCCATCAAATTACCAATGACATTTCTTCACAGAATTAGAACAAAACATTTTACAATTTGTATGGAAACACAAAAGACCACAAATAGCCAAGCAATCTTGAGAAAGAAAAACGGAACTAGAGGAATCAGGCTCCCTGACTTCAGACTATACTACAAAGCTACAGTAATCGAGACAGTATGGTACTGGCACAAAAACAGAAAGACAGATCAATGGAACAGGATAAAAAGCCCAGAGATAAACCCACACACCTATAGTCACCTAATCTATGACAAAGGAGGCAAGAATATACAATGGAGAAAAGACAGTCTCTTCAATAAGTGGTGCTGGGAAAACTGGACAGCTACATTTAAAAGAATGAAATTAGAACACTCCCTAACATCATACACAAAAATAAACTCAAAATGGATCAAAGACCTAAATGTGAGGCCAGACACTATAAAACTCTTAAAGGAAAACACAAACAGAACACTCTTTGACATAAACTGCAACAAGATCTTTTTCGATCCACTTCCTAAAGTAATGAAAATTAAAACAAAAATAAACAAATGGGATCTAATTAAACTTAAAAGCTTTTGCATAGCAAAGGAAACCATAAACAAAACGAAAAGCCAACCCTCAGAATGGAAGAAAATATATGCAAGCGAAGAAACCAATAAGGGATTAATCTCCAAAATACACAAATCTACAAAACTATTAATCTACAAAACTCTAAGACTCCTCTGGAAGCTTGGGGATCACAGGTTGGGAATTACTAGAGAGCAAAAAAACATTCAAACTGTGCATGGAAATTAAGGCTTTCCATAATTTGACCTCAATTTGTCCTGACCTTTGCAATCTTTTATCAGACAACTTTTCCCTCTATCTACCCTATCTGGACAATTTGAAATCTCCTCAGCAATAATGATGGTAATAACAACTGAAAAATCTTCCAGATTGAAATGATAGCATCATGCTGTATGATGTACAGCTTTGGCAGGGGCTCAAGTGTCCATCTGTAGATTCTAAACTGCTTCTGAAGATATTACTTTTAAGGGGGTGGGGAAGATATTACTTTTTAGCAGTACAATCCCCAAATCTTCAGGCCCCAAATTCTGACCCAGTCATCCTAATAACAGAATAGCAGACATTCAAGTTTTAATACAGGAAAAGCATAGGGACCAGTGTTATTAATATTTGTTACACATCAAGACATAGTTGGTAACCTAAGGAGAACCTTTTAATATTGAAAAACTGCCTATATTCCATTATCTAGTCTATTCCAAAAAGTAAAGCTATTTATAAAGAATCAGAATCAAGCGACTGTGACAAAAAAATCTGTCAGGAGAGCTGGTTGCTAATTTAGTAGTTACACAGAAGATTAATATGAATCCAGAAGAAACTCTGTATTAGCAGATGGCAGAACTGTCCAAAATTTTTAACAAAAATCTGGATAAAGACACAGAAGGCAGGCTAGTGAAATCTAATTATAAAATTATAAAAATAATTAAAGAAATGACATTTTATTTAGAAAAATGAGCTAAGATTAACAAGGATGGATATAGTATTCTATATTGGCATTCAAAGAGTCTACTGTCTAAAGTAAGGCCAAAAAAAGGGTTTCAGGTATTTAGATTCTAGATGCTAGAAGACGAAGGAAACAACAGTGCAGTTCTCACTCAATTTATCAACAGAATAGGTTTCAGAATAAAAAGAGAAGCCAGTCTTATTGTACTCATAAACTAAGAAAATCATATAGTGAATGTTTTATTTATGAAGAACACTAAAAGCTACAGAATACAAATGCCTTCCATAGACAGTCTTAAATAATTTGAAAACTGTATCATCATAAAGACAACACTATGGCTAAAAGTAAAGTTTCCGGAGCAAGGCTACCTGGGTTCAAATCCAAGCTCCACTATGTCCTAGGTTTGTGACCAGGGTTAAGTCACTTATCTGTGCCTCAGTTCCCTCATCTATAAAATTGAGATAATTACAAAAATCTACCTCGTGGAGTTGGGGGGGTGTTATATAAAACATTTGTTAACATATATAAATTATTTCAAACAGAGTGAGAGTAAGCACTCAATAAATGTTAACTGTTATGAGGAAAAATTGAAAGTATGGATGTTATGTTTAGACAGCAGAAGGCAAAAGTTGGAGGACTTGAGGGGAGTTCCCTGACAGTCCAGTGGTTAGGACTCGGCGCTTTCACTGCCCAGGCCCTGGTTGGGGAAATATGATCCCGCAAGTCGCTCCAAGCAGCCAAAAAAAAAAAAAGTTGGAGGACTTGATACATGCGTTCCAATTATTTGGACATTATGACCAAAGTAAGAGAGATCTTTTCTTTTTTACGTAACTTGAGAAATTTAGAAATAGCAACTCCAGTCAATGGTGAAGATTTTCAACAATTAGAGCTATATCAAAATGGAAGGTGGAACCTTGGGAAGTAGGATGTTCCCCATCATTGTTACACACAGAGGCTGGAAGACCAACTGTCAGGTGTTTCAAAGGACAGCATTTTGCCCTGAAGTCAATTCTAAGATTCTCTGACTGCAGAAAAACTGATTTGTCTGTCAGTAGTTTCAACCTATACAACTGTTCCATTACTACAACTAATCTGACTAATCCAACTGTACTATTTTATCTTTTACTTTTTTAAACTTTTTTTTAAAATTAATTAGTTTATTTATTTTTGGCTGTGTTGGGTCTTCGTTGCTCTGCCTGGGATTTCTCTAGTTGCAGCGAGCAGGGGCTACTCTTTGTTGCAGTGCGCAGGCTTCTCATTGTGGTGGTTTCTCTTGTTGTGGAGCACGGGCTCTAGGCACACGGGCTTCAGTAGCTGTGGCTCACAGGCACTAGAGCACAAGGCTCAGTAGTTGTGGTGCACGGGCTTGGTTGTTCCGGGGCGTGTGGGATCTTCCCGGACCAAGGATTGAACCCATGTCCCCTGCATTGGCAGGCGGATTCTTAACCACTGCACCACCCTGGAAGCCCCCAACTGTACTATTTTATTTTATTTTTAATTTTATTTATTATTTTTAGCTGTGTTGGGTCTTTGTTGCTGTGCGCTGCTTTCTTCTAGTTGCAGCGAGTGGGGGCTGCTCTTCGTTGCAGTGCGTGTGCTTCTCATTGCGGTGCCTTCTCTTGTTGCAGAGCACGGGCTCTAGGTGGGCGGGCTTCAGTAGTTGTGGCATGTGGACTCAGTAGTTGCGGCTCGCAGTCTCTAGAGCGCAGGCTCAGTAGCTATGGCGCACGGGCTTAGTTGCTCCACAGCATGTGGGATCTTCCTGGACCAGGGCTCGAACCCGTGTCCCCTGCACTGGCAGGCAGATTCTTAACCACTGCGCCACCAGGGAAGTCCAACTGTACTATTTTAAATACTAGGTTTCAAAATTATTTCAATTGTAAAAATACAACATTATAATAACCTTACAGCTTATTTTTCCATATTTACCATAGAAGAAAATTACTATACAACAAAAGCAAGCCAAAAAAATTGACAATGGAAGTATCAATATCAGCAAAGAGTACAATGGGCAGAAAAGTTTATTTTATTCTAAATCAATCCATAATAAGAGTTTGTGGAAACTTTTAATCTATAAAATATGCTGATGAGCACTTTTTAAAAAAATATTTATTTATTTGGTTGTGCCAGGTCTTAAGTTGCGGCTCGTGGGCTCCTTAGTTGTGGCATGCGAACTCTTAGTTGTGCAGCACGCATGTGGGATCTAGTTCCCTTACCAGGGATCGAACCCAGGCCCCCAGTGGATAAGACGTGAGTCTTATCCACTGCGCCACCAGGAAAGTCCCCTGATGAGCACTTTTTTATTTTTAAATTTATTTATTTATTTATGGCTGCATTGGGTCTTCGTTGCTGTGCGTGGGCTTTCTCTGCTTTTGGAGAGCAGGGGATACTCTTCGCTGCGGTGCACGGCCTTCTCATTGAGGTGGCTTCTTTTGTTGCGGATCATGGGCTTTAGGCACGCAGGCTTCAGTAGTTGTGGCACACGGGCTCAGTAGTTGTGGTGCACAGGCTTAGTTGCTCCGCGGCATGTGAGCTTCCCCGACCAGGGCTTAAACCCGTGTCCCCTGCATTGGCAAGCAGATTCTTAAACAATGTGCCACCAGGGAAGTCCCCTGATGAGCACTTTTAAGAACTGTTTCTTGTCCTTTAAACAAATATTCTAGCAAACAAAAACTCCTTAAAATCTTCGCACAGATCTCACAGTCCTATAACTCTTCCCCTAATCGTTCTTAATTTTCGTTCAAACCGTAACAAAGAAAAAGAAATTTAGTACTAATCTTCTAATTTCCCTTTTCTTAAAAACATCTGTCCCTTTGACCCTTAACAGTCTAATTAATGAGAAGCTTACTGAGTCTATTAAGAGAACTATATAATCTCCTAACTGATTGCTCTACCTGCAATCTAGCTGTTCTAGAACCTATTCTTAACACTGCCACAATAAACCACCCAAAAGCATAGCTCCAATCCAGCAACCTCGCTTTAAATAAAATTCCTTAATCAAGATTTGCAAACATTAATCAGCATTTCCTACAAAGAAAAAAAATCTGTCCAATAACAGCAAAGTATAGTCAACTATAGCCTTATCTAGTTGAGATAATTGTGACAAACACTAGGCAGAGGGGGAAGAGAGAAGAGGGAGGAAGCAAGAGGAAGAGAAATGGAGAACAAGAATCAATGAATATAACAGAGTTCTAATAGAAGCGCAAACCAGCTGATGGTAATTTTCACCCTAAGTCACTTCTGAGCAAGATGGAGGGGTAATTAAATTAACAGAATATCAACATTATGGGACAGTCATTAAAACTACTTAAGTAGAACATGTAGAATCACGGAAAAACAAATGCAACCACCATATTCAAATGAGAACCACTCTAAGAAATTTTGTCAATTTTTTTCTTTACCAGAATATTGTTGATTATAAAAAAGAATCAGAATTTATTCATCTAAATAATGCCTCTACTAAAAATATTAGCAATTCCTCCTTCAGGATTTTATAAATAGTTAAAAAATGTAAGAAATCTTCTTATTCTATGTCACATTCAGTCTCATATTTTCACCATATTGCCATACTTCAGGACGCGCTAGCCCCAGGCATTTACAGGCTAATTTAACAAAGGCCCAATCAAGTATGGGTCAGACACTGTGTATCTAGTGGGGGTGGCAGCACTGTTCAAATCTCCACCCTACTTTCCCTTTTGAATGACTGGTCACCTACACTCTACTTTATCAAGACTCTTCAACACCCTGTAATTCCTTTATTCTCCTGAAATAACTTATTTGAATGTCAGTGACCTTCTGTCAACCCTCCTCAATCACAAGTTACATAACTCTCAAACCTCAGTGCCATTTTAGAGTCCCTCCTCATTTTCTATATTCTACCAGTTACCAAATTCTACTGCTTGCTTCTTTTATCCATCACTTCTCAACTCACATTTCTTCTAGATCTCCACCTAAATTGAGGCTTTTATTTCACATCTTGATTATTTAGTAAGAATGCCTATTAACAGACGCAGTTGACATCTGGTCCCCCTCCCTTCAGCTCACCTTGCAGCTGGTACAGATAGTATCCTGACAGCTTCCCACCTCCACCAACAGGAGCCTGCCCAACCCTAGCTAAGACAATGGGAAGTGCTTGAGAAACATTTCAAGAACAATCTCAATCAGTGAGGACTGGAGTAGGTGGAAAAACTCCCCAGCTACCCTTCAGTTAGTAGGACAATTCTAAGGCAGCTCTTCAAAAATCTCCACAGGATTAACCCCCAGTTGCCCATCACTGGCTTTTTTTTCCCTTTCCGGACTCTTTACCCACTCCCTCACTTGTGCTTCCTGGCATCTCACCTGCACCCATGTTATCTCAAGGTCTGCTTACAAGATAGCACTTTGGAGAAACTACAAGGGCCACAAAAGTGACACTATCAAGATCTTGCTTAACCTAAAGCTGCCCAAGTGTTCTCTTGGTCTCAATCATCTCCCAATTACAGCTCATTCTGCATTCATATGGATCACATACCTCTTCTAACCAAACATCTTCAATGAAGCCCTTCGTAATTTGTCCTTTTTATCTCCTATTTCTAACTTAGATAAATCATAACTTATTATCAGCCAAATTGTTGTACTGATCCTTTCTCAAATATAAGTTGTACCTTTCCAGGAACGCAATAATCTATTGTTTTTAGAAATGTCCTCCAATATTTGCCTGTTGAAAACCTTGCAAAGCTCACTCATCTCAAATATCATCTCTATCAAGATTCAATCACAAGTAATGTCTCCCTCACCTAAATTCCTGACTGTAAGTCATAAGACATTTTACCACAGTTCTGTAAAAAACTACCCTACTTGACCACAAGCCTGACTCTAAATTCTTTAAGGGTAGAAACCATGTTCCATTCTTTTTATTTTCCAAAGGGCTTTCTTTCCCTGATAGACCCATAGATATTGACCTACATAGCCTTCTAAAGTAACTTTTGAAAAGAACATTTATTTTTATATATGCATTCTTAAGTATTAGTACAAAATTCATGCTCCTTTTTATAGACAAACAAACTGAGCTTATCTCAGACTCTTTGGGACTAACCTATTTATCAAAATGCTCCTGAAATCGCATGCAGACTTAAAAAAAAGAAGTTTAAAAACAACACTAAAGGGCTTCCCTGGTGGCGCAGTGGTTGAGAGTCTGCCTGCTAATGCAGGGGACACGGGTTCGAGCCCTGGTCTGGGAAGATCCCACATGCCGCGGAGCAACTAGGCCCGTGGGCTGCTGAGCCTGCGCGTCTGGAGCCTGTGCCCCGCAACGGAAGGGGCCGCGATAGTGAAAGGCCCGCGCGCCGCGATGAAGAGTGGCCCCCGCTCTCCGCAACTAGAGGAAGCCCTCGCACAGAAACGAAGACCCAACACAGCCAAAAATAAATAAATAAATAAATAAATAATTAAAGGTGCTAATAATTAAAAAAAAAAAAACACTAAAGAAAGCTGTTACTTATTCCTTTATTTTTGGGAAATGACTACCTTTCATGCTTCTCACCAAAAATCTTTCACCATTTATGTACTTCATTTCCTTGCAAAGAGTCCAGAGTCTGTCACATGTTATACTTCACAGTGCTCCAATACTTAGCTGAATTCCAATTTATATCAAAGTTTACTTCAGCAAGATTATTTCAGGCTTTAGGGAAATTCTGATCCTTACACAATCTCGAAATGCTTCTGTCACGGGAAAAGACTTTACTTCTTGGCATTTCTAACTCAGAAGACTGGCATGAGGATCAAATAAGATTGTATATGTGAAAGGTCATTGAAAATTCTAACAATAAATAAATGTAAAAATTATCTCCTTAACTCTGAATTTCAAACGATTAAAATAATCTATTTACTACAATCTAACGTCATTAAACGCACTGTTATTTGTTACAAATAGGTTATAAAGGCGTAAGTTATAAAGAGCTCAAGACAAAAAAGTGAAAGCTGGCTATAAACCAGATCAAAGATAAGAAGCAATCTTAAGTAGACTATCCCTCTTACGTACGGCAAAAGGTCAAATATTTTATTCCTGCAATACTTTTGTACTGTCCTTTTTTTTTTAATCCTGCCAAAGTAAATTAAATAACATAAAGCCCCCGGTGTAGTATAACTTATTACTATTACTTTTCCTTAAAATTAGCAGTCTTTCAATAAGATTCCTACTTTTCCCCATGTTTATAGCATGAATTCACTAACAATATTTGTATTAGGTTCAAATCAAATAGCTTATTATCTGCTTTGGTCAGACCTTTCCAAACGATACAATTGTCTCAACCAGAAATGGAACTAGAACAGCCTCATTATTTTTTGAAACAAGTTTTCCTCAAAAGAAAAATAATCTGATTAAACTAAAAAATTCTACTATTCTATACATTTATTAAGCAAGAAGTCTAGAGATCCTTATCGTAAATTTAGAGCCTATGCTCCTGCCAGCGTTTCCCCTCTGGCCCAATTTTCCCGGCCTTATACTGATTATATGAGAACGTAAACCCTAAAAACACTTGAGTGCAAAACACCCAGAATCATCCAACAGCTCAACTTGCATCCTGTAAATATTCAAATGAAGAGCATTTTGTAGTAGGTAAAATATGTAAGAGTAAAGGTCTGGGAAACCACACACCATGGAAACTGACTCAAACAAAAGCTGCGGATGGACAGACCGCAAGGGGTAACCTCTGAAACAGTCAGGATTAAATATTCGTCTAAGAAAAATTTCAGTGACGATGACGCCTAGGTTTTCCTGCTGACAACACTGAATAACGGTACCCCTGGGGCTGCACAAATGGGTCCGATCACCCCAACTACGCCGCAAATCGAAACCAGAACCCAGGAGCCAGCGCACTGCGGGGTTTCAGTCGCCTGAGCCCACCGTGCTGGGCTGATAAGCCGGCATGCGGAGACCGAGGAAAAGAGCGGAGGCCCGCTTCGGGACACGTCTCACCCCTCCTTCCTCCCGCTTCCCAGGGGAGCGCCCCCTGGGGACCCTTCCTCAAATCTACGACTGACTCGCATCCTCCGCCGCCCCTACTGGGGAGGCCACCAATCATCCCTGCAGCGCAGAGCACCGGAGGGGCCTAGGCCTCGTACCCACCCGCGCGCCCACCACCACCCCGAACCAAGAAAAAGAGGCCGCTGCAGCAGCCACAGCCCCGGCGCGCGGGAGCGAAAACACAGACCGACCCCTGGCTGCAGGCGAGGCGCACTTCGGCCCCGCGCCCCTCCCAACAGCTACGCGCTCACCTCCACGGCCTTCCCCACGGGCCCCGCCAGCGCGGCCGACGGTGGCCTGCGGCCGCACCTCCCACCAGCTCCTCTTTTCCTCCCCTGGCCTAGGAGGGGGCGGTGTCGCTTCTGGATGGCCGGAAAACGGACCCGCAGCTCAGCCTGCGGGATACCAGCCTCCCGGCCACTTCCCGCAGCAGCTCCAGCTCCTTCCGGTGTCTCCGCGACAGCCGCCGGCGTCTAGGGCGTCGCGGGAGGGCGAGGAGGGCGGGCAGGGGCGGGGCTGCGAGGAAAGCTCGTCCCGCCTCTGGGGCGTGGCCGCGGAGGCCGGGTCCAGGTGTGGAGACCCAAGCTGCTCTCCCCGCTGGGACTTCCAAAGTAGCTATAGGCACAGGGACCGTACGTGCAGAGCAGTTTTAGATTTGGGGCACTTTTCGTTTCTACACGTGTTCTCCCCCTCTTCTGCAGTCACACTACGACCATTAGCAGGTCTGTCTCTATGCATTACAGAATTTGCGTTAAGGCTGTCCACTGAAGGGCCTCAGGTTTCCGACCTTGTGCACAGAAAAATTAGACTACTTAATTCAATTCAACCCTTTTTCCTTCCTCTCCTCTTTCTTCTCCCAACGTCTTAGGACATAGACTCTCTGAAAGTCATTGCGTTTCTTTTTCCACATCTACAAAGTAGAAATTCATCTCTCCCATTTTCCCTTAAGCCAAAATCAAGATCAAATCAAATATTTATTGAAACGTTAGTATCTGCTTAGAGACTAGAGCATTTGAAGAGATCTGCCTTGTAATTTATGGATCTGTTAAAATTCGTTCAATCGATTGATATGCAAACAATAAAAACAGTTAAATTAATATTAATTAATTGTTCAAATTGCCAGTTTCAACATGTCTGTTTACCTCTATCTTTTTGGTCTCCCAAATGGGAGCTTGTACTCAAGCGTTATGTAAGATGCTCAATCTCCATCAGAAACAAATAGAGAATATGAGAGCTTTCAATTCTATTCGTATGGTAAAAATAGAAGAAATGAAGTTTTGCCAGCATCCTATATAGGGATTGACACCAAGGCCTCAGTTTGCACCACAACCTATCCTGGGTTCACTGATGGTCAGCATATTTCAAAATATTGCAGTTGACATGCTTCAGGATGTCAGCAATGTGGTTAATTTTTATTTTTAAAAAATCAAATATCTAAACGTTTTTAAATGTTTATACTCCTCTGTAAAGACATAAGAGAACGATCATGAAAATCATTTGTTCCCTGATGTCTTGTAGCGAAGTACTATCTGACTTAAAGGAGAGTTTTATAGGTTTATTTGAAAAAAGACAAGTGTTTTAAATTTTCTGACCTTTGCTGTGATGACAAGTAGCTGTCAGTGATATGCTAATAACAAAAAAATTTTTTAATATATACATTTATCCTATAGCCCAAAAGTAAAAGTTGTGTTTCAAAAATGGGTGAGAACTGCTTTTGGAAAGAAACTGGTACAATGAAGAGAGCATTTTGAAAAAGGAGGTTTGAAACTGTTTCCATTATTTAGTAATATTGCTGCCAAAAATTGTCACCTATAAAAAACTCATCTCTGCATCAAAAGACACCATTAAGAGATGAAAAATCAAGCCAGCAAATAGAAGATATTTTAAATATGTATTGGGTTGGCCAAAAAGTTCCTTTGGTTTTTAAGTAAAAATAAAAAACACATTTTTCATTTTCACCATGAACTTTATTGAACGACATATTCACCGTTTTATTCCACTACGTTCTGCCATTTTTCAGGCAACTTCATGATTCCAACTTCCCAAAACTTTTTATCTTTTTGAGCAAAGAACTGTTCCAGGTGTCTTTTACAGTCTTCCAGGGAACTGACAATTTTTCCATTGAGAGAATTTTGTAAAGACCAAAATAAATGGAAATCCGAAGGTGCGATGTCTGGTGAAAACGGTGGATGAATCAGAACTTCCCAGCCAAGCTGTAACAGCTTTTTCCTGGTCATCAGAGAAACATGTGGTCTTGCGTTATCCTGATGGAAGATTATGCATTTTCTGTTGACTAATTCCGGATGCTTTTCGTTGAGTGCTGCTTTCAGTTGGTCTAATTGGGAGCAGTACTTGTCGGAATTAATCATCTGGTTTTCAGGAAGGAGCTCATAATAAACTCCCTTCCAATCCCACCATATACACATCACCTTCTTTGGATGAAGACTGGCCTTTGGTGTGGCTGGTGGTCGTTCATTTCGCTTGCCCCACAATTTCTTCCATTCCACGTTATTGTACAGTGTCCATTTTTCATCGCCCGTTACAATTTGTTTCAAAAATGGAACGTTTTCATTATGTTTAAGTAGAGAATCTCATGTGGAAATAAGGTCAAGAAGGTTTTTTTTGCTTAACTTATGTGGAACACAAACATCAAAGCAATTCACAAAACCAAGCTGGTGCAAATGATTTTCAATGCTTAATTCAGATATTTTGAGTATGTCGGCTCTCTCCCGTGTGGTATAACGTTGATTGTTCTCAATTAATGTCTCAATGTGATCGCTATCAACCTCAACTTGTCTATCCGACCGTGGAGCATCATCCAGCAAGAAATCTCCAGCACAAAACTTCGCAAACCACTTCTGACACGTTCGATCAGTCACCTTCTCCATACACTGCACAAATCTTTTTTTGCGTTTCGGTTGCGTTTTTACCTTTCTTGAAATAATAAAGTATAATATGCCAAAAATGTTGCTTTTTTTTCCCTTCCATCTTCAATATTAAAATGGCTACACAAAAATTTACCAGTTTTGATAAGTTTTTTTTTTAAATGCATGCTGATATGGCAGCTGTCACAATACAATCTAACAAAATTGTTTCGAATGAAGTTAACAACTAAGCACTACTAGAGCCATCTTACGGAGAAAAACCAAACGAACTTTTTGGCCAACCCAATGTAACTAATAAAGAGCTCATAGGGCTTCTCTGGTGGCGCAGTGGTTGAGAATCTGCCTGCCAATGCAGGGGACACGGGTTCGGGCCCTGGTCTGGGAAGATCCCACATACCGCGGAGCAACTGGACCCGTGAGCCACAACTACTGAGCCTGCGCGTCTGGAGCCTGTGCTCCGCAACAAGAGAGGCCGCCACAGTGAGAGGCCCGCACACCGCGATGAAGAGTGGCCCCCACTCGCCGCAACTAGAGAAAGCCTTTGCACAGAAACGAAGACCCAACGCCGCCAAAAATAATTAATTAATTAATTAATTAATTATTTTTTTAAAAAAGAGCTCATATATAAATGTGTGTGTATATATATATATATATATTTTTTCCATGAATCAATAAGGCAACTAAATAGACAAAAGGCAAAAGTCATTGCTCCAGAAATTCCTGCATGGAAAATGTATCAGGCATGTTATGTTACCGCAGAGTGTGAGCAAATTTAGCTCAACCCCAAAGTCTCCCCACCAACCTGCTTGATAACGAACATCCTCTTTGGCTTACCTGTCCTTCAGGAGTCCTAAGGCAAAGGGAAGACAAATGATGTGACTGCTCAAGGCAGGTGTGGCTCATTGTCTAGATGACAGCAGGCAAGTGCCTCTCATGTTGACACCAGGTCAAATCCTTGCTGTGGACCTGTCCTTATAAACGAAGCAAATGCACTCTGACAATGCAATCTCTCTCCCACTTTTAGCGTTCATGGATTCCCACCCTCCCTGCGAACTCATGGTTTACATTTATCCTTTTATCCCTTTATCTAGAATCCTTAATCCCTTACTTTTCTTCAAATAATACCTCAACAATAGGCTGTAAGGAAGGATGCTATCTTTGGGAAATCTATCAACTCCCCTCTCAGAGAGGAGAGATTATAGATTCCATACTGTGAACACCCAGCTGAATCACACTAATTCTAGTACAGAACTCTGGAGGTGCCATTCGTGTCCCATATGATGTGAACTGTATGCCCTGGAGCTGTGCATCAGGCCAGGTAGTGAAGGATCTCCAAATGGGGCTGATGGTGGGGATGGGGCAGGACAGGGAATGAATATCAAAGCAAATCTTTCTCCTTTTTTGCAACTAAGGGCAAGTAAAATAGCAAAGCACAAAACATACATTTCAATGCTCATGTAATTGAGACTGAATAAGCCTTCGCAAATGCTGTTCCCTCAGATACACTTTTGTCAGATATACTTTGACCAGATACCAAACTGCTATCCCTCATTTACCTAATTCCTACCTAGATATTCCCTGTTTAAAGTAGCACTCTTGGACTTCCCTGGTGGCACAGTGGTTAAGAATCCACCTGCCAATGCAGGGGACACGGGTTCGAGTCCTCGTCCGGGAAGACCCCACATGCCACAGAGCAACTAAGCCCATGTGCCACAACTACTGAGCCCGTGTGCCACAACTACTGAAGCCCACGTGCCTAGAGCCATGCTCCACAACAAGAGAAGCCACCGCAACGAAGAGTAGCCCCTGCTCACCGCAACTAGAGAAATCCCATGCATAGCAACGAAGACCCAATGCAGCCAAAAATAAATTTATTTGAAAAATAATAAAGTAGCATTCTTAAACAAACAAATAAATTAATTAAATAACGTAGCACTCTTCACCCCATTATTTCTCATTTCAGTATCCTGTTTGTTTCTTTCAGAGAATTTATTATGAATTTGAATTATTTTAAGATTTTTGTGTGCACCTAATTTTTTGCCTATCTTCTCTGAACTGTAAGTATTTCTGTCTTGTTCACAATTTTCTCAGAGAGCACCATTGCAGGACCCAAATATTTGCTGTCTCTCAACTGGGGACAGTGGATATTAGCCCCCTGGTAGATATTTGGCAATATCCTTGAAGAGGACTGGAGGAAAAAAGAGTCACATTCCTTTGCATTAACGTGACAGGAGGGTCCAAAACACTGTTAGTGCCACTGTTGAGAAACCCTGATTTAAACTGAGGCTTTATGTTTTTGGTTATAAGCGACAGAAACCTAATTAAACTGTGGTTCCTAATTTGATGAACAAACTGAATTTGGTAGGGGGTAAGCAGAAACCAATTTTATTCTCTCTCATTACTGTCCCTGAATATTTCTGAGGATCTCTCTATTCCTCAGACAAAATCTTAGGCAAAGCCTTTAGCTTTTTTCCCTGGTATTATGATCTCTTTATCATTCATTTCTTAAATTTTCCATCTTACAGTTCTAAGAGCAGAGTTCCTAGTTTAAAAAATCCCAAATAATGGGCATATTGTCTTCTCCTGGGTTAAGTGCATGCCTAGGGGCATTCAACCAGAGGGTCAGGGGCATAAAAGAACAGAGCAGCTCCAAAGACAATTATGTGGATGAATGGAATGAAAGTTTCCAAGAGAGAAAAACAGGGGGTCAAGTCAACCCAATATCACACACACACACACACACATACACACAAATGATATTGGTTTAAAGGCTGAGAAAGAAGATTTCTGATGGGCCAGAGGAGGAAGGATTTTTTTAGGCAGAGAGAACAGCATAGGTGAAAGCACAACAGCAAGAGGCCATGTGCTAATTTGGGAACTTGTAAGGGGTCGATATTACCAGAGCAGAGCCTGAGGTCAGGAATGGAACAGACTAGACGCAGAAGGCAGATCATGAGTGATCATGTCTGCTAAGTAGACTTTTCCCTCTAAAGATCCATGAAGAACTTTGAGAAAGGTAGCAACATGATGAGATGTATATATTAGATTACTTGGATAGTAATGATTAGCATAGTTTGGAGACTATTGCAGAATCCAGACAAAGGAAGGTAAGGGCCTAGCAGTGGAGATGGCTGTGAGCACTACTTGGGAGATAAAAATCAATTGACTTTGAACCGACTACATGGGAGATAGAACTTGGGAAGTTTCCTCTATGGATCCTCTTTATTTCTATTTTGAGAGTTCACTAACAATTTTTTCTGACTCTAGTCTCAGTCTACTCTAGTACAGTGCCATACTTCTGAACACAACTCTTCCTAAAACACAAATCCAATCATGTAGCTCTTTAATGACTTCTTGTTGCCCCAGAGAATTTTTTCTCACCAAGGGTCTAGGGTGAAAGGAGAATATTTCCTAGGGTTTAATATCTAAGGATCTTGCACTGGTCTGAACCAGAGAATACCTTTCCAAATTGTGTGCCCTAGGCACCTGCTCCCCTAATCCTAGTCCCCTTTGGCTTTAGCATTAGCCAGATTTACTCCTCCTATCTCATTTTTTGTTATACCCAACGAAACACACTGCCCTCAAACTATTCTAATCTACATCCCATTCTCCTAAAAGGCAAAACACTTGCTTGTGCCTCTCCTATTTAGTGCTGCTTTCCCTAACCTTATCCCTTAGAATGACCTTTTGTCCTTTGCCCTTTATCTTAAAAGCGAACTCTACTCATCTCTCAAGAGTCACCTCCTAGGAGAAGTTTTCTTCAACTTTCCCAGGTCACGTGGGTCCTTCCTTGTATTCTATGTCATGCTCTCTAGTGATATTATACTGCTGATTATAAATTATACAGTGTAATGTCATTATTATATATTGCAATAATTTTTTCACTTTTCAGTCTCCTGAACCAAACTATGCGCAGGGATTTTTCTTACTCACCGTAGTATTTCCAGCATTGAGCACACTACAGGGCACAATGTAAGAAATGGACAAATCAATAAATTTGCTGCTTAAGAAGATGAATAAATGTGAAAATATTAAAGAAATATGATATAGTGTCTAACTTGAAAAGACAGTAGTTTTCTTTTTCTTTTTCTTTTTTTTTTTGCTCCGTTGGGTCTTCATTGCAGCACTCGGGCTTTCTCTAGTTGCAGCGAGCGAGGGCTACTCTTTGTTGTGGTGTGCAGGCTTCTCACTGCGGTGGCTTCTCACTGCGGTGGCTTCTCTTGTTGCGGAGCACGGGCTCTAGGCACACGGGCTTCAGTAGTTGTGGCTCGCGGGCTCTAGAGCACAGGCTCAGTAGTTGTGGCTCACAGGCTTAGTTGCTCCGCGGCATGTGGGATCTTCCTAGACCAGGGCTCGAACCCGTGTCCCCTGCATTGGCAGGTGGATTCTTAACCACTGCGCCACCAGGGAAGTCCCAGTAATTTTCTTATACTTTTAAAAATGTTTATCATTTAAATGTATAGACAGCAGATACAGTTCTTTTCATTTTATTACTTTTAGAAATAGCACACGGTTTTCTAGACCTTTGTAACGTTATGAATTCTAAATGTACAAAATAAGAATTCTTGTTTCCTTGAGGTTTAATTTTAGTATGATTGCTCATTATTTTTTTAAATATTTATTTATTTATTTAGCTGCTCCAGGTCTTAGTTGAGGCACGCGGGATATTCCCCGCTGCGTGTGGGATCTTCACTGTGGCATGCAGTATCTAGCGCCTGCCTTGGGAGCCCAGAGTCTTAGCCACTGGACCACCAGGGAAGTCCTTATTGCTCTTTTTTTTTTACATTTTTAAATTTAATTTAATTTATTTGTTTATACAGTGGGTTCTTAGTTATCTATTTAGTACGTATTAGAGTATATATGTCAATCCCAATCTCCCAGTTCATCCCACCACCACGACCCCCCGCCACTTTCCCCCCTTGGTGTCTGTACATTTATTCTCTACATCTGTGTCTCTATTTCTGCCTTGCAAACCAGTTCATCTGTACGATTTTTCTAGCTTCCACATATATGCGTTAATATACGATATTTGGTTTTCTCTTTCTGACTTACTTCACTCTGTATGACAGACAGTCTCTAGATCCACTCACATCTCTACAAATGACCCAATTTCGTTCCTTTTTATGGCTGAGTAATATTCCATTGTATATATGTACCACTTCTTCTTTATCCATTTCTCTGTCGATGGGCATTTAGGTTGTTTCCATGACCTGGCTATTGTAAATAGTGCTGCAATGAACATTGAGGTGCATGTGTCTTTTTGAATTATGGCTTTCTCTGGGTATATGCCCAGTAGCGGGATTGCTGGGTCATATGGTAATTCTATTTTTAGTTTTTTAAGGAACCTCCATACTATTCTCCACAGTGGCTGTATCAATTTACATTCCCACCAACAGGGCAGGAGGGTTCCCTTTTCTCCACACCCTCTCCAGCATTTGTTGTTTGTAGATTTTCTGATGATGCCCATTCTGACTGGTGTGACGTGATACCTCATTGTACTTTTGATTTGCATTTCTCTAATAATTAGTGATGTTGAGCATCTTTTCATGTGCTTCGTGGCCATCTGTGTGTCTTCTCTGGAGAAATGTCTATTCAGGGCTTCTGCCCATTTCTAGATTGGGTTGTTTGTTTTTTTACTATTGAGCTGCATGAACTGTTTATATATTTTGGAGATTAATCCTTTGTCCTTTGATTCATTCGCAAACATTTTCTCCCATTCTGAGGGTTGTCTTTTCATCCTGTTTGTAGTTTCCTTTACTTTTCAAAACCTTTTAAGTTTCATTAGGTCCCATTTGTTTATTTTTGTTTATATTTCCATTACTCTAGGAGGTGGATCAAAACAGATCTTGCTGTGACTTATGTCAAAGAGTGTTCTTCCTTTGTTTTCCTCTAAGATATTTATAGTGTCCAGTCTTACATTTAGGTCTCTAATCCATTTTGAATTTATTTTTGTGTATGGTGTTAGGAAGTGTTCTAATTTCATTCTTTTACATGTAGCTGTCCAGTTTTCCCAGCACCACTTATTGAAGAGACTGTCTTTTCTCCATTGTATATCCTTGCCTCCTTTGTCATAGATTAGTTAACCACAGGTGTGTGGGTTTATCTCTGGGCTTTGTATCTCGTTCCATTGATCTATATTTCTGTTTTTGTGCCAGTACCATATTGTCTTGATTACTGTAGCTTTGTAGTATAGTCTGAGGTCAGGGAGTCTGATTCCTCCAGCTCCATTTTTTTGCCTCAAGACTGCTTTAGCCCTTCAGGGTCTTTTGTGTCTCCATACAAATTATAAGATTTTTTGTTCTACTTCTGTAAAAAATGCCACTGGTAATTTGAAAGGGATTGCATTGAATCTGCAGATTGCTTTGGGTAGTATAGTCATTTTCACAATATTGATTCTTCCAATCCAAGAACATGGTATATCTCTCCATCTGTTTGTGTCATCTTTTTTTTTTTAATATGATGGATTCGAGTCTGAGTGATTATTTTATATATTTATTTTTGGCTGTGTTGGGTCTTCGCCTATGTGATGGGCTTTCTCTAGTTGTGGCAAGCGGGGTCCACTCCTCATCGCGGTGCGCGGGCCTCTCACTATCGCGGCCTCTCTTGTTGCGGAGCACAGGCTCCAGACACGCAGGCTCAGTAATTGTGGCCCACGGGCCCAGTCGCTCCACGGCATGTGGGATGTTCCCAGACCAGGGCCCGAACCCGTGTCCCCTGCATTGGCAGGCAGACTCTCAACCACTGCGCCACCAGGGAAGCCCTGTTTGTGTCATCTTTGATTTTTTTCATCAGTGTCTTATAGTTTTCTGAGTGCAGCTTTTTTACCTCCTTAGGTAGGTTTAGTCCTAGATATTTTATACTTTTTGTTGCAATGTGAATGGGATTGTGTCCTTAATTTCTGTTTCTCATCTTTCATTGTTAGCGTACAGGAATGCAAGAGATTTCTCTGAATTAATTGTCTATTCTGCAACTTTACCAAATTAATTGATTAGCTCTAGTAGCTTTCTGGTGGCATCTTTAGGATTCTCTATGTATGGTGTCATGCCATCTGCAAACAGTGACAGTTTTACTTCTTCTTTTCCAGTTTGTTTTCCTCTTATTTCTTTTTCGTCTCTGATTGCCGTGGCTAGGACTTCCAAAACAATGTTGAATAATAGTAGCGAGACAGGACATCCTTGTCTTGTTCCTGATCTTAGAGGAAATGCTTTCAGTTTTTCACCATTGAAAATGATATTTGCTGTGGGTTTATTATATATGGACTTTATTATGTTGAGGTAGGTTCCCTCTATGCCCACTTTCTGGAGAATTTTTTATCATAAATGGGTGTTAAATTTTGTTGAAAGCTTTTTCTGCATCTATTGAGATGATCATATGGTTTTTATTCTTTAATTTGTTACTATGGTGTATCACATTGATTAATTTGCGTATATTGAAGAATCCTTGCATCCCTGAGATAAATCCCACTTGATCATGGTGTATGATCCTTTTAATGTGTTGTTGGATTCTGTTTGCTAGTGTTTTGTTGAGGATTTTTGCATCTATATTCATCAGTGGTATTGGTCTGTAATTTTCTTTTTTTGTAGTATCTTTGTCTGGTTTTCGTATCAGGGTGATGGTGGCCTCATAGAATGAGTTTGGATGTGTTTCTTCCTCTGCAATTTTTTGGAAGAGTTTGAGAAGGATGGGCGTTAGCTCTTCTCTAAATGTTTGGTAGAATTCACCTGTGAAGCCGTCTGGTCCTGGACTTTTGTCTGTTGCAAGTTTTTTTTTTTTTTTTTTTTTTTTATAAGCTGTTTTCTGCAGTAACCATGACTAAAGAATATTTAGCTCCTGTATTTCTTTTTTTTTTTTTTTTTAAACTTTGGGTTTATTTATTTATTTATTTATTTATGGCTGTGTTGCGTCTTCGTTTCTGTGCAAGGGCTTTCTCTAATTGCGGCACGTGGGGGCCACTCTTCATCGCGGTGCGTGGGCCTCTCACTATCGTGGCCTCTCTTGTTGCGGAGCACAGGCTCCAGACGCGCAGGCTCAGTAATTGTGGCTCATGGGCCTAGTTGCTCCGCGGCATGTGGGATCTTCCCAGACCAGGGCTCGAACCCATGTCCCCTGCATTGGCAGGCAGATTCTCAACCACTGCGCCACCAGGGAAGCCCTCTTGCAAGATTTTTAATCACAGTTTCATCTTCATTACTTGTGATTGGTTTGTTCATATTTTCTATTTCTCCCTGGTTCAGTTTTGGAAGGTTATACCTTTCCAAGAATTTGTCCATTTCTTCTAGGCTGCCCATTTTATTCGCACATAGTTGCTTGTAGTAGTCTCTTAGGATGCTTTGTATTTCTGCGGTGTCCATTGTAACTTCTCTTTTTTCATTTCTAATTGTATTGATTTGAGTCCTCTCCCTCTTTTTCTTGATGAGCCTGGCTAAAGGCTTATCAGTTTTGTTTATCTTCTCAAAGAACCAGCTTTTAGTTTTGTTGGTCTTTGCTACTGTTTTCTTTGTTTCTATTTCATTTATTTCTGATCTGATCTTTATGATTTCTTTCCTTCTACTAACTTTGGGTTTTGCTTGTTCTTCTTTCTCTAGTTCCTTTAGGTATAAGTTTAGATTGTTTATTTGAGATTTTTCTTGTCCCTTGAGGTAGGCTTGTATTGCTATAAACTTCCCTCTTAGAACTGCTTTTACTGCATCCCAGAGGTTTTGGATCATCCTGTTTTCGTTGTCATTTGTCTCTAGGTATTTTTTGAGTTCCTCTTCGACTTCTTTAGTGATCTCTTGGTTATTTAGTTACGTATTGTTTAGCTTCCAGGTGTTTGTGTTTTTTACATTTTTTTCCCCTGTAATTGATTTCTAATCTCATAGCGTTGTGGTTCGAAAAGATGCTTGGTATGATTTCTATTTTCTTAAATTTACCAAGGCTTGATTTGTGACCCAAGATATGATCTATCTTGGAGAATGTTCCCTGTGCAATTGCAAAGAAAGTGTAATCTGCTGGTTTTGGATGGAATGTCCGATAAATATCAACTAAATCTATCTGGTCTATTGTGTCATTTAAAGCTTGTGTTTCCTTATTAATTTTCTGTCTGGATGATCTATCCATTGGTGTAAGTGAGGTGCTAAAGTTCCCCACTATTACTATGTTACTGTCGATTTCCTCTGTTATAACTGTTAACAGTTCCGTTATACATTGAGGTGCTCCTATGTTGGGCGCATATATATTTATAATTGCTATATCTTCTCCTTAGATTGGTCCCTTGATCATTATGTAGTGTCCTTCCTTGTAACATTCTTGTAACATTCTTTATTTTAAAGTCTATTTTATCTGATATGACTATTGCTACTCCAGCTTTCTTTTGACTTCCATTTGCATGGAATATCTTTTTCCATCCCCTCACTTTCAGTCTGTATGTGTCCCTAGGTCTGAAGTGGATCTCTTGTAGACAGCATATATATAGGTCTTGCTTTTGTATCCATTCAGTGAGCCTGTGTCTTTTGGTTGGAGCATTTAATCCATTCACGTTTAAGGTAATTATCGATATGTATGTTCCTATTACCATTTTCTTAATGTAATGGGTTTGTTTTTGTAGGTCCTTTTCTGCTCTTGTGTTTCCCACTTAGAGAAGTTCCTTTAGCATTTGTTGTAGAGCTGATTTGGTGGTGCTGAATTCTCTTAGCTTTTGCTTGTTGTAAAACTTTTGATTTCAACATCGAATCTGAATGAGATCCTTGTCGGGTAGACTAATCTTGGTTGTAGGTTCTTCCCTTTCATCACTTTAAATATATCATGCCACTCCCTTCTGGCTTGTAGAGTTTCTGCTGAGAAATCAGCCGTTAACCTTATGGGAGTTCCCTTGTATGTTATTTGTCATTTTTCCCTTGTTGCTTTCAATAATTTGTCTTTAATTTTTGTCAATTTGATTACTGTATGTCTTGGCGTGTTTCTCCTTGGGTTTATCCTGCCTGGGGCTCTCTGCGCTTCCTGGACTTGGGTGGCTATTTCCTTTCCCATGTTAGGAAAGTTTTTGACTATAATCTCTTCAAATATTTTCTTTGATAGGTTCCTTTCCTTCTCTTCTCTCCTTCAGGGACCCCTATAATTGGAATGTTGGTGTGTTTAATGTTGTCCCAGAGGTGTCTTAGGCTGTCTTCATTTCTTTTCATTCTTTTTTTTTTATTCTGTTCCATGGCAGTGAGTTTCACCATTCTGTCTTCCAGATCACTTATCCGTTCTTCTGCCTCAGTTATTCTGCTATTGATTCTTTTTAGTGTATTGTTCATTTCAGTTATTGTATTGTTTATCTCTGTTTGTTTGTTCTTTAATTCTTCTAGGTGTTTGTTCTTTAATTCTTCTTAGTCTTTGTTAAACATTTGTTGCATCGTCTCGATCTTTGACTCCATTCTTTTTCTGAGGTCCTGGATCATCTTCACTATCATTATTCTGAATTCTTTTTCTGGAAGGTTGCCTACATTTAGTTGTTTTTCGGGGGTTTATCTTGTTCCTTCATCTGGTACAAAGTCCTCTGCCTTTTCATTTTGTCTGTCTTTCTGTGAATGTGGTTTTCGTTCCACAGGCTGCAGAATTATAGTTCTTCTGCTTCTGCTGTCTGTCCTCTGGTGGATGAGGCTATCTAAGAGGCTTGTGCATGCTTCCTGATGGTAGGGACTGGTGGTGGGTCGAGCTGGCTGTTGCTGTGGTGGGCAGAGGTCAGTAAAACTTTAATCCTCTTGTCTGCTGATGGGTGGGGCTGGGTTCCCTCCCTGTTGGTTGTTTGGCCTGAGGCAACTCAGCACTGGAGCCTACAGGCCTTTTGGTGGGGCTAATGGCAGACTCTGGGAGGGCTCACAGCAAGGAGTACTTCCCAGAACTTCTGCTTCCAGTGTCCTTGTCCCCACAGTGAGCCACTGCCACCCTGTCTCTGCAGGAGACCCTCCAACACTAGCAGGTAGGTCTGGTTCAGTCTCCTATGGGCTCACTGCTCCTTCCCCTGGGTCCTGATGCACACACTACTTTGTGTGTGCCCTCCAAGAGTGGAGTCCCTGTTTCCTCAGACCTGTCAAAGTCCTGCATCAAATCCCACTAGCCTTCAAAATCTGATTCTCTAGGAATTCCTCCTCCTGTTGCCAGACCCCCAGGTTGGAAAGGCTGATGTGGGGCTCAGAACCTTCACTCCACTGGGTGGACTTCTGTGGTATAAGTGTTCTCCAGTTTGTGAATCACCCACCCAGCAGTTGTGGGATTTGATTTTATTTTGATTGCACCTCTCCTACCATCTCATTGCGGCTTCTCCTTTGTCTTTGGATGTGGCGTATCTTTTTTGGTGAGTTCCAGTGTCTTCCTGTTGATGACTGTTCAGCAGTTAGTTGTGATTTTGGTGCTCTCGCAAGAGGGAGTGAGCACACGTCCTTCTACTCCGTCATCTTCATTTGTTTTCCCTATTGCTCTTTACTTTAAAGTAACTTTAGAATAAACTGACTTACCTAAACTCTTAATAGAAAAACATCTGTGTTGTTTACACTTTATTTTACATTTTTATCTAAATACCTCCCAATGGAACGCATACCTCTTATTGGAGCAGTTTAGCATTTTGATAACTACTGAGGCAATGCAGGGAGAGCATGCACTACATCAGTCTCTGGCCTCAGATCTCTAGGTTTTATCATTTTCATAATCTCTTTAAGCCTCAATTTTTTTTTTTTAAACATTAGCCTTTTTTTTGAACTTTGGGTTTATTTATTTATTTATGGCTGTGCTGAGTCCCCGCCTCTGTGCGAGGGCTTTCTCCAGTCGCGGCAAGTGGGGGCCACCCTCCATCACGGTGCGCGGGCCTCTCACCATCGCGGCCTCTCCCGTTGCGGAGCACAGGCTCCAGACGCGCAGGCTCAGCAACCATGGCTCACGGGCCCAGTTGCTCTGCGGCATGCGGGATCCTCCCAGACCAGGGCTCGAACCCATGTCCCCTGCATCGGGAGGCAGACCCTCAGCCACTGCGCCACCAGGGAAGCCCAGCCTCAATTTTTTGACCTAAGAAATGGCAATAATAATTTTGGGGGGTAACAGCTTTATTGAGATACAATTCACATGCTATATAATTCATGCATTTAAAGTACACAATTGAATAATTTTTAGTATATTCACAGATTTGCACAACTAGTACCACAATCTAAGTTTAGAACATCTCACTACCCCATACCCTTTAGAAGTCCCATACCCTTTAAGGAGTCCTCTCCATTTCCTCTCAGCCCTTTCTGCCCCGGGTGGTCACTAACCTACTTTCTCAATAGATTTTCCTATTCTGGAGGTTAATGTAAACAGAATAATACAAGAACATAATCTTTTATGACTGGTTTCTTAACATGTTTTCATGGTTTACCCATGTTGTAGCATGTATCAGTATTTCATTCCTTTTTATGGCCAAATAATATTCCATTATATGAATATACTACATATTATTCATCCATTCATTAGTTGATAGACATTTGGGTTGCTTTCGTTTTTTAGCTATTATGCATAATGCTACTATGCACATTCATGTACAAATTTTTACTTCAATGTATGTTCTCATTTCTCTTGGGTATTGTCTAAGCGTAGAATTGCTGGGCCATGTGGTACTCTATGTTTAACATTCTGAGGAACTGAATCTGCAATATTTGGATGTGCATGGAATAGATGTTCTAAATTAGCATCTAGAACAATACTCTGAGTTCTAGATGCCTTGGTTGGCTTAGTTCTGACTTGCAGAGGAGTCTTGTCAAATGCTCTTGGGTGGGTGATAAGAACAAAGATACAAGGGCCAGTATATGCCCTATGGCATTGTGTAGATTTAAAAGGAGGCCTTGAGTTATTGCTGGGGACTCTGCCAGGTTTTAGCAGTTAATGGAAACGGTAATTGGGTATATGAATTACCTAAAAGAATTTATTTACTTAGGCAATGTCATTGGTTTTAATTGTCAAAGTGCTAGACTTTGGTCAGGTTTAATGTTGTCACTTGATAAGCACTGTTTCCACCAATAATTAATGAAGTACATTGGTCATATATTGTCTCGGAGTGAGCAGTAATCCTAAATGTCTGAAATAAAATATCAGATACACCCAATCAGTGTAGTTAAATACGACTTTGGTGCTTTCTGCCTGTGTCCCACTCCTAAGAGCTGGCTCTTTTCTTATAGGTCCCTTTTATGTGTTCTTCAGTGACTTCCCCTCCCCCTGCCTTGCTGGGCACTTTTCACTGTTTCATTTCCTAATACTTTGAAAAAATCTGTAGCTAACCATTTATCAATAGATGGTCCACTTAGCTGCTGATTTCAAGATACAACCTTTTAAGATAACTGAAGCCTGCTACATTCTATGGTGTTCACATGGTCCACAGGAAAACTTTTCTTGCAAGATTGCTAGTATAGGGCATTTCTGCTACAGCCCTCTCTCTCTGCTCAGTCATCAAAGGTCTCTTTGGGTTGTCTGTTGCCTTTAGATTTTTCAGGTGACATAAACTACAGGGCACAGAGATCAAATTGTCTGAATTTCTTAAAATTCTTTCACTTGGCTCAAGGTGGTGATAGGATGGAATAAGCAAGTACCTTCCTCTCTCCACTCTTGGGGAAGGAGAAGGAAAAATGCACAGCACTCTAGAAAATTGTCTCCTGGGTATTTCCATTCTCCAGTCTTTTTTGATCAATTCTGCCACATCATTCCCTGGAGGCACATGAGGGCTGAGAGTAGCTAAATGGGCTGCCCTTTCTCCCAGCATGCCCTGTGTGGGTGATTTAGCATTCTGTTTTAGAATGCTCAGGGCACTTGGCATCTATTTCGCTCAGCTTTGGAGCTTCTGTCAAAAGACATGGAAAAGTCCCACTTAGTATGCCATATATCTTAGAAATATGTGCCAGGGAATGTTCTAAATTCTTAACCATTTTTTGATGTCATGGTTGGATTCCATTGACATTCAGGTAAATGCTATGGACCCCTTTCTCAAAGTAATGTTTCTATGCGTATAAAACAAAATATGTAGGATTACCAAGGAAACCAATTATATGGAAATAAGAGTTTTATCCTTGGATCCCACAGAGGTACAAGTTAAAAACTTATATAAGAATCTTAGGTGGGGAGGGATAAATGGGAGATTGGGATTGACATACACACCACTATATAAAATAGATAACTGTGGGACTTCACTGGTGGCACAGTGGTTAAGAATCCGCCTGCCAGTGCAGGGGACATGGGTTCGAGCCCTGTTTCAGGAAGAGCCCACATGCCATGGGGCAACTAAGCCTGTGTGCCACAACTACTGAGCCTGCGTTCTAGAGCCCGTGAGCCACAACTACTGAGCCTGTGTGCCACAACTACTGAAGCCTGCGCGCCTAGAGCCCATGCTCCACAACAAGAGAAACCACCGCAATGAGAAGCCCGCACACCACAACAAAGAGTAGCCCCCGCTCGCCGCAACTAGAGAAAGCCCACACACAGCAAGGAAGACCCAACGCAGCCATAAATAAATAAATAAATAAATTTATTCTTTAAAAAGAGGATATATGTATATAACTGACTCATTTGCTGTACAGCAGAAAGTAACACAACATTGTAAATCAACTATAAGCCAATAAAAATTTTTTTTAATCCTAAAAAAATACCTATATAAGATTCTTAGTGCTTTACAAGTATTATTACATTTCTCTTCTCAACATCCCAATGAGGAAACTGAGGCATAATGAGGGTTAGTACCTTGCCTAAGACCATGCACCTAGTAAGTGGCAGAGAAAGAATTCAAACTGTGGCAGTCTGACTCCACAGTATTGTTCAATACTATGCAGACAGGATACCCAAATTCACTAATGGTTGATGTAGCAAGTACCTCAGTATTTGAACAATAGCAAAAACTAATATTATTTCATGAATTCCACTTCCTGGTTTGGTGAGCACTACATGATGACTTTGGTTATCTGGGGGAGGATCAGACCTTTAGAATTAATCCAAGTGCCATTTTTTTTTTCCTGGGCCAGGATAGCAAAAGATATCAAAGGTATCAATGTTCAAATATAAGACTGTGTCCATCTGTTGCTAACATCCATGTGGACCACCCTGTCCTGTGGTTTAAGCTACTATTTGTTCAGTTTTCTTTTGCTTCTAGCTAACAGCATCCTACCTGATATATCCAATAATGACTAAGATTGAATATTCTGGTAACCCAGGAGAAGGGAGGCTTGGAGCAAATTACATTGATTTAGCAAAATAAATAAAATCTGGTAGTTCTTATTCTCCTGTTAAAGAGTAAAATCCATACCCAGTGTGTAATAATATCTTTCTCATAATGGTTATTGTGGAATTAAAGGAGATAGTGTTCATAGGAAAGTTGTTTAAGTGGTAGTCATCATTATTACTGTTCTTCCCATTAGGCTGAATGTTTGGAAGTTGTGGGAAATAGGGAGGAGGCGCAGACAGGAGATGGAGGAATAAACAAACACAGCCTTACAAATTCCAGTTTCTTCAAGTGTCAAGAGCACTGTTCACAAGTGCACAATACTTTCACACACAACTCAGTCTGTGCATTTTTAGTTATTATTCATCCGGTAACGTCAGACACTGGCATTACCATTCTCCTTATTTTCCATCACTAAATGGGAATTTCGAACACTACCAGAAAAGACTGTTCATTCTTGATTCTGAGATAGGAATAGTAACATGTGCTCTCATGTTTTAGCAATCCTTACAAAATTAGTTTGGCTTTTTTCACCACAAATATGCTCAGAAATTGGAATTTTAAAATCTGCAGTTCTGACGGAATGTTTTGGCTCAGGACTGCACATAGAAACAGCATGTTGTTTTCTGTTGTTCTCCCTCCCACCCCATTAGTTCACTGCGTATTAGACAGAACCTCGGAGCTGTGAATACGTTGCCTAACCCCTCAGAGTTGACCATATTCACATATTATTTGGTAGCCTAATTCAGTAGGAAACGTGGAGAAAAGCTAAAGACGAATTGAAATCAATAATAACTTCATCATTAATACAGGATTGGAATGCCTCAACATTAATTTGTTTGGGGGCTGAGCGTCTGTAGTAGTTCTTAATCTGGGACCTGTGGATTGGTTTTGGGCATCTAACCTCATATATATATATATATATATATATATACACACACACATATATATGTATATATATATATATATATACACACACACACATATATATGTATATATATATATATATATATATATATATACACACACACACACTGTTTTTTCTTTTAATAGTATGTGAGTGTATTTTTTTAACACTATATTTAAATGACATATGGGGAAAAGGCCCCATAGTTTTCACCAGATTCATAGTATGGTCCTAGAGCCCTCAAATGGTTACGAACTAGGATGCTAGTTCTTGACAGCACTGTAAGAGGATGCAATTCTTCCATTCTATATTTTACATCTATCTGGCAGGGAGAGAGCCTCTACCCTAAACAAAAATGGCGGGAGCTGCTTCACACGTAGCCCCTCACGCAGAAAGGCTAGGAGGCCCCCGCGACTTTCTCTCCACCTTCCCACTCCTGACCCCGGAAGGACTCCGCCCCTGGGGGTCAGCCTGCGGCTCGCTGCGGCGGGGAAGTAGGCGTGGGCATGCTACACTTACCCTGGAGCGCCAGGTACGCTGGTGGAGCTGGTGGGCGGAGGGTCGGGTGGGGTCGCAGCGGCCACGGGGTAGAGGCTGCTGGGCGGGCAAGAGCGCCAGCCTGCGACCTCTGGACTCCGAGTGCGGGTGGAAGAACAGAAAGCCGGAGGGAGGCCCGCCCGGGACCGCTGAATCAGGGTGGGCTGGTGACCGCTTGGAGCCGGAGCGAGGGTCGGTCGGGGCGGCTGAGCCGAGAGGGAGCCCCTTTCCTGGTCCTCTTCGTAAAGAAAAAGGAAGCCCGCAGAGGAGAGCGCGGTGGGGGTGAGGGAGGCCTGAGGGAGGGGCAGCTAGTGTGGTACAAGTTCCTGCAAGAATGTCAGTGGTTTGAGCGGGGAGTGGTTTTTGGATGAGGAAGATTACGCTTTCCTTGAAGGTGCTTTCCGAGAATAATTTAGCATCGGGAGGTTTGTGGCGTTAGAGCCCTTCTGTAAATAAAGTTGTTCAACTTTTATTTTCTGGAGGGAGGACTCCAAAAGGTCTTGCTCGTGCACAGACCTTTATTATTATTTTATCATTATTGCAAGTAAGCATTTTTGCTGTATTTCAAGTATCTTCTCAGAGTTCGGTGATATAGATTATCAAAATTTTGTGGATATTTCAGACTTTCATTCTTGCTTGGATTATAAAGTCCAATTTTAGGGTGTTTTAAGAAACAAATTCTATTTATGACACTTATTTTTAACGCTCTCGTGGTTAGAATGGAGAGAAGCGAGTAATATTACAGAGTAAAATATTTTTGGTGATGTTTTAGACCCCCCTCTCGAAATTCGAATAATCATGAAACTGCCTTCATGTTTTTTAAAATTAATATTTATGAAAGCAACTGAAATGACCAGTTTTTAAAAGCTATTCAATTATTAATTAAGTTTGGAATCACTTCCTCAGTGATTTTAAATGAAAGGGAATGAGGTGGTTAGAATGCAAAAATAGACATTTGTCAGAATTCTTTTAAGAAAACCCCTGCAGCAAATTGAAGTGATTGCTTTATTTTCTTTCTCCTCTGCTTAAAAATCTGGAACTCTGTTATGGAGAAAATCACTTTGGGTGAATTACTCTCAGTATCTTTTTTTTTTTAATTTTTAATTCAATAGCACAGATAGCTTTAATGATGCAGAATCTATTTCGTTACTAAAAATGTTTCTCTAAATGAAGTTGTCAGGTTTTTGGGTTTTTTTTTTTTGGGGGGGGTGGGATAAATGTGCTTCCCCTCCTTTTTTTTGTGTAACATTTCAAAAAAGTAGTACATGTAGGCACTTAAACAATCAAATATTACAGAAGCACTTATAATGAAAAACAATGGTTCTCTGCCCAGCCTCCCTACATCCCTAGTCTCATTCCTCAGAAGACTATTTTTCACTTGTTTAACTGTTTCTTCATGATTTCCTTTGTATTTCTGAATAATATGTCTCTATCACAGTTTGTTGGTTAGAATAAATGTACTTCAATTAGAACTAATTACACTGAGCTGAAATATTCTAATTAGAATATGAGTAAGGGAGAATTAAGTTTATACTCCTTGAGTGTCCCTAATAGGGAAAAGGTAAACGGTCAGTAGCAGTAACCCACCTTAAGAAGTATTACTGTGCTTGATGTGAAAGGAAACTACTACTTAATCAGTAGTTTTGATAGTTGTCCGAAAAAAAAAAAAAAAACGGGGCTTATTAACAGAAGGGATTAGTCTACTAGAGTTTAGAAAAAGAGAGCAGAGATATAGGCAGAAATAAAGGACAAAGTATAGCAAATAAGTTTTTACTGAGGGATTGTTGGTAGTTTGTTTTCTCTTTGGTGGTTTGTACAGCACTCTGCAAGGGAAAGAAGTATTGAATTCGGTAGGCCTAAACATTCTGGCTAGTGGGGAAGCCTACTCTTGTACACCAGAAACAGTTCTCAGGCTCTTTCCCAGCCTGTATGAAATATTCCTCAGGGCCCATTAATTTTGTGCTCACCACACAGCCTTTTATACTTAATTCAACTCCCTACAATGTCTTATTTCAGAAAGGGTATGTTTTGATAGCATATAAAGGTATTCTTTCACTAGATAGTGTATTTCCTTATTATAAATGAGCAAATTTGTAAACTAATTTATATCAATACTCTGTGAATTTGTTTAGTGGGTATCCAGCTGGGTACACTGTTAAAACTGAGTTTCTGGCTCTACAAAGCATAGACCCAGACCCTGAACCATCATGTTTCTGTCAGCGTTCTGCTACCTTTAAGGGCCTCTCTCAGTGATGACTGTCTTCTCTGTGGACAACTGATGTTTCTTTCTTTGGTTTCAATAGAAATAGGCATTCAAACAATATTAAAATTTCATAGCATGTATGTCATTTCTTTTAAGAGCTTTAAAATGGGATGGTAAGATCAACTATATTCCAACATAAAATAAAAATTTTTCTAAAACGGGACAGTAGGAGAATAAATGCATGAGTTCTGAAGTTCAGTGAGCCCTGAGGTTCATTCTTAGCTCCTAGAGTCAAGATTCCAATCAGATTTCTTTCAGTACTTGCCCTCCCCCCCAATGCTGTTATTGGAAGGAAATAAGTGGGAAGAAAAATATTTTAAATTACTGTTTAACAGCTGAAACATTTATTTAACCAGAAAAGAGAGAATCTAGAACCTGCAGTTTTCTAAGGAAAATTTACTACTTGAACTCAAAATTGAAATCTAGCTCATTTTCTTTTTGGTTACTTTGGTGATTAATAAACTTTTAGCTCAAGTAAATTTGGCTCAGAATGTTATTTTCTTCAGGTTAGTGTGCAAAAAAAAAAAAAGCTGTCTAATTAAGTGCAAAAAATAAAGCTGTTTAAAAAGAGTTAAATTTTCAATTTGTATCTTTCATTTGTAGAATAACCAGAAATCTTTGTGGCTAATATATTTTTTTGTTTCATTTACTGAAGATTAGAAGAAGAGTCATGTCAGAAGAGACAGTAAGTGAATCACAGTTTTCCCTGAGGACAGCAGCACTAAGAGTGTTTGATCTTCCTCTGTCTTGGTACTATTCTCTCTGCCAGGTAAAAAAAAAAAAAAAAAAAAGAAATACGAAGTTGAATAATAAGTCTGTTGCTCAGAGCGTATTGTGTTTACAGTATTTAAATTTCATTTGGGGTTTTAAATGCTTCAATGTGTTTATTAAAGTAGTTTAAAACTTACTTGGTTTTTATTTATTTCATGTTCTTTTGTTGTTATCATATTCATAACTCTTAAAAGGAGATTGTATTACTAAAAAAATCTTCCTACCTTAAGTGAATTTACAGTCTATTACAGTTATTTTCAGAGAATTATGTTATTCAGATAGGCTTGTTCTCACTATTACAGTCCTTTAATTTTAACTTTATTGTGGTAAAATATATGTAACATAAAATTTACCATTTTAACCATTTTTTAATGTGCAGTTCAGTAGCATTAGGTACATTGACACTATTGTGCAACCAATCTTGAGAACTCTTTTCTTCTTGCAAAACTGGAACTCTGGAGCCACTAAACAGCAATTCTTTATTCCCCCTCCTACCAGCTACTGGCACCACCATTCTCTATTCTGTCTCTATGGATTTGATTTGACTACTCTAGGTACCTCATAAGTGGAGTTACATAGTATTTGCCTTTTTGTGACTGGCTTATTTCACTTAGCAAAATGTTTTCAAGGTTCATCCATGTTGTAGCATGTGTCAGAATTCCCTCTTTTTCCCCAAGTTGGATAGCATTTGATTTTATGAATATACCACATTTTGTTTATTTATTCATTCATTGCTGGAACTTGGGTTGCTTCTACCTTTTGGCTTTTGTGAATAATGCTGCTGTGAACATGACTGTACAAGTAACTATTCAGGTTCCTGCTTTCAGTTATTTTGGGTATATATCCAGAAGTGAAATTTCTGCATCATATGGTAATTCTATTTTTAATTTTTTGAGGAATTGCCATACTGTTTACCATAGTGGTTGCACCATTTTTTATTTCTACCAGCACTGCACAAGGGTTCCAATTTTGTTACATCCTTGCCAACACTTGTTTTCTGTTTTTTTAATAGTAGCCACTCTCATGGTAGTGAGTTGGTATTTCATCGTGGTTTTGATTTGCATTTCCCTAATTAGTCATATTGAGCATCTTTTCACATGCTTACTATCCATTCGTGTATCTTACATAGAAACATAGAAGCTGCACGGCCTGCAGGATCCTAGTTCCCCGACCAGGGACTGAACTTAGGCCCCAGCAGTGAAAGCACTGAGTCCTAAGCACTGGACTGCCAGGGAATTCCCAATTCTTTTATTTTTTTATATTTTTTAAAAAATTTTATTTATTTATTTTTTTGGCTGCGTTGGGTCTTTGTTGCTGCACACGGGCTTTCTCTAGTTGCTGCGAGCAGGGGCTACTCTTCGTTGTGGTGTGTGGGCTTCTCATTGAGGTGGCTTCTCTTGTTGTGGAGCACGGGCTCTAGGCCTGCGGGCTTCAGTAGTTGTGGCATGCAGGCTCAGTAGTTGTGGCTCGTGGGCTCTAGAGCGCAGGCTCAGTAGTTGTGGTGCACGGGCTTAGTTGCTCTGCGGCATGTGGGATCTTCCCGGACCAGGGCTCGAACCTGTGTTCCCTGCATTGGCAGGCGGATTCTTAACCACTGTGCCACCAGGAAAGTGCCCCCAATCCTTTTATTTTATTTATTTATTTATTATTTATTAGTTTATTTATTTATTTGGCTGTGTTGGGTCTTTGTTGCTGCACACAGGCTTTCTCTAGTTGCTGCGAGCAGGGGCTACTCTTCGTTGTGGTGCGTGGGCTTCTCATTGCAGTGGCTTCTCTTGTTGCGGAGCACGGGCTCTAGGCCTGCGGGCTTTAGTAGTTGTGGCGCGTGGGCTCAGTAGTTGTGGCTCGCGGGCTTCAGAGTGCAGGCTCAGTAGTTGTGGCTCATGGGCTTAGTTGCTCCGCGGCATGTGGGATCTTCCCGGACCAGGGCTCGAACTCGTGTCCCCCTGCATTGGCAGGCAGATTCTTAACTACTGTGTCACCAGGGAAGTCCCATCCTGTTATTTTTTTTTTTTTTTTTTTTTTTTAAATTTATTTATTTATTTTTGGGTGTGTTGGGTCTTCGTTTCTGTGCGAGGGCTTTCTGCAGTTCCGGCGAGCGGGGGCCACTCTTCATCGCGGTGCGCGGGTCTCTCACTGTCGCGGCCTCTCCATTGCGGAGCACAGGCTCCAGACGCGCAGGCTCAGTAGTCGTGGCTCACGGGCCTAGCCGCTCTGCGGCATGTGGGATCTTCCCAGGCCAGGGCTCAAACCCGTGTTCCCTGCATAGGCAGGCAGATTCCCAACCACTGCGCCACCAGGGAACCCCCCATCCTGTTATTTTTAATATCTGCTTCTAATGCAGTTTACACTCCATTGTAGTAAATAAAAAGATACATATGGAAAGTAGCATTTATTTCACTAAACTTAAACACTGAATTTCATCAAATCTAAGATGATCATTTTTCACACTTCAACATTTCTAAAAGTTGCTTGCATCTTAAAAGGAATAGTACCTTAGATTGATAAAATATAGTATAATTTTATTTTATTTTTCTCTCTCTTTTTCTTTTTTTTGCCATGCCGCACAGCATGTGGGATCTTAGTTTCCCAACCAGTTGCCCCACCTTAGTTCCCCCATCTTAGATCCCTGCGGATTGGATCCATGCCCCGTTCAGTGGAAGTGTGGAGTCTTAACCACTGGACTGCTGGGGAAGTCCCCTAGTATAATTTTATATAGGCGAGGATGTTACACAGATAAGATGTATGAGAATAATACTAGTTAGTATCCACTATGTTTAAGACATTAGTTAGGTCTTTTTTACATATAATGTCTCTAATCCTTAAAATAATCCTGGAATTTCTGTATCATCTCCATTTTACAAATCTGGCAGCTTTTTAACAGCTTAATTAACTTGTCTAAAATTGCGTATAAAATATGGGATTTGAACTTGCATTTCTTTGATCCCGAAATCCATTTTCTCTTTTTTTCTTTCTTTCTTTTCCTTTTTAGGATTACATGATTAAAAGTAAATTTGAAAAATACAGAAAAGAATTAAATAGAAAATAAAAATTGCCAACAACCCCTCTATAAAAGTTTATTGGCTGTACTTTACTTAGGTCTTTTATTTCTGCATATATCTCTCTGCTTCCCAATCCCTCACTCCCCACCCTCACCGCTCTGTCCCCCTCATTTGAGATTATAAAGTTGTATATTTTGAGCATTTTCTCTGTCATTAAAAATGCTTTATAAATATAGGTGTACTATAGTTTATTGAATATTTCTCTATTTTTGAGTTTTTGGGTTATTTCAGCAGTTCATTATTTATATATAAATCTTTGTCCAATTTTTAGATTTTTATTAAGGTAGATTCCTAGAGATGAAAATATTGAGTCTAAGTGTTTGGTATTTATTCTTTTATTCGTTTATGTTATTACACCATTTGGATGACATTTAAAAAGACCAGCAACAGGACATAGCAGCACCCACTGTGTGTAAAACACTGTGTTAGAGATTTTATATTGGTTACATTTACAAACTCTTTAATCCTTACAATGATTCTAAAGTAATATTATTCTTTAAAATTTATTATTTGAATAGCTAATACATTTACGTGGTTCAAAAACCAAAACTACACACACACACACACACACACACACACACACACACACACAGAGACATGTACATATGTGGAGATTTTTCTCTCAATCCCTATCCACTTCTATAGGTAACCGTTTAGATTACTTGAATATCTTTCAAGGTTTCTTAATTCAGATACCAGCAAAAGCAATTATATTTTCCTTCCTTCCTTCCTTCCTTCCTTCCTCCCTCCCTCCCTCCCTTCCTTCTTTCCTTCTTTTCTTCAGCTGCGTTGGGTCTTAGTTGTGGCGTGTGGGCTTCTCTCTAGTTGTGGTTTGTGGGCTCCAGAGCATGCGGGCTCAGCAGTTGTGGCGCGTAGGCTTAGTTGCCCCACGGCATGTGGGATCTTAGTTCCCCAACCAGGGATCAAACCCGGGTCCCCTGCATTGGAAGGCGGATTCTTAACCACTGGACCACCAGGGAGGTCCTATATTCTGTTTTTTAAAAAATATTTATTTATTTATTTTTGGCTGCGTTGGGTCTTCATTGCTGTGTGTGGGCTTTCTCCAGTTGCAGCAAGCAGGGGCTACTCTTCGTTGTGCATGGGCTTCTCATTGTGGTGGCTTCTCTTGTTGCAGAGCACAGGCCCTGGGAGTGCCGGCTCCGTAGTTGTGGTGCATGGGCTTAGTTGCTCTGCCGCATGTGAGATTTTCCCAGACCAGGGCTCGAACCCGTGTCCCCTGCATTGGCAGGCGGATTCTTAACCACTGCGCCACCAGGGAAGTCCCAATTATATATTCTTATTTTCTCCTCTTTCTTATAGAAGGTAGCATACTACTTATGTTCTTGCTTTTTTTATACTTAAAACATTTCCTGGAGATTTTTCCATATTAATAAATGTAGTTTTTTGTTTTTGTTTTTGTTTTTATTCCTGCAGCTACATGATGTTTCTGTATATGGCCATTTGGGTTGTTTCTGATCTTGTTCATTACAAACAATGCTATAATGAATAAGCTTGATATACTTCAATTCACATAGGTACAGGTATAGGATACATTTTTAGACTTTGGATTTCTGGGTCAAAGAGTAAATGTATTTAAATTTTGATAGATGTTGCTAAATTTCCTTCCATAAGGATAGTATTGTTTTGCACTCCCCAAAGCTTTGGGATTTTTGCCAATTATTGTTGTGTGTTTTGTCCACACTGATTCTACTGTACAACCTGCTTTTCAATACTAAGAATAATTTTCTGAGGCCAGGACTATTGTCCACATTGTTCCATGGAATATTTTTTTAAAAATAATATAAAGAATCATTGCAAGTAAACTTAAGGATACATCCTCTACTCTCAGTCATGGTACTGAGTATCCAAAACTCATTCCATGTTATGAAATGCACTAAGGTGGGTCAGCAACCTACAGGCTATGGGCCAAATCCAGGCCGCTGCCTGTTTTTACAAGTAAAGTTTTATTGGAACACAGCCATGCTCATTTGTTAATGTATTATCTGTGACTGTTTTTGTGCTACAACAGCAGTGTTCAGTGGTTGCAATAGAGACCATATGTTCCACAAGCCTAAAATAATTTACCTGGCCTTTCCCAAAAAAGTTTGTTGGCCCTGTACTAAGAGAGTAGGCTATAGTTTGAATAGCATCAAAGGACAAAGAAAAGACCAAGGAAAAGCTTAGAGTTCTTGTTCAGACAGTTCTATAGCTTTAAATAGTTTTGTTGATTCTCCAAATTCAGAGTGTTATGTGGAAAAGACTAAGAATTAACTAAGCACTTAAAAAATAAAAATCTGTCTAAATGTAGTGTGGTATCTTGAGTTGGCCTTAGAATAGAAAAAGAACATTAGTGGAAAAACTGGTGAAATCAGAATAAAGAATATAGTTTAGTTAATATTGTACTAATGTTAATTTCACAGTTTTGACAAGAGTACTATGGTTATGTAAGATGTTACTATCAGAAAAACTGAGTGATATGGGAACTTTCTCTACTATCTTTGCAACTTTTCTGTAAATTTAAAATTATTTCAGAGACCCGTGAGATGTGAGTAGGAGCAGGATACAGGGTAGTTGTCTCCGAGGGGCGGCAAGGGAGAAGGATTAACCATGTCGTCTTTGATCAGAAAGGTGATCAGCACCGCGAAAGCCCCAGCGGCCATTGGTCCCTACAGTCAGGCTGTGTTAGTCGACAGGACCATTTGCATTTCAGGACAGCTTATGCCAGGAGGGGTGGCAGAAGAGGCTAAACAAGCTCTTCCAAACATGGGTGAAATTCTGAAAGCAGCAGGCTGTGACTTCACGAATGTGGTAAAAACAAGTGTTTTGCTGGCTGACATAAATGACTTCAATACTGTCAATGACATCTGCAAACAATATTTCCAGAGTAGTTTTCCTACAAGAGCTGCTTACCAGGTTGCTGCTTTGCCCAAAGGAGGCCGTGTTGAGATTGAAGCAGTAGCTGTCCAAGGACCTCGTGACAGCATCACTCTAAGTGGGCCCAGTGTTATTTAGTCTGGAATTTTAATAATGTTTTTAAATTAATGTCTTAATTTTTACAGTCTTTGTTGGAAAGTGTAAGGTTGACTGAAATATCTGAAGTTATTATGGAAATACCATATAATAAGGGGAATTGAACATGAGTTGAAGGTTAATGATGAATCTAGTTACTGATGTTATAAATCACACTTCTGTAACACTCATATTACTGGATGTGGGAAAAGAGACACGCATTACCTAGTTACTCAGAAAAATAAAAGTAAAGGGAAATAACATGTAGGAAAGATGAGTTACTATTCCTGAGAAATAATAAAGAGCACACCTAATTCAGTTAAATTCGGTTAATTTAATGATGTGAAATATTTAGTTTTCATGTCAGATACATGATTCTGCTTTTACTTGAGTAAAGTTAAAGTACTTAAGTTTGAATGGTAGAGGTAAAGGAGAAGACACTGGACCAAATTTTATATAGATAATATTTTTCTAATGGAAATAAAATAGCATGCAGATTTTAAAAAATAAACAAAATAAAATTATTTCAAAATAAGGTGTTTGTTTAAAAAATTTTTTTTAATTAAAATAATAGGAGCGCACATTTTTGGAATGTGTACTGTGTGTCAGATATAACTTTACGTATGTTATCTCCTTTCACAACAACCCTGTGAGGAAGATGATATTATTCTCATTTGTCCAAAGGTTACAGTTAGCATGTGACATGTGGTGTGTTCCAGTTATCAAAGAGATTCATTCAAACTATGTTTATTGAGTATCTACTCTGTTTCAGTTGATATAAAGTGGTGAACAAGATCTAGATATAATCCCTGGCATTATTGAGCTTAGAACTTCAGTAAGGCTCTTAAGAGTCCCCCCATCCAAAGAAAAAAAAAGGTGTGTTAAGTACTGTGTTAGAGGAATAGATCAACTCAGTTCTAGTTAGAACTTCATGCTGAATAAAGGGAAATAGGTTATTGGAGCAGGAGACTTGTGTGTGACTAAATAGCTATTCTCTGTCTCCAGAGAACATTAGATGACGGGGGAAACTTGACAAGAACATTAAACAGTGGCATCGGGTTATGGAGTGGAGAGGATTGTGAACTCTGAGCACCAGGAACAGTGTCTTATTCCTTTCTTTGTATTCTCAGTGTTTGGCCCATAAGTTGGTACTCAGTTCATGTTGAATGAATAGGACACGTGTCTGGTTTCCATTTTGTCTGGAGGTAAGGAACTGTATCACCTCGAAAATCCCCTCAGAGTTTGGGATTCTGAGATGCTGTATTTTCAGTGTTCCAGGCAATGATAATAGGAAGTAATTGACTTTCCTCTGGGGAAGAAAGAAGTAACAAAATGAGAAGTGATAGGCAGGAGTAATAGAGACTTTCAAACCTTGTGTCATCTAGATTACTTGTGATAAAAATCTTTTCCTGGGAAATTTACCTTATTTTTGTCATGGAAAGTTTTCTTTTTTCATGAGATTAGGACTGTAAGTTGTAATGGGTCTTTTATGCAAAAATAATATTTAACATATACACAGAACTTGAATCTTAATAAAAGTGAATTGATTTATATTGTATTTGAATTCGTATTAATAAAAGCACATTATATTTCTGACAGTAGTTTTAATTTTGTATTTATGTCTCCTAATAGTTCTCTAACTTCAGTGCCCTAAGATATAGCAGAACTGACAGTTTAAGAACACGTGATCACTTAGTTATGGCTGGGCCTGTGTTAATAGATTATTTTCTTTCTTTCTTTTTTCTTTTTGTCTTTTTTTTTGGCTGCACCACATGGCTTATGGGATCTCAGTTCCCTAAGGAGGGATTGAAGCCAGGCCACAGCAGTGAAAGTGCCGAACCCTAACCACTAGTCCACCAGGGAACTCCCAATAGATTATTTTCTTTAGTTGAGGTCTTAATTTTGTTATCTTACATTTGCTTATGCAGTAAATACTAATTTTTATATTTGATCTAAGAAACATTTTTGGGGGGGGTAATGAGGTCAAGGCAGTTCATAAAATATAATGAGAAGTAAGGTGTTCTTAATAATAGTGCTATTTTTTAGAATTTATTTTATTATTGGTTGTTTAGCATCCAAATTCCAGGAACTGTTTTGTTTGTTTTTTTTTTTCCCTGAATCTCATTTGGTTGCAGTGAACACTGGAGCTATGGTTCCAGAGGGTAAAACATAGAAATGGAAAGAAACAAATATTTGGCAATTCCTGTATAGAGACATTACGGAAGAGAATAATTCTTACAGTTTGCGAAGGGAAAAAATCTGAGGCGACATTGGAATGTTCCAATTTTTCATGATAGTTTTGGAAGAATTTAAATGGATTTGGAAGAAAAGTAGAGTAAGAATAGTTTTAAATTTTTGTTAGATCACAGTCGCTGAGGCCAAATACTAATGGCAAGTGGAAGTAAATCATTTCTGGTATACCAGAAAATGAGCAATTATTTTGGATTTATGTGTAGAACCAAGATGTTATCCTTTTAAATTTATTTAGTTTTAAAAATTTATTTATTTATTATTTATTTTTGGCTGCACTGGGTCATCGTTGCTGTGCGCGGGCTTGCTCTAGTTGCGGTGAGCAAGGGCTACCCTTTGTTGCAGCGCACAAGCTTCTCATTGCGGTGGCTCCTCTTGTTGCGGAGCACGGGCTCTAGGTGCATGGGCTTCAGTAGTTGTGGCACGCGGGCTTCAGTAGTTGTGGCTTGCGGGTTTTAGAGCGCAGGCTCAGTAATTGTGGTGAATGGGCTTAGTTGCTCTGCAGCATGTGGGATCTTCCCGGACCAGGGCTTGAACCCATGTGCCCTGCATTGGCAGGCGGATTCTTAACCACTGCACCACCAGGGAAGTCCTGAAGATGTTATTTTTCAAAAACAGCTTTATTGAGGTAAAATTGACACGCATTAAACTATACGTATTTAAAGAATACAATTTAAGTTTTAACATATATGTGTATATGCCTGTGAAATCCTTGCCACAGTCAGGGTACTAAACATACCTATGATCTCTAAAAGTCTATCATTCCCTTTTGTAATCTCTGCCTTTGCATCTTACTGTCCAACTCCACTCCCCCACTTTTCCCCAGGCAAGCACTGATCTGCTTTTTGTCACTATAGATTAGTTTGCATTTTCTAGAATTTTGTATAAATGGAATCATACAGTATGTACTTCCTTTTGTCTGGCTTTTTTTCACTCAGCCTAATTATTTTGAAATATATGCATGTTGTTGCATGTATCAGTAGTCCTTTTTTTATTACTGAACAGTATTCCATTGTATGGATATATCACAGTTTGTTCAGCTATCCATCTGCAATGGACTTTTGGGTTTCCTGTTTTTTCTTTTTTTTTTTTTTTAATTATAAATAAAGCTGCTAAGAACATTTCTGTACTAGTCTTTGTATGAACATACGGTTTCATTTCCTTGGGTAAATACTTAGGAGAGGAATGACTGGATCATAAGTAGGTATATGTTTAATTTTTTAAGAAAATGCCAGACTTCTTCCAAAGTGGTTATACCATTGGTATGGCCAGTCTTTTTAATTTCTGCCATTCTAAAATAGGTGTGTAGTGGAATCTCATTGTGGTTTTAATTTGCATTTCCCTAATGACCAGTAATGTTGAATGTGTTTTCATGTGCTTATTTGCTATCTGTTTATCTTTGTTGATGTGTCTGTTCAAAGCTTTTGCCCATTTTTTAAAATTTATTTATTTATTTTTAACATCTTTATTGGAGTATAACTGCTTTACAATGGTGTGTTAGTTTCTGCTTTATAACAAATTGAATCAGCTATACATATACATATATCTCCATATTTTGCCCATTTTTAAATCGGGTTTTTTGTTTTCTTATTAAGTTTGGAGAATTCTTTATATACCCTTTACACAATTCCTTTGTTAGATAGATGATTGGCAGCTATTTTCTCCTAATTCGTGGATTGTCTTTTCATTCTCTTAACAGTGCCTTTTAAAGAGCAGAAGTTTTAAATTCTGAAGTCCAGTTTGTCAACTTCTTTTAAAAACTGGGTCAGGTTTTTGGTGTCATCTCAGAGAAATATTTGTCTAATCAAAGATCACAAAGATTTTTTTCCTATGCTTTTTCTGGAACCTTTATAGTTTTAGGTTTTGTGTTTAAGTCTGTGATCCATTAGTTAATTGTTGTGTACGGTGTGAAACATAGATTGAAATTCCATTTTATTGTATATGGATACTCAGTTTTTTCCAGCACTAGTTTTTTTTTTTTTTTTTAATATCTTTATTTGAGTATAATTGCTTTACATTGTTGTGTTAGTTTCTGCTGTATAACAAAGTGAATCAGCTATACGTATACATACATCCCCACATCCCCTCCCTCTTGAGCCTCCCTCCCACCCTGGCACTAGTTGTTGAAAAGACTACTCTTTTTCCACTGGACTGCCTTTTTGTACCTTTGCCAAAAATCAGTCATCTGTATACGTGTGGGTCTATTTCTGTACTCTCTCTCTTGTTGCATTGATCTGTTTGTCTCTTTGTGTCAATACGACAGTGTTTTGTTTATTGTAGCTTTATAGTAAGTCTCAAAATCAAGTAAGGTTAGTCTTCCAACTTTGTTTTTCTTTTTCAAAATTGTTTGGACTATTCTTGATTCTTTTCATTTCCATATGAATTTTATTTTTTTTGGCTGCACTGTGCATCTTGTAGGATCTTAGTTCCCTGACCAGGGATTGTACCCACGCCCTCAGCAGTGAAAGCGTGGCGTTCTAACCATTGGACAACCAGGGAATTCCCTCTATATGAAAATTAGAAATCAAGTATCAGTTTTTACCAAAAAAAAAAAAAATCTGGCTAGGATTGTCATTGGGATTGTATTGAATCTATAGATCAATTTGGGGACAGTTGACATCTTTGAGTCTTTCAACCTATAAATGTGTTACGTCTTTCCATATATTTAGGTTTTCTTTCTTGAACCTCAGCAGTGTTTGCTAGTTTTCAGGATGCATGTCTTTCACATCTTTTGTCGGATTTATCCTTAAGTATTTCATATTTTATGATGCTACTGTAAATGGTATTTTTAAAATTTCAATTTCCAGTTATTTATTACTAGTATATGAAAATAGACTTGTATATTGATATTATATCTTATAGCTTTATTAAACTCAGTTATTCTGGTAGCTTTTTATAAGTTTCATAGGGTTTTTCTACACAGATGATCATGTGGTTTTAAATGGTAATGAATAGTTGTTTTTATTCTACTATTACATTATAGTTTAAAGTTTATGTTAATTCAATTTTTATTTTTACAAATAGTTTTATTATAGAAAATTTTAAACATATACAAAATTGAATAGTTTAATGAACCCCCATATACCTGACACACAGCCTCAACAGATAGCAATGCATGGGCAATCATTTTTTTCCTTTTTTCTTTTTTTAAATTTTTATTGGCGTATAGTTGATTTATAATGTTGTGTTACTTTCAGGTATACAGCAAAGTGAATCAGTTATACCTATACATATATCCACTCTTCTTTAGATTCTTTTCCATACAAGTCATGACAGAGTATTGAGTAGAGTGTGCATGGGCTGTCTTGTTTCCTCTGTTTTCCTATCCATTTCCTCCTCCATCCTTCACTGCATTCTTAATATTTATTGCCCACCTCTCCGATACATTTGTTTTTTGTTTTTGTTTTTTTTAAATTATTTGCTTTATTTTATTTTATTTTTTTAAAATTTTATTTATTTATTTATTTATGGCTGTGTTGGGTCTTCGTTTCTGTGCGAGGGCTTTCTCTAGTTGCGGCAAGTGGGGGCCACTCTTCATCGTGGTGCGCAGGCCTCTCACTATTGCGGCCTCTCTTGTTGCGGAGCACAGGCTCCAGATGCGCAGGCTCAGCAATTGTGGCTCACAGGCCTAGTCGCTCCGCGGCATGTGGGATCTTCCCAGACCAGGGCTTGAACCCATGTCCCCTGCATTGGCAGGCAGATTCTCAACCACTGCGCCACCAGGGAAGCCCCTCACTGGATTCATTTGAGGCAAATCGATACATCATATTATTTCATCTGTAACTGTTTCATTTTATATCTCATCTCTTAAAATAGAACCACCACAATAACATTACATCCTTCCATACAATAGTAATTCCTTAATATTATCAGTATCCAGTCCGTGTTTAATTTCTCCTGTTGTCCTATGAGTATTTTTTGTTTGTCTTTGTTTTGTTTGATGGAATTGAGGTATCTTTTAAATCTCTTAGATATCTGTCAACTCTTAGATCTCTTTTAATCTGTAGTTTCCCCCATATCGTTTTTGTTTTTTTTTTTTGCTTTGCTTTTATTTTCTCTGTGGAAGAAACCGTGTTCTTTATTGTGACAGGATAATCCTAATTATATTCTCTCCACTGTATTTTTCTATGAATTGAATTAGATTGGAGTATCAATTAGATTCAGTTTGTTGGTAAAGCTAAGTTATAGGAAGTACATAATATCTGGTTGACTCTTTGTGATGTTGGCAGTCTTTGATAATTATTACTGGATCTGCTAATTCAAGAGGTTGTAAAATGGTGACACCGTTCTATATTTCCTTCTTAATTTATTAGCTAAAGTATATCAATGAAGAGAAACTTTCTGTCAGTACTTGGGTACCTTGGTGCAGTTTGCATAGAAATGGCAGAATAATTGCTTCTTTCCTTTTTATTGACCAGATTGTAAAATAATGAGATGGTTCTTTAGTATTCGTCAGAGCTGATCAAGGAGGGTTTAAAAAAAGATCATTTTGATCTCACAGATTTAATTATATATGATATATTAAACCATTACATTATTTATCCTTATTTATGCTCAAATGAACTCATTTTGGCCAGTGAGAGCCTATTCAAGTTGGCCTGTTTGTGCTTTAGATACAACTCTGTTGACAGCCTCCTTGCTATCTGGTATGAGAAGATGTTACAGGCTTCTCTCATACTTTTCATGCCCCATACCTGGAATCAGCCACTTCTCCAAGAAAAACCCTTTAGTGTAAAATGATATTTAAAGACAACAAACTGTGCACCATGGGTCAATTCAGTTCTTTAAAGATTTTTATTTATTTATTATTTTTTGGCTGCACCGCACGGCCTGTGGAATCTTAGTTCCCCAACCAGGGATCGAACCCAGGCCCTCGGCAGCGAAATCACAGTCTTAACCACTGGACTGCCAGGGAATTCCCAGTTCAGTTTAATTGAATAGTTGTGCGAAGGAAAACAACCCAATCATAAAATCCTTCCAAAATTTCATTGGTTTGAATTAACTGGGATTAGCAGCTGTGTTGATACAGCTTTATTTTCTAAAAATTTTAAGTACTTATAGATTCACAGGGGGTTGCAAAAATAGTACAGAGAGGTTCAGTAATTTGTTCCTTTTTATTGTGGTATTCCGTAGTCTGTATATGGATGTACCACAGTTTGTTAACATTCATTTATTGAGGGACATTTTGGCTGTTTCCAGTTTTGATTATTATAAATAAGCTGCTATGAACATTTGTGTACAGGTTTGGTGTGGGCATAAGTTTTTATTTTTCTGGGATATATGCTCAGGAATATGATTACTGGGTCATATGGTAAGTGGATGTTTAGTGTTTAAAGAAATTGCCAAATTATTTTCCAGAATGGTTGTCCCATTTTAAATTTCCAACAACTATATATGAGAAGTAGTCTTCATATCCTCACCAGCATTTGATATTGTCACTAAAAAATTTTTTTTTAGCCGTTCTAATAGGTGTGTTATATGTCACAGTAGATTTAATTAACATTTCTCTATTGATTGATGATGTTGAACATCTTTTTTTGTGTGTATGTGTGTGTGTGTGTCTATGCCATCCGTGTATCATCTTCTGTGAAATGAAATGTCTCTTCATGTCCTTTGCCTATTTTCTAATTGGATTGTTTTCTTACTGTTGAATTTCAAGAGTTCTTTATGAATTCTATAAACAAGTCCTTTGTCAGATAGGTGGTTTACAAATATCAATATTTTCTCCCAGTCTGTAGCATGTTTTTTCATCCTCTTAACAAGGTCTGTCAGAGCTTTATCTCTTTTTTTTTGGAAAGAATTTTACTTATCAAAGTTGTAAAGATTGTACAGAGAATTTCCATATACTGTTCACCCAATTTTCCTTAATGTATACATCTATCATAACTCTAGTATAATCACTAAAACTAAGAAATTAACATTGGCATAATATTCTTAACTAAAAACTGTAGACTTTATTGGGTTGGCCAAAAAGTTCCTTTGGTTTTTAAGTAAAAATAAAAGACACGTTTTTCATTTTCACCACGAACTTTATTGAACAACATATTCACCGTTTTGTTCCACTACCTTCTGCCATTTTTCAGGCAACTTCATGATTCCATCTTGCCAAAACTTTTTATCTTATTGAGCAAAGAACTGTTACAGGTGCCTTTTACAGTCTTCCAGGGAAGTGAAATTTTTTCATTAGAGAATTTTGTAAAGACCAAAATAAATGGAAATCCAAAGGTGCAATGTCTGGTGAATATGGTGGATGAATCAGAACTTCCCGCCAAGCGGTAACAGCTTTTGTCTGGTCATCAGAGAAACATGCGGTCTTGCGTTATCCTGATGGAAGATTTTGTGTTTTCTGTTGACTAATTCTGGATGCTTTTCATTGAGTGCTGCTTTCAGTTGGTCTAACTGGGAGCAGTACTTGTTAGAATTAATCGTTTGGTTTTCCGGAAGGAGCTCATAATAGAGAACCCCCTTCCAATCCCACCATATACACAGCATCACCTTCTTTGGATCAAGACCAGCCTTTGGTGTGTTTGGTGGTGTTTCATTTCGCTTGCCCCACAATCTCTTCTGTTTCACATTATTGTACAGTATCCACTTTTCATCATCCATCACAATTTGTTTTAAAAACTGAACATTTTTGTTATGTTTAAGTAGAGATTCGCATGCGGAAATACAGTCAAGAAGGTTTTTTTCCGCTTAACTTACGTGGTACCCAAACATCAAAGTGATTAACATAACCAAGCTGGTGCAAATGATTTTCAGCACTTGATTTGGATATTTTGAGTATGTCGGCTATTTCCTGTGTGGTATAACATTGATTGGCAGCTGTCACAATTCAGTCTAACAAAATTGTTTCACATGAAGTTGAAGATAGGTGCTACTAGAGCAATCTTATGGGGAAACTGAACGAACTTTTTGGCCAACCCAATTTTTTTTTTTATGTAATTACTTAAATTTCATTGCTTTTTCCACATTGTTTTTAGTTGTTAAGTCTCCTTAGTCTTCTTCAATCTGTGACAGTTCCTTCAATCTTTCCTTGCCTTTTATGCTTGACACTTTGGAAGAGTACAAATTAGGTATTTTATAGACTGTCCCTCAATTGAATTTGTCTGATGTTTTCTCAAGATTGCATTGAGATTATTCATTTTTGACACAGTGCATTGTATCAGGGGATACATGATGATGTGTATATGTCTTTTACAGGTGATGTTTAACCTTGATCACTTGATTAAAGTTTTTCTGCTGTTTTTTCTCTTTGTAAATAAATTTGGAGGTAGGTGCTTTGAGACTATGCAAATATATTGTTTCTCCTTAAACTTTTGTCCCCTAATTTTATTTTATTTTTTTAATAAATTTTATTTATTTATTTATTTCTGGCTGCATTGGGTCTCCGTTGGCTGTGCACTGGCTTTCTCTAGTTGCAGTGAGCAGGGGCTACTCTTCTTTGCGGTGCACAGGCTTCTCATTGTGGTGGCTTCTCTTGTTTCGGAGCTCGGGCTCTAGGCCCGTGGGCTTCAGTAGTTGTGGCACACGCACCTCAGTACTTGTTGCATGCGGGCTCAGTAGTTGTGGCGCACGGGCTTAGTTGCTCCGTGGCATGTGGGATCTTCCTGGACCGGGGATTGAACCCGTGTCCCCTGCATTGGCAGGCAGATTCTTAAATACTGTGCCACCAGGGAAGTCCCTGTCCCCTAATTTTAGCACTTAGTAGTGAATCTTGCCTTAAGCAGTTATTACCATAGAGTTTATTGGTGATTTTCTATTTCCTTCATTCCTTCTACACTCATTGTTTAAAATTATTCTGTAAGGGAGAGTTGTCCCTTCTTCCCCTTTTGTTAATTTATTCAATTATTGATTTATATCAGTTTGGGTATTTATTTTGTTCTTTGGTTTATAATCTAATACTATTGTTATTTATTTTGTTTCTCAAATTGTTCCATATTTGGCTTTGGAAGCTCTTTCAGGTTGGCTCCTGTATCTTTTGACATGCCTGACATGCCCTCCTTTTTTTTTTTCCTCTCCGGGTTCATTTTGTATTTTCTCTGACTCAATCCTGGAATTACCCACTTTTCTGGGGAGCTTTGGCTCTCTTTAGTCTCCATATTTAGTTCTCTTTAGTCTCTGGCAATTAGAAACTAAGATCTGGATGCAAGGTGTGTGCATTGCTACTGGGATGTTGCTATTTCTAGGCCCTCTTAGGAGACAGAACTAGGATATGTGTGAATGCATACTGATCAGTGTATTTATACACAACTATATTTCTGAATTTGTCTATCTGTATATATTAAAAAGAAAAAGCAAAACATGAGTTCATATTGATACTTCTTTTTTAATATATTGAGATTTGGGCTTCCCTGGTGGTGCAGTGGTTGAGATCTGCCTGCCAATGCAGGGGACACGGGTTCGAGCCCTGGTCTGGGAGGATCCCACATGCCGCGGAGCAACTAGGCCCGTGAGCCACAACTACTGAGCCTGCGCGTCTGGAGCCTGTGCTCCGCAACAAGAGAGGCCGCGACAGTGAGAGGCCCGCGCACCGTGATGAAGAGTGGCCCCCACTCGCCACAACTAGAGAAAGCCCTTGCACAGAAACGAAGACCCAACACAGCCAAAAATAAATAAATAAATAAATAAATTAAAAAAAAAAAACCCAGTCCAGAAGTGGGGTTAAACATTTAAAAAAAAAAAAAAAATATATATATATATATATATATATAGAGAGAGAGAGAGAGAGAGAGAGAGAGAGAGATTATATTATGGCTTTTCTTCTTTAGTTTGTTATTATGGTGAAGTGTATTGATTAGTTTTTGAATGTTGAACCAGATTTGAATTCCTAGGATATACACCATTTGGTCATATATATTATTCTTTTTATATATTGCTGGGTTTGATTTGTTAATATTTTATGAAGGATTTCTGCATCTATCAATGTTGGTCTGTAGGTTTGTTTTTGTTTTTGTTTTTGTAATGTCTTCGGTTTTGATGTTAATAGTAATGCTGGGTTTGTAAAAAGATTGGGAAGTGTTCCCTCTTTGTAGGGTTTGATATTTCTTCCTTGAATACTTGGTCGAATTTGGCTTATAATTTGCTTTGTTAGAAGATTTTAACTACATGTTCAGTTTCTTTAGTAGGTATGTAAATATTCATGCTATCTATTTCTTCTTGAGTAAATTTTTTTTTTCCAAATTTATTTATTTTTGGCTGCATTGGGTCTTCGTTGCTGCGCGCAGGCTTTCTCTAGTTGCGGCAAGTGGGGGCTACTCTTTGTTGCAGTGCACGGGCTTCTCATTGCGGTGGCTTCCCTTGTTGCAGAGCACGGGCTCTAGGCGCGTGGGCTTCAGTAGTTGTGGCACACGGGCTCAGTAGTTGTGGCTCGCGGGCTCTAGAGCACAGGCTCAGTAGTTGTGGCATGGGCTTAGTAGCTCCGCAGCATGTGGGATCTTCCCGGACCAGGGATTGAACCCTTGTCCCCTGAATTGGCAGGCGGATTCCTACCACTGTGCCACCAGGGAAGCGCCTTCCTGAGTAAATTTGATGGTTTCTCTCTTTCAAGGAATTAGTCCATTTTATCTAACTTGTTGAATTTATGGGCATAGAGTTGTTCATAGTAATCATTTTTTTTTATCCTTTCATATCTGTGAGGTCTGTAGTGGTGGCCCTTCTTTCATTTCTGATTTTGGTAATATGTATCTTTTCTTTCTCCCTTTCTTTTTGATCAGACTGACTAGAGGTTTATCAGTTTTATTTATTTAAAAAAACCCTAGGGGCTTCCCTGGTGGCACAGTGGTTAAGAATAACCCCGCCAATGCAGGGGACATGGGTTCAAGCCCTGGTCTGGGAAGATCCCACATGCCACGGAGCAACTAAGCCTGTGCGCCACAACTACTGAGCCTGCGCTCTAGAGCCCATGAGCCACAACTATTGAGGCCACATGCCACAACTGCGGAAGCCCGTGCGCCTAGAGCCCGTGCTCCACAACAAGAGAAACTACTGCAATGAGAAGCTTGCGCACAAGGCAGAGTAGCCCCCACTCACCACAACTAGAGAAAGCCCGTGCACGGCAACAAAAACCCAACACAGCCAAGACTAAATAAATAAAATAAATTAAACAAAACAAAACAAAACCAGGAATTCCCTGGCGGTCCCGTGGTTGGAACTCTGAACTTCCACTGTCCAAGGCCTGGGTTTGATCCCTGGTCAGGGAACTAAGATCCTGCAAGCTGCGCAGCGCAGCCAAAACAATAAAAAATTAAAAATTAAAAAACCCAAATAACTCTTGATTTTATTGAGTTGGTTTTCCATTTCATTGATTTCTGTGTAGTCTTCATTACTTCCAAATTTTCTGCTTGCTTTAGATTGGATTTGGTCTTCTTTTTTAAGGTCAAAACTCAGATTATGGTTTCAACACCTTTCTTTTTTTCTTAATATAAACATTTAATGGTATAAATTTCTCTCTAAAGTTAAAATTGCATCCCATAGTTTAAGGCTTTTTTTCCTTTTGGGGGACAAAAGAGAAGGGTACTGATGCAGTTCATGTCCCTCAACAAAAATTCCTGTTTCCCTTCCGCAGTTCACCATTAGGGAGACTTTCTTAGGACTCTTGCAGTCTTTTCTGTGCGTGCTTGGTGGGATTCATGAAGATAAAAACGTCCAAAAAGTGTGAATTACCCCTATATTTGCACCACACGTGCCCCCCTGGGAAGGGTGATTCACCCTCTTTCACCAGTACACTCTCAGTCTCCACCAATTTACCAACCATGCTAGCTGAACTCTTCTTACTGATATCCTGATAGGCCTTGTTCCTGCATGTCAGTGTTCATGTCTTATCTCTCCAGGTGAAAACCTGTGTCTCCTTAGTTTTGGGGCCAGTTGATTACCGTCCAACTTCTGCATTCTGATGGGTTCAAAAAAACTGAGAATCTGTCATTTGGCTTTTTTGTTTTTGGAAGGTTGGAAGTGACACTTTCTAGCTTTCTACATCCCCAAGCCTATAGCTTTATTTTAAAGTTCTTTTGCATTTTAGGTGATTAATAGTGTTTGTCCCTCAAGACAAAGTTAATTACCTCTTGCTCTTATGTTAGTACTTAGTACATACTTACATTACTGTATTTATCACACTATACTGTAATTATTTGTAATACATTATTTGTATATTTGTCTTTACTATTAGTACACTCTTGAGGGAAGCAAGATCTGTATCCTCTGTATACCTGGTGCTTCTTGATAAATGAAAGACATTTGATATATGCTTATTGAATAGAATTATATAAGATTTTCATTTTCATTTTCATAGCACAGTCCTGGTATATTGTAAGATGCTGAGTAAATATTTGTTGATTAATTCATGAATAAAAGGGCTTATTTAAATGATATTTATGAATTGAGTTAATTTATGTTTGCCCACATTTCCAGATAGTTTTAAAAAATTGGTTCATTTTAAAAGTCTGATTTAATCATTCCTGCAATTAAAAATCTTGCTGTGATTCAGATAGAAGATTGAGTTGCATGAATTAATCATTAGTTGGTCAACAGATATTAATGGGATTGAATTATTTTGTGCTCCTGATAACTTTTTGGGCATTATTATTTATCTGAGAACTGCAGAGCAGTGGATAATAAATTACTGCATTTTATGGGTTTGTCTTTAAAATTCAAATTGGGCTAGTTGTCATTGAAAGAGTAAAATAATGTTATCTTGGTAGTATTTAGAACTAGATTAGCTTAAGAATAATTTTAGTCCTTATGTCAATTTTAAACAAACAAATAAGACTTTTTTTCAATCTAATTGCATCTTTTCCAGATCAAATTTTCGCCAGTAGCTAAAAAGTTATTTGTGGTAACTGCAGTGAGTGTTGTATCTGTAATTTTTCTGGCCCGTCACTTTAAAAGAAGACGTGGAAAGAAGAAAGGAAAAATATTACCATGGGAACCAGAGCATCTCATACTTGAATACACTAAAAGAGCAGCATCAGACAAAGGTATGTAGAAATAGCTGAATTAAGTCTGCAAAGGAAATTTTATATGTAAATCATTACTGGAGTGCAGTGATTTCAGTGTTTTAGTTTCCAAAATTTCCTTGCGTAATATTTAACTCACAAGTAATACAAATTAATTTTAGAAAGATTAGAAAATACAGACAAGCAAACAGAAAAAATCAAAATCACTTGAAATTCTGCTACCCAGAAATAAATACTGCTAATACTTTGGTATATATCTATCCATTTATATTTGCACTTAAATATCATATTGAGACATAAAATTTTATATTATATACAAGTAAATGATTTATGCATTTTAAGTAAAATTCATACCTTTTGTAACCTGCCTTTAAAATATTTTAACATTATGTAAGAATGTCTTTAAATGTCAATAAATATATCTCTGTGCTATCATTTTTAGTATGTATTTAATGTACAAATGTACTCTAGTTATTTAACCAGTTCCCTGTTGTTCTCTTTAGGTTGTTTTTCTTGCTTTGCATATACTTGTCTGGTTTATTTCCTAAGTTTATAAAGTTCTAGAAGTAGAATTGCTGGCCTTTAAAGGATCTATAGTTTTTGTTAGAGATCTGATACATATTATCAAATTGTTTCAATAGAAATAATTTATTGAGCATGCTGGATTTATTTTTGAATTTTAAATTATTTTAAATTTATTATTTGATTTATCATATGATTTTTTGATTTGTTGGCCCAACAAATAATTAATGAATGACTATTTTGTGCCAAGTGTAGTGAACATTACAACAATAATGATGCCTCTCACTTACTGATGTTTTATGAGACTTTGGGTACAGTGCTACATGCTATATATTCACTGTGTTAATTTAACCTTTATAACAATCCTATGAATTAGGACTATAATCCTATGTTATTGTTCCCATTTTATATCTAAAGAAACTTGAGATATGGAAAAGTTGAGTGACTTGCTCAAGTTCACATAACTAATAAGTGCCAGGATTTGAATTGAGTGTCTTAACTGCTGCGTTAAGATAAACTAAGGCACAGTGTCTGCCCTAGATGAATGGGTAGATGGTTAGGGGAGAGAGACGTATAAAAGACTGATTACAATATAATGTGATAAGGATAAAGTTTAGAGGTAATTCAGGAAAGAAGTGCTTATATTTTGTTAAATTTATAATTTGAAGGTTCATAGTTGCCAGTATTTTTATGCTGATTACAGTAGACCATTCAAATACCACCTTGAGTAATTGATGAATGTTTTAACCTTCATTTCAGAAGCAGATTTTAACAGGGTTAAAAACATTATATAAAGATGTAGATTTTAATAATGGTATACATTTAATAATTTACACAGTTGAGGGAAATGTGTTTTAAAATGAGCCCTCTGAATGAATATATAAACTTTGAAATTTTACCTGAAATGTATCATTGGAGTTATTGATACTTTTAATCTTAATATGTTTGTTTGGTAGGTTCAAGTTGTTCTAGTAGCAGACAGAATTTGACATTATCTTTAAGTTCTGCCAAAGACAAAGGATCTCAGTCTTATAATTATGCTAATGGAGGACTCTTCAGTAAATACTCAGGTTCTGCACAGAGTTTGGCCTCTGTAAGTAAAGAAAAAATTTTTATTAGTTTTTTCTTTTAACTTTATTTATATATCTATTGTTATCTATTGGTTTAAATGTCATACAGTTATAGATAGCTCTTAGTATGGAAAGAAGCTTAAGAAATCTGGTTGATCCTGTTTTCTTCAGGCAAGTAAAATTATCCTTTTGCTAAATATTCAGCCAGCTTGGTTCCAGGTTTTTTTGAGTTAAGTGATGTGGTCCCATGGGGTCCTCTGAGGATGATGTTGGTATGGAAGTGTTGCTTCAAAGCTAGATGTTCTGCAGAAAGCTAGAAGATGCAGCAAACATGGTACTAGGTCACAAAAATCACTTGATGAACCTGCCAAGTGTGGAGTTCTTCACCTCTTTCTTGACAGCATTAATAAAGTATTGATTGACAGGTGAAAAATGAAGTTAATATTCGTTTAAATCTAATGTAGTTTAAAAATTATTTTAAAAATTAGGTAGGATATGCATTTCCTACTAAATAAAGAAGAGGCAAAAAGCAAACAGTGAAAAATGTGCTCCTGATCCTCTCAATTCCCCTCCTTAGAGACAAACGTTGACAATTTCTTATGTGTATACTTCCAGGGAGAATATGCCTCTCCCATCATGTATATTCATTAAAAAAAAAAGTTTAAAAAATAAAAAAATACTTGATAGACTACCATAATCTGTTCCATACCTTGCTTCTGTATTTCGTTGGAATATACAGCTGCCCCATTCTTAAATGCCTAAAAATATACCAAATTTTTAAAGGCTATTCTGTGGTAGGAGCATCTAGATCAAAGGCATGCAGACTCTCAGTTCGTCTGTGAAACTGAGCAGGATAATGAAGTATATGCCCATTCTATAATCTGGGGTACCTCTGTGCTGAATCTTCTCAACTGAAAGTTGAAGCTGTTCTTGACTAGAGAAAAGGAGTTTTATGGTAATAGTATAAGTAAGAAGTCTTTAGAATCACTTTACTATATGTGCCTTAGCTGACCTAGTCATTCCACTGCCAGGGCTGTGAACCCAGATTTCTGCCTCTTAATGAGTGCCTCAGTGAGGGTCATGACAACAGGAGTGGAAAAGGAGGGAACAGGGTCCACAAAACTTGGTAACTGGATTTGAGAGGTGTGGGAAGAGAAGTTAGAGAAGACTTGTTATCTAGTTTGAGGAATTATGGAGATAAAAGTACTGTTAGTGAACTTGGGAGGAGGAAGAGTTTCTGTTGTGGGAAGATGCAGAGCTCTTTTTTGATATAGTCATTTTGAGATGCCAACAGAAGAGCCAAGTGGAGTCACCAAATAGGCAGGTGGAAAGGTGGGCTTAGATTTCTCAAAAGAGGACAGAACTGAAGTTCAAGATTTGGGAGTCATTTGCATAGAGGTGACTGAAATGATTGGCTCAGCGGACCTTGCTAGAGAAGGGAAGATGACAGAGGCTTTTCGATTTTCGTTATTACGTAGCAGAGAATCAGCATTGTAATAAGTTCTAAAAGGAAAATAAGCTAGCTACCTCAAATCAAAGTAGGTGTGGATAAAATTTATAAGTAAATACTTAATGACAGTAAACTATAAAAATAACTGCTTGATTTTTGATGGAAATATCTGATTTATGTTCAAAATATTGTTCTAGTTGTATATTTTTTGAGCAAACAAGGGTTCAGAATACTTAGGGCCTTATGACTCTTAAGTTTGACTGAATATAATCAGATTTATTTCTTCAGGTAGAAATTCCATGGGTTGTTATACCAGGATTAGGATTTACATAAATAATTTATAAATATAAAAGATCACAAAATACTATTACAAAAGAGATTTTGAAGTAACTTCTGTCCATCTTAATTTTAGGTCCAGAGTGTCAATTCTTGTCATAGCTGTGCTTGTGGCAATTCTAATTCCTGGGACAGAGCAGATGAAGATGATATTAAACTTGTTAATATTCCTGTGACCACTCCTGAGAACCTATACTTGATGGGTAGGAATAACATAATGAAGTTTTAAGATACTGTACTCACATTTAATGTGAAATGGAAGAATGATGAATTGTTCTAAGGGAAGCAACTATAATTCTAAAATGTTCTCATCTGTTGACTGTAGTCTGCATAACATAACATGTTGTGTTAGCTTCCTGAGGCTACTGTTAAAATTACCACAAACTTGGTGGTTTAAAACAATAGAAATATATTCTTTCAGAGTTCTGGAGGCCTGAATTCTGAAATCGTTATCACTGGGCTGAAATCAAGGTGGCATTTGGGCCATGCTCCCTCTGGAGGCTTGGAGGAGAATTCATTCCGTGCCTCTTCCAGCTTCTGGTGGCTTCAGGCTTGTGGCCACATGACTCTAATCTCTGCCTTCCTCTTCACTGTGTGTATCAAATCTCCCTCTGCCTCTCTTTTATAAGGATGTTTGTGATTGGATCTAGAGCCCACCAGATAATTTAGGATAATCTCCCCATGTTAAGATTCTTAATTTAATCACATCTGCAAAGACACTTTTTTCTTATATGGTAACATTTACAAGTTCCAGAGACTAGGGTCTGATATCTTTGGGTGGTTATTATTCAATCTATTACTTACCTAACCTAATCTGCTGACTTTTATCTAATGAATCTATCAAAATCCACTTTATGTAGTCTTTTATCTAGATATCATTTGTATTCTTCCTGTATCTAGAAAGGATTTTAGATAGAAAGAGGCCTGTGTTTACAGCTCGAACGTGAGCATGTCTAGAAAGTCTCACTGGAGCCCAGGAAGAGAACCAGAGACCTTAACACCAAATCAGATTCAAATGCATTTTCAAATCCTTTCCCCTGTTCTTCTGTACTCTATTTCAGGCTATATTCCTTTTAAGGGAAATGCATACTAACTAAAAAACAAAACCAAAAAAATCTTGAGGTGGCCTTGGCCAGTGAGTAGTAAGGGGATGGTGAGTTGGCAGAAGGACTGTGTGCCTGCCCGCATTCCCACACTCTAGAATAGTTAAAGACTATATCATCTGCCGTGACGTCACAGTAGCTAATCCTGCATGGGGTGGGGGGGGGGGAGATATAGGAGTAGTTCTTCTACCACCTTTTCCAGGTCTTCTGAGAATTAAGCTCACTATGTTTCTAGATTAACTATGCCTAGTAAACCTACACTCAACACTTCTGTAGGAATATTGAGAGTTAGAATTGAAGAGAAATAGAGTAAAACTAGGGAAGCTGCAGGGAGTCTCAGTGTCATAGAATTAGGATCGGTAGGAGATATTGTTTCAATTCCCACCTATTGTTTTAGTTCCCTTCACAGTGTTGATGACATAAAAAATATATTGGTAACATGTTTGAATTCCTGTTATAAAACTGCTGATATGTGACAGTTTGGGCCACGTTCTGCAGTCAAGTGAGACACAGTACTTCCTGAGAGGTAACTTTTATCTTTGGACAGCTCTGCTATTAGATAGTTCTTCCTTATATTTAGCCAAAATAATCAGAAGGATAGAGAGTGGATGGAGTGAGAAGAGGATGAAGGAATTAGAATTGTATAGCTTGGAAAAAGGAAGTCTTTTAAGTGAGCAAATTTTTTAGAAGGAAGATCCAGACAATGATTCTTTGCTACAGAAAATTAAACAATTTAAGGCCTACATTTCATTTAAAGAACATCTTATTTGTTTAGAGTTGTAGGTTCTCCAGATAACTGAAGAAATGATTTTCGAGGACAGGTATTCTCTAGCTACCATATCTTAAAAACATCTTCAGAATGACTTGGTCAGATTCTTAAGCAGCTTTTAAAGATCTTTTACTTTTATATGTCTAGAAAAATTGAGGTTTTGAAATATTTTGGTTTTGTTTGAAGTGCATAATTATTTTGGTAAGCCTTTTTTTAATTGGGAGAAAAAGAGGCACATATTCACCTCTTTTCCCACAAAAGCTTTCTATAAGGAGAGATATGAAATTCCTACTCAGATTGTAACCCTTTATTGGTTCTTCTTGTATATTTTTAGCTCTGGCCCAGCACTTTATCCATCCAAATCAGCAAGTTGGTGTCAAGGTGGTCTAAGACACCTTTTGGTGGAAAAAAAGATAGAAAAGACTTTATTCTGGACCTCTGGGCTGTTATCTTTCTTCTTAGCTTTACTGTCTCCTTCTGAGAACCTCTTGTAAACCTGATAGTTTCTTATCAACTAGTTTCTTCTATTTGCCCATCAGTTTTCTTTTTCATTTAGGGGGATATTTTGAAAGATAGTTATGTGACTATAAAAATTAGCCATTATTGTTAGGAATTTTGATGAATTCATGATATTTTTTTAGAAAAATCCCAAGCACCGTATACCTTTGAGTTACATATTTTAAAAAGGGAAAACATATTAGTCATTTCTCTCTTATTGTTGGTTGACTACATCTGTAGACCTGGAATGTATTGGGATATTAAGATTCTGCTAAGAAATGATGTGAGCATAAATTTTATTCTTTAGTGCCAAAATTACAGTCACACTGTGCCATTGGTGCTAACTGTATGAAAAACACTTTAGACCGAAAATGATTTTGGTATTCATTTCACTTATTTAAAATTGTTCTGTTCTTGGGACTTCCCCAGTGGCGCAGTGGTTAAGATTCTGCCTGCCAATACAGGGGACGCGGGTTCGATCCCTGGTCCAGGAAGATCCCACATGCTGCGGAGCAACTAAGCCCATGCACCACAACTACTGAGCCTGCGCTCTAGAGCCCACAAGCCACAACTACTGAAGCTGGCGCGCCTAAAGCCCAAGCTCTGCAACAAGAGAAACCACTGCAATGAGAAGCCTGCGCACCGCAACAAAGAGTAGCCCCTGCTTGATGCAACTAGAGAAAGCCCACGTGCGGCAACGAAGACCCACTGCAACCAAATAAATTTAAAAACTTTAAAAAATTAATAAAATTGTTCTGTTCTTGGGAAATCGCAGGCAGTCCAGTGGTTAGGACTCAGCACTTCCACTGCGGGGGCCTGGGTTCAATCCCTGGTTGGGGAACTAAGATCCTGCAAGCCGCGTGGCACGGCCAGAAAAAAAATAAAATAAAATTGTTCTGTTCTCAATTTTTAGGTATGGAATTGTTTGAAGAGGCATTGCGTCGATGGGAACAAGCTCTAACCTTTCGAAATAGACAGGCTGAGGACGAAGCCTGTAGTTCCATTAAATTGGGTGCGGGAGATGCCATTGCAGAAGAAAGTATAGATGTAAGGATGATTTATTTGGGAGTGGTCTTCATAATATTGGAAGAGTTGAACTATTTTTAATGTTGATTCAGTGTCCTTGATTTCTGTGGCATTTAATAGAACTTTTTTTTTTCTCCCTTGGGATTGTGTGGGGATATTTCTTACTGGGCTTTTCCTGTTCGGTTAGTTGTTAAACCCCAGATTTGCAATTCATCATTGTTTCCTGATTTTTCAAGAAAATAAAGAATTAAGCAGATATAATGTCTAAAGGAATTTTTTAAAAGTCTGTTTTGTGCTTTGGGTTTAGTTAAGTGCCATTATATTCATAAAAATCCCACAGAGTTAGAGCTAGACTCATCTAGGTTAGTGATTCTCAAATGGGAGCATGCGTCAGAAGCCTCTGAAAGGCTTGCTAAAAAATAGATTTGGGGGTCCCACCTTTAGGGTTTCTAATTCATTTCTAAGTTGCAGTTCTAACAAGTTCCCAGGTAATACTGATGCTGCTGGTTCAGGGACCTTACTTTGAGAACCTTACTTTGAGATCTAGTCCAACTCCTTAATTTTACAGATTACGAAATGGAGGTGATTTTAGCTGAGGCACAGCTAGAACCCAGGCCTCCTGACTTATATCACAGTATTCTCACCACCCAACAGTATTTTTTTATATCCCTCACTTTTCTGCCTTTCATTTAAAAGTGGAAAGCGTTTAGAATTTTAACATTAGAATCTAATATTTGCTGTGTGTACTTTTTCTCTCCTTATAGGATATTATTAGTACTGAATTTATCCATAAACTTGAAGCTCTGCTGCAAAGAGCATATCGTCTCCAAGAGGAGTTTGAAGCTACCCTAGGGGCATCTGATCCTAATTCCCTTGCTAATGATATGGGTAAGGTGGTTATTTTATATGGTTTTTATGAAATGTGTGATTTTATTCTTTTCTATTCTTGGAATCATTGGCTTAAGTATATTAATATGGTTACATACTTTTTAGAAAATAGCCAAGAGAAAAAGAGTACTATCATATTTATTGGTTTTTTCTTTCAGTTTAACTTTTCAAGTGAACTTTTTGACATAAATTCAAGTACTTACCATAGACAGGATTGTAACATTATTTTAAAATTACATTCTAAGTGAAAGAATCCCAGTTAAAGTGTTAGAGGGAGGAAAAAAATAATAATATAAAAATGGGACAGAGACACACTACCTCAGAAACGGGCACGTAGCTCATGACTTACATTTAAAGTATTTTAAGTCATTCTATTTCTTGCCCCCATTTCAGTTGCAGGCTACATTTTGATGTAAGTAGTCAATACATGTGTTAATATATACCATTACCTTTGTTTCCTACTTTAAAGAAAAAAGAACTTTGAAGAGACTTCTTCAGTGAAGTCTTCCAAGGAAAGAATGATTAAAACTGCTTCCGGGAGTTCCCTGGTGGCTTAGTGGTTAGGATCCTGGGCTTTCACTGCGATGGCCTGGGCTGGTTGGTGAACTGAGATCCTGGAAGCTGCCCAGCGCAGCCAAAAAAAAGCTTCCTTGACTTCAGTAAATCATCCAAAGAATGAAATAAAATAAAATTACATTATATATATTTTTTTGTTAAAAGTAATTTAAATTTTTTTATTTGAGGAGGATTTATTTTTCTAATAAAGAAAAAATTGTCAAGGCTTGTTAAGTTTTTCCACATTTATTTCTGAACATGAAGTACTGAAAGTGGCTGCATTTAGAGATGTTTACATATTTATATATTTTGAATTTAGGTAAAAGATTTCACTTGTATTAGAATTATGAATTTCTGTCTATATGTTACAGTGAGGGTTATGTGAAACCTCTCCCTTAATTTCAGTCTTTGCTTTTTCATACTGTTACTGTCACCAATAATTATTCATTAGACTTGAATGAATAGTTTTTTAATAGTTTCTCTGCTTTTGGCATAGGTATAATATTTTGACATGGAGATTCAGACCAGAAGAAAAGTAGACAGTATTCATGTCAACAAATAGAATTTGTCAAAGGTTTCTATTTATATATTTTTTTACACAACTTCTTTTGTAACTTATTAGAATGGCATTTATGATAGTAAGTAGGAAAAAGAACAGAGAAGCATTTTTGTAAATGAAGTTTTACTGGAGTATATAGTTGCTTTACAATGTTGTGTTAGTTTCTACTGTACAGCAAAAATGAATCGGCTATACATATACATATATCCTCTCTGTTTTGGATTTCCTTCCCCTTTAGGTCACCCCAGTGCATTAAGTAGAGTTCCCTGTGCTATACAATATGTTCTCATTAGTTATCTATTTTATACATAGTATCAATAGTGTATATGTGTCAATCCCAATCTCCTAATTCCTCCCCCCTCCCAGAAGCATTTTTAAAAGAAGTCAAATGTAAAAATGGGAATGGAACAACTAGAAGAGATAGCAAAGTGGTTAAGTAACAAAGAAAGCCACAGAGAAAAAGAAGTAGGAAAAAATTATAAATATAAGGAAGGAAGAGGAAAAGGGCCTGAGACTTTTATTCTTTTATTCTAGGAATGGAGGATTTGCCCTCACTGTTCTAATCTTCTGCTTGCAGTTTCTGTCTAGCCTCATGATAAGGATCATGTAGATGTGTAGTTCTTGTACTTGTTAGTCTTCTAATATGCATCTCGGATTTTGTTCTGTTTGGCATGCCCAGAGTTTCTTTTTTCTACTGTCCATAGAGGTTGGTGGAAACCATCTCTGATTTCTTCAGTTTATTAGGTAATAAAGGTTTTTTGGGTATTGCCCAGAGGGTCTGCTTTGGGTTTACACTGCATCTGGACAAGAAGACCCCTGGGCAGATGGCTTAATTTCTGGGGCCTTCAAGTTGTTTCGGAGGAAATTGTTGTTAATTTGGAACTCTAAATGGGTAAGATTTCTAGAGTGGGACTCATCATCAATCTATCCATTTGGTTAGCTTAGGTTTGTAATAAGTTCCTGACCCCACCCATGTCTTAACCTGAGCTGTCAGTGGCTACTAGGCTGGCTGGCTTTTCCCCGCAGCCTAGCAGTGCCTTGGCCTGTTATTGCCCTGGAGATTCCAGTTGACATGAAGCTGTTATATTTTGTTCCTTCTTGGGAATTATTTGGATGTTCTTCTATATCGCAAGTTTCCATTTTGGAACTTCTGGATTCAAAGAGCTGAATCTATGGCCAGGACTCTAGTAGGGAAGTAGTTCTGTTATATCTGTGATTTGATATTAATCAAAATTGCTTAGAAGTCGGTTAACTCTCCTCATTCTCTAAATCCAAATTCATTTTACACATTTAATGTATATTAATGAGAGGCAACTTATAATTAGTAGTCATAAATAAAGAGAGGTTAACAAATGCCTTCAGAGGCTCAGGGGTGAATTTAAACCAAGTATTGATCTGACTTCAGTGAATACTTTATTGTTTTGGAATTTGCTTTGTCTTATTTGGTAAAATCAAATTTTTTTTCTCCTAAGATTTTGATAGGTTTTCAAGGTTGGAAGATTTTTTAGCAGTCATCTAAGTTTTCTCCTTTCCCCATGGACTTAATATTTGACAGCTACCATTGTTTGCATGTCACCACGTTCCAGGGCCTTTGCTAAGGCCCATAGTTTCTTCTCTGAGTCAGGCACAATTCTAAGTAAAAATTATGTCACTTAATCCTTACAGCTTTTATGAGGTAAGTATAGTTATCCTCATTTTTCAGACGGGGAGAGAGGTACAGAAGTATTAAATCACTTCCCCAGAGTTACATAGCTATTAAGTGACAGAACTTAGTTTTGGGCCCAGGCGGCTGGCTTTGGAGTCCATAAACCACCGTGCTGTATTGCCTCACCACTTACAAGACAGACATGTTCTCTGAATGGGAGGATTGACTGTGAACTCTTTGTGGCAAAGTTCCCTGTAAGAAATGTCTTGGAGCAGGTAGTCTGGAATCCCCACAGCTGCTGAAGTAAGGAACCTTATTTCTGGTGGTGGTATCATTTATTTAGTGTGGATCTTCCTTTCCTTTAAATTTTTTCTTCCTCCACATCTATCTGGGGATCTGCAATGAACTCATGCATCTTTCCTCCTCTCTCAGGCCCTCTAGGCAGTCTAGACAGACTTCGTGCATTTTATTTTTTTTTAATATTTATTTATTTGGCTGTGTCGGGTCTTAGTTGCAGCACACGGGATCTTCGTTGCAGCATGTGGGATCTTCTGTTGCGGCGCGTGGCCTTCAGAGCTCAGGCTCAGTATCTGCGGCACATGGGCTCTCTAGTTGTGGCGTGTGGGCTCTAGAGTGCACAGGTTTAGTTGCCCCATGGCATGTGTGATCTTAGTTCCCCGACCAGGGATTGAACCTGCGTCCCCTGCATTGGAAGGCAGATTCTTAACCACTGGACCACCAGGGAAGTCCCTCACGCATTTTATAGAAGGGAGTTATCAAGGTTTAATCCAGGAACTGAAGACGTGAACTGCTGTATTTACCTGAGGGAATAGGGAGAGAGGGCCCAACTGTGCCAGCTGAATTTAGTGTAGTGCTTTAATGAGTTACTCTGGTGGATTACCTTTTGGCCTATATCTGCATAATAGCTAAAAGTACAAACTCAAGATTCAGACTAACTGGGTTCAAATTCTGTCTTCACCATTTATTAGCTGTGTGATTATATAACTTGTCTAAGCCTCAGCTTCTTCATCTGAAAAATGGGCATGTAGTACCTATTTAACAAAGTAATTATGAGAATTAAATTATATTAACAAATATAAAGTCTAGGGAACAGGGTAACAATGTTTATTAGGTTGGAGTTTGGAACTTCTCTGGAACTCTCTGAGGAAGACCATCGTTTTTACCTCTAGGATATTAGGCTGTGGTTTGATAGGACCTACCTGATCCTACATTGGCCAATTTCAAGGTATTCTTTAAAATTTCTGGTCTGGTGATACCTTTTCCATGTTTTCCAGTGAGGCTGTTATTTTCTTCCTGTCTTTTTTTTGGGCCACTCCACGTGGCTTGATTGAACCCACGCCCTCGGCAGTGAAAGTGTGGAGTCCTAACCACTGGACCGCCAGGGAATTCCCTCTTCCTGTCATTTTTAATGGGCCTTTAGGAAGGAGAAGTAGATGCTTTTTTTTAAAAAATTTTTATTTATTTATTTATTTATTTTGGCTGTGCTGGATCTTCATTGCGGCACACAGGCTTCTCTAATTGCAGTGCGAGGATTTCTCTAGTTGCAGCGTGCGGGCTCAGTAGTTGTGGTGCACCGGCTTAGCTGTGGTATGTGGGATCTTAGTTCCCCAACCAGGGGTCTAACCTGGGCCCCCTGCATTGAGTTAAGAACGTGGAGTCTTAACCACTGGACCACCAGGGAAGTCTGGAGAAGTAGATGCTTGTGCTCTGTCATCTTGAACTAGAAATTCTGGACATTATAATTACAGAGCCTAAGGACTACATTAACTTGTAACATTGCTAATGTAGAGTTAATGGTTAACTAAAACTTTTAAATTCTTTGTTGTTACTGTTAGATGTTATTATTAAGCCACATCTTCCTTCATTTGTTCCTCTGCAATTGTGTTTTTGGACCCAAGGTTTAGATGTTACGTTTATTATTCCTACTAAATTGTCATTTCTCAGTCATCATTCTGAATTAAGATAGTTTTAGATTTTGATTTGATATCCCTTTTAGCTTTCTATCACTTTCTGGTTTGTTCAGTTTGGTCTAGTTGGTTATCAGTGCTCTCATTGAAACCATTAACAAAAAATGCTTAAAGGAAAACTTATTTCCCTCTACTTACAATTTCTGACACCAAATGAGTGGATTTTCCACACCAAGCAATTCTCCGGTTCTCCTTGGACACCAACTGGGTATCCTGCAATTTAATTCAATTCGAACACTAACTACCCAGAGTTAGCACAGATTCCACAGGTAAAGGGCTCATCTCACAAGGCTGTCTCCCCTCATATGCCAGTCGCAAATCCAGGCCTCCCATGCTTCTGACCAACTGTCTGTAAATCAGGTTCCCACCACTCCCTCCTTGGGCTTCATAATTTACTAGAATGGCTCACAGAATTCCGGGAAACACTTTTCTTACTATTACTGGTTTTTTATGAAAGATATAACTTAGCAACAGTCAAATGGAAGAGGTGCATAGGGCATGGTATGGGGAATGGGTGTAGAACTTTCATACCCCCTGCAGACACAACATTCTCCCGGCACCGGGATGCGTTCACCAACCTGGAGCTCTCTAAACCCTACAGTTTAGAGTTCTTATGGAGATTCCATTATGTAGGCATGATTGATTAAATCACAGGGCTATTGGTGATTAACTTAATCCCCAGCCTCTCTCCCTTCAGGGGTCAGGGCTGGAGTTGAAAGTTCCAACTTTCTAATCAGAGGGTTTGTTCCCTTGGCAACCATCCCCCATCCTCCAAGAGTCACCTCATCAACATAAACTCAGGTATAGTTGAAAGAGGCTTATTATGAATAGCAAAAGATACTCCTCTCACCCCCATCACTCAGGAAATTTCAAGAGTTTTAGAAGCTCTGTGCCAGGAACCATGATAAATATATATTACTTATTATATCACGATACCATATTTTAAAGTGGACAGGGCCAGAGTCAAAGATCTGAGGCATGACTTTCAAGTAGCCTTAGCAACTTGTGCAATAACCTATAAATTCAACTGTTTCTACTTTCACATTTTTTTCATCTTGATCATAAAGAGATCATGGGAGACTTTATTATATATCATGCCAAAATATGTGTGTATTTAGGTACCTAACTAGTTAATTTAAGAAAATATTATATGGAATTTTTTTTGAAAAAGATTTAATATCAATTCACATTATTTGGAAATATTGTCAGTGCTGAGCTTTTTTGCAGATAGGTATTTGCCATCAAGTATTCATGGCTGGTTTACACTCACTTGCAAATAAATCATTTTAGTTTTGAAAGGCACACGTGTCAGGTTTTATTGACTATAAGAGCCTCAGCAAAACTTATTTCTCTAATTTTGGAATTCAAAATATAAACGGGGGCTCTACTTAATTTTGCATTCATTTGTACTGTTTATAGTAAGTAGTAAGTAGTTTGCCAAGTTAACATTGTGGACTATAGGAGGACAGTTTAAATCCTCCTCAGCATGATTCTTTTAGTATGTTTAAAATCGTCTTAGAGTTTTTCTTTTTTGATAACAATGTGTTTGTTGAAAGTAAATTATATCGATCCTCTTTAGCAGATCCAAAAATATTTTTGACTTGTCAGTATTGTGAGTTATTTGGTTAGTTTAGGTAGGTGAAGTTAATAACAGAGTTTAAAAAATGTATGATTCTCGTGCACCGCAACCAAGAGTAGCCCCTACTCGCTGCAACTAGAGAAAGCCCACGCGCAGCAGCAAAGACCCAACGCAGCCAAAAGTAAATAATAGATGAATTAATTTAAAAAATCATCATAGCGTTTCTTTAAAAAAAAAAATTATTGTTCATAGTAGAAACCACATTCTGACCACCTTCATAAAACTGTTACATCCACTCTTTCTTGTGTATTTTAACTCTTCAAATTCTTTGTTTAAAAAATATTAAGGGCAGCCACAAAATTAGTGACCTCAGTAATTTGTCAATCTTTTGAGTCTCAGAAGGGGCAACTATGTAAAGATCCACAGACCATTTAATACGTTTCCCTTTAATACAATCTTAAAATGATTAAATTTCATGTGGACACATAAAACATTTTCACAGCACAAAAAAGGCAACGACATTGTCCTATAAATTATCCTTATTGTAGTTTTAATTTTTTATTAATTAGAGCCTTTCCTATTTTTGAGAAATAATTAGGCCAACCTTGAAAAAAATCCGTATACTTCTGTGTTTTTAGTTTCCAACAGTTTTTTAATTTATGCATAATATATTCACATGTAATAGAAAATTTGTCTTTTTATTTGCTTAACTGGACAATGCCAAAAAGCTATTCTGCATGTTTTGTCACAAAAGAGATTTTGTTTTTATCAGAAATTAATATTTTGTATTTGTCTATGCCTTTTTAAAATTAACAGAGACATTATTGATACCTTCTAAACTAAAAGCAAAATCAGAATTTCCGGTAAACAAACCATAAAGATCATTAAAATAAAGCAACCGTAATGAAAGCTGTGACAAGTGGCATTTAACTTTAACTTGCTCTACAGATATTTTAAATGTTCAACATCCAGTAAGTAGTTTGGGAAGAATCTGGAATGGGAGATGAATAACAAATTGAAGCTTTTAAAAAATAAGTCCACTGTTTAATCAATGACTTATGAAAATAATTGAAAATAAAAAAATTGAAGTATTATTCAGAAGCTTAAAAGCTTTGATTACAGCATCTTGTTACATACCTTCCAATAAAGATTACAACACAATTAAATCCAAAAAAAAAAAAAATGTATGATTCTAACACTGGATTGTGGTGATAGTTGCACAACTCTATACATTTACTAAAATTCATTGACTTGTACAGTTAAAATGGGGAAGTTTTATGGTTTGTAAATTATACTTCAGTAAAGCTGTTAAAAATACAGTGTGATTCTGTTAAGCTAATTTTAAGTAATTTTTTGTGAATTTGAAAAAGTGCAAAATAGCATTTCATACTAAAAATTTTAAATAATGCAAATGTCAAAAAAAATTTTTTTTAATTCATTAAGAATCTCTTAGTTTCAAACCTCATGGACACGGTGAATTACAAATTGTGTTTACCCAAGGTGGTGCCACTTCAGCTGGTAACCAGAAATACTGAGTATCCTATGTCAGTATCCAGTGAACCATAGTATTGTTCACATGCATGGGAACTTCTGCAAATGGTTTTGGTGATTACTGTGCTGTTGATTTTACTTTTATTGTTAACTTTAGAATGTTTTTTATATTCTGTAATATAATCATCCAAGTGGTCATTAAATTAAATGTGATAAAGAAGCTCAAATAACTGCTGACACTTCTGCTATTAATTTAGTACAGAGCATCCTGGAAATATTGGAACTAATGCTAAGAAAATAAAAGAGCAGAATTGAAGCAGGAGCCCTTATATTTAAAAAATGACAGAAACCTCTGGCAACCTGACTCTAAAGTCACAACTCTAATGCACCCCTAAGCCAAGTTATCATCTGTGTTGAAATAGGAAATATTTTTGATATCTGGGAAGGAAGTGATAGTGATACAAAAAACTTTACTACAAATACTTAGTGTTTTTAAAACATTCTTAAAAACAGACCGTATTATAGTCATTTATTGTGCTTTGAAACTATGCTTGAGAAAAGAAATATAGTACAATAGTTGTATGTCAGCATTTCTTTACATTTATTCCTATAGGAAAGTAGCTTTGAATTAGGCAGGGTTTGAATTATGTTTTAAGGCATGAATTCCTTGTATAAAATGTAACCACCCTGTATTCTCTAATTCATCTTTTGTCATGTTCTGTACTGATATTTCCTTAATCATTATGAATTAATGAATCATCACTGGGTATAGTTCTGTATTTTCTCTTACACAGCAAAAAGTTTACTTCTGGCTTAAACAAAAGTTATTTGTTCTATTCTTCTGATTATTAAATAAGATAAAGATTTTAGTTCTCTAATTAAAAAAAAAAATCATTTCCCTTCACTTACAAGAGACCACTTATTGTTAAATGCAAGGTGTTGAAGTCACTAGAGGGCAGCACACTTTATCTGCATGTGGGACGCCTTTGACTCATAAATGCCCTTCCGTGCTGTTCGTAGCACTGGGAGTTAAATTTAGGTCACCACTCTTTTTCTGGCGTGTTTCGTATACACCTGCTACTGTAACTCAGAGTGAGACAGAGTCAGGAGGGTATGCACAGAGACTTGAAATAATATTGCTGTACATTTCCATTTGTGTACAATTTCTTCTAGCTAACAGCATGTAGAAGTGTTACATTTATTTGTAGTTTCTGTTTTTCAGATAGTTGTTAAATTATAATTGTTAAATGATAATTTTGTTATCGTACTGATAATTTTTGAAGACCCAACCAAAAGACTGCAATATGTTTTCAGTTGTAAACAGTATAGCTTAGTGGTTAAGAATATGGGCTTTGGAGTTAAACAAACATGGGTTCAAATCCTGGCTCTACCACTTTTACTAGCTATGAAACCTAAGCAAGCCTTGACCTTTCTTAGATTCATCTTCTTCATCTGTAAGCTGGAGGACTATATTAGGATCAGCTTCATAGAATTGTGAAGATGAGATAACATGTATATCGTATTTTAGCATACGTACATGGTAAACACTTGTTATCCATTCATATATATTCTGGCATTTTTATGAGGCCTGTTCTAAGACTGTTTAAAAAATACATGGTTTATCACCATAGAATCCACCTAACCGATCTCCCACTCATATCACTCTGTCTACTCAAGTGGCAGACACTCTCCTGAATTGTGTACTTATCATTTTCTTTGAAGTTCTTCTTTTAGTTTGACTCCTATGAAATTTCCAGTATTTGATCATATTTGCCCTATGAAACAGGCAATAAGATTAAATGCCATTGACTTATCATCCCTGTATGTATTCTTGTTCAATTTATACATTTGACTCTTTCTTTTTTTTAATTTATTTATTTTTGGCTCTAGGCGTGCAGGCTTCAGTAGCTGTGGCACACGGCTTCAGTAGCTGTGGCACACGGCCTCAGTAGTTGTGGCTCGCGGGCTCTAGAGTGCAGGCTTGGTAGTTGTGGCGCACGGGTTTGTTGCTCCGCGGCATGTGGGATCTTCCCGGACCAGGGCTTGAACCCGTGTCCCCTGCATTAGCAGGTGGACTCCCAACCACTGCACCACCAGGGAAGCCCACATTTGACTCTTTCTTAACCTGTTAGAAGATTAATCTTAAAATATGAATTTTGTGTCCTGGTTGTTCTTTTAATTATTGCACTTTCGGTTCAGTCATGTTGTTGGTTGTAGCAGAAATGAACTCATTTCCAATACTCTGGACTTTTATGTTACATGTGGTATCTTTTCAAAGTGTGTGTTCTTTCTGATACTGATGGAAATTTTCTTTGTAATTAGTTCTCTGAATAAATCTTTTTGAATAGGCTCTTATTTTAAAAAAACGCGTGGTTACGGGTAGATGCTATCACATGTTCATAACTTGTTTTACAATGATATTGTTCAGTTATGCTCCAGACAGCATTTATTTGTTTCTGGAAATTTATTTTTCTCATATTTTAGTAGTAACATAAGTTTGCATTTCCTGAAACATGGTATTTAAGCCATGTTCAAAGTTATTTATTTGGGAAAGTAAAAAAAGATGCTCTTTATAAATCTATTTTTTCTCTGCATTAGAAAAGAAAACTGCCATATGAAGGACAAATACTTTGTGGAAGTATTTATTTTAGATGTAGCTAAGATTTTTGACTTTACTTGATCCTTGGTCTTGCCATATGCGTAGGAGGAAAACAAAAAATGATAGTGGATATACTCCTTGCCAGCACATCCAGTAATCTAGTAAGTTCTGTCAATTCTGCCTCCATAATATAGCTGTCGTTTGTTCCCCTTTCTCTGCACCCTCATTATATTTTGCTGGGATTTAATAATCCCCTAATAGGGTTCCTACCTCCAGCCTCTCTCCCCACTGGTAAATCTGTACCTTGTTTCTGGAGTTATCTTCGTGATGCAGAGCTCTCATCTTGTCACTCCCAGGTTCTCAGACCACTTTTCTGACCTGTTTGTTTTACTGTTTCACATATATTCCAGCCAGACTAGGTCTCTTCCAAAACTGAAATTCTTCTCTAAGATTTTAGTTTTATAATCAACTCCAGGTTTTTAGTAAAGTTGCAGTGTTTTTCTTTTGCCATTTTTTTGCTGATGCTATTCCTTTGTATAATTCAACATGCTTTGAATCATTTTTTTCTGCCTGTTGTGGAAGCAGTCAGGAGCTGATTTTTTAAATGTATATTATTACTCTTTTTTTTTTTTATGCTTTCCTTTTTTTTTAATTTTTATTTATTTATTTATTTATTTATTTTTAATTTATGGCTATGTTGGGTCTTCGTTTCTGTGCGAGGGCTTTCTCTAGTTGTGGCAAGTGGGAGCCACTCTTCATCGCTGTGCGCGGGCCTCTCACTATCGTGGCCTCCCTTGTTGCGGAACACAGGCTCCAGACACGCAGGCTCAGTAATTGTGGCTCACGGGCCCAGCTGCTCCGCGGCATGTGGGATCCTCCCAGACCAGGGCTCGAACTCGCGTCCCCTGCATTAGCAGGCAGATTCTCAACCACCGTGCCACCAGGGAAGCCCTACTCTTTTTTTTTAACAAAAAAAAAAAAAAACATTTGGATAACTAGTTGCTTCAGTACCATTCATTGAATGATGTATCCTGTTCTTACTGATTTGAAATGCCCCCTGTCATATGTCAAGTTGTCTTATATGTGTGTCTTTTCTGGACTCTCTGTTTTGTTCTGTTTGTCTGTTTCTGCATTGGTTTATAGTGTCTTAATTACTGTAGCTTTATAAAATTTTATAATGAATCTTGACACCTGACAGGGTGAGTCCATTCACTGTGTTCTGTTTTTTTTAAGTTCTTTAATTTTAATTAATTAATTTATTTTTGGCTGCATTGGGTCTGTTGCAGTATGTGGGCTTCTCATTGAGGTGGCTTCTCTTGTTGCGGAGCACGGGCTCTAGGCACGCGGGCTTCAGTAGTTGCAGCACACGGGCTCAGTAGTTGTGGCTTGTGGGCTCTAGAGCGCAGGCTCTATAGTTGTGGCGCACGGGCTTAGTTGCTCCGCCACATGTGGGATCTTCCGGACCAGGGATTGAACCCGTGTCTCCTGCATTGGCAGGCAGATTCTTAACCACTGCACCACCGGGGAAGTCCGCACTGTGATTGCTTTGGCTATTTTTAGCCCTTTGCTTTTCCATGTGAAGTTTAGGACAGCTTGTCAAGTTTCATGAAAGCCCCTCTTGAGATTTTGATTATTGCTTTGCATTTTTAGGTTGGCTTGTGGGAGAATTTATATCTTCATAATATTAATGTTTTCATCTACAAACATGATATGGCTCTTCATTTACTTAAGTCTTTTATGTCTTTCATAGTTTTTTATAGTTTTCTCCACAGAGGTCTTATATATCTTCATTCCTAAGTCCTTTATAGTTTTGTTGTCATTGTACATGGTATCTTTTCTAAATTTATTTTCTAATTTTTTATTGCTGGTATCTAAAATGTTGTTGATATTTGCATTTGAATATTATCAACAACTCTTATTAACTCTTAGTTCTGCCACCAGTAATTTGTCATAGGTTCTTTTTTTTTTTTAATATTGATTGATAGATTGACTGATTTGGTTGCACCGGGTCTTAGTTGCGGCACGTGGGGTCTTCATTGCCACACATGGGATCTTTAGTTGTGGCCTGCGGACTTCTTAGTTGCGGCATGCAGACTCTTAGTTGCGGCATGCGGACTTCTTAGTTGCAGCATGTGGACTTCTTAGTTGCAGCATGCGGACTCTCAGTTGCGGCATGCATATGGGATCTAGTTCTCCAACCAGGGATTGAACCCGGACTCCCTGCATTGGGAACATGGAGTCTTACCTACTGGACCACCAGGGAAGTCCCTGTCATGGGTTCTTTTGGAATTTTTATCTAGACCACGTATCTATGAATGATAACCTGTTTATTTTTCTTTCTTTCTTTCCAACCCTTATGCTTTTTTCCGACCTTTATGCGTTCTTTTCTTTCCTTCTTTTTTTCCCCCCATCTTACTGCTCTGGATAGATTCTTAGAGTCTTTTTGCCTCTGAAGAGAGCTGTGTAGAAAGGAGGACCATGAGTTAGCTGGCCCACTACACAGAATCAAAGACTGTGCCCCTATTGCTGTAGGCTCCCAGTTAGGTACAAGAGTGTTGATGTAGGGACTCGTGAATACTGCTAAGGTGAATTAAAGCTTAAAAGTCACCTTGCAAATATTTATTTAACTGTTTATTGTATGCCTTATGTGTGATGACGTGCAGATGAAATAAGGACTAAAGTGCCTGTTTTCAGGTTACTTGTGGTCTGATTGGCCAATTAAGACTTTTAGGAAGCAGTTAGAATACCATATAGATTAGTATAAACCTCAATACTGAGCTATTTTGTAAAACTCAGAGCTTAAGCTCCCTCTACAAAGCAGAAGATCCTTCTTTTAACTTTTCGTTCCCACCTCCATTCTTTCCCGTACTTCCCAACTGAAGTGCCCTCAGTCTGTTTAAGAGCTTAAGGTAAGGGTTTGGGGCATGTGGTTATCTTTGGTTATCTGCTGCTGTTTTTGCTGAATATCTATGAAATTCATTTGGAGATTCATGACTATCAGGTAAGGAGATAATATTTACAGTAGTGTCTTCTGCATGATTTTATTATTTTTTCCTTAATAAGTAAATAATTTTGTAAATGTTGAAAAGTGGCTGTAGGGAATTCCCTGGCGGTCCAGTAGTTAGGACTCTGTGCTTCCACTGCTGGGGCCCTGGGTTCGATACCTGATTGGGAAGCAAGGCACATGGTGCAGCCAGAAAAAGAAAAAAAAGAAAAGTGGTTGTAAATGGGTAGTAGATTCACAAATGTTTGTTTTAGTATTTTGATTCAAAATATGCACTTATGCTATATATAGTTTTTGTACATATCAAATATTACACAATAAAAGTATATATATTTTTCATATTAAACAGAAATTTATGTTATTTGAATTATTTTGGAAAAAATAAGACTTTAGTTGGTCACAACAACTAACACCAAGGAATGGTGTTATATTTTAGGAGACTTTTCTTATCATCATATCATTCAGAGTATACATCATTACGCAGTTTGGTAGTTTATTTCTGTAACAGTGCATTCAGGAATTAAGATTATTTTTTACTCACTTTGGTTAGATTATTAGGGCAGGACCAGATTGCTGAATTTAATACCAGTGTAAAAATAAACCTGATTAATGACAAATGAAGCTTGCTTACAATTTCTTGGGCATATTATTTAGTTGATATGGTTTACAACAGATAAAGTTTAATCTATACTTTAGATTTCTTTTTAAATTAATTGGGCTTTGTAGTTTGTATGCTTATATTTTCTCTCTTTTTTAAGATTGAAGTATAGTTGATTTACAATGTTGTGTTAATTACTTCTGTACAGCAAAGTGACTCAGTTATACATATATATATATATATATATAGATTCTTTTTCATATTCTTTTCCATTATGGTTTATCATAGGATATTGAATATAGTTCCCTGTGCTATACAGTAGGACCTTGTTTATCCATTCTATATATACCAGTTTGCATCTGCTAATCCCAAACTCCCAATCCATCCCTCTCCCACCCCCTGCCCCCTTGGCAACCACCAGTCTGTTCTCTGTGTCTGTGATTCTGTTTCTGTTTCATAGATAGGTTCATTTGTGTCATATTTTAGATTCCACATATAAGTGATATCATATGATATTTGTCTTTCTCTTTCTGACTTGCTTCACTTAGTGTGATAATCTCTAGTTGCATCCATGTTGTTGTATGCTTACATATTCTGTAAAGAATAGTATGTGTTTGCAATAACCATGTTAGCAGGCAACTCTGAAGCCATAAGTTTGATAAATGTTGTTTTTTTGGCTGAAGCAAAGGACTTTGAAATTCTTTTATAATGATGTGTAGGAACAAATTTAGCCCTTAAAAACAAACCAGGAATTTTTGTAGCTTAACAGCATCGCTTTGCATATTTCAGATATGTGTTTAGGCCTGTTTATAATCTATTTTTTGAACAGAATGAACTCAGAATCTTAGGCCTGGAATATTTATTTAGCAAACATTTGATTTCCTGGTATATGTCAAACATGATATAAGGCACTGGAGAGACAAGAATGAAGAAGATTTCACTCTTGCTTTTAGAGTCTAGTTTTGGAGATAGGCATTAAAAAATTTTATAGCACAGTGAAGTAAGTGCTGTAATAATGTGTTTAGAAGGTGCTGTGGAGGTGTCACACAAAGAAAAGTGTGACACTTGAAGAAAGACAGTCCACCAGGAACGTGAGAAAAGAGCATTCCCAGTGGAGGGAATAACATGGATCAAGGTGTAGAGTGGAGCCTGTTTAGGGAACTATAAGTTGTTTGATATGTCTTGGGAACACAGTATATGTAGGAGAGTGGTGGGAAATGAATCTAAAAAGGTGGGCAGGAGATAAATCTTGAAGGTCTTTGTTTTATACCTTAGGCAACAGGGAGCCACTGAGAATTATAAGAAGTCATAATCAAATTTACTTGTTTGCAGGAGATTGTGGAAACATTGACTGGTACAGTTTAAATATTTTATCCATCTTTCTTTCTGCTCACTTATGCATAGGATTTCAGGGGAAATTAGAGATTTTTCCAGCCTAGTACTGACTGCACAAATTCTCTGTCAGAGAACAGGAAAAGCTGTAAAGTGGGACCTCCCGACCGCTAGAGAGACGTTTTTCTTCTCTTTTGGTAAGCAGCCAGATAGAACATTTAGCGGTATTGAAAGAGCGCAGCAGCAAGAGGAAATAACCTCAACCTATCATCTTATGTCAAACGTCAGACAGCCCAGAGTTGACACCCTATGACCTTGTCCTTTTCCTTTCCTGCAGAATCACTGTGGTCAGAGGATAAACTCCCTGAGGGTTTATTTTTAGGGAGTGACGTGAATTACAGGCCTAACTTGTATACTCAGACCTCTAAATATACAGACTGCAAATTGCAGAACATATGAGAAATTTGCCCTGTAATTTTCTCTCACACATTAAGGCTCATAATCTTAATTTCAAAGTGTTTAACAAAACTACAAAATGAAGTGTAAGTGGTGTTATATATGCAAGTCAAAATCGGTTCAGAGATGAAAGCAGTATAATGAAAATTGCTGGGGTGCCACACACAAGGGAAATTCCTGCTTCTTGCCTTTGCCTTTTTTGTATTAGAGTTATATCTTATCCACTTGGATTTCTAAGTACAGGACCTGCACTAGCCCATCCAAGGCCTTTGTTTGATTTAGATAAAGGCCCATGTAGCCTCTTGGGAAGGGCACGTTTGTGATAAGAAAAAGGCTCAACTTCTTCCAGGAAGATGTAGGCCTAAGATGTGGGCTGGAGTCCTGCCCCCACTTGTCCCATTGGCCAGGGGCCTTTGTGTAATGTGCAGAGTGACCAGCGGTTCTAGTGGCCCCATTAAAGTCGCCATAACTGCAGACCTACCCTTAATTACTTTTTGCCCTTTGGGTAATCCAGTTACTTCTTTCTTCTCCTAAAAAAGGTATAAAGTGCTGTTACTCCTTTCTCTTTCCTTCTATTACTTGTTTTGCATTGGCAGCTGTATTTCCCAGTTAGGAATCACAGTTGTTATGTTGGCCAATCATGGCATATAAGAAGTTTTGATAAACAGGGAAAGCCACCGACAACTGTTGTGGAACTATTGTTTTGAGTAGTGACTATAGTATCAGGCTGTTTTGTGCATGTACTATTTCACATAGGCAGAATTGTGTAAGTTATAACATATCAAGAATTGATCACATAGCCTTTCTTTTGCTCCAGTGGATTTCATTGCTACTCTTTTCAATATTAAGGTACATTGAGGGAAAAATCAAGAAAATATCATGTTAGCTCACTCAGTTCTTTCACTTTCTGAAATTATGGGTTTCTTGATTCCAGTTTTATTTTAATTGACATATAGCACTGTGTAAGTTTACGGTGTACAGCATAATGATTTGACTTACATACATCATGAAATGTTTACCACAATAAGTTTAGTGAACATCCATCATCTCATATAGATACAAAATTAAAGAAATAGGGAAAGGAGATTGGTTCAAGATGGCAAGTAGAAGGACATGCACTCATCCCTCTTGCAAGAGCACCGGAATCACAGCTAACTGCTGAACAGTCATCAACAGGAACACACTGGAACTCACCAAAAAAGACACCCCACATCCACAGACAAAGGAGAAACCACAATGAGATGGAAGGAGGGGCACAATCACAATAAAATCAAATCCCATAACTGCTGGTTGGGTGACTCACAAACTGGAGAACACTTATACCACAGAAGTCCACCCACTGGAATTAAGGTTCTGAGCCCCATGTCAGGAATCCCAACCTGGGGATCCAGCCACAGGAGGAGGAGTTCCCAGAGAATCAGACTTTGAAGGCTAGCGGGATTAGATTGCAGGACGTCGATAGGTCCGGGGGAAACAGAGACTCCACTCTTGGAGGGCACACACAAAGTAGTGTGCGATCAGGACCCAGGGAAAGGAGGAGTGACCGCATAGGAGACTGAGCCAGACCTACCTGCTAGTGTTGGAGGGTCTCCTGCAGAGACAGGATGGCGGTGGCTCACCATGGGGACAAGGACACTGACAGCAGAAGTTCTGGGAAGTACTCCTTGGTGTGAGCCCTCCCAGAGTCTGCCATTAGCCCCACCAAAGGGTCTGTAGGCTCCAGTGCTGGGTCACCTCAGGCTAAACAACAGGGAGGGAACTCAGCCCCACCCATCAGCAGACAAGTGGATTAAAGTTTTACTGAGCTCTGTCCACTAGAGCAACACCCAGATCTACCCACCACCAGTCCCTCCCATCAAGAAGCTTGCACAGGCTTCCCTGGTGGCGCAGTGGTTGAGAGTCTGCCTGCCAATGCAGGGGACACGGGTTCGAGCCCTGGTCTGGGAAGATCCCACATGCCGTGGAGCAGCTGGGCCCGTGAGCCACAATTACTGAGCCTGCGCGTCTGGAGCCTGTGCTCCGCAACAAGAGAGGCCGCGATGGTGAGAGGCCTGCGCACCACAATGAGGAGTGGCCCCCGCTCGCCGCAACTAGAGAAAGCCCTCGCACAGAAAGGAAGACCCAACACAGCCATAAATAAATTAATTAATTAATTAATTAAAAAGTTAAAAAAAAAAGATGTTTGAAATAGGAAATTGGAGCTTTTTAAAAAAAACAAAAAACAAAAAAGAAGCTTGCACAAACCTCTTAGATAGCCTCATCCACCAGAGGGCAGACAGCAGAAGCAAGAAGAACTACAATTCTGCAGCCTGTGGAATGAAAACCACATTCACAGAAAGATAGACAAAATGGAAAGGCAGAGGACTATGTACCAGATGAAGGAACAATATAAAACCCCAGAAAAACAACTACATGAAGTGGAGATAGGCAACCTTCCAGAAAAAGAATTCAGAATAATGATAGTGAAGATGATCCATGACCTCGGAAAAAGAATGGAGGCAAAGATCGAGAAGGTGCAACAAATGTTTAACAAACACCTAGAAAAATTAAAGAACAAACAGAGATGAACAATACAATAACTGAAATGAAAAATACACTAGAAGGAATCAATAGCAGAATAACTGAGGCAGAGGAATGGATAAATGACCTGGAAGACAGAATGGTGGAATTCACTGCCATGGAACAGAATAAAGAAAAAAGAATGAAAATAAATAAAGACAGCCTAAGAGACCTCTGGGACGACATTACACACACCAACATTTGCATTATACGGGTCCCAGAAGGAGAAAAGAGAGAGAAAGCACCCGAGAAAATATTTGAAGAGATTATAGTTGAAAACTTCCCTAACATGGGAAAGGAAATAGCCACCCAAGTCCAGGAAGTGCAGAGAGTCCCAGGCAGGATAAACTCAAGGAAAAACATGCCGAGACACATAGTAATCAAATTGACAAAAATTAAAGACAAGGGAGTTCCCTGGTGGCGCAGTGGTTAAGTATCCATCTGTTAATGCAGGGGACGTGGGTTCGAGCCCTGGTCCAGGAAGATCCCACGTGCCGCAGAGCAACTAAGCCTGTGCACCACAGCTATTGAAGCCTGCGCACCTAGAGCTTGTGCTCCGCAACAAGAGAAGCCACCACAATGAGAAGCCAGCGCACCGCAAAGAAGAGTAGCCACCACTCGCCGCAACTAGAGAAAGCCGGCATGCAACAACGAAGACCCAATGCAGCCAAAAATAAATAAATAAATTTATTTTAAAAAAAGAAATTAAAGGCAAAGTATTAAAAGCAACAAGGGAAAAACGCCAAATAACATACAAGGGAACTCCCATAAGGTTAACAGCTGATATCAGGCGAAAGGCTACAAGCCAGAAGGGAGTGGCATGACATATTTAAAGAGATGAAAGGGAAGACCTACAACCAAGATTACACGGCAAAGATCTCATTGAGATTTGATGGACAAATCAAAAGCTTTACAGACAAGCAAAAGCTAAGATAATTCAGCACCACCAAACCAGCTCTACCATAAATGCTAAAGGAACTTCTCTTAAGTGGGAAACACAAGAGCAGAAAAGGACCTACAAAAACAAACCCAAAACAATTAAGAAAATGGTAATAGGAACATACATATCAATAATTACCTTAAATATGAATGGATTAAATGCTTCAACCAAAAGACACAGGCTCGCTGAATGGATACAAAAACAAGACCCATATATATGCTGTCTACAAGAGACCCACTTCAGACTTAGGGGCACATACAGACTGAAAGTGAGGGGATGGAAAAAGTTGTTCCATGCAAATGGAAATCAAAAGAAAGCTGGAGTAGCAATTCTCATATCAGACAAAATAGACTTTAAAATAAAGACTATCACAAGAGACAAGGAAGGACACTACATAATGATCAAGGGATCAATCCAAGAAGAAGATATAACAATTGTAAATATTTATGCACCCAACATAAGAGCACCTCAATACATAAGGCAAGTGCTAACAGCCATAAAAAGGGAAATCGACAGTAACACAGTCATACTAGGGGACTTTAACACCCCACTTTCACCAATGGACAGATCATCCAAAATGAAAATAAATAGGGAAACACAAGCTTTAAATGATACATTAAACAAGATGGACTTAATTGATATTTATAGGACATTCCATCCAAAAACAACAGAATACACTTTTTTCTCAAGTGCAGATGGAACATTCTCCAGGATAGATCACATCTTGGGTCACAAATCAAGCCTCAGTAAAGTTAAGAAAATTGAAATCATATCAAGCATCTTTTCCAACCACAACGCTATGAGATTAGAAATAATTACAGGAAAATAAACATAAAAAACAGAAACACATGGAGGCTAAACAATACATTACTAGATAACCAAGAGATCATTGAAGAAATCAAAGAGGAAATCAAAAAACACCTAGAGACAAATGACAACAAAAACATGATGATCCAAAACCTATGGGATGCAGCAAAAGCAGTTTTAAGAGGGAAGTGTATAGCAATACACTCCTAACTCAAGAAACAAGAAAAATCTCAAATAAACAATCTAAACTTACACCTAAAGGAACTAAAGAAAGAAGAACAAACAAAACCTAATGTTAGTAGAAGGAAAGAAATGATAAAGATTAGAGCAGAAATAAATGAAATAGAAACAAATTAAACAATAGGAAAGATCAATGAAATTAAAGCTGGTTCTCTGAGGAGGTGAACAAAATTGATAATCCTTTAGCCAGACTCATGAAGAAAAAGAGGGAGAGGGCTCAAATCAATAAAATTAGAAATGAAAAAGGAGAAGTTAAAACGGACACCACACCACAGAAATACAAAGCATCATAAGAGACTACTAAAAGCAACTCTACCCTAATAAAATGGACAACCTGGAAGAAATGGACAAATTTTTAGAAAGGTATAACCTTCCAAGACTGAACTAGGAAGAAATAGAAAATATGAACAGACCAATCACAAGTAATGAAATTGAAACTGTGATTAAAAATCATCTAACAAACAAATGTCCAGGACCACATAGCATCACAGGTGAATTCTATCATAGAGAAGAGCTAACACCCATCCTTCTCAAACTCTTCCAAAAAATTGCAGAGGAAGAAACGCTCCCAAACTCATTCTGTGAGGCTACCATCACCCTGATACCAAAACCAGACAAAAATACTACAAAAAAGAAAATTATAGACCAATGCCGCTGATGAATATAGATGCAAAAATCCTCAACAAAATACTAGCAAACAGAATCCAACAACACATTAAAAGGATCATATACCATGATCAAGTGGGATTTATCCCAGGGATGCAAGGATTCTTCAATATACACAAATCAATCAATGTGATACACCATATTAACAAATTGAAGAATAAAAACCATATGATCATCTCAATAGATGCAGAAAAAGCTTTTGACAAAATTCAACACCCATTTCTGATAAAAACTCTCCAGAAAGTGGGCATAGAGGGAACCTACCTCAACATAATAAAGGCCATATACGACAAACCCACAACAAACATCATTCTCAATGGTGAAAAACTGAAAGCATTTCCTCAAAGATCAGGAACAAGAGAAGAATGTCCACTCTCTCAACTGTTATTCAACGTAGTTTTGGAAGTCCTAGCCAAGACAATCAGAGAAGAAAAATAAAAGGAATACAAATTGGAAAAGAAGTAAAACTATCACTGTTTGGAGATGACATGATAGTATACATGGATAATCCTAAAGATGCCACGAGAAAACTACTAGAGCTAATCAATGGATTTGGTAAAGTTGCAGGATACAAAATTAATGCACAGAAATCTCTTGCATTCCTATACAGTAACAACAAAAGATCAGAAAGAGAAATTAAGGAAACAATCTGCAAAGAAAAGAATAAAATACCTAGGAATAAACCGACCTAAGGAGGTAAAAGACCTGTACTCAGAAAACTGTAAGACACTGATGAAAGAAATCAAAGATGACACAAACAGATGGAGAGATATACCATGTTCTTGGATTGGAAGAATCAATATTGTGAAAATGACTATTCTACCCAAAGCAATCTACAGATTCAGTGCAATCCCTATCAAATTACCAGTGGCATTTTTTGCAGAACTAGAACAAAGAAATCTTAAAATTTGTATGGAGACACAAAAGACCCTGAATAGCCAAAGCAATCTTGAGGGAAAAAAATGGAGCTGGAGGAATCAGACTCCGTGACTTAAGACTGTACTACAAAAGTACAGTAATCAAGACAATATGGTACTTGCACAAAAACAGAAATATAGATCAGTGAAACAGGATAGAAAGCCCAGAGATAAACCCACGCACCTGTGGTCAACTAATCTATGACAAAGGAGGCAAGGATATACAGTGGAGAAAAGACAACCTCTTCAATAAGTGGTGCTGGGCAAACTGGACAGCTACATGTAGAAGAATGAAACTAGAACACTTCCTAACACCATACACAAAAATGAACTCAAAATGGATTAAAGACCCAAATGTAAGAGCAGACACTATAAACCTCTTAGAGGAAAACATAGGAAGAACACTCTTTGACATAAATCACAGCAAGATCTTTCTTGACCCACCTCCTAGAGTAATGGAAATATAAACAAAAATAAACAAATGGGACCTAATGAAACTTCAAAGCTTTTGCACAGCAAAGGAAACCATAAACAAGACGAGAAGACAACCCTCAGTATGGGAGAACATATCTGCAAACGAATCAACAGACAAAGGATTAATCTTCAAAATATATAAACAGCTCATGCAGCTCAATATTAAAAAAACAAACAAGCCAATCGGAAAACGAGCAGAAGACCTAAATAGACATTTCTTCAAAGAAGACATACAGATGGCCAAGAGACACATGAAAAGCTGCTCAACATCACTAATTAGAGAAATGCAAATCAAAACTACAATGAGGTATCACCTTACACCTGTTAGAATGGGCATCATCAGAAAATCTACAAACAACAAATGCTGGCGAGGGTGTGGAGAAAAGGGAACCCTCTTGCACTGTTGGTGGGAATGTAAATTGATACTATGGAGAACAGTATGGAGGTTCATTAAAAAACTAAAAATAGAACTACCGTATGACCCAGCAATCCCACTACTGGGCATATACCCAGAGAAAACCATAATTCAAAAAGACACATGCACCCCAGTGTTCATTGCAGCACTATTTACAATAGCCAGATCATGGAAGCAACCTAAATGCCCATCGACAGATGAATGGATAAAGAAGATGTGGTACATATATATAATGGAATATTACTCAGCCATAAAAAGGAACAAAATTGGGTCGTTTGTAGAGACGTGGATGGACCTACAGTCTGTCATACAGAGTGTAGTAAGTCAGAAAGAGAAAAACAAAGATTGTATATTAACGTATATATGTGGAATCTAAAAAAATGGTACAGATGAACCAGTTTGCAAGGCAGAAATAGAGACACAGATGTAGAGAACAAACATATGGACACCAAAGGGGGAAAGCGGGGAGGGGGGTGGTGGTGGTGGGATGAATTGGGAGATTGGGATTGACATGTATACACTAATATGTATAAAATAGATAACTAATAAGAACCTGTTGTATAAAAAAATACATGAAACAATAAAATGGTGAAATAGGCAATACAAAAAAAAAGAAATACGGAAAAAAATTTTTTTATTGTGATGTGAACTCTTAGGATTTACTCTCTCTTTTTTAGATTTATTTATTATTTATTTACTTTTTGGCTGTGTCACGTCTCAGTTGTGGCACGCAGGATCTTCGTTGAGGCATGCGGGATCTTTCGTTGCAGTGCACGGGCTTCTTTCTAGTTGTGGTGTGCGGGTTTTTCTGTCTCTAGTTGTGGCGTGCGGGGTCCAGAGCATGTGGGGTCTGTAGTTGTGGCATGTGGAGTCGAGAACGCCCCGGCTCTGTAGTGTGCAGCACGCAGGCTCTCTAGTTGAGGCACACAAGCTCAGTAGTTGTGGCACAGGCTTAGTTGCCCTGCGGTATGTGGGATCTTAGTTCCCTGACCAGGGATCGAACCCATGTGCTCTGTGTTGTAAGGCAGGTTCTTTACCACTGGACCACGAAGGAAGTCCCAGGATTCACTCTCCTAACAACTTTCATGTATAACATCCAGTAGTGCAAATTATATTTATCATGTTTTACATTACATACCTGGAAGTTTGTACCTTTGACTACCTTCATCCAATTCCCCCTCCCCTATGTTGTTTTTGGTTTTTGTATTCCAGTTTGTTTTTTTCTCTCAAACTTTTCTGTAGTATTAAAATAAATGAGAGTAAAAAATTATCCACAGTATGGATGGAGCACATAGTCATACAGGATAAACAAAGAACAGCAGTAATTTTCTAGATTTCTTAATTATTTTAACAGATTATAGCAGATTCTGGAAAATAACTTGTCAGCAGCAGGACCTTTTCCATTTTTAATAAAACCATAAAAAAGATAAGGTTCCACGTCATATTTAAACTGCTAAAACTCATCTGGAGAATAGCTGCTGACATAGAAGTCAGATGACATTGAGACATTTGGCAGGCTTCCTCTTCTTGTTGGTGTTATAAAATTCACAGTGGACAGCCTGGATTTGAAAAGAAGAGTGGCATCTTTGGAATCTCCACTAGAATCTGCTGAAGTTAAAATAGACCTGATGCCTTCTAAGTGACAGAAAATAGAATATGCCTGGGCATGGCAAAAGTGAGACATGCAGAAAACCCACTTGGTTTGGTTTAAAGAAAGAGATCCAGGCTTGAGGTTCCAAGTTCCAGAGCTGAAGTGTCTTCTAGTTTTTTTCTTTTTCTTTGTATAACTTTCAAGCAAATTCTGCTTTGGAAAAAAACTTAAGTAATATGTGAATTATGAGATTGTTAAAGAAGGAGGAAGACTTGAATCCAGTCAGATTTTTGGCCTAAAATATATGACTATTTAGTTAAAAGTAAACAGTATACTTTCAGTGTTCTTCCAAAGAACATAGTTTATGTCTGTGCATGAATGTTTTAAAAGTTCTGGATGATTGAGACATGTAAAAAAATGTTCTTAAAAATGTTAGATTTATTATTTAAGAAGGTTAAAAAAAAAAGCTGCCCCACTGAGAGCCAATGAGGCAACACATGGAGCATTTTTTTAATATTTAATCACCCTATTATGTGGAAAGCTTTCTTTTAGGCACTTCTAAGGTTAATGATGAGTCCTTAAGGGGCTTAAGCTGCATATTTCACGTTTATAGTATCATAAGTTTAATTAAGTTAGGGTTGGATTTTAGAAACATAAGAATTTTAACAGTGCTCTTAAAACAAGTTAAAGTCATGGAACAGGCAAAATAACCCAGGGGAAATACATGAGAGGCTTTAAAATAGGGATTTTTCATGTGTTGAGAATGGTCAGTCTATAATAACAAGTTTTATTTAGTTTATGTGAACAAATAATTAAGTTTACAATGTGTTCAATGCTGTACTGAGAACTGTAGGAACCATCAGAAAAAAGAAAAAATGAAAGAAAAAGGAAAGAGAAAAAAAGAAAGTTCATCCACTCAAGTTGTTTCAGTTCAGCTGGACAGACAGGTTGCATATTCAGGCAGTAATTAAATAAAGATTCAGAGAGTATATTAAATGGTATGTCCTTATCTTTTGCATAATAATATGAATAGCTAACATTTATCCAGTGCTTACTTTACATATACAGTCATCCCTACTCCCCATGGATACCAAAATCCGTGGATGCTCAAGTCCCTTATATAAAATGTTGTAGTATTTGCATATAACCTGTGCACATCCTCCCATATACTTTAAATCATCTCTAGATTACTTATAATACCTAGTACAATGTAAATATTATGTGAATAGTTGCAAATACAATGTAAGTGCTATGTAATAGTTCTTGGCACACAGCACATTCAAGCTTTGCCTTTTGGAATATTCTGGATTTTTTTTTCCCCCATCTGTGGTTGGTTGGCTCCTCTGATGTGGAACCTGTAGTTATGGAGGGCCGACTGTATTAACTTGTTTAATTCTCACACAATCCTGTGTGGTAGATTTTATTCCGATTTTACAGTTGAGAACACTGAGGAATGAAGAAGATAAGAAACTTACCCGAGGTTACACAGCTAAAAAGTAGCAGAGTCAGACTGAATCTAAGCTGTCTGGCTCCAGAACCCATGGTTTTAACATCTTTTCCGTACTGCATTACATAGAAGCAACAAATTAAGTAGTTTATGGAGGAGAATGCATGCAGGGGTTAGATAGTACTTGAGCTGCATATTATAAAACAGTATGTGTTCCTGGGTAGCATGGGGCAAGGAAACAGAAGGAGAGAAATGTATATGTTGGAGAAGATTCAAGAGAAACCGAAAACTTGAGTAAAGAATACATGTGGCAGGGCTTCCCTGGTGGCACAGTAGTTAAGAATCCGCCTGCCAATGCAGGGGACACGGGTTCGAGCCCTGGTCCAGGAAGATCCCACATGCCTCGGAGCAGCTAAGCCCGAGCGCCACAACTACTGAGCCTGCGCTCTAGAGCCCACAAGGCACATCTACTGAGCCCGCGTGCCACAGCTACTAAAGCCTGCACGCCTAGAGCCTGTGCTCCGCAACAGGAGAAGCCACCGCAATGAGAAGCCCACACACCGCAAAGAAGAGTAGCCCCTGCTCACTTTAACTAGGGAATACCCGCACGCAGCAACGAAGACCCAACACAGCCAAAACTTAAAAAAAAAAAAAAAAAAAATTAAAATTTTAAAACTGCACAAAAGCAATTAAATATTGCCCAATATTCTTTCTTTATACTTTTTATTGGCTTATCTAAAAAACAGATGTATTATTTCTCTTCATAATTATTAAGCTGTCATTCCAGGAATCATAACAGTTACTGAAATGAGAGATATGGTCTGTGGTTTATGAAGTTGGGTTTAATGAGTAAGACTTTCCAGTTCCTCTGAGCCACTTTTCTTTGTTAGATTTTAAAAAAATAAAATACAACCATGGTAGCTGATCTGGATGACATTGAATGGCTGGTTACTGTTGAGTGAAGTAAAACAGACTTTTAACAGCTCCTGGGTAATGTCTGAAAGGTAAAGTGACATAAGATAAATGTCTGTGTTCTACTCCGAAAATAGCAAAAGGCATATGGAACCAAGATTTAACTTAGTTGACTTGTAACTTAATCCCACTTTAAACGTGCTTTGGCATAATGAAGGTTGTACTGTGATTTTTTTTTTTTTTGCAGAATTAATACCAATGATGGAAAATAAGAAGATGAAGGTTTGAAAGTTATGAATGCTGATTTAATTTTGTAAATAATTGATTCCTCAGAGTTTGTGTATGTATTTTCAAAGGTCATATATGCAATGAAAAGAGAATACTGGGAATTTTTCTGGATACCTGAGTGCCCCAAAATACCAATTTTATAGCTGTTTATAAGTGTAAAACGATTATGTTGTTTTGTTCTCAAGTTTGATGAAAAAATTTTAAATTCCTAAAAGAACTTTTATTTTTGAAAATAGAATAATTTAACCTCAGATTTTGTTCTGTTAATAGTCATTTAGTAGTAGGATTTTGAACTGACAAGTTAGGTATTTTAAAAGGATTGGTGTAAGCTTCATTTGAAAACAATTATAACTTAAATTTGGAAGATAAATGGTTAAAATGTCAACTATGGTCCCACCAAATATAAAGTAGAAAAAAATATGCTATGCATATGGTTATTTTTGATACTTTAATAGGAATGAACCTTGTCCCAATTTGCTCTTCTGCTTGGCTTAGAGATTGGAATACAAATGGCAAAACTTTTGAGTTTCAACTAAATTAATGGTTTGGATTTTTTAAAACTTTACACTTCCTGTAGAGCATCACAAAAGGTCTGTTTTCTGGTACTTGGGGGTTGTAAACAGGATTTGGAACATTTATGGTAAAGGTAATGAACTTTATTTTGGGAAAAAATGATGGAATAGAAATTTGAATTAATGAAAGCCAAAGAGATTTCTGATTTCTTTTCAAAGAAGATTAAGTATCTGACAAATTTAGCAGATTGAAAATCAAAGTAAAAATCTGTATATATTTTGTTCTTTGCTTTTTTCACACTTGTGATAGAATTTGAAGAGTATCAGTTGCTTGCTACAATGTAGTCACATCTATAAGCGGGTACTGAATTTGTTTGAAAATGTAATTTTTTTTAAACTTTTTATTTTATATTGGAGTATAGTTGATTAACAATATTGTGATAGTTAAAAAACTATAAACAGAAAAGTGATTCAGTTATATATATATATATATATATATATATATATATATTCGTTTTCAAATTCTTTTCCCATTTAGGTTGTTACATAATATTGAGCAGAGTTCCCTGTGCCAATCAGTAGGTCCTTGTTGGTTATCCATTTTAACTACAGCAGTCTGTACATGTCAATCCCAAACTCCCTAACTATCCCTTCCCCCCACCCTTCCTCCCTGGTAACCATAAGTTCCTTCTCTAAGTCTGTGAGTCTGTTTCTGTTTTGTAAATAAGTTCATTTGTATCATTTCTTTTTAGATTCCACATATAAGCCATATCATTAAGATATTTCTCTTTCTCTGAGTTACTTCACTTAGTATGACAGTCTCTAGGTCCATCCATGTTGCTGCAAATGGCATTATTTCGTTCTTTTTTATGGCTGAATGAGATTCCGTTGTATATATGTACCACATCCTCTTTATCCATTCCTCTGTTGATGGATATTTAGGTTGCTTCCATGTCTTGGCTATTGTAAACAGTGTTACAATGAACATTGGGGTGCATGTATCCTTTCGGACCATGTTTTTCTCCATATATATGCCCAGGAATGGATTGCAAGATCATATGGTAGCTCTGTTTTTAGTTTTTTAAGGAACCTCCATACTGTTCTCCATAGTAGCTGTACCAATGAAAATGTAATGTTAACAGTTAGATTCCTGATGATAGTATGTGAAGATATTGACATCGATGTTCAGAATGCTTTGTACTGGTGACAGGTAGCCTGTCTTGGTATGGTCATATTAGCCATTTACAAATGCCTTTAAACTTTTTCAACCCTTTAAATCATTGGGGAGGAATTCCCTGGCGGTCCAGTGGCTAGGACGCTGTGCCCTCACTGCCAAGGGCCCAGGTTCAATCCCTGGTTGGGGAACTAAGACCCACAAGCCGCCACAGTGTGGCCAAAAAATAAATAAATAAAAATAAAATCATTGGGGCAGTTATATTTGATCCTCAAGTAAGCAGAATAAACATCAGGGACCTAAACCAGATCATTTTGGGCCTTTCAGTGTTTTAAAGTAGACCTTAAAGACTGAAGATATCTTCCTGAATTATTTTAATTGGTCAGTTTATCACAAGTGACTGGCCAGACAACATTTTATGCAAATAATTCATTTAATTTGAATGAACCTACCAGTTATCCCAATTTGGGCAAGGCCACTTGCAACTTAAATTGCTCTGTTTCAAACTATCTGTGGTATATGCTGATAGCTGGTAGATAATCCAACTCCAGTTATTATATACCAGTTTAAGTTATTATTTACTCAAAAGCTTTTAAAATCTGAAATAGTTTAATATCTTTTAAAAATAAACATGTCTCCTTTATAGTACTTTCTCCTCTGCTTGGCAGTGTTCAGAATCAGTTTGAAGCACTTTGAGAGTCTTGTCAGATTATACCCCATTGATTTGTATTGTTTTCCTTTTAGATTCCAGAATTCTAAGTAAAGACTGATGTTTAAACAAAAAAAGAAAAAGAAAAACCAACCATAGCATATGAAATATGGCAATGACAAGGAATGTCAATTTCTGAACTTTTCACCTTTTCTTTTAAGATAAAGATACAGATATCACCATGAAGGGGAATATGGATGACTTTGGCCTGAGAGACACCTTGAGTGTCACATCAACCGATTCTTTTGCTTCAGCAGCAGAGGTAGGACATGTATGTTCCTAATGAGGATTTCTTATTCTTTTTAGGTGGAGAATACAGTTTTGCCATTGTGCTGTAATTCAGTTCAGTAGCCATTTACTTAGTATCAACTCTGTAGATAGATACAGAGATACAAAGATGATACCAGGAAACAAAGATGAATATACCATGAATATAAGTTCCCACAGGAGCTTAGAGTCTCTTTAGAGAGGTGGACATGTAAACACAAACTTTAGATAAGCACTTTCATCACTGTGGATTATGGGTGAGGCATATAAGTGTCTCAATGGCAAGCAATTCACCTTATATCAAGAGTCTTAAAAATATTCAGATTCTTTAGCTGAGAGATCATACCTCTAGATATTTTTTCCAAGGAAATGATCGGATTCAAAGATTTATATATAAAAATATTCACTGTAGCATTTTTAATAATAATGAAAAACTGACAACAGTTTAATGCCAAATTATGGAACATCCATAATTTGAAGTATTATATTGCCATAAACATGTTTCCAATAGTTTTTAATGACATGGGAACATATGTTAAGTGAAAAGAGTAGTATGTAGGTTTTATATAGAGAGTATGCTTGTAATTTTGTAATAAAGAAAAACACGTATGTGGTATATTATGTGAGTATTTAGGCTGAGGAAAAAAAGAGTAGATATAAATACACTAATGTGTAAGGAGTGGTGATCACTGAATTACAGATTTATGGGTAATTTGTTTTCCACTGAGATTTAAATTTTTTATCCAAAGAGAAGATTGCAAAGTGGTCATCTTTTTATAATGTTTTCTACTTGAAACAGCTTTAAAAAATCACATATGGCCAATTTTGTCTTAGAATTATTTCATTTTTATGGTAGATTTTGGATACTAATGCTGTCCTTTTTCATATCGATAGTATCACACATCTGTAATTGATGTGTGAATTCAAGCTCTAGTGTGGAAAGCTTTAGGTGTTCCAACACCCTATACCCTAAACCTTGATTCTGCCTTTTTTAAAGCTGTACTGACCATAATCTTTCATCATCTCAAGATTTTTCTGTATATGTATATTTTAGCTATTGCTTACAGTATCATCTCCTGAATTGTTCACCTTTTTCCTTATATTTTTATACTTGTATAGTTTGCAACACACAGAACATATCTACTTGTTTTATGAAGAAGCTACTTCCTCTTCATTTTACTATTCTATATAGACAGGGTTATCTTTCTGTTTTTTCTAGCTTTATTGAGATATAGTTGACATATAACTTTGTGTAAGTTTAAGCTGTACGAAGTGATGATTTGATACACATATATTGTGGAATAATGAACACAGTAAGGTTAGTTAACACCTCCAGCACCTCACATGATTACCTTTTTTTCTTTGTGGTGGGAATGTTTAAGATCTACTCTCTTAGCAACTTTCAAGCATATAATGTAGTATTGTTAACTGGGGTCACCATGCTGTACGTTAGATCCCCAGAACTTACTCATCTTGTAAGTGGAAGTTTGTACCCTTCGACCAGCATCTCCCCATTTTTCCCACCCCCAGTTCCTGGCACTCACCATTCTAAATTTCTGTTTCTATGGGTTTGGCTTTTTTAGATCCCACATGTACGTGATACCATACAGTACAGTTGACCCTGAACTGCATAGGTTTGAACTGTGTAGGTGCATTTATACGTGGATTTTTTTCAATAAATACATACTACATTATCTACAGTTGGTTGAATCCGAGGATGTGAAACTGCGAATACTAAGGGCCAACAATAGGACTTGAGCATCTGAGGATTTTGGTATCCAAGGCAGGTCCTGGAACCAGTCCTTTGAGGAAACCAGGGGATGACTATTTTCAACCACATGGGGGTCAGCGCCCCTAACCACCACATTGTTGAAGGGTGACCTGTATTTGTCTTTCTCTGTCTGACTTCACGTAACATAATGCCTTCAAGGCCCTGCCCCATACATATTGTTGCAAATGACAGGATTTCTTTCTTTCTCATGGATGAATAATATTCCATTGAATATATATAAATATATGTATACCACATCTTCTCTATCCATTCATCCATTGATGGACACTTGACTTGTTTCCATTTCTTGGCTATTGTGAATAGTGCTGCAATGAACATGGGAATGCAGATATCTCAAGATAGTGATTTCATTTTTTTTTTTTGATATATACCCAAAAAGAAGTAGGATTGCTGAATTATATACATATATATTTTTTAAATTTATTTATTTTATTTATTTTATTTTATTTTTGGCTGCGTTGGGTCTTCGTTGCGGCACACGGGCTTTTCTGTGGTTGCGGTGAGCGGGGGCTACTCTTTGTTGCGGTGCTTGGGCTTCTCATTGCAGTGGCTTCTCTTGTTGTGGAGCACAGGCTCTAGGTGCATGGGCTTTAGTAGTTGTGGCACGCAGGCTCAGTAGTTGTGGCTCGTGGGCTCTAGAGCACAGGCTCAGTAGTTGTGGCGCACAGGCTTAGTTGCTCCGTGGCATGTGGGATCTTCCCGGACCAGGGCTCAAACCCGTGTCCCCTGCATTGGCAGGCGGATTCTTAACCACTACGCCACCAGGGAAGCCCCGAATTATATTTTTTGGTATATACCCAGAAAAGAAGTAGGATTGCTGAATTATATTTTTAATTTTTTCAGGAACATCCATGTTGTTTTCTGTAGTAGCTGTACCAGTTTACATATCTACCAACCATGCACCAGGGTTTCCTTTTCTCCACATCCTCACCAGCATTTGTTATCGCTTGTCTTTTTGCTGATAGCTATTCTATTTGAGGTAATATTTCATTATAGTTTTGATTTGCATTTCCCTAATGATTAGTGATGTTTAACACCTTTTAATGTACCTGTTGGCCATTTGTGTCTTCTTTGGAAAAATGTCTATTCAGGCCCTCTGAATATTAACCCCTTATCAGATAGATGGTTTGCAAATATTTTTTCCCATTCTGTAGGTTGCCTTTTCATTTTGTCGATTGTTTCTTTTTCTGTACAGAAGCTTTTTAGTTTAATTCAGTCCCACTTGTTTATTTTTGCATTGTTGCTTGTGCTTTGGGTGTCATATCCAAAAAATTGTTGTCAAGACAAATGTCAAGGAGCTTTTTCTCCCTGTGTTTTTGTTTTAGGAGTTTTATGGTTTCAGGTCTTATGTTTATGTCTTTAATTCATTTTGAGTTAATTTCTGTGAGTGGTGTAAAATAGGGTTCCAATGTCTTTCTGCATGTGGTTATCCAGTTTTCCCACTACCATTTATTGAAGAGTCCTTTCCCCACTGAATATTCTTGGCCCCTTTGTCAAATATGGGTTGACTTTATATGCAAGGGTTATTTCTGGGCTCTTGATTCTGTTCCATTGGTCTATGTCTATTTTTGTACTAGTATGATACTGTGTGATTACTTCAGCTTTGTATTATTGTATGAAATCAGGAAGTAAAATACCTCCAGTTTTGTTCTTTCTTAGGATTGCTCTGGCTAGTTGGGGTCTTTTGTGGTTCCACACAAATTTTAGGATTTTTTTTTCTGTTTCTGTGGAAAATTCCATTGGAATTTTGATAGGGATTGCAATGAATCTCTAATGGCTCTAGGTAGTATGGACATTTTAACAATATTAATTCTTCTGATCCATGAACACGAGTATCTTTTCATTTATTCGTGTCTTCTTCAGTTTCTTCATCAAAATCTTATAGTTTTCACTATACAGATTTTTCATTTCCTCGGTTAAATTTATTCCTAAGTATTTTACTCTTTTTGATGCTATTGTAAATGGGACTTTTCTTAATTTCTCTTTTTGATAGTTTGTTTTAGGGTATAGAAATGGAACTGATTTTTGTATATTGATTTTTGTATCCTGCAACTTTACTGAATTTGTTTATTCTAATAGTTTTTTGGTGGAGTCTTTAGGGTTTTTCTGTGTATAAGATCATATCATGTACAAACAGAGGCAATTTTACTTCTTTCTGATTTGAATGTCTTTTCTTGTGTTTCTTGCCTAATTGCTCTGGCTAGAACTTAACAGTGCTATGTTCAGTAGGATTGGTGAGAGTGGGCACCCTTGTCTTGTTCTTGGTCTTAGAGAAAGAGTTTTCGACCTTTCACTGTTGAATATGATGTTAGCTGTGGGCTTGTCATATGTGGCCTTTATTATGTTGAGGTACATTCCTTCCATACCAATTTGTTGAGAATTTTTATCATAAAGGGATGTTGTATTTTGTCAAATGCTTTTTATCTTTCTTTCTGTAGACACTTATGTCCTAAATGGTTTGTAAAGAGAATTGCAAGTCACTTTGCATTTTTTCCACTGTGAAGAACAGTATACCTTTAGAGCAAATTGCTCTAAAGTTTCTTTATAATATGCAACCTTAAAAAATATTTTGCCAAGTATTCATTGTACTCACTTTAAATTTGTGGTTTAAGTTACAAAGCTTTGATAAATTAAAAAGAAAATCCTTATGGAAAACAAAATGCATGAATACCACAAGAAGGGCTCACTATCTGAGAAACCTCCTAGGAATGCTTCTAGGGTATAAATGTATGATCTCAGAATGTGAATGTGCCAAGATAAATTGCGTACTAAGAAATGTTTGTTAAATTATTTTGAATAGCATTTACTATTTGCCAAGCACTTAAGAAAAACTGCTTAATGAAGAAAGTTATTAAGAAAATAAGACCAGAACTCCTTATGAAGTTAAACAGTTTGTGATCATTTGAAAGCTTTATTCAGAATTATCAGAAAGAGTTTTTGCCTATTTAGATTATTAAAACAAGTCCTGGCATAGGCTTTTCTCCAAGGTTGGTCAGTCATTTTTGAAAGTGATTAACAAAATTTTCCTGTATAAGCTTTGCCAAACATTGGTTTGGAACCAGAGCCTTTTTTCTCTGAAAAGTCTTTTTTTTAAATAATAGCTTTATTGAGATATAATTCACATACTATAAAATTCACTGTTTTAAAGTATACAATTCAGTGGTTTTTAGTATATTCAGAGTTGTGCAAACTTTCTAATTCTGGAACATTTTTATCACCCCCAAAAGAAACCCCTCCCTATTGGTCATCGCTCCCTTTTCTCTCCCTTTTCTCTGCCTAATCGCCCTTGGCACTTACTCCTATACCTTCCGTTTCTATGAATTTGCCTATTCTGGACATTTCATACAAATAGAATCACACAATATATGATCTTTTGTGTTTGATGTTCTTTCACTTAGCTTAATTTTCAAGTTCTGAAAAGTCTTTTTAATGTTAGGGTACCACTGCATTGAGTACTCTCCTAACTCTCCCATCTGTTAAAGAGATTGTCATTTGATAGGTAGAAACTAATATTGCAGAGAGAGCGTTTTTAGCTGTAAATTTAGTTTTTCTTAGAATTACCACTCTGCACTGTGTGTATGTTTAATATATAAATTTTAGGGTACTCTTTAAAGAGAAAAAATCTATTTCTTATAATTCAGATACCTATACTCATAGTCTAAAAGGAAGCTTGGAAAGCTTTTGCTGTACCTCTCTGACTTGATAGCACTTGTTTATAGCAATCGGGAATTATCTTACTTCCTCTGGGGTTAGTTTTGTCTCTTTTATCTTGGGCTTTCATTCTTGTGCTGATGGTTTTTCTTTTAAATTTGAAAGCTTAGCTGGTGACTGGACTGATTTCCTTAGGTAGATTGTGGAGGTTTAGAGCATTGTTTTCTGTTTGTTTCTTCCTTGAATAGGTGAACAGGAACGATAACTGGCCTCAGTTGACTTCTTTGAGGTTGCTGATGGGCAGGCTTTTCTTTAGGATGAATGGTCTGTAAAGAGCCTAATAGTCAGGGCACACCTGGATTCAGAATGAAGAGGGCCTTACTCCGGGGGACCCATCACTCACCCTAGCAGACTTACTTTCCCCAGGTAGTTCAAGTAATTTTTGTTTGTTTTTTGGCTGCGCCGCACAGCTTGTGAGATCTTAGTTCCCTGACCAGGGACTGAACCCGGGCCCTTGGCAGTGAAAGCGTGGAGTCCTAATCACTGGACCGCCACAGAATTTCCGTTCAAGTAATTTTTTTTTTTTAAATAAATTTATTTTATTTATTTATTTATTTTTGGCTGCATTGGGTCTTCGTTGCTACGCGAGGGCTTTCTCTGGTTGCGGCGAGCAGGGGCTGCTCTTCGTTACGGTGCGCGGGCTTCTCTTGTTGCGGAGCACAGGCTCTAGGCATGTGGGCTTCAGTAGTTGTGGCACTCGGGCTCTAGAGCGCAGGCTCAGTAGTTGTGGCTCATGGGCTTAGTTGCTCCGCAGCATGTGGGATCTTCCCGGACCAGGGCTCGAACCTGTGTCCCTTGCGTTGGCAGGCAGGTTCTTCACCACTGCGCTACCAGGGAGGCCCCTGTTCAAGTAATTTTTAAAGAGAAATGTTCTCTGGTTGCAAATTCTTTTTTTCTGGGGCAGAGAGTAGAATAAGATATAGGACAGCTACAGTTGTTTGGACAGACTTTCATTTAAACTACTATTTTCAATCCCTCTTCTTCAGTCCTGCCTGCATACCTGCTCACTGTGAGCCTGGTTCTCTTTGAGGCTCTGCTTAGCAAATGTCTCCTCTTTGACTATATCCCCTCTTGAACTTATTCTGGACTATGGCTTCCTCATCTCTTTCATCTGTCCACACACTTCCATTTGCTTTCCAGTGTTTGGAAATCTGTGTGTCTTCCTTTTGCTCTTAGTATTATTTCCACTGTTATGTTAGTTATCTGTTGCTATGTAATAAATTACCCACAACTTATTGTCTTAAAACCAGTAGAATTCAGGTGTGGGCTGGGGGCTGGTGCCAAGGCTGTAGGTCCTGTCCTGGGTCTCAGAAGTGTGTGCTAAGGAGTGGGACCACATGCCCCAGTTTGGGCGTTAATTGCCAGAGTCCTCAATTTCCTAGGGATTAAATCAAGTAGAGGGCATGTGTCTTTGTGTTAATCTAGATTAGAGCCTTCTAAATCCTGGGGGTTCCACACTTGGAGTTTAATAGAGGCACAAGCATTTTAGGAGTCACCTTCTTAAAATCCACGTCTTATGGGGTGGTTTTCTGGAGCTCTTGGGCCTTAGGGTTAGTCCTGTGAGAACTAAGTCCTAGGGCTAATCCAAGGAGCCCATCGTTTTGGTATTTAATTGTGAAGCTGCATATATTAGATACGGAGTGACTCCTGGACTGAGCGTCCCTACCAAAGGCAGCAGACACCATTTTTCAAAATAAAAAGAGGGTCCTGCTTGGAGAAACTGTCGAGGAGAAGCTCCCGCAATACAAGAACATTGGCCTGGGCTTCAAGGCACCCGGAAGGCCATTGAGGGCACCTACATTGACAAGAAATGTCCCTTTACTGGTAATGTCTCCATCTGAGGGCAGATCCTATCTGGTGTGGTGACCAAGATGTAGATGCAGAGGACTATTGTTGTCCGCTGAGACTACCTCCACTACATCCAAAAATACATAAGAATATGTCCATGGACCTGTCCCCCCGCTTCAGGGGCATCCAGATTGGTGACACTGTCACGGTGGGGGAGGCTGGCCCCTGATCAAGACTGCAAGTTCAGCATGCTCAAGGTCACCGAGGTTGCCAGCACAAAGAAGTGATTCCAGAAATTCTGAGACTGGACACCTGCCCACTCCCCCAGTTATTTCCCATACAATAATAAGAACAATAGCAAATATTTGTTATCTCATTGTTCTGAGGGTCAAGAATTTGGAAATGGTTCTGGCTTGAGGTCTTTTGTGAAGTTGTAGTCAAGTATGTTGGCTGGGGCCACAGTCATCTGAAGGTTAACTGGAGCTGGAGAATCTGCCCCAAGATCACTTACATGAATGGCATGTTGGTGCTCCCTGTTGGTAGAAACCTAAGTTTTTATGGTTTTATGGACTTTTCAGTAGGACTGCTGGAGCCTGTTCACAACATGGCACCTGGCTTCCCCAAGAGAGAGTGAGGCAGAAGCAGTGACTGTTATGATCTAGCCTCAGAAATCACACTCCATTATTTCTATATGTTATTGGTTACACAGGTCAGCCCTCTTCAACGTGGGATGAGGTATGAAGTACCAGAAAGAGAGAATCATTATGAGGGCCATTTTAGAAGGTGGTTATTGTGGGTTTATTTCCTTTTTTATTTCTTTTCTATTAGTGACATAGGAGATACAATCAGCTTGCTTTCTTTAACTGTAAGTCCTATTTGTAATTTTATGTGATTATTTTGAAAGGAAAATGTAAATGTAAAAAATAGTCCGTATTAAAATTGAACTTAGCCTATCTTATGCCCCAACTTATAATAGTTTTGGAACTTTGGACATTTCTTTCATGGTTGTTCAGAAGCTTTTAAAAAATATTAAGGCTTTTAAAAATACTACTTCACATTCAGCAAAGTCATTGCTTGTCAAAGAAGATAAGACCTAGTCCCTCTTGCATCTCATGGAGGGCAAGGGGGAAGTAATTTGGGATGTTAAATAATTTAGAAATAAAGGACATTTCAAGTTTCAACCAGCAAAGAAAAAGAACCCTTTTTCATGGTAAATTGCATGGTAAATTGCATGTTATGCAGGGATTAAACTGTGTTTCTGACTGCTTCTGAAGTAACAGCTCTAGTAAAATCTTAATCTTTTTCTGAAACCTTTTAAAAAGTTTTTGGGAATTTTGTCCAAAAACTTCTTCCTATAAGATACATGCTAAAATGAGAATTTAAGCCATCATCTTAATGATCTGTTTTTTGCTTTAAAAACTTTAAGACTTTTTTTTTTTTTAAGATTTAATTTTATTTTTACTTTTTTGGCTGCGTTGGGTCTTGCTGCCGTGCGCAGGCTTTCTTTAGTTGTGGCGAGCGGGGCTACTCTTCGTTGTGGTGCGCAGGCTTCTCGTTGCGGTGGTTTCTCTTGTTGTGGAGCACGGGGTCTAGGCGCACACTTCAGTAGTTGCAGCACGTGGGCTCAGTAGTTGTGGCTCGCGGGCTCCAGAGCGCAGGCTCAGTAGTTGTGGCGCACGGACTTAGTTGCTCCGCAGCATGTGGGATCTTCCTGGAACAGGGATTGAACCTGTGTCCCCTGCATTAGCAGGTGGATTCTTATCCGCTGTGCCACCAAGGAAGTCCTTAAGACATTATTTAAATTAATGTTTCTTAGTTATCATTGTCTCTTATGAAGAATTGATGATAATGTTAGCCAGTGTCAAATCTTCAATATGATGTATTTTAACAGCTGCAGGCTTATTTTAAGAGACTTAATTTAAACGATCACCTCAGCCAAACCAACAAATAAACAAGATAGACTAATAAATCAAGACTTGATCCTGGAATCCCTCATTGTTGGATTTGTTCACTTCTTATTAGTATAAATTATTTTATGTAGAGAGTTTAATTGGAGCCCCAGTTTCCTCCTTAGAATTTTTCTCTGCTGGTAGGTGTACATAGATCCTATTTGTTTTGACAGTGGTACAAAACTTTAAATTATTTAATATCTAAAGAATTTCCACTCTAATTTTTTAAACTGTTAGCTTTTTTTTTAACCTCAAATACACTTTGCCTTTAGCATAATATATCTTCCTTAAAACATGTGGGAAATATTACTTAAAGCAGACAGTATATAATGGCAGGTATTGTCATTTTGTTTACTTTTTTTTTTTTGCCTCTGGACTAACAGACATATATATACTGTCCTAAATAATGCTGATGTGTAAACTTATTCTCCTTTGGATTTTTGGATAAGGCTGATAGGAGAATACATATAGTTTGATATTTAAAAGTACATATAAGCTCTGGAATGAATGCCTGGTTTTAAGTTCTACCATTTAGTAGTGGGCCTTGGGGCAAGTTCCTGCTAATCTAAATCTCTGTTTCTTTACCTATAAAAGGTGGGTAGTAATAGTACCTACTTTATGAGTGGTTGTAAAGAAATGAGATGAATCAAGTTAAAGCATTTAGCCCAGCATGGGTGCATATGAAGTGCCAGAACTACAGCATGGAGAAACACTTCTGGAATAGTAGAGTAAAAACTTCCAAAGATCTCCTTCACAAAAGCAATGATTACTGGCAAAAATTCTCGAAAATCAAAATTTTCAGAACTCTGAAAATTAAACATTTGTAAAAATTCAAGGAGGATTTATTCAAGGAAAATAGCTGAATCTCCATAAGAACAGTAAACTTTGTAAATTTTTAACTGGTTCTGTTTCTAGCCCTCTCCACAGTAGTCTTGAAAACCAACAGCTTCATAACTATGGTAACTGGGAAAATCAGGGGCTCAGCAGCCACTGGAAGAAACTTAATGGCTTTGGAGCTTCCCAAAAGTCCCATCACTAGAGAATTGTCACTATTTGGCTTGTATGGCAGCTCCTTGCAAAGCTGCATTCTCAGGACTTGTCTTTATTTGACCTGACTTAGAGCTTGCTCTGTGCAAAATTTCTATCCCTAGAGCCTTTGTTGAAAAATATCAGTGGTAATTGTTTTAACACTGGAGCTGCCTCATTGCCCAATTTTTAAAAGGAAAAATTGGGCAATTTTAAAAGGAAAAATTGGGCAATGAGATGTTTATAGGGAGCTTTGAAAAGCTCCAATGTATTTCTGAGAATCTAGAAGGCCATAAGCATGTGCAGGGCTATGCATGTGTCCAGGAAAGACCTTAGAAATCCCTAACCTCTCACCTCTGGCCAACCTTGATGTTCTGCACAAAAGAAAAAGTTGAGGCGGACAAAAGAAAAAAAACAATTAATTGGCATTTATCAAAAGTAGAAACTTTTGTGCTTTAAAGGACACCAAGAAAGTGAAAAGACAGTAGAATGGGAGAAAATATTTGAAAATCATGTATCTGATAAAGGTCTTATATCCAGAATATATAAAGAACTGTTACAACACAACAATAAATGGACAAATAACCCAATTTAAAAATGCGCCAGGGGGGCTTCCCTGGTGGTGCAGTGGTTGAGAATCTGCCTGCTGATGCAGGGGACACGGGTTCGAGCCCTGGTCTGGGAAGATCCCACATGCCGCAGAGCAACTGGGCCCATGAGCCACAATTACTGAGCCTGTGCGTCTGGAGCCTGTGCTCCACAAGAGAGGCCGCGATAGTGAGAGGCCTGCGCACCGCGATGAAGAGTGGCCCCCGCTTGCCACAACTAGAGAAAGCCCTCGCACAGAAACGAAGACCCAACACAGCCATAAATAAATAAAAATAAAAAATGCGCCAAGGATTTGAACAGACATTTTTCCAAAGAAGATATACAAGGGCCAATAAGGAGATAAAAGATGTTCCACATCATTAGTCATTAGACAAATTTAAACCACTTCACGCCCACTAGGGTGGCTATAATAAGAAAAGATGGACAGTAACAATTGTTGGCAGAGGTGTGAAAAGATTGAAATCATCATACATTGCTAGTGGGAATGGAAAATGGTGCAGCCACTTTGCAAAACAGTTTCCTCAAAAAGTTAAACATAGAGTTACCATCTGACACTTCCATTTTTAGGTATATACTCAAGGGAATTGAAAACATAAAAGACTTGTACATAAATGTTCAAAGCAGTCTTTCTTATTCATGATTATCAAAAAGTGGGAACAACCCACAAGTCTATCAGTTGAGGAAAGGATAAACAAAATGTGGTATATCCATACAATTCAGCCATAAAAAAGAATGAAGTACTGATATATGCTACGTTATAGATGAACCTTGGAAACGTTATTCTATGTGAAAAAAGCCAAACACAGAATGCCACATATTACTTGATTCAGTTTATGTGAAGTTTCCAGAGTGGGAAATTCCATAGACACTGAAAGATTATTGGTTTCCAGGGCCTAGAGAGAAAGGGGCATGGGGAGTGACTGCTGATGGGCAGAGGGTTTCTTGTTGGCATAGTAAAAATATTCTGAAATTAGAAAGTGGTGCTGATTATACAACCCAGTGAATATACTAAAAAGCCCCTGAATTATACTTAAATGGGTGAATTTTATGGTATGTGAATTATCTCTCAGTAAAGCTGTTATTAAAAACAAACAAAAAACCTCTACAGCGTCCCATTTAAATGGATCACCTGGTATTGAAAAATAAAATCACTCCAGAGTTTTCCTGCTTAGCTGGCAACTCTATAGTGTTTGCAGTGGTTTTTTTTTTTTTGTCATCATTTTCTTTTTTTTCGTATCTTTATTGGAGTATAATTGCTTTACAATGTTGTGTTAGTTTCTGCTGTACAACAAATTTGTTGTTGTTTTTTAATGAACTATCAGAAGGCTGGAATTTCATTTGTAGAGTTTTTATGCTAACCATAGGTACATGACTATTCTTCAGTTATACAAAGGTTAGTCAAAGCTACATATAAAAAAAAAAATTCCCTAGAATTAGCCAAATTGAGATTATTACAGTGTTTTTGTAGAAAACTTTACTTCATTTACAATCATGAGTTATAATACTTTTAAGCATTCTTTGGATGATAAAATTCTCTTCTTTTTCTTCAATGCTTCATCATCAGTTTTTCTTGTTGGTGAACTGTAGTTGGATTCAAAATTAGCTAAGCTTGTTATAAAGTTTTACTCTTTTTTTACAACTGAATTTTGAAATAAAATGAATTCAGATCTTACTAGCTGTAAAATATTACTGAATTATTTTCACATTTTAATAAAATTGAGTATATTTTAATATTAGCAAGATCCTATTTTCTATTTTTTATCGTTTTTCTTCTCATATCAGTGTAGTCTGTTTTAACCCACTGTATTCTTAGCTTGCAGAACACAAAGAAGTACAGCATATCTACAGTCTGGAGTCTCTTTGCCACTGCCCTTTTTATGAAGAGGCCATGCATTTAGTTGAAGAAGGAAAAATTTACTCAAGAGTGCTTAGGTATCATGCTTATGTTTTTAAAAAATGTTAAGATGCTATTGCTATGTTTGTCTGATATTTGTTAAAAGTATTTATGAGAATAGGGGAAAATATGTTTTTAGGCTCAAAATAAATTATTTTTACATGTTTTGTCAGTACTGAAAAGACATGTGTTTTTTTATTAAGGTCCCGAGGTTAAGCCTTGTTCGAGTCCAAATTTGTAGTAGGCTTGATCTTAAATGCACTTTAACAGTTGTCTCCCCTGTTTATTACTTAGAACTGAAATGTTGGAGTGCCTAGGAGACAGTGATTTTCTTGCCAAACTTCACTGTATTCGACAGGCTTTTCAGGTATTTTTTTTTAACAGTAAGTGACTTCACCCAGCCACTCATCCCCACCCTCATGCCATAGAGTCCAGCTGCATATAAACAGGACAGCCCTTTGCTCTTTATTATCCTTATTCCTATTGGCAAATAAAAAGTCTGCTAAGTTTATTTTTCCTGCCTGCTGTTTCCCTTCATTTGTCTTCATTTGTCATCCTCTGCTATAACTTCCTGGGTCTACCACATTTTGTCAAAATAGAATGTTTTGATGCTAAAGATGTATGTGTATGAATTGCTGCTTAAAATATAGATCCTTTTTCTTATTATCAATTAGTATGTGTTCTAGAATGTTTTTATTTGAATCAGATGTGAAATCATCGATTTCCTAAAATGAAATAAGGTCATTTAACAACAAAATTATCTTTATTTTTCTATGTTTTGGAGTTGTATAATATTTATTTTGGATTTTCTAATATGAAATTGAACAGAATTTAAATTCATATTTATCTCCCTTTAATCTTTTTTATTATACATTCAAGAGCTATATTTTTAAGTATTTTTCTTTTTTAAAAAAATTTTATTTGTTTTATTTATTTTTGGCTGTGTTGGGTCTTCGTTGCTGCGCGCGGGCTTTCTCTAGTTGCAGTGAGTAGGGGCTACTCTTCTTTGCGGTGCGCAGGCTTCTCACTGCAGTGGCTTCTCTTGTTGCGGAGCATGGGCTCTAGGTGCCCGGGCTTCTGTAGTTGTGGCTCGCGGGCTCTAGAGCGCAGGCTCAGTAAGCTGTGGCGCTTGGGCCTAGTTGCTCTGTGGCATGTGGGATCTTCCCGGACCAGGACTCAAACCTGTGTCCCCTGCATTGGCAGGCAGATTCTTAACCACTGCGCCACCACGGAAGCCCTCAAGAGCTATTTATATTTTACTAACTTAGGACCTTTTCTGTGGTCTGCCTGCTGAAATAGAGTCACATACCATGTATTGACTGTATTTCGGTTATTTATGCATTGGTATGCTATAAAGTCAAATGTCCATTCAGATTAATTACAGGTCTCTTTTTTCTTTGTTTGGGGATGGATATTTTTCAGGTAATTCTTTCAGAAACAGCCAACAGGATATTCCTTGCTGAAAGTGGGAGGAAAATTTTATCAGCGTTAATTGTAAAAGCGCGAAAGGTAAACTTGTTTTGTTGGCAGGTTTTTTATTGTTGTTATTTCAGTCGAGCTGAAGATTAAGATGCATTAAGTTTTTAATAGAAGAAAATGTTTTTGTAGATATTTACAAAGGTTCACATATTGAAAATAAATAACCCAGGGACTTCCCTGGCAGTCCAGTGGTGAAGAATCCACACTTCCACTGCAGGGGGCATGGGTTTGATCCCTGGTTGGGGAACTAAGATCCCTCATGCCGCATGGCATGGCCAAAAAATAAATAAATAAATAACCCAAAGAGCATTGATTTCTACTTGGGTTCATTTATTTTCTTTGTATAAAGTTCACACTGTTTTGATCAAGTTGATAAATTATTCTCAATTTGCCATAAAACTTGTGAATGTCATGGTAAGAATTATCATTAGATCTGCTACTACAGCCACCACTATTGTTATGTCTAATACCTCTTCTCTTACGTCCCTCAATCCTGCTCAATAAGAAGGTTCCAGGAAGTAGTATAGATCTCAGGAATCTGGAAATACAAATTGAGCTGCCTTTTACTCTTACTCATCTTCATGGGACTGACAGAGGCAGAAGCAATGGCAAGAACTTTATGAAGACTATGAGGAACCACTTTCCTTTATGCAGGTTGTGTCCAGATGATGAGGAAAAAAAACAATAACAAAAACCAGACTTTCTCTGAGCCCTTTGAACACCTGGTTTTCAGACCCAGTCCCTTTGAACCTCAGTTCCCTCATTTGTAGAATAGAATTTTACTTATGTTACCCTATTTCAGAGAGTTCTTATGATGACTAAATAAATGATAAATGGGAAAGCAAATTTATTAAAAATACAACATAAATTTCGGGTGATATTAACTACTTGCAATTCCCAATGTAAATCTTTTTTTTTTTTAACAAGAAACAGAATGTTTAATGATTATATGAAAAAGTTGCATAGCATTATAGTCAAAGAAATTAAATGTAAAACAACACAATAGCTTGTTCTGCCTATCAAATTGCTACCACTAGAAAGACAATAAACCCAGTGTAAATCTTATGTTGCTTTCTTGGCCTTCCCAAGGCAGATAAACCCACTGATTTGAACTAGAGTTCCTCCAAAAGGAATAGAACTGCATCGAAAGCATCGCGTAGTATCTGCTGTAACTGAGTTTTCATCTTAAGGACTGACCTAAATAAGCACACATATTTGAGTAGTAAGCAGTTTGCTTATGACATTTTACTTACATTCTTAGTCTTGGCTTCTGCAGAATGTTGGACTAACAAAATATTAAATCAAGTGAATATGGCATCCCTTGAAAATGCGTTTTAATTCAGTTACCTAATAGAATGAAGATCTAACAAACTTACTTGAAGAGTAACTTATTTACTTTGTAGGCTTGAGCCTTGTTATAAAGTCGGGCTTAGGATTAAAGTGTGTTTTCTTCTACAGAATCCGAAGAAGTTTGAAGATGTTTTTGATGAAATGATCTATTTTTTAGAGCAGACTGATCACTGGGATAGTACTGAAATGGAACTGGCTGCTAGAGGAGTAAGTTCAAATTTTTTATAATATTTGTCCCCCTTAGTTATTTACTCATAATATTTACATAATTTGAGGCCACTGTTTCCTTGTCCTTGTTAAATGACAGTAAAACCAATTGTGTGACGGTAGCTATGACAGAGTCAGAAACAAGAGCAACCACAGTCTTTATACGTTGAGGCAGCAGGTGAAAATACTGTTTTTTTAGGAAGCCCTTCATTCCTTCTCTCCGTTTCTTCCATCCAGAAGTCAGTGAGCAGGCCCCTGCAGGGTGGTAATGGTAGCCTGTGCAAGGATGGTTTCAGGTAGGACAGTGGGGCCAGGGAATTGGCTGCATACACAGGATCAAGCAAACAATTAAATATATTAAGAATGATCAGAGCCAGATAGCTCACTGTCAGAGAAGGGAGGTATAAAAAAGCTAGGATTGGAATTGGAGCTGTCAGTGTGAATTTATAGTTTACAATATAGATAGATAGATAGGGAAATAAATAGAAAGGTTTGTGTATACATAAACACACATAAACTTCCTAGCTCTATTCACTGAGAGGGTCTGGGAGCAGAAACACCTCAAAAGAAATTATTTCTAGCACACAGATTTTAACTTCTAAGTACCACTCTCCACTAAAAGGAACTAGGACTTCTTGGAAAAATGGCTGATTTCTGCACTGGAATAGAGAAAGCACATGATGAGCCTGGAATATTTTGTTGTTATGGAAGCTAAAAGAATGAGTTTGCAAGGGGCTGAAAGGCTTTCTAGGCAGAGAAAAACAGTAGGTGCAGAAACACGGAGGCACAATCTTTCCTTCTCTGGTGTTCCCTCACTCAGTGAAGGAATTGGCATCCGTTCAGTTGCGCAGGCCCGAAACATGGGACTCATCCTTTACACGTCCCTGGTCCTCGTCTACTTTATCATATTCATCTCTAAGTTTTGTCAATTTAACACCTATATATCTTTCAGTTTCTTCAACTTCTTTCTGCTCCTGCCGGCCCCATGGTAGTCCGAGTAACTGTTGTTTTACCCTGGACTACCTCAGGGTTTCTGCATTCCCTCATTTCTTGCCTGCTCCTCCCCTCCTTGCATTCACTCTTCCGCCTCTCTATTCTGCTCTCCACATTTCTGCCAAAACGGTCTTGAACAATACAAATCTGAATATTACTCAGCCATAAAAAAAAAAAAATGAAATCTTCTCATTTGTGACAACATGGATGGACCTAGAGGGTTTTATGCTAAGTGAAATAAGTCAGGCAGAGAAAGACAAATACTGTATGATTTCACTCACATGTGGAATCTAAAATACAAAACAAATGAACAAACTTAACTAAACAGAAATAGAGTCATAGATACAGACAGGTAATTGCCAGATGGGAGGGGGATGGAGGGAGGAGAAGAAATAGGTGAGGGAGATTTAAGAGGTACAAACTTTCAGGTATAAAATAAGTGAGTCACAGGTATGAAATGTACTGTGTGGGGAATATAGTCAATAACTATGTAATATCTAGACTAGACTTACCATGTTGATGATTTTGAAATGTATGGAAACATTGAATCACTGTGTTGTATACCAGGAACTAACATAGTGTAGGTCAATTATACTTCAAAAACAAACAAACAAACATAATCATAGAAAAGGAGATCAGATTTGTGGCTACCAGAGGCAGGGGGTCAGGGGAAGGGGAATTGGATGAAGGTGGTCAAAAAGTACAAACTTCCACAGATAAGATAAATAAGTACTACAGATGTAATGTACAACACATTAAAGATAATGAACACTGCTGTATAAATATGAAAGTCATTAAGAGAGTAAATCCTGAGTTCTCATCACAAGGAAAACAATTTTTTTTTTCTAATTCTTTCATGTTGTATCTCTATGAGACGATGGATGTTCATTACACTTACTGTGGTCATCATTTCATGATGTATGTGAGTCACATCATTATACTGTACACCTTGAACTGTTACAGTGCTGTATGTCAATTATGTCACACTGAAACTGGAAAAACAATGAAATAGATTCACGAGGTACCGAAGATTAAAAAAGAAGATCTGATCATCCATCTCCCCTCCACCACTACCCCCCTAAATACTGTGAGGATAAAATCCAAAGTCATTAACATGGGCCATAAACTGTGCAGGAGCTGGCCCTTCCTCCTGTCTCTAGGCACTCACCCCTGTGCTGTAGAGAGCTGCGGCACACTTTCAGTGATACTCTTTGGCTCAACATCACTGTGTTCTTTCTTACCTTCAAGTCTTTGACAGGGTATTTCATTTACTTGGCTTGCCTCACTCCTTGAAAAAAGCCCTCACTGACATCCAGTCTAGATTAGAAGCTCCATCATAAGCTTTCACAGTACCGTGTACTTTTTCCTTTACTGTGCTTATCACAGTTTTAATTGTATATTTGTGGAATTATTTATTGCTGTCTTTTCCCCACTAACCTCTAAGCATATAGTTTGCTTACTGTAGAAGTCTCAGCACCTGGTACAGCATGTAGTACAATACAATTTGCATGAATGAATGAAAGAGCGAGAGGTTCATGATGTGGTGGGGAAGACAGGCAGATGCACCAGTAACTAAATGACAGAACAGAATGAGCATTGTGGATACCATAATATTCGGTGGGCCAAAAAGTTCGTTCGGTGGGGCTTCCCTGGTGGCACAGTGGTTGAGAGTCTGCCTGCCAATGCAGGGGACGCGGGTTCGAGCCCTGGTCTGGGACGATCCCACGTGCCGTGGAGCAACTAGGCCCGAGAGCCACAATTACTGAGCCTGCGCGTCTGGAGCCTGCGCTCCGCAACAGGAGAGGCCGCGATAGTGAGAGGCCCGCGCACCGCAATGAAGAGTGGCCCCCGCTTGCCGCAACTAGAGAAAGTCCTCGTACAGAAACGAAGACCCAACACAGCCATAAATAAATAAATAAATAAATAAATGGATCATCACATTTAAAAAAAAAAAGTTCGTTCGGGTTTTTCCTTAACACCTTATGGAAAAACCCAAACAAACTTTCTGGCCAACCCAATAAAGGCATGAACAAGGACTCCTAGAATAGAGTGGAGGGAGAGATTAATTTCACCTGATAGGATCTAGGAGGGAACAGCTATCATGTGAATTATAATTTCTGGTGGTGAGTTGTTCTCATAGTTGTCTCTCTTCTTCCTCTGTTTTTGTCAGAGATATAATCTGATTCAATTAAAAATGTACTGCTGTTGTAATGTATCGATATGAAGCCCTGGCTCAGACTTCATTTCAGCTCTATGTAGTAATAATTTCTGTTTTAACTTATAATTTAATGCAGGTGAAAAATCTAAATTTTTATGATGTTGTTTTGGATTTTATATTAATGGATTCCTTTGAAGACTTAGAAAACCCACCCACATCCATACAGAATGTAGTAAATAATCGCTGGCTAAACTCCTCCTTCAAAGAAACTGTAAGTGGTGGTTTACCTTTCTCAACCATTTAAATTTGATGAAAATTAGTCAGAATTGGGAAGATGGGGACTTCTCTGGTGGTTCAGCAGTTAAGACAACGCACTCCCAATGCAGGGGGCCCAGGTTCGATCCCTGGTCAGGGAACTAGATCCTACATGCTGCAACTAAGAGTTTGCATGCCGCAACTAAAAGATCCCGCGTGCTGCAACTAAGACCCAGTGCAGCCAAATAAATAAATAAACAAATATATTTTTTAAAAGAACTAGGAAGATGAATAAGATTTATATATATGTGTCTGCCTGTAGAACGACTGTTATGGAAGCTGAGCTCATCCTTTGATATTGGGATCAGATGTGTATGATATATAACATCTGAAGATGAAATTTTCCTTTTGGCTTTTCTGTCAGTCCCTGCCTTGACCTGGAGGACCCAGTATTTCTTCAGATCTCAAAAAAACACTTGGGTTTCAAACTAGTTCAGGCCTAACAAAAAATTATCTGTAACTGAAATGGCTCTATGACTAAACAAATATAGCAATTTCAGTGAAAAGATGATATATATTTTTTTGGAGGAAAAAAAATATATATATTATAATACTTTTCCTTCAAAGTATGTTTTAACCATAAAAGATACATGTCTCCATTTCTGTAACTGATTTGGGACGGTGACGCTGATCGAAGTGGGGTCATGCCAGAGTAGGGTCACATTCTTTCAGGACTCACTTGGGTGTTTTTGTCCCTCTCATTATGGTTATGTTTCTTAGTTCTTTATTTGAATAAGACTGTTGGCTCAACTCACAGCTATTTCCAGCACTACTATTCTTGAAGAAAAAAATATTACTTGAACTATAATTACCAAGTTCCTTGTCACCAGAGTCCACCCTTTTTCTTTTGGTGGCTTTGTATTTAATTTTAAAATTTATAAACATCTTTTCACTGATATTTACAAACAATAGAAGGAACATGGACTAGTTCTTTTTAGTTAATGTTTTAAACATTTTAGATCTTTAAACTTTGAATTTCTAATAAAAGTCACTCTTTTCTAAATGGCAAGTTTATATAGTTATAAATTTAAATCTTGCTTTTTCTCCTCTGTATATGTTTAGGCTGTGGCTTCAAGTTGTTGGTCAGTGTTGAAACAGAAAAGGCAACAGATGAAGGTAAAATTCATTATGTCTTGGACTTCTTTGTAAAGTAATTTGAAGCTCCTGTCAAAGAGACTTGTGAGTCAGTTCTCAGCGGGGGATGGCAGCTCATAAGCACTGTCCCTCAAGCTGGATGAGGGATCTGTTGGCACTGGGTTGGCTTCTCTGTTTTTAAAGTTGCAAACAGCGCTAATAGACTTTTGTTTTTTCACTTAATGATATTTTAAGATTAAAAAAATTGTTTAGCATAGTGGATTCCACTTCATGTAATCCAGTTGAGAAATGATGAATGATTAGCTGCTTTATTCAACTGAGAGTGCCTACCAAAAAACATCTCAAAGTCATATCCTGCTCCCACGCCCCACACCCTCCAGGCCATCTCACCCACCACACACTGCTCTCACATACACTCCTGTGGTAAAGGAGGACGGACTCTGGGGTGAGGCTGCCTGAGTTCAGATGCCACTTACCAGCTATGACCTCAGGCAAGTCTTGACCTCTCTATGCCTTAGTTTTCTCATCTCTAAAGAAGAGCATAGTTTCTACCTCATGGGGTTTTTTGAGGATTAAGTATAATGTCTTAGAACAGTGCTTGACACAGTGCATTATGGACCTGTAGGTTATTATTATTTTATTATTATTTGCCCACTGACCTATAGTATTTTGTCATGTCCATATTTCTAAGTCTGAGCCTTATACCTTTGAGATAGTATTGCCAAGTGCAGTGTTTCTGGAGCATAGTTCTCACAGCATCTGCAGAAAGTGCTTGTTAAAAATAATTCTGGAAACCATATATTTGCATAATTCTTATTTCAAAGATGTTGTACAGGGTGGTATTGTACAACATGGGGAATATAGCCAATATTTTGTAATAACTGTAAATGGGATGTAACCTTTAAAAATTGTATAAAAAATGATTCTAAAGACCCTGTGTTTTAAGCAAGCTCCCCTAATGATTAGAAACTCTTAACATCTGAGAACCACTGGTTAAGGGCTGGGGAACAGACTTGTAGACTTAGGTTTGATTTTCACACTAGCTATTATGATCATAGGCAAGTTACTGTCAGCTGACCTTCAGTTTTCCTGTTTGCAAAATGAAGTTAATACCTACCTCATAGAGCTGCTGTAAAGATGAAATGAGATAAAACATAAAATTAAGAGTAAATATAGGGCTTCCCTGGTGGCGCAGTGGTTGGGAGTCTGCCTGCCAATGCAGAGGACACGGGTTCGAGCCCTGGTCTGGGAAGATCCCACATGCCGCGGAGCGACTAAGCCCGTGAGCCACAATTACTGAGCCTGCGCGTATGGAGCCTGTGCTCCGCAACAAGAGAGGCCGCGATAATGAGAGGCCCGCGCACCGCAATGAAGAGTGGCCCCCGCTTGCCACAACTAGAGAAAGCCCTCACACAGAAATGAAGACCCAACACAGCCAAAAATAAATAAATAAAATAAATAAATTATATATATATTAAAAAAAAAAAAAAAGGTCGCTTCTGATTCTAATGTTCTAAAAAAAAAAAAAAAAGAGTAAATATAAAAAAGAGTTTAATAAGTAGTAGTTTCTATAATAATAATGATAGTAATATTATTATCATTATACCTAACCTTATTTCTTACTTCTTAGTATAAATCTCATGCCTTGGACTAATATTCTTCCTGTATCCACAGATACCTATATATCTTACGTCTTAGGGAACTATTTCCTATCCTGGAATGTCATACCCTATCCTGTCTACTTAAATAAATCTTACCTACTGTTTCAGTTCACGTTATTCCTTGGTGAAGCCTGACTCTTCTACTTCAGCCTATGCTAACTTCTTACCTGTCTGAATTCCTATTATAGTTAATATATATAGTTAATATAAGTATGGGATTTAGAATTTTAATATATGCAGAACATCTCTTAGACTACAGTCCATGTATCCGTGATAACTTTTTGGCCTTTACTAACTAGCTGTATGTGAGTTAGGATAGGTTTTTAAACCCCTCTGAAGCCTCACTTTTTACATGTTAAAATAATATTAACGTGACCTAATTTTTCAGGAACATTTTATTAAATTAACTAGAACCTAGCACATTGTCTGGTATATAGTGGGGACTCATTAAATGGTAACTGCTGTTATAATGTATTTTTAATTTGAGGTTTAAAAGATGTCTTGGAGCCTGTAAAATAGAAGATAACTCCTCCAAGAGACAGGATCTTAAGGCATACTTATCCCCAGTAGATGCTACGACAAAATCTCACAGGATGTTATTTAACAAAGGAAATTTAGAAAGTTATTAATAAACTTAGAGAGTTTCCCAAATCACAACTGTATGTATTACTATTTCACAAGAAGGTGCATTGCATAGTTAAATGCTTCAATAATATCTGGCTCCTTAACTAAAAGTTAGAATTCTAACTTTTTTTGTGCTAAAATTCTAGCATATTTTTAGCACAAAATTCTAGCATTTTAAAATTAAATTAGAATTCTAGCATTTTAGCACAAAACTTTTTTTGTGCTAAAATTCTAGCATATTTTAATTAAATGCTTCAATAATATCTGGTTCCTTAACTAAAAGTTAGAATTCTAACTTTTTTTGTGCTAAAATTCTAGCATATTTTTGTGCTTAATCAATTAAAAATTCATTTTAGTCTTTTTCAGATAATCTAAGTGATTGAGTAGAATTTCTTAAATTCTACTGAACTAGCTAAAACCATGGTAGTCTCATTCATCCTAAAAATTATACTGCTAAGGAACATTGTAGCATTCTTGTTATTGCTTCGTTACAGCACTGTGATTGCTTTTTTATGAGGTAAAAATGCCTTTAAGAAATAATGTTTTCAGCAAATTGAGACTGTTGGCTAGGATATGAAATCTACTTAAAGCATTCTGTGACTCTTAACAGTTACTTGTTTGTGTATTAACTGTCTTATTAAGCTAGCTTATCATTGACCCTTGGTCTGCCCTCAAAAAGAGCTGGTTATATGATGGATAGCAAGCAAATGCAAGAAGGTAAAAATAACTTGATTCTCCTTTACTTCGTAACAGATCCCAGATGGATTTTTTGCCCATTTTTATGCCATTTGTGAGCACATCAGCCCTGTCCTAGCCTGGGGCTTTTTGGGTCCTAGAAATTCTCTCTATGATTTATGTTGCTTCTTTAAGGTATGTTCAGTCATTGAATCATTTCTTTTTTCTAAACTGAAAAACAGATGAAGTTTTATTCTGTTTGGTTTTGGTTTTGTAGAAGAATGTTGTTTAAATGTAAGATTATAAAAGTCACCCATGACAGTGAAACAGTATTATATAGATTTGGTGCTTTATCCTGGAGAAGATTGAGCAAGTCCATTCACCTTATCGGTTCCTTCTGTAATGTGTACATGTTCTCATATGTGCTACAATGTTAAACAAATTGCTATAGACAGTTCTGCATGCCTGGACACTTTTGAAATTTGTAAAACAAATAATATCTGTCTTTATTGCACATGTGGCAATTCAGAAATAAGTTCTAGTTCAAGGTAATATGAATGATAAAATCCCAGCTGTGAGAAATAAGGTGCGATGTTAAAATTGTATTCCAAAATCAGTTTAAATTTACCAAAACACAAGTTGCCTCTTGTTGCGGGAATTTCTGCCTGGCACAGTGCCAAGAAAAGTCTCACTATTTAATAGTCCTGAATTTAGGCTGAGTTTCAAGGAGCAAATAAAAGTAAACATAATCAAGTATGAATTTGAAAGTTTTTGATGTTTGAAACTTTGGATGTTTCTCTATACCCTTCACTTAAAAAATTAAATTATTTTGTTTATGTGCCGTTAATGTAGCATTTATGTAAATGGGTTAGGACTTTTTTTTTTTTTTTACTGTCATTGAAAACTCAATTTTTGATTAATTTACTTGACCTCTCAAGTGTAAGGTATGTGTTTAGAGGGAAAAGTTTGGACTGGGAATTAAGTATGCCATTAATGAGCACTCTGATTGTGGGCAAATCATACTTTGTCCTCCTTCTCTTCATAAAATGAGGGGACCATACAGGTTGATTGCCAGCGACCCTGCCAGATGTAAAATCCAATGAAATCTATGAACTGTGCCTTCTTAGTACTTCTTAACAGTTGATTTCTGTAGGATAGAAATTAAATATTCCTGTTTTATTGTTCTTTGGAATTACTTTGTTTTCCATCATGGCATAACAACCTGAGACTTACTTAGTAGTATACAAGTTGCTTAAAATGGGTTTCAGCATAAGTATTAAGTTACTGAAGTGAAATATCCTTCATGATCTTCCACTGATTTGAGACCTGAAATTATTTTTATTTTTCACATGTCTTAAGTCTTTTTTGGTACAGAAAAATAAACATTTGAAATTTATAAGTTATAATTATTGGAAATAGTTTACTCTTCTGTCTTAAAGTATTACCAGTGCTCATAGGTAACAATGCAAACTTCAATTATTGGGAAAGGACTAATAGTAGCCCCTTACGTTTATATAGTGCTTTAGTATTTACTGGCATTTCCCAGAGATTTTTTTTTTTTTTAACATCTTTATTGGAGTATAATTGCTTTACAATGGTGTGTTAGCTTCTGCTGTATAACAAAGTGCATCAGCTATACATAAACATATATCCCCATATCTCTTCCCTCTTGCATCTCCCTCCCACCCTCCCGAGATTTTTTTTTTTTAATCATTACATCAGCCCTGACTAGTAAAAATGACAAGTAGTACTTATCCCTTATTTTACAGAAAAAGAAAATGAGACTCCCCAAAAAGGTTTAATCACTTGTTCAAGGTTCCTTTTCTATTGAGATTTGAAATTAGTAGTGGAACTGACCCCTAATTCAATGTTTGTTACAATATTAGTAACTATTTAGTTTTAATATAACTTCGGTCTAATAAGTGCCAATTTGTTTTGTGTTCATTTTCCAGAATCAAGTTCTTTTCTTTCTCAAAGACATTTTTGATTTTGAGAAGGTACGCTATTCCAGTATAGAGACTTTGGCTGAAGACCTCATGCAGTTGCTTATTCGCCGCACTGAACTTTTAATGGCCTATCTTGGAGCCGATGCGCTGAGGCATACAAGTAGCTGTATAAGTAGTCACAGTCATGTTATGCCCAGTGGCCTATTAGAAGCCAAAGTACAATAAGTACCATAAAAATTAGACAATTTCAGTGTGCTATGAAATATTTTAAGGTAACTATTGATTTTATAATATATATTACACAGAATTGGTGGATATGGACTCAGGGAGGAAAAAAAAACCTAGTAAAGAATGAGTGATTGTACTGTACTTACACAGAAGTTCTGTCATTAATCCCCATGTAGTGTATCCGAAGTGTTTTTTTTTAATCTTTAGGTAATAATCTTTGTGAAATGTATATTTTACAGAAATACTGCTTGAATTGAAACCAGTACTTGGGAGTTAATTGATTTTTTGTCTTGAAGCTGTCTGAAATGTCCAGTTTCATTCTCAAAAGCTTTGTTTTTATGCTTTGCACCTGGAATATATATACTTTAGCCAAGACTTTTATGGCCCACACATGCAAGAATATATTACTCCTAGTGCCAACAAAGTTAACTTTGCCTGAAAATGTATTTTTAATGGTAAAGTTATTTGTTGTTCAGTCAGGTTTAGGCAATAGTGGCGTTTAATACGTACTGCTTATGTTATTGCTTGTGCATTTGCTTAAGTATTTGAATCAAAGAAACTGTAATAGCCGAGTATCGTTACAGAACATTTAAATGAATTGCCACTGAGAAGTTTACAAGTTACAAGTTTATATTAGATTTACTGAAGTTTCCAAAATACATTACAGTTGGTCCTATGTTACAATAGAGAGACTGAAGAAATTTCTTTTATCTTGGTGTAGATTAGAACATTTCTCTTGAATGAATATTGATTAAAAATATAACATTTATTAACTATGACAGGCAATTAAAATTTTTCCATGTAGTTTTGAGACTATCTCCCAACATCCTAGGGTATTAATCTTGATACAGTAAAATCATTTCTTCTTTCTCCTTATGCATGGCTTTTAGTTGTTTCTACAGAGAACTTAGCACACTGAGAATTTGTCATATTATAACCATATTTTTAAGTTATTCATTGATACTTTGAATCTTAGGGAGGTCTTAAAGAAGGTTTTTCCCCCTGAATATATAACAAAATATTTTTTAATGGTATGGAAGTATGTTTCCTGTCCTTTATGATAGCTATATGAACAAGTGGGTTGTTCATATGAATAAGGTTCTTCAGAGTATATTAGATACTTTCAGAGTTGTATTAATTTTGTGTGTAAATCATATGCCACTTATTTAGAGTGGCTGTCTGAGTAAAACAGTGGATTGGATTTCTTGATTTTGCTCCTAAAGGGGGCTTTATTCATTTTAGAAGTGAGTTATCCAGAAGGATCTAAAATATATTTTTTTTAAGTGCATTTTTAAAGTGCCTAGTTTCTGATGAATGAATAGAAAATGAAAAGTGGGGAAAGAAGCATAATCTTTTAAGGTTTTAAGTTTATATATGTGCCACATTTATGTAATATTAGTTACAAAATAGGACATTCAGAACCTTTATGCTGTTTGCATGTGCTGTGTTCCATAATGTGTAGGTTACAACATTAAACAATATGAAATATTGCTCTAATATATTTTGAGTATATAGTTCCTTGACTTCTCTTACATATATTACATATATTCTTAATTTAACACTTGGCTGTTCATAATTCTTATTGTTGATGGAGGAGTATCTTCAGAGGTATCAAAGCTAAAAATTCCATTATGTAATATTTTACTTTTTAATTTGTATCCTGTATTTTGGTTTCTTGTTGAGGTACCACTGGCCTTGAATGATTCACACACATACACACATGTGTGCACACACCCATTCCCATCATTGTATAAGCAAGATAGTTATTGCTTATGTTAATTTTCCTGTTTGGGGGGCTGAATGTTTTAAGCTGTGGTTTTATAAACAAAGCTATAAGTAAACTTAATTACTTTTTTATTTGAGGAGGATATTGTTTGAAATCTGTTTTGAAGAATTGCACTATTTAATAATGCTGCTAGTACATGAAACAACTCTGGGAAATTTATTTCATCAGATAAGATGAATGACTTTCCAGAAGGTGTTTTTTCTTCTACATTTCACCTTAAAAAAACAAAAAGAAATTGCCCATATTTAAGAGGTTGTTTTGTCAAATTCAGTGCTTGAGGTTGATTAGTTTCTGGTCAGTTCAGAAGCTACTACCTTAGGAAGAGGCTTTCTATGTGGCCTTTGACTCAAGAGACAAGAATGACCAAATAGACTTTCAAGGTAGTAGGTATAGAAAAAAACCTCTCTATTATAAGGGAAGAAACTTGACCTTTCTAAAGAAACAGCTCTTAAAAATGTTTCTGACCACTGAAGAGTGCTTGAGGCGTATGTTCCAATTTCAGTTTGCCTTGAAATTGGGTTAAATAGGTAAAAGCAATGTTTCAAAAAATAAAAAGTAAGTAAATTAGTCCAGAGCCTTTTAGGATAAAACCCTATTTAACACTTCTTCATGGTAGTATTATCAGAATATTGCCTTTGCCACCGTGAGTTCTACCATCTGCTTCCCTATGTGAATTATAAGAGGACCTTGAATTAATCATGAGAAAATGGATTTTTTTTCCTCCTGTTTTCTGGAAGGAAAAAGATAAGTGTTCAGGTGATTTATATTTGATGATTTTTTTTTTCTATTTTGGTTTCTCTACATCTTTGTTCAACTAAAAGCCTAGTTATTTATTCTTGGAGGATTGTGATATGTTTATTAAATGTCAAAATGAGATTCTTTTTAAAAAGAAGGCAAGTTTTTCATACTGTTATAGTCAGCTCCAAAGAACTTTTTCCTTCTCATAAAGAATTTTTTTATTTGTATATATTTATTGTGATTCTATTAATTTGTTGAATTAACTGACTTTATAAAAAATATTTACAGACTTTTTCTTGCCTTAAGATGTAATATTTTCCGCTTAAATGATTATCTAGGGAGTGATTATTTGCATTACAAAAGAATTCTTTAGTTTATCATTCCTTTAAACCTGTGAGATAGGAATGCCAAAGTAACACTTAACATACTTCTCTGTGACCTTTCATAATTAGAAATTTTAAATTATGTTCATAACATAATTTGCTTTTATTTTAATATGAACACATATTAGGAAATTATTTGGAATATATATTTCAAAGTGGTTGTAAGAATTAGGCTGAGTTAAAAAAAATTTTTTTGCTTGGATTAATCAAATTTAGAAATACCTTTGTATGTGAGACTTAAGAATTTGTATAGTCTCTGTGATTAATGGAAATAAGGGCATCCTTTCTTTGTTCCTAATGATTATATTATGTTATTGTTTTGCTTAGTTTGAGAACAACCGTGTATTAGCTTTACTTGGCTGATGACAGTAAATGTGTCTATTTCTTATATGTAAGGACTGCACTTATTAATTTATGTAAAAGTGAAACACTACAGTAGCAGAAAAAAATAGCACTGGCTCTTTAGCCAAAATAAGCACTGTAACATGGATGTATTTCTACTTATGCCAAATAAAAAAGTGATGGTACATCTTGCTGATGTATTGAATATTTTATACAATGCTTATATATATTTGCAAGGTCACACTTGTCTCAGCAAACCCTACCTACCTTATGGGAGCTTTCAGTCTCCATAAGACCACATATACAGGCATGGAGAATACAGAACACTGCAGAAATACTGAAATCAAGTGTAAAAGTATGTTTTCTTTACGTACTAACTGGGAGAGAAAACAGTTTTGTGATCAATAAAGGCAAAGTACTTGTGGTTTTTTATTAATAATTTAAAGTGTTTTGGTTAAAATTGCCATCAAACACAATATAAATTTATCTTATTGGTGTACGTGCATCCTTCCCTATTCAGACACGCCCCTTGCCCACCACTTCTTGGTTCAGATACATTTAGTCAAGGAGAGGGATGCTGCCTGGATACCACTGAAGACTCCGGATGGTGAGAAGGGTTTATCTCGTGATAAAAACAGTATTCTCGATTTGGGACTTTTTAATGAAGAGGTTTATTTTAGAATAAACCTCTACAGTATAGATAAATGTATATAGTTATATTTTTAGACTGTTAAACCAAACATAAACTTAAGTATATTACTTAATAAACGAACCATACAAATACGAGTTAAATTTTTTCCTAGCAAGGATATAGGGTTGGAGATGGAATGGGAAACATCCATGTCTCAATCTCATCTTCTGTTTTCTTTGTCATCTGCCATCCTCCTGTCGTCTCAGGCCGTCCTCTTTGACCCTGCTACATGAACTTAATATTTTGCCCTTTAAACATGTCTCTCCGAATTTTTATGTTTGTCTAAAATACTCCTCTACAAGAGTCTCAGTGTCCTATTGTTACACTCTTTGTAGGGCTTTGCTGGAAATCGTTATAAACTCACTTGGTTTATCCAGCTGTGTTTCCTACTGTTCTTGCTTTTGACTTCTATTTTTTATGTAGTGTTTCTTCCTACACTCTGTATTCTGTGACACTTTACCCTGCCACTTCTCCTTTAATCTCTTTCTGTCCTCATGCTACTGACATCTTTGATCAGGCTCCTCAGCTCTTTTGTCTGATGAGGTTCTTTTTTTGTTTTTTTCTACCTTTGAACAGTGAAAACCCTTAAGTAACCTTTATCATTTGGGCAGGAAAGGACTGAATTCCAGTACAGGAAAAAAAAAAAAGCAAACCTTCCTTCTATGATGCTTTTTATTCTGTACTTAAAAGCCACAGCAAGGCAACTGGTATATCAAATACCACCTCAACATTTTGCTTTTAACTGTCTCTTATGTGTGTCACAAAAGCCTTTCACAAAGTATACTTATATATAGGAAATTACAGAACTTTTGTAATTTGCTATTTGAAATAATACTATAATACTTAAATATAGAGAAGAACTTCGACATTTGAAAGCACCTGAAATATGTGACATCTAGAATTTTGCTAATTCTTTTATTTAATAACACTGTGAGAGAATACGCCCAGGGACTTTAAAAAGGACTGAGTGCTTAGTGTGGTAGCAGATGGATAATTTTTTTAAAAGTAGGTTAAAGCAGGTGCATTTGTTATCTATTGCTGCATAAAAAATTATCCCCAAATTTAGCAGCTTTAAACAACGAGCATTACCTCCCATAGTTTCTGAGGGTTGGGAATTTAGGAACGGCTGGTTCTAGTGGTCCAGGGTTTTAGGGTCTGTCCTGAGACTGCAGTCATCTGAAGGTTTGACTAGGGCTGGAAGATTCGCTTCCAAGATTTGCTCACTCACATGGCTGTTGTCAGGGGGCTTTAGGTCCTTGCCATGTGGGCCTCTTAACAGAGCTGCCTGAGTATCTTTAAAATATAGCAGCTGGCTTTCCCCAGAGTGAGTAATCCAAGAGATATCAAGGCAAAAGACACAGTATCTTTTATAACCTAGACTTGAACGGGACATACCATCACTTGTGCCATATTCTATTAGTCACACAGACCAACCCTGACACAATGTGGGAGGAGATTACACAAGGGTGGAAAGACAAGGAGGCGGGATCATTTGGGGTTATTTTGGTGGCTGGATATCACACCAGGGAATCATAATAAATTGTATATAGATAATGTAGACATTTTAATTTTAAATGAATATGTGCACATTCTTGGACCAATCTTTTGAGGTAGGGTGAAGGCCTTTACTGGGAGTATGGATCTACTGGGTATTCTGAGATGTCTTTGTTGTAGAAACTATACCTCAAAATCATCATCTGGGTTTTCCCGTTTCCCTTATTTAAAGGAGAAAAAGTTACATGAAAAGCAATGAGTCCCAAATCCCCCTAGGTTTTCATAATTTTCTACCCAATCTTTTACATTTGTCTTCCCCACACCTAGCTTGATGGTAATGTTTATAAGCTATTTGCTTTTATTACGTCTTCAAAGCATTCAACTTAGCTTTTATAAAAACTATTAACTGTTTATTTTTGCTTTTGTATTTCTTCCTTTTTGTAATGTTTGTGTGATTTCAGGAACATGCAACTGATGTAATCAAGTCTGAGAACAAATCTAATCGATTCATGATAAATATACAAGGAATGTTTACACGGATAGACAAATCTTGGATTTCTAATAGTCTTCTCAGACTTAGCATGTCCAAACCGGAGCTCCCGACCACACCAGCCTAAACCTTCTCCCCATCTTTCTCATCCCAGTAAATGAAAACATTTTTCCAGTTCCTCAGGCCCCAAACTTCTTTTCCTCACATCTCACACTCAATCTGTTACCAAAATCCTACCAGTTCCACTTTTTAAAAAGTACCAAGAAAAAAAATACGCCAGGCATTTCTCACTACCTTCAGAACTATCATCTTGGTCCGAACTCCCATTACCTGTCATCCTGATTATTTTGGAAGCCTCCTAATTGGTCTCCCTGCTTCATTTAGTGTGTTTGCAGCACATTGACCAGAGTGAGCATGTTAAAAATATGTCAGATTATGTCACTGCTTTGTTCACAATCCACCAGTGGCCACCCATCTTACTCAGAGTAAAAGCCAAAGTCCTTACAATGTAAAAAAGGTTTCTCACGGTCTATCTCCTGCCCCACTCCACTTAGTATTATTTCACCCTTTGCCTACTCAGCTTCACCCACAGAAGCCTTCTTGCTCTTCCTAGAACATGTCAGATAGGATCCTTCCTGGGGCTTTTGCACCTCCTTCTGGACCACTTTTCTCCCACTCCGTTCCCAGTATTCCCTACTTTTCTGCTGTGGTTTATCTCTAATGCATACCACTTAGTTGTTTATTTGCTTACTGGCTGCCCTCTTCCACTAAAATGTATGTCCCATGATGGCAGGGCTTTTTATTTGTTTTGTGACTGCTGTATCCTAAGTATCTAGAACTGAATATTTGTTGAATGAATGAATGATGAATTGAGGGGAGAAGAGGTAGGCCTTGCATGCTGTGGGTAGCTAGCAGAGTTTATAGGAAGAATGAAGAGCTTTATTGTATCTGGTGAATCTGAGTGGATCAGTTAAGACAGTTTCTACTCCTTTAAGTCATAAATATAAATGTGTTAATTATAAATTGGTAAGTGTAAGGAAGAAAAGGGTGGAGTGAGAATTTATAATGGGGGTACTGATAAAGATTGGGGTAAAAGGAAGGCTTCTCTGAGAGAGCAACATACAAGCAGACAGCAAAAGCATATGTTGAAGTTAGGTAGGTGAAGAGTCCAGGGAAAGAGAATTTCATGCAGAGGGAACAGCTTATGCAAAGGCCCTGCAGCCAGAATGACCACGGAAAATTCCATGAACTGAAGAAGGTTAGGGTGATGGGATTGACGGGTGCAAGGGAACAAGCTAGATCATCCAGGCCACGCTAATCTGTATTAGAGTAAGTTTAAATAGCTGTTTTAATTACCAATCTAGAACTTTTCTGTAATTGAAGAATGAATGGTTTATACCTCTTAAAAGAATTTCCATCCCGAGTAAATAGTGTATGGGGATGGGATGGAGAAGGAAAGTTTTAGTTAAGACCAGAAGGCCTTTTTCAAAATCCCTGAAAATATAACCTGAGCACCACTGTGCCCAGGGCTGGAAATTGGAGGTGGTTGTCCCCGGCTTATCTGTGTGGATGCTAGTTTGATTTTGTTAATTCATTCACTCATTCATTAAATTTATATTCATTTTATGCACGCAGTGAAGAACTGAAGATCTCCCCACCAGGAAAATGGCGCCGCTGGATGAGTATTTCAGGTTTTAATGTGGGTTGTCTGATGGGTTTAATTGGCAGTCTGGTGGTCCAGATTGAAAAGTTCTGTGGTGCTAATATTTGCAAGATGCCTTAATGTAGGTTTAGAAAGACCAGAGATGATTTGCCTTCAATTAAGGAAAATTGGAAGATTATATAAATATTATTTATTTTTATGCCTCCTCCTCCCCGCCCCCTCCCCCCTCTTTCTTCCACTTTTCTCTATCAGCCATTCTCTTTGGAGTTGAAGACCAGAACCAAGAAAAGGAGAGCAACAGACAAATGAAGTGGTCCCCGGTCTGCTGCCCTGTGCTCTCAACAGTAAAAGGAAGGTTGGCCGAGGGTCGACGCTCTGGATGAAGATAAGGCAGTGCTTCGGCTTCGTAGACACCAGGACCGGTCGGGCAGCTGAGAAGCGGGCCCAGCGCAAAGCGGCTGCGGGTCGCGGCGAGGCGGCCGTCGCGTGTTTCTGAATTCCATTCCGGTAGCACCCGTTTCCCACAAGGGAGGCAGCCTGCCTTCCCCGGACCCCGCCGGGAGGTGGAGGCGGGCCCGCGGGGAGGGGGTCAGCGCAGGGACCCAGAGCCGGGCGACCCGCAGGTCCCGGCGGAAAGTTGGCAGCCACCGCCCCCCTCGCCCGCCTTCCTCCTGGACTCTCCACCCCTCTCCGGGCCACACGGCGGAGGCGGGGGGTTGGGGGAACTGGCCTCGTGTTTTGGAACAGCTGCAGCCGGCGTTGGGCCCGCCTGGAATGCGGGAACAGGCTGCACACCAGGACTTTTATGGAAACTTGCTGCTGGAGCCGGCGGCGGCCAGAGGGCTCGTAGCGGCTGGAGCGGCGGCGGCCGGAGCGCCAGGACTCCTGACCACACCCCGGCGCCCAGAGCCTGCCAGCGCGCACCCCGGACCTTCGCGTGTCGCCGGCTCGAGGCGGGTGAGAGGAGTCGGGGGGATGTGGGGAGGGGGCGGCCGAGACGGAGCCGTCGGCTCCCCCGGGGCGGCGGGGACGCGCGCCCCGGCTCCTGGCCCGGCTCCATCCAGCTGTGGCGACGCGCTGGTCCCCCGGCGCGAGCGAAACGGCCCTCGGAGCCGCTTCCGCGGGCTCGGCGGAGGGCGGACCGGGGTCGGCCTGGCTGTGCCTCCGCGGTCACCGGCCTCGGGCTCCTGGCCACGGTTTCCTTGCCCGGCTCCGCAGCTTCAGCTCGGCTTGCGCCCTGTCTGTGCAGTTTCGGGAGCTTTCTCGGTCCTGCAGGGAGTGAGCCCTACGGCGGTGGAGCGGGTGCCGGTCCCCTTGCTCTGTCCCAGGGGTCCCGGCAGGTAAAGTGCCCTGTCGTCCCCCACCACGTGCCCCCGGCGCGGTCTCCGTCTCCGCCGGCAGTGCCTGTTGTTTTTAAGAGAAATCATTCCCGATCGGTCCCTGTGGAGGCTGGGGACTGAAATGTGATTTAACAGCCCAGCATCTGCCCCCTCCCTCCAGACTAGTTTTTCGTGATTCTGACCGATGTCGGATGTTGGGAGTTGTGCAACTAGAGCTGGAAGTTGGAGTGAATGATGTAGTCACCTCTCGAGACCTCCCTTCTCTGTATGCTTTTTGAAAACGCCGAGCCATTCCAACTGTTTGTAAACTCTGCAAAGCTCTACAAATGCTAAAAATTTATTATTAATGGCGTTTATAAAGAAAATAACCTAGTTGAGAGGTTAGTTGATTATCGCAATGGCTTCAAGATCTTCATTCATATTTATTTAATTTAAGGTCCATAATGCGAACGTAGAGAGTTGGAAAGGGGGGTGGGGTGAAGAGAGAGTGGGAGAGAGAGACAGAGAGGGAGGACAGAACGAGAACAAGATAAAAATAGCATAAAGATATGCCCTAACAAAATGTCTGTCCTTGGGCTGGAGGCAGGTAAAGAAAAGAAGTTAAGCCATAATAAGAAAGAATTTAGTTCCGTGAGCAAAGCAACGGGCGCATCATTCACCAGCTTAATTTTGTTAATGAGTTCATGTATGGGCCCATTGGCCTTCGAGTCACAACATAACTATGTGTTGGGTAGCATGATTATATAAACTCAGGTATTTATACCATCTTAGTCACCCGTCATTGAGTGAACCACATTATTCTCCTCCAGTCCTTTTACAGGTTAAATGGTTGCCATAAGAAAACTCAGAATACACATAAGTCTCTGAAATTCTTTTGAGTTTTGAAGCCCGGTAGGGTGGAAAAGTGCATTATCAACCAAATTGAGGGACAGGGTTTTTTTTGAGGAGGTATATTTAGTATAAATGAACTTTGATTACTTAATGTAGTTAAGTCAGATTCTTTCTCACAGCTATTAGCCCCCTATTTTTGAAGATATTTTATACTCTGGATGGGAATACTTGAAAGAAAAATGTGGGCAATTCTGTATTTTGTCTGCTACGACTCCCTTAAAGAGCCCTAAGCAAAAACCACAACAAAATTCTTTTAAATCCAGTTTACGTTGATACAGTATTGATGTAATTTCTATTTTCATGAAAGAGTCACACTTTTAAATCCATTTTAAGCTGAAATGTAGTGAATAGCAATTTTTCCTACTCATTGAAAATGGAATCTGTGCTATTTTTGAAAATTTGATATGTAAGACTGATCATTGTCAAAATGTATGTCATCTTGAGATGACTATATTTAGCATCAGCGAAGGAATGCATTATCTAGGTTTTTGAACAGTATTTTTCCCCTGAAATTACATTTGAGGAATTTGGGTTAGGATTTCATTTGTGAACAGAATGAAAACTGGATATGTATATTTGGAAGAGATTAATTGGGAATTTAGATTGCTTAGAACCCAAGTGGCCTGAAATGAGATACTACTTTATTTAGGAAAAAAAAAGAAAACCTACTGTTACCTTTGAAACACCCTAAAGGCAAATAAAAGTATTGTTTAAATAAAAATACATGCCTAAAAGAAAGAAAACAATGTAGTAAATGTAGAAAAGTATGTAACAGATGGGCAGATGTCTGAAAGATTTTATAGAAGAGAGGACTTAGTACATTGTATGGTATGTAGGCCACACACACAAAACATCTTAGTAGTCAACTTTATAATTAAGGAGAATGACCTACAGCATTCTTAACAATTTCACATATCTCTGTTCTTATTTAATCTGTCTGTGGTCTACATCACCTGTATAGTTTCTTTCATGTTCTCTTTCTTCTGGTTTTTTAAAAATTATTTATTTATTTATTTATGGCTGTGTTGGGGCTTCGCTTCTGTGCGAGGGCTTTCTCCAGTTGCGGCAAGCGGGGGCCACTCTTCATCGCGGTGCGCGGGCCTCTCACTGTCGTGGCCTCTCTTGTTGCGGAGCACAGGCTCCAGATGCGCAGGCTCAGTAGCTGTGGCTCCCGGGCCCAGTTGCTCCGCGGTATGTGGGATCTTCCCAGACCAGGGCTCGAACCCGTGTCCCCTGCATTAGCAGGCAGATTCTCAGCCACTGCGCCACCAGGGAAGCCCTTTCTTCTGGTTTTATAATTGCAAGATTACATATCTATATACACTTAGAGTTGTTGTATTTTCTTTTTCTATTTAAATGCTCAGCACATAGTTTGGCTTGACTTAATGGTAGTATACTTTCTACACTCTAGGATGGGTGGATTTTTACCCAGAAATCCAACTTATTTATTTAACTTTCAGTCAAATTTGTTTTTTATTATAAAGTTAATACAACCATATTATATTTATGGTTAAAAATTGTGGGGAACTGAAAAGGGGGCTCTCATCATCTGACACATAAACGGTTAGTATTTTGATATAGTTCCCTCTTTTCCCCATGCATAGGATGTTTTTTCTTGCATTACCATATCTCAATGAAAGTGCATATGTGAAAGCATCTGATACATCATCTGCCATCTAGTAAGTGTTCAAGAGTTGGTTCTTTTTCTCCCTTCCCCTCTTTTTTTTTTTTTTTCTTTCCTTCCTTCATCTCTTCCTTTTTGTTCTCAGATTAGAAGACAGATAGTTTGGGGTCCCTAGGCCAGGTTTTGAGGTTGGTGAAATTTGACTTCCACCTTCCTTTCTGTGCCTCTTTCCTGCCCTTTTCTCCCCTTTGACTCTGCCTCCCTCTTTCTGGCCAAAATAGGCCTCCCCTTTGTCTCTTTGCATTTTCTCAATGATGCTTGTTCATTTAGATCAAAGGCCACAAATTGGGAGCCAAAAAGCCACTTTCAGCCATAGACATGCTTAAAAATTGTACATTTTATATTAAAATATGGATTTTCAGCCTCTCTTGAAAAATTGGAAGATCTTGGCAAAACTGGGCCCACATTTCTGCATAGCAAGAATACCCTGGAACTAAGTAGGGGCTCCCTCCTCAGATAGGGTACACACTCTTCTTTTGACATAGTCTCCACCATCCCTTACTGTTTGACAATTAGTCATCACTCATTTATATTACCTGTCAATTATACTACATAACATGAACTTACATTACCTGACCATAGACACTTGAATATGCAGGTCCCTGATCTAAGTATCAATATTAGGGCAAGTCTGAAGCCATGATATGATGGAAAGTCGGCTGGACTTGGCATTAGGAACCTGGACATTAAATGTTGAAGATATATTTTGGTTAGCAATCCTTCTCTTAAATAATCTGATCATGGGAATGGGAAGGAGAGGTTAACTTTCACTGACACTAATTGCTAGTGTCCATTGAGCTGATTAGGAACCATGTATTGAGAACTAAAAATATTTTAACTGGTGGGACTTTAGAAAGCATAGGGGAGATATTTCTGGGAAAGAAACCTTTCCTAGGAACTCTTAAATTATCCTACTCCTTCCCCATCTTAAGTGTTTAGGAGAGTTTTTGTGACCCTTAGACACTGGTCATAAAGTGGAGTTAACTACTATTCTTCCACCTCACTGCCCCAGTCACTTGTTTGGAGCCAGCGGCCTGGGTCTTCCCATTCCCAGCTGTGTCCTTCATTGAAAGGCCATCTTCCACTTGAAGAGGGGGTGAGGAGGCCCAGTCTCCTCCAGAAATTGCTTGGGAAGCCAACATCCTGAAGGCCCAATTTCTGGTTTTTCATGATATCTCGTTTAATGTAAACTCACTCCATTTTATTTTACTTTCTATAATTTTATTTATTTGTTCATTTGTTCATTCATTCATTCATTCATTCATGCATCCTCATCATCAGCCCTCCTTTTAGAGACATCATTCATAAGTTTCATTTGGGCTGATTTTGGATCAGACAGTTTTCCTCCTCTTTGTTATTTGTTCACTAGCTCAAATATGAATCGAGTTTGTACTGTGTCCTAGTTGTTACGTGAGACGCAAAAGATAAAGAACCAACTAGAGCACAGTTCTTACCTTTCAGGGACTCATAGTATGGTGAATGCTCTTTTGAAAATGTTACACACAGTCATATGAGTGCAAAGTATTATATATTAATACAGAAGCATGTCAAAACAGGTTGAAAATAAGATTCTTGGTTATAAGTGAGGAATTATATATTGGTAGCAGAAAAAAACTCACTCTTTTAAATAGGTAAAATAGGATCTAGTTTCATACTTTTGAGCTGTGATGAGGTTCATGATGTTTTGTAATATAATTTTTAGAGTATAAGGTTACAACCTTCATTAAATGTAATAAGGTTACATAATATTTAAGTTTATATTTCTTGTACAAGTGCAAAATGATAAAAATTTAGGGGCTTCCCTGCTGGTGCAGTGGTTAAGAATCCGCCTGCCAATGCAGGGGACACGGGTTCGAGCCCTGGTCCGGGAAGATCCCACATGCCGCGGAGCAACTAAGCCTATGCGCCACAACTACTGAGCCTGCACTCTAGAGCCCATGAGCCACAACTACTGAGCCCAAGCACCGCATCTACTGAAGCCCACCCACACGCTCTAGAGCCCGTGCTCCGCAACAAGAGAAGCCACCACAATGAGAAGCCCGTGCACTGCAACCAAGAGTAGCCCCCGCTCGCCGCAACTAGAGAAAGCGCATACGCGCAGCAATGAAGACCCAACACAGCCAAAAATAATAAATAAATAAAAATAAATTTTAAAAAAATTTAGGCTCACATTTTATGAAGCTCAAAATAATTTTGTTTGTTCCAAAGACTGTAAAGAAGTAGGTTTTAACATTTACTTCTAGTGTATAGGTAAGCGTTCTGTCTAAAACCTTCTTAAAAGTTGAGACAAAGAATTTACTTGAGTTTAATGAAATGCAGATTTAAAGCTGTCACTTTCTTGACAATTCTGTTCTCCTTGAGAAAAGAGATAATACATTAACACAATGAAATAGTTATTGTAAATGATAGCTAGCTATGATTTAAAATTCTTTTCTTGATTCCTGCATTATTTGCTATCTTGAAATATTTTAATAGCGTATCAAAAAAGTCAAGTAAAGTAATTAAATTTAGAAAATTTAGAGGTCAAACATAGGTCCAATGAAATTCTAGAACAGGAACATTAGCATGCATATTTTAAGACCATCTGTTATACTTAATATTATATTCCTCTATGAGACTTACATATTGTTTCACAGCTTGAGCTTTTATACCTTAATATTCAACCTGGAAATTATAACAGCTCAAAAGTATACACTATTATTGAAACATATTTTATCAGGCCATTAAGTCATTTTCAAAGACTTTCTGAAGGTTATCTCATTTATTGCTATGCCAGCTGATACCAATATTAGTATATTGTGTATGTATACATATATGCAATTCATATATATATATTTCATGTACTTTTAGGTAAAAATGGAGAATGATGGAGTGAAAGAGTAGTTGACTAGAAGTCAACAAACTTGGAGTCTAGTTCCTTCTTCTGCTGCTGAACAGTTTGCAACCTTGGATCGGTCACTGAATCTTTTTGAGCCTCCCATTTTTTCATATGGTAAATGAATGGGTTGGACTAAGTGATCTTTAAGGTCTTTAGCGAATGAGCTCTAAAAGTCCATAATTCTTAGTACATGTATAACCAGACCCCAAATGTAATTCTGACGGCTAGTAAAACCTGTTCAAAACTGAACTCGATTTTTTACCCCTTAAACATGCTTTTAATGGTAACCCTGTCCACCCATTCACTCAAACTAAGACACTTGAACTAATTCTTTTTTTTTTTTTAAGATTTATTTATTATTTATTTATTTTTTTGCTGCATCGGGTCCCAGCTGTGGCACGCGGATCTTTCTTGCGGCGCACGGGCTTCTCTCTAGTTGTGGTGTGTGGGTTTTCCCTCTCTGGTTGCGGTGTGGGCTCCACAGCGCGTGGGCTCCGTAGTTTGCGGCACGCAGGCTCTAGTTGAGGCACACGAGCTCAGGAGTTGTGGCGCGCAGGCTTAGTTGCTCCGCAGCATGTGGGATCTCGGTTCCCTGACCAGGGATCGAACCCGTGTCCCCTGCACTGTAAGGGGGACACCTTAACACTGGACCATGAGGGAAGTCCCTGAACTAATTCTTGACAGTATTCCTCTCCTCACCTCTACCCTCCAAAGCTAATTGGTTAAAATTCTTGCAGTAATGCCCCCAGTACAACCCCCTTCCCTGGAGGAAGGGACTTTGTCTTTTTGTTCACTTTCATCTCTCCACAGCCTACGATAGTCCCTGGCATGTAGTAGGAGCTTAATAAACACTTGTTAAATAAATGAATGAATGGGTCACCACGTCTTGTCAATTATATTTCTAAAATGTCTTTTCCAACGTTTCGTTCCTAATGCTGCTATCTTAATTCAGGCCCTTATCTTCTCTTGCCAAGATCATTCTACTTGTCCTCCCTGTAGTCTTTCCCCATTTTATTCCAGTTTTCTACACTGCTATCAGTCTCTTTTTTTCTTTCTAGAATACATATCTTATTAAGTCACATTTCTACTTTAAAAAAATCCTTTGCTGGGTCCCCATTGACTATAGGATCAAGTCTAAACTGTTTTCTTAATATGGCATTTAGGAATCTTCCTATTCTGTGCCCAGTCTGTCTCTCCAGTTTTCCCATAGATCCTCTGGACAACTTATAGCTCCCCAAATTTGTACTGGGCTATCAGGCCTTGGTGTTTTTGTTCGTGTTGCTTCTTTTGCCTGGATGCCCTTACTCACTTTTCTACGTTGTGAAATCCTACTTATCCTTTAAGGTCTAAGTCAAATGTCACCATCTCGCTCTGTGTCATCTGCCTTCACCCCAACCCCCTCCTTAACCCCACCATAGTCTTTCCATGACTTTTCCATATTTCTATAGCCCAGTATATCCTGCTATTATAGCACTTATTACTTTGTTTTATAATTAGTTGTGGTCCCATCTGTTTTTCCTAACAAAGCTAATTGATTTCAAAGGCTGTCGCCTACATTTTGTATACCATCACCAGGCATAATGGCTGGTACACAGTAGATTCTCCTCACAAAAATACTATGTTTGTAAATACAGACCTAATCTGTCAAGTTTGAAAAAAAATGCATTTTTGATAAATCATGTATACTGCTATAGTAATATTGCAGTATTCCCTCTGAAACCTATGATGGATACTTGTCTTCATTTAAGAAGACATTGAATGCTTAATATGCTGGAATGGCATTATTAAATCCCTTCATCATACCTTTATTATGACCAAACTTTTGTTGATGAACCACATGTTCAACCTTATCCTTTGGTCAGTGTTTTGTCTTATTCTTGATAACAATTCGACTGGCTTGCTTGAGATCTTAGACACTTAGAAAAGTACAGTGAGGCCTAATTGTTGTGTTGCTGCTGCCCCTTTAAGGTGGCTAAAGACATTACATCTGCCTGCCCAAACAGAAGAAAAGTTACTTAATACTAGATTAAGAAAAGTGTGTGAGATTCCAGATATAAATCCTTTGGTATTTATGTTACTGAGTATAGGAATTAAGTTGTTAAACTAAGCCTCATTTAGTGTTCTAAAATACAGTAAGGGAGTGCTCAGTCTACTACTTTATTTTTAGAATTAGAACTGACATGATTTGATAGAATGTTCTTTCCTATAATTCAGCAAATCACAGAATGTGGTTTTAGAATCCTTGGGAGTCCCCAAGACCCTTCAAGGACCAATGAGGTCCTTCCTTTTCTAACAACATTCTGTATGAGGCCATGTTTTCTTTATATACTTCAGTCAAAACAACGTTTCACGATAGGTTGAATGCAGAAGCAGATATGAGAATATACCTGTCTTTTATTAAGCCAGATATTAAAGAGATATGCAAATATGTAAAACAATGTCACTTTTCTAATTTTATTTTGGAAAGTAGTTTTTTCATAAAATGTGTTTATGTTGATATATAATGGGCTTGTTATTTCAAATGACTTAAGTATATATTTGGAAATTCTGTTTTAATGTTCAATACATTATATATCTATAGATATAATCTATATAAACAAAAGCTTTCTGGGTTCCTCAATAATAGGCTCAGACATTAGGCCTTTTTATACTTTCTTGGTAATGTTTCATCCCATGTGGTCTATGAACTCCATAAAAAGACATATTTTATTCTATATTCATCTTTGTATATGTAGTGCCTGATACTGTCTAGCACATTGTAGAAAGATGTTTAATAAATGTTTCTTGAATTAATTAATAAATACATATTTATTCATTTTAGCAAATTTCTTCATTTCCCATTTATTCTTAGTTCTATCATACTCATCACCTCTGAATTTAAGAAATAACATGCAAACCACCTAGTATATGGTACATAATAGGGATTCAGTTGTTATTTTCCACCCTTCTCCTTAATTAGTATAGAGACACCAGGTCTTTCCTCTAATGTACTGTAACTTTAAAAAAATTCTTACTTTTTTTTTTTAACATCTTTATTGGAGTATAATTGCTTTACAATGGTGTGTTAGTTTCTGCTGTATAACAAAGTGAATCAGCTGTACATATACATATATCCCCACATCCCCTCCCTCTTGCGTCTCCCTCCCACCCTCCCTGCCCCACCCCTCTAGGTGGTCACAAAGCACTGAGCTGATCTCCCTGTGCTATGTGGCTGCTTCCCACTAGCTGTTTTACATTTGGTAGTGTTATATATGTCCATGCCACTCTCTCACTTCGTCCCAGCTTACCCTTCCCCCTCCCTGTGTCCTCAAGTCCATTCTCTACGTCTGCGTCTTTATTCCTGTCCTGCCCCTAGAAAAAAATTCTTACATTTTATTGATATATATAACTTCATTTCATTAATGACTTCACCAAATGAGAACTTGCCAATTTTCTTTGAGTGGTTACTTTAAAGTCTTCCCGAGAGAGAATAAAAGGCGAGAGTTACGGGGTTTGATCCTGGGCATAATTCTGAGGGCTAGGAGGAGGTCCTGCGCAGTGCCTAGAATGTGGTGGGTGCCATTGCAGCAGGGCTTAAAGCGTCTGTAAAGTGCTGTGTGCTGTGCTGAAATAGGCATTGAGCAGGCTGTAAGAAACAGACTTTGCGTTGTTGAAGACAATGGGAAAAGCTGATAATTGTTGAAGCTTTGTGGTGGGTGTATGGGGGTCTATGATATGAGTTGCTCTAATTTTATATACGCGTGAAATAATAAAAAATTAAAGAAGATAGATTAGACTGATACATCTAAGATGTTTAATATAAAATATTTAAATTTATGCCAGATACATCTAGCAACTAGAAAATCTAGATATATCTAGAAAATCTAAGCACATTTTGAGATGTCAGAGACTGAAGGAAAAAAAATCCATGCTTAGGTTGAAGTGCAGAAAATCACCATTTCTATTTATTGTTAGTTTGGGAAAATACTTCATTGGGAAAGAAGTGGCTTAAAAATTGTCTTGGAGATGGAAACAGGCATTGAATGTATTTGTCGAGGTGGGAGGTTGAAGGAATGGGAGGAGACAAGGTAAATCAGAGAGGCTAAGGGAACCTGCAAAAGGACCTAACAAGCCCAGGTAAGAATTTTGGTTCTGGTGCATGATGTACTGTGCAGTTTATATCCTCAGAGCTGAGTGATAGACCAGAGTTAAGGAGCACAGACCAGTAGAGAAGGCAGTAGCCGAGTTGATGAAGGTAGAAAGAATGGCAAGCTGTTACCTTATTAGAAATCAAAAGAATCATGGCTAGAAGTTACTCTGGAACTTTTAAAACCTCATTTTAGGGACTTCCCTGGCAGTCCAGTGGTTAAGACTCCGAACTTCCACTGCAGGGGTATGGCTTCGATCCCTGGTGTTGGGGAGCTAAGATCCCCCATGCCACGTGGTGAGGCAAAAAAAAGAAAAAAAAAAGAAAGAAAAAGAAAACCTCATTAATGTGTACTTAAAATCATTATTCTGATTTGCAAACGAAGCAACTGACAAAGGATTAATCTCCAAAATATACATGCTGCTCAATATCAAAAAAACAAACAACCCAATCCAAAAATGGGTGGAAGACCTAACAGACATTTCTCCAAAGAAGATATACAGATTGCCAACAAACACATGAAAAGATGCTCAACATCACTAATCATTAGAGAAATGCAAATCAAAACTACAATGAGGTATCACCTCACACCAGTCAGAATGGCCATCATCAAAAAATCTAGAAACAATAAATGCTGGAGAGGGGGGTGGAGAAAAGGGAATCCTCCTGCACTGCTGGTGGGAATGTAAATTGATACAGTCACTATGGAGAACGGTATGGAGATTGCTTAAAAAACTAAAAAAAGAATTACCATATGACCCAGTAATTCTACTACTGGGCATATACCCTGAGAAAACCATAATTCAAAAAGATAAAAGGGGCTTCCCTGGTGACGCAGTGGTTGAGAGTCCGCCTGCCAATGCAGGGGACACGGGTTCGATTCCTGGTCCGGGAGGATCCCACATGCCGCGGAGCAACTGGGCTCGTGTGCCACAACTGCTGAGCCTGTGCTCTGGAGCCCGTGAGCCACAGCTGCTGAGCCCACGTGCCGCAACTACTGAAACCCACGCGCCTAGAGCCCGTGCTCCACAATGAGAGAAGCCACTGCAATGAGAAGCCCGCGCACCGCAACGAAGAGTAGCCCCCGCTCGCCGCAACTAGAGAAAGCCCGCGCGCAGCAATGAAGACCCAAAACAGCCAAAAATAAATAAAATAAATAAATAAAATTTTAAAAAAAAAAGAAAGAAAAAAAGATAGAAGTACCACAGTGTTCATTGCAACGCTATTTACAATGGCCAGGACATGGAAGCAACCAAAATGTCCATCAACAGATGAATGGATAAAGAAGATGTGGCACATATATACAATGGAATATTAGCCATAAAAAGGAAGGAAATTGAGTTATTTGTAGTGAGTTGGATGGACCTAGAGTCTGTCATACAGAGTGAAATAAGTCAGAAAAACAAATACCGTATGCTAACACATATACAGGGTATCTAGAAAAATGGTACTGATGGACCTAGTGGCAGGGCAGGAATAAAGACACAGACATAGTGAACGGACTTGAGGACACAGTGGGGGAAGGGGAGGCTGGGACGAAGTGAGAGAGTAGCATGGACATATATACACTACCAAATATAAAATAGATAGCTAGTGGGAAGCAGCCACATAGCACAGGGACATCAGCTGGTGCTTTGTGATGACCTAGAGGGGTGGGGTAGGGAGGGTGGGAGGGAAGTCCAAAAGGGAGGGGATATGTGTATACGTATAGCTGATTCACATTTTGTACAGCAGAAGCTCACACAACATTGTAAAGTAATTATGCTCCAATAAAGAAGTATAAAAAAACCATTATTCTGATAATATGTACCAGTTAAGAACTTTGAAGAGACTGCATTAAAAAAGCTTTCCTATAGCAACTGAGATAACTTTATGTACTCACCACATTGGATTCTGGTACCTATTGAAAAGTTTTAATAATTCAAAAATGTTTATCAGCATTCTGAAGGAGAGAAAACTATTAAAGTGAATACTTTGAATTTTATAGCTTCTCATTTTGTAAGTTTATTAATCAAAATAATGATCCATATGAATAATAAATATATATGAGTATTTCTAGTTAGGATTATTATGTGAAATTGAAGGAGGGCCTGGGACCTCTGTGCTAAATAAAGCAGCAAATTCCACATGAGTTTATAGACTAGTAGGTGAAGTGTTGACTAATAATATATGTAAAAAGCATGAAAGTGGGAGGAGTTGATAAAATGATCAAAGATTGAATGGGTATTTGGAATTTGAGAATCTGTTTCCAAAACATTAATTTGAAAATCTTTTGTTAAGTGTTCGATAGCTTATTTTAAAATATAGTATTGACAGTTTATTAAGGGAATAAAAGTTGAGTCAGAGGAATGCAATCTTTTAGACTTCTCGGTTTTGATGATTACTATGTGGATATTGAAAACCTTTCCATGATGGCTTTTGGGATTTATTTTAAATTATAGTTTATTATTTAACAAGCATGGAGCTAGGCACTAGAAAGGAACCAAACCTCTGTATTGTGGGAAAGGAGCATAAAGTCTACCAGATGTACAGATGAAAGTCTGGGTGGAATTAAGAGTATTGAAGAATGTAGACTGAGAATGGAAGTCATTGACCTTAGGCATCTAACGGGAAGTTTGGGGTATGGTGTGTACTGGTTTTCAATTCTGTTTCAAGTACGGTTGATGTTAGAACCATACCTGTGTCTACAGATAGCAAAGCAGACTGGACCATTAAAAATCCTGTTCCAAGGCTTTTGTTCAGAGTTTTGGCCAAGAGACTGTTAATAACATGAGAATAGGGAGAGCATCTGTCTATTCAGTGCTGCATTTCTCAATGCCTAGCAGAATGCCTGGCACATAATAGATGCTTAATATTTTTGTAATGAACAGTGTGTTCTATTTATATTGTAGTCCGGTATAATGATAATCATAGTGAGAGTCATACATTATATCCCAACAATCCTTAACTGTTTATAAAGTGCTTCCTCTTGAAGTTGGCAGGATTTACTTATTCAGTAAACAATTATTATATATGTCTTCTATGTACCAGGCACATGCTAAATACTATGGATACAGTGGTGTATAAAATACAGTCTCTACTCTCAGAAAGCTCACTTTCTGGTAGAGGAGGTGGTCAAGAAAGTCCTTTATTACCATACATTGTGGTAAATGCCACAGTTAGGGTAAGCATGGGGGTGCTACAGAAACACACACAGGAAAAGCACCTAACCCAGTCTCGTGGAGCCAAGGAAGGCTTCCTGGAGAAAAGTGACAGTTTATCTAAGAAGTAAAGGATGAGTAGGAGTTAGCTAAGAGAATAAGAGAATGAGTAGAACATCAAGCTGGGGGAGCTGGCTGTGTGAAGGCTCAGGTGTGCCAGTATTTCAGTATGGGTGATAGAGTGGGAGGGAGGTATGGAGAGAGATGAGACCAAAGAGGTAATTTAAATGACCAAAGTGTATTAACTCACTGAAGAAAAAGTGTAGAGTCAGAAGAAAAGGGCAAAGACTGAAACGTGGGGGCAGACAACACTGAAGAAGTGTAGAGAGGCAAAGAAGCCCTCAGAGGAGCAGAGAAGGAATGGTCAGAGACATGAACAGGGAGAGAAATGGTGTCATGAGCCAAGTGAAGGCTCATGAGAAGGATTTCAAGAATGAAGGAGTGGGACTTCCCTGGTGGTCCAGCGGTAAAGAATCCGCCTTCCAATGCAGGGGACGTGGGTTTGATCCCTGACCCCTGGTCGGGGAACTAAGATCCCACATGCCACGGGGCAGCTAAGCCCGCATGCCACAACTACTGAGCTTGCGCACCTCAGTGAGAGAGCCCACGTGCCACACACTACAGAGCCCATGCGCTCTGGAGCCCACGCACCACAACTAGAGAGAGAAAAACCTGTGCACCACAACAAAGAGCCTGCATCGCAACGAAAGATCCCGCACGCTGCAACGAAGACCCCGCGTACCGCAACTAAGACCTGATGCAGCCAAAAGAAGATAAATAAATATTTAAAAAATAGAATGGGGCTTCCCTGGTGGTGCAGTGGTTAAGAATCCGCCTGCCAATGCAGGGGACATGGGTTCGAGCCCTGGTCCGGGAAGATCCCACATGCCGCGGAGCAACTAAGCCTGTGCACCACAACTACTGAGCCTGTGGTGTAGAGCCCACGAGCCACAACTGCTGAGCCCGCGAGCCACAACTACTGAAGTCTACTCACCTAGAACCCGTGCTCCACAACAAGAAAAGCCACTGCAGTGAGAAGCCCGTGCACCACAATGAAGAGTAGCCCCCCGCTCGCCACAACTAGGGAAAGCCTGCATGCAGCAATGAAGACCCAACACAGACAAAAATAACTAAATAAATTTGGTTTAAAAAAAAAAAAGAATGAAGGAGTGACTGAGAGTGTCAGATGTAGCAATGAGGTTCAGAAGGCGGGAACAGTCCATTTTATTTGACAATATGAGAAAAGTATTATTATGCCTAATTTACACGTAAAACTGAAGTTCACAGAAGTTAACTGGCTTGCCCAGGACCATACATCTAATAAATGACCTCATCCAATTTTTCTGGCTCTAACTCCAGTACTTCTTCCATAATCATTGTCTTTTCGTTTTTGTTTTGGCCACGCTGCACGGTTTACAGGATCTTAGTTCCCCGACCAGGGATCGAACCCGGGCTCAGGTCAGTGAAAGTGCCAAGTTCTAACCACTGGACAGCCAGGGAATTCCCACCATCATTGTCTTATTGTGTTAGAAACGTCAACAATTAACTGAGAAGTTATCATTAGGATATATTTATAATTCTAAATTCTACAAAGGTCCTTAAGCAGCAAAAGTTCTAGGAGAATATTTTGGAAGATTTCAAATCATATTTGTATGAATCTTTTATCAAATTTAAAAATACACAGGTTTGTACATTTTTGTATGAGAGAAGTTTTATGAAAAGTTATGACAAGATCAAACCTGTATATGTCATTTGTTCTGAAATTTTAATTTCATAATACACATTCCACCACATGTAATTATGATCATTTATTGATACATATTGAGCAGCTTAGTCCACAGCATGGTCCCTAGTTGGCTGATAGAAGAGAAGGAGGTAGTTTGGGCAGAGTTGAAGGTGACGGTGCCCTTCTGGCAGGAAGGGCATGAGTATTTAGGACATTGTGGAGTTAGGTTGGAGAGAGGGTACTAGGAGGCAGAAAGGAGAGGATTTAAGGAAACTGAAACATTTTCAGCTGCAGTTTAGAGAGCATTATGGCTCCATTCCTTGACTGAAGTTCACTGTCTATGACTCCCTTTCACAGGAATTTCCTTGATGGGTTTATGGTTTAGTGTTGAGATTCACTAAAATGTGTGACATTCACGTAGTTTTTAAACGTTTCACAGAGTCTTTGTCATGACTTTGTTGAAGTCAATTAATACTTTAAAAAGCCTTCATAAAACCAAAATTCTCACAGTCACTAAACAAATAAAAGTGAATTTGGTTACCCTAGGAGTACACTGTTAAGTAATGTTCTGTTAGATTAGAGATTCAGAAGCCTTTTGTACTCTCGGCAATTTAGCAGAATGATGAGATATATCGTGTTCCTTAATAAGAGAATAACATACATGTGAATATTGTTACTGGATTCTTCACTGTCATTAGTTACAGCGATAGGAGTGCTGCTTGCATGTTGCTGACTTAGGCACTTTAAAAATCAGAGACCAAACAGTCCCTGACTTTATCATACATGAATGAGTTTACTAAATGAATTCTAAACCACAACCAGCTGAGATAGCAGCATTTCATTCAGTACCTGGGAATCCTTTAATAACCTCACTGTGTGTTTTGCTTAACTCCAAGTAATTCTAAGAGAATAACTGCTAGCATGTATCACTTTAAAAGGAAATAAACTACTTAAATAAAAACTCTGTGCTACTCACATAGGGCAAAATACCTGCTTCTCACTTACCCAGCACCATGTTCTGCTGCCAGTTGCCAGCTAAATATTACAAATTCACTAAATGTAGAGAATACTGTTAGTAATGTCTTTTTAGCTTCCAACATATTTCTACTGCTCAGAATTGTGGTTCTCAAATAATTGGATTAAAGGCTATGTTGATTACATAAGTAGGTAAAAGCTTATAAGCTGGTTGGTATTCCCATACAAAACAACTGTGCTGCTTTCTTGGCATCAGCATAATCCAGTGGGTAAGAATGCAGACTCAGTAGTCACACTGCCTGTTTCTATCCTATGTCCACCACTCATTAGTTGTGTGGTCTTTGACAAGTTACTTGACTTTTTGAAGACTCAGTTTTTTGTATCAATTTCCATAAGACTTCAAATCCTATTACATAAACTCCGAGACATTGTTCTCATATTAATATTTTAAGAAATTTTAAATTACTGAGCTTGGAAAGTTTTTTGAGAGAGGGTTTTATGATAGTATTTACTTTAAAGGGTTATTGTGGGAAATAAATGAAATAATGCTTGTTAACCAGTTGGCACATTACCTAGCACATAGTAAAGGCTCAATAAATATTAGCGAGGATTATCATCATAAATTATTCATATTGTGATCAAAGGATTTATTAGTGATATAGTGGGTTTAGATGAGGCAATACATCAATGACTGTGGCACAGAGTTCTTTCCTGTGAAGTTAATAAACCAAATGTAGTCAAATTTATACCTTTAACCTGGTTTAGCACAGAAGGACAACTGAGTTAGCAATGGAAACACGCTGTTGTTCTACCAGGCAGAGTCATGCCTTTTAAAAATTATCTATAAATCCTACAAATATTTATCTGTTGATTTTGAATTTTCTTTTTCAACATAAAACTATGCAAGAGATATGGGTCCTATGGGTTTTCAGTCTACACCTTAAAAGACAGTCCTGTGATGCAAAAAGCCAATAAACTTATTTTGCTACAATTTTTTTATCCTCAAAATGCAGAACAGAGCAAACTGTTGGCAAAGGATAACTTGCTTATATTTTAACCAAAAACGTTAAAGTTAATACTATTAAAATTTTCACAGACTTTCAAAAAGAGAGTTCAGAATACTGAAATGACATTTTAAAAATTTTTTTCAAAAATATTTATTTACTTCTTTATTTACTTGGCTGTGCCAGGTCTTAGTTGCGGCATGGGATATTCGTTGCCACATGCAGGATCTTCCTTGCGGTATGCGGGATCTGTTTTAGTTGTGGGTTGTGGGATCTTTAGTTGCGGCATGCAAACTCTTAGTTGTGGCATGTGGGATCTAGTTCCCTAACCAGGGATCAAACCCAGGCCCCCTGCATTGGGAGTGCAGAGTCTTAGCCTCTGGACCACCAGGGAAGTCCCTGAAATGACATTTAAATAACTATTTTAAGTGGTTTTGCTCATACTAAATTTTTAAAAATCAATCTCATTTTATTCTGAATCTATAAATAAGTCAAGATATAGTTTGAAGATTTTTTAAAAATTAGATGACGAGGGCTAGCTAGCTGATCTATGTATTCTCCAGGATTACTCTTGACAGGCTAATTCTTCACTATCACCAAGCCACACAATTTTCTTTTATTTCACCAGGAAAAAAAGACTTCCTGAAATTCCCTCTGGCCAATTAATTCAGCTAAAATTATCAGTCCCTATAATCCCATGTGAGATGCTCAAATTTTCATCATACCCTGTGGTATTACTCTTTTAAATTGCACAAATAATATGTTAATGTGCTCACTGGCAGGGAAATGTTGGTTTTTACTGAAAAGGGTAAATTGTGGTGAGGGAGACTGAGTAATGAAATTAATCAAACTTACTGATACCCACTAATGTTAGGTGTTATTCTTGAGATATCTAATCCTAACTAGGAAGCAGCAGAGTTGGAATTTAGATTTAGGTCTGATTATCAAATTGTAGTAATCAAAGTGTGAGGTGATGAAGGCTTGTATTAGTATGGGGGCAGTGAAAATAGTCAAGTAATATATAAGAGCAAATTTGAAAGTAACATTCACAAATCATGACAATCTATTAAAATTTAGGAGATACAGAATAAGAATGAACCATAAATAACTCTAAAGCTTGAGAAGCTATGAGAATGAAGACTAGGTTTTGTTAGTTATACAAGAAGAAATATCTAATAGGTAACTCTAGATATGATACAGTGGCTCAGGTAAGAGAACGGAACTAGAGCTGCTTGTTATTTTTATCTCAGGCACATAGATTACTCAAACCTTGGTTAATGATACTCTCATTCATGCATGACCTCCTTTTATTAGGTAATTATTGTTAATAATGTAATAAGCACCCACAGACCCACTAAACAACCAAACTTAGGATCTTGTTAATAATTACATGGAATCATGTCCAACCCACTCCTATCATATTGTCTCCTCCTACAAAGAAAACTTTAGCCCTAGATGGCTTCACTGGGAAGTTCTTGCAAACATTTAAGGAAAAAATAATACCAAGTCTGCATGAACTCTTACAGAAAACTAAAGAAGAGGAAATACTTCCCAACTCATTCTATGAGAGCAGTATTACTCTGTTAACAAAAGCAGACATTACAAGAAAATAAAACTGCAGACTAATATGCCTTATAAACATGGATGCACAACTTCTTAACAAAATTTTATCAAATTGAATTATCAGTATGTTGAAAGAATAATGCATCATGACTAAATGAAATTTATCCTAGGAATATAAAGTCTATTTAAGGGACTTCCCTGGTGGTGCAGTGGTTAAGACTCTGTGCTCCCAATGCAAGGGACCCAGGTTCGATCCCTGGTTGGGGAACTAGATCCCACATGCCTGCTGCAACTAAGAGTTCACATGCCACAGTTAAGGAGCTGGCGAGCTGCAACCGAGGAGTCTGCAAGCTGCAACTAAGGAGCCCACCAGCCGCAAATAAGGAAACTGAGAGCCTCAACTAAGGAGCACGCCTGCTGCAACTAAGACCGGGTGCAACCAAATAAATAAATTAATAAATAAAATAATAATAATAATAAATAAACCTACATTTAAAAAATGAAGTCTATTTAACATTTGAAAATTAATGTAATTCGCCATAATGAAAATTAAAATCATATGATTACTTCATAGACATAGAAAAGGCATTAAATTAAATACAACATCCGTTCCTGAAGGTACTCCACCACAATAGGAATAGAAAGGAACTTAATCTGATATAGGGCATCTAAGAAAAATCTATAGTTAAAAATCATACTTAATGGTAAAAGACCGAACATTTTCGCCCTAAGATCAGGAGCAAGGCAAAAATGTCTGTCCTCACTACTTCTTTTTTTTTAAAAAAAAATATTGGACTATAGTTGATTTATAATTTTGTGTTAGTTTCAGGTGTACAGCAAAGTGATTCAGTTGTACATATACATACCTGTATTCTTCTTCAAATTCTTTTCCCATTTAGGTTATTACAGAATATTGAGCAGAGTTCCCTGTGCTATACAGTAGGTCCTTGTTGGTTCCTTTCACTGCTTCTATTTCACATTGTACTGGAGAGACTAGCTAGTACAATCAGGCCAGAAAAAGAAATAAAAGACATCCAGATTGGAAAGTAAAAGTTAGAACTGTGTTCACAGATGATATAATCGTCTATGTGGAAAATCTGATGGAATCTACAATAAAGTAATAAATTACTTCAGCAGGGTAATAGGATATAGGATCAGAATACAAAAATAAGTTCTGGACTTCCCTGGTGGCACAGTTGTTAAGAATCCGCCTGCCAATGCAGGGGACACAGGTTCGATCCCTGGTCTGGGAAGATCCCACATACCGCGGAGCAACTAAGCCTGTGCACCACAACTACTGAAGCCCGCGCACCTAGAGCCCATGCTCCGCAACAAGAGAAGCCACCGCAATGAGAAGCCTGCGCACCACAACAAAGAGTAGCCCCCGCTCGCCACGAATAGAGAAATTCTTCCGTGCGCAGCAATGAAGACCCAACACAGCCAAAAAAAAAAGTTGTATTTCTATATACTAGCAACAAACAATTATCAATTGAAATCTATAAAACAGCATTTACAATAGCATCAATAAACATGAAATTACTTAGAGATAAATCTCACAGAAGATGTGGAAGACCTGCACAGTGAAGACTATAAAACATGTCTGAGAAAAAATTGTAGAAGATGTAACTGAATCAAGAGATATACTGTGTTCATAGATCAAAAGACTCAACATTATTAAGATGTGAATTCTCCTCAAATCCATCTACAGTTTTCAACAAAATCCCAATGAATATCACAGCAGGCGTTTTTACAGAAATTGACAATCTGATTGTAAAATTTGTATGTGAATACAAAGGACTTAGAATAGCCAAAACAAGTTTCAAAAAGAAGGGTCAGAGTTACACTACCCTTTTCTTTTTCTTTTAATTTTTTTTTTTTGGCCGTGCCGCACGTCTTGCAGTGTCTTAGTTCCCTGACCAGGGATCGAACCCAAGCCCCAGCAGTGGAAACATGGAGTCCTAACCACTGGACCACCAGGGAATTCCCTACACCACCTTTTTCAGGTCTCATTATATAGTACACTAATCAGGGACTTCCCTGGTGTCTTTTGCATTTAGGCACTTCTTAACCACTAAGCCACCAGCGAAGCCCGGATAAGTTTTTTCATAAATGGCCCTGGAAAAATTGTTTTCCCATATATATAAAAAAAAAAAAAAAAAAGAGAACTTGCACCATATACAAAAATTAACTGAAAATGGATCAAAGACCTAAATGCAAAATTTTCTGTTAAGAAAATGAAAAGACAGGGAATTCCTTAGCGGTCCAGTGGTTAGGACTCTGTGCTTTCACTGCCATGGCCTGGCTTCAATCCCTGCTCAGGGAACTAAGATCCCGCAGCTGTGCCACACGACCAAAAAAAAAAAAAGAAAAATTAAAAGACAAGCCAAAGACTGGGAGAAAAATCTTTCCTATTCATACATCTGATACACGTCTTGTACCTAGAATATACAAAGTACTCTCAAAACTTAATAATGGGAAAATAAACAACCAAGTAATAAAATGGGCAAAATATTTGAACAGATACCTTCACCAAAGAATATTTACAGATAGAAAAGAAACATATGAAAAGATGTTCAATATCATTAGGTATTAGGGAAATGTTAAGACCATAATATGATGTCACTACACACATTTAGAATGTCTAAAATTAAGAAGACGATACCAAGTGTTGATGAAGATGTAGAGAAAGTATAGCTCTTGTACACTATTGGTGGGAAGATAAAATGGTACAACCACTTGGAAAACAGCTTGGCAGTTTCTTAAAAAGTTAAACATACATTTACCATAAGGCCTAGCCATTATACTTTATTTATTTACCCAGGAGAAATAAAAAAGCATATGTCCACACAAAGACTTGTATGTGAATATTCATACCAGCTTTATTTGTTTTTTTTAAGAAGGAGACTTTTTTTATTATTTTTTAAATATTTATTTATTTATTTATTTATTTTTGGCTGCACTGGGTCTTCGTTGCTGTGCGTGGGCTTTCTTTAGTTGCCGTGAGCGGGGGCTATTCTTCACTGCGGTGTGCGGGCTTCTCATTGCGGTGGCTTCTCTTGTTGCGGCTCACAGGTTCTAGAGTGCAGGCTCAGTAGTTGCGGCACGCGGGCTTAGTTGCTCCATGGCATGTGGGATCTTCCCAGACCAAGGCTTGAACCCATGTTCCCTGAATTGGCAGGCGGATTCTCAACCACTGCGCCACCAGGGAAGCCCAATACCAGCTATATTTGTAATAATAAGTGGAAACAACCTAAATGTCCATCCACAGATGAATGATTAACAGTGGTTAACTCTGGTATATTCATACACGGAATAAAATTCAGTAATAAAAAGAAATGAACTATTGATATATGCAACAACATGGATGAATCTCAAAATAATTGTGCATGGTGAAAGAAGCCAAACAATAGAGTAAATACTTGTATGATTCCATTTATAGAAAATTTAAACTAATCTACAGTGACAGAAAGCATATCTGCCTAGGGATGGAGGTGGGAAAGGCTAGAAGAAAAGGGAGGTTAAAGGGGGTCTGAGAAAACTTTTGGGTGTAATGTGTATATTCATATCTTTTTTGGCCACGCTGCATGGCTTGAGGGAGCTTAGTTCCCCAACCAGGGATTGAAGCCAGGCTACATCAGTGAAAGCACCAAGTCCTAACCACTGGACCACCCGGGAATCCCTACATATATATATATTTTTTTTTAAAAAATATTTCATTTATTTATTTATTTATTTATTTATTTATTTAATTTTTATGGCTGCATCTAGTCTTAGTTGTGGCACGTGGGATCTTCTTGCGGTGCGCGGGCTTCTCTCTAGTTGTGGCGTGTGGGTTTTCTCTTCTCTAGTTGTGGCGCTTGGGCTCCAGAGCGCGTGGGCTCTGTAGTTTGCAGCACGTGGGCTCTAGTTGAGGCGCGCGAGCTCAGTAATTGTGGCACGCAGGATTAGTTGCCCCACAGCATGTGAGATCTTAGTTCCCAACCAGGGATCGAACCCGCATCCCCTGCATTGGAAGGCAGATTCTTTACCACTGGACCATCAGGGAAGTCCCCCTATATATATATATATTTATATCATGATTGTGGTGATGGTGTCATGGGTATATACATATGTCAGAACTTATCAAATTGTGCACTTTCAAAAAGTACAACTTATTGTATGTCTATTATACCTTAAAAATTTTTTAATTAAAAGTTTAAAGCCAATAGATAAAATTCTAAAAATTATTCAACTAATACAGAAGTAGGCAGAAAAAGAATAATAGAGGAGCAAAAAAAGAGGGGCAAACAAGAAACAAATAGTAAAATGGTAGGCTTAAGTCCATTCATATACATAGTTACCTTAAATGTTAATGGGCTAAACACTGCAATTAAACGATATTATCAGAATTGAATTTTTAAAAATGCAAGATCCAATTATATGCTGTGTCCAAGAGATGTGCTTTACATATAAAGGGATAAATAGGTTGAAAGTAAATGGCTAGAAAATTATACACCATGCAAACTAAAGAAAGTTGGTGTGGCTATTTTAATAACAGATAAGTTCAAGACAATGAGATAAGAAGAGGGAAATTTCATACTGATGAAAGAACCAATTCAAGAAGAAGACATTATAGTCATAACATATGCATTTTTAAAAGTTTGAAATTGCATAAAACAAAAATGACAGAATTAAAGGAATAGACAGGGACTTCCCTGGTGGTCCAGTGGTATAGAATCCACCTTACAATGCAGGGGACGTGGGTTCGATCCCTGGTCAGGGAACTAAGATCCCACATGCCGCGGGGCAACTAAGTCTGTGCGCCACAACTACTGAGCTCGCGTGCCTCAACTAGAGCCTGTGTGCCGCAAACTACAGAGCCCACGTGCTCTGGAATCCACATGCCACAACTACAGAGCCCATGCGCCCTGGAGCCTGCGTGCCACAACTAGAGAAGAGAAAACCCACACACCACAATGAAGAGCCTGCGCTGCCACGAAAAGATCCCGCATGCCTCAACGAAGATCCCATGTGCCTCAACTAAGACCGGACACAGCCAAAAATAAAATAATAAAGGAGTGGAAAATTCCATATAGTTTAAGACTGATAGAACTAGGCCAAAAAAATTTTTTTTAGTAAAGACATAGAAGACCTAAATAACATGATCAACCACCTTGGCCCCATTGATAATTATAGAATAATACATCCAATAACTGCAGAATACAAATTTTTTGCAAGGGTACTTGATACGTTCACTAAGTTATTCTGGGCTGTAAACTTACAAGAATCTTTTAACACCTTGCACCTTGTACCTTCTATACCCTGAATCTTGGGAAAAGAAGCTGAGGGTTATTATAATTTATTACTTGCTTGGATGATGTCATTATTTTTTGAGGGGAAATTAACGTGCTATTTCTCTTTAAAAAAATACACAGCAGGGCTTCCCTGGTGGCGCAGTGTTTGAGAATCTGCCTGCTAATGCAGGGGACACGGGTTCGAGCCCTGGTCTGGGAAGATCCCACATGCCGCGGAGCAACTAGGCCCGTGAGCCACAACTACTGAGCCTGCACGTCTGGAGCCTGTGCTCCGCAACAAGAGAGGCCACGATAGTGAGAGGCCCGCGCACCGCGATGAAGAGTGGCCCCCACTTGCCGCAACTAGAGAAAGCCCTTGCACAGAAACTAAGATCCAACACAGCCAAAAAAAAAAAAAAAAAAAAAATTAATTAATTAAAAAAAATTAAAAAAAAAATACACAGCATATTAAAAAATTAAGGTATCAAAATTCTTATTCAATACTAATATATTTTTTTCAGGTGCAAAAAATTACAAAGCTTCATAATCACCCCAAGACCACATAGAGCAAACATGAATGATATTTCCCAAAAGGCTGAGGTAAGTCTTAAAAGTTAAAAAATGGGGGAATCATAGGGTTGACTGCAGAATTGCTGAAAAGGGCAACTGGTGGAAAGGTCATTCACAGAAGTTCATAGTAACATAGTGTCAAGATGTAAAACATAAGAAGAGGTAAAATTCACAGGCTGGTCTTGGGCCCAGTGTTTTCGTTTGGATTCTTATCTAGGAAGCATGATTATGAAGTTTTGTGAGTGATAGTGAAGTGGATGTGATGGCTCGCATCTTGAGTAGATTTTAATATCTTGATAAATTTTAGAAGTTATTTTTTCAGTATTAAAAAACCCAGAATTGCTGTATGTACTCTTAGGAGAAACAGATAATTCACTCTCAGGTGAGGATCCTTCTTAGCTACTTCTTCTAGCAGCTTCAATTAAACTTATCTTAGGCCTTTTTCTGGTTCTTGGCTCTTGTTACTGAGAGTTGTAATAAGAAGAAATCAGTTGCTGACACCCCAAAATTACAAACTTTAAAAAACCTTAAAATGGCCAATGGCACCATAAGTAGAAAATAAAATAGGGGCTGGGTATGGCACAGATTAATTAAGCAATTTGCCATTATCACTAGGAAAAAGGGTTTGGTGTTCTGAGGCAATGAAGTTTTATTTTCTGAAACTTCTTTTAGAGATCAGTTTAATTTTCAAAAAGATGAAAATAATTTGCTTCCCTGGTTTCAGATGGAGGAAAATCGTTTCTCTAGTCTTTTAACAGATTCCTCCTTCTCTGGAAACCTCTTTTGTCATTTGGGGATTTTCCTCTTAGGGCGCATCCTACTTGGAATGATACAGCATTCTCACATATTTTCAACGTGGGTTTAAAGAAGTTCTGCATGGGCAGTATAGCAGTAGTAACAACAAAAATTACTGCTTGTGCACAAAGACCTTGGCTCACCTCAGCCACAAATGAGAAGTAAAGGCCTTCAGTTTTGCTGATATTAGATATGGAAACAAGCAAGAATTAGGCTTATGTGAATTAGTCTTAAACTTTTTGCTTTGTTTTCAACTTCATCTAATTTATTAAAATTAGTCTGGGCTTCCCTGGTGGCACAGTGGTTAAGAATCCACCTGCTAATGCAGGGGACATGGGTTCGAGCCCTGGTCCGGGAAGATCCCACATTTAAAAAAAAAAAAAAAAAAAAAAAAAATTAGTCTTGGTATCTTTTAAGCAAGAGATGTAAAATCTGAATCTTTAATGTAATGAAATAGGACAATAAAATACAGGTTGTTTTAAATTGGAATCCAGTCTTCAATTTTTATATTTTGCTAGCCTTCAGCTTCAGTGAAACACACCTACAAAATGGGACTTCTTTGCTATATATTGATAACATTTTTACTCTCATATTTTCTGTAATTTCATTTTTCATACTTAGACTTTGGAAAGTATCTAATCAGACTTTGATTATACAAATAAAGGTTTCAAACTCATTTCTATCTATAGTCTGTTTCAATAAATATTTCTTATATTGCTTATTCTGATCTATCTTTACCTAATTTCTTCCTTTCTTATTTTTTTAACTTTCTTCTCTTTATTTTCTTCTAATGAAGCTTCTGCTTTCTTCATCTAAACCTGTACCAAAAACCTATGTGCCAAAACTTGGCAAGGGTGATGTAAAGGATAAGTTTGAAGCCATGCAGAGAGCCAGGGAAGAAAGAAATCAAAGGAGATCTAGAAACGAAAAGCAAAGAAGAAAAGAACAATATATTAGAGAGAGAGAATGGAACAGGAAAAAGCAGGAGGTTATTTTATTTTATTTTATTCTCATGCAAATATTCATTTTCATCTTTTACATTTTGTTATTCACATTAACCACATTTCATATTAACTATATTTAATATTTTCTGTGTTTATAAGCTAATTGCAAACTCTGCATATGATATGATCTAGTCTAAAGTTTGGATATGTTCATATTAATTTATTTAACCATCTAGATTAAAGAAATGCTTGCTTCTGAAGATGAGGAAGATGTATCTTCTAAAGTAGAAAAGGCTTATGTCCCAAAGCTAACAGGTAAGACATTTGAGGGGCAAATTGTAAATAAAATTGCAAAAAAGGAAGCATAGCAAAATATCAAACATGTTTCATATATTCTTAGGAACTGTTAAAGGTAAATTTGCTGAAATGGAGAAACAAAGACAAGAGGAACAAAGGAAGAGAACAGAAGAGGAACGAAAACGCAGAATTGAGCAGGATATGTTAGAAAAGAGGAAGATACAACGTGAATTAGCAAAAAGGGCTGAGCAGGTATACACTAGATATTAAGTTGGTATTTGCTTCAGAAACTAATTGTACAGAGTAAAACTAATCAGTATGCTGCCTAATCAAAATATTTTAATATAACATAAACCTATTAAATAGTAGCTAACATGGAAATATGATCTTAAGCACAAATATTTAATATCAAATGCCTAGAAGCATAAGGGCAGAAGGTGCCTATTTCAAGGTTGAATACTGAGATGACTTTTGTTATATACCATCTTATCATTCTCTCTGCATTCCTTACACTGTCCACATTCCTTATTTTTCTTGACACATTAGAGAATTTTACAAAGATATAAGGCAAGTTCACACATAAACTATCCACAAGCATATAACAAAATGCTGGTCTTTTAATAGCAATCAAAAAATACTTGCTGGTTATCATCAAACACAGGCTTAATTAGGATATCTTCCTACTCAATTATTTGAAACAAATTTAAGTCACATTTTATTCAATAATGGTACTATTAGCTAGCTTAACTTTTCTTTTTAAGTTGGGGATGGTAGTAGAAGGGAGAAATGTGTGACAGTCATTTCCTTCGTATAGCCATTACTGTTGCCCATAGCCACAGAGGACAAATTAGAGGGAGAAAAACATTATTACTATGATTTTATATAGTCTCTTAATGAACTTAGAATTCCCATATATTTTCTTCTCAGAGCATGAGAACTAAGAAGCTGGTAAGTATTTTAAAATACTCAAGAATCTGATCTAATTTCCAGAAAAAGCTAATCTCTCCAAATGATTCATGAGTGTAATGACATAGAAACTTGAAATTCTAATAGTCATAATTACATTTTATTAAGTAAAGAACTGGTCAATTCACAAAAATTTCTTTAATATATTGATATTTGTTTTATATTATAAACGACTGGTAGTCATAGAGACATAGAAAAAAGACACAGAAGAGAGTTATATTGCTTATGTACTTTAACCTTGTCTACACTGTAGGATCAAAAGAGATGATCAGTGTTTTGAGCTTAACGAGACAATATTGGTATCTATCTCCTAGCGTTTTTAATAAGATTATATGAGTTAATAAAAGCAAAGCACTTAGTACAGTGCCTGGTACAAAGTAAGTGGGCTATAAATAAATGTTTCACCTAAATAATAGTACATACAGATAAAATGTCATGAAATCATTTTAGTTTCTTCTCCTTCTGTCATCAGTATTTTAACAACTATCCTAACATCGTCTTCACAGTATATTGTCTTTCATAACCGTTTTTATTGTGAGATTGTACTTGGCTCTTTTTTGCCTACTCCTTAAGTACCTTAAATCTATTTGCTATGCTTCTTTCAGTTTCTACTACTTTTCTTTAAAAAACGTGACAGGGAATTCCCTGGCAGTCCAGTGGTTAGGACTTGGCGCTTTCACTGCCGGGGCCAGGGTTGGATCCTTGGTCAGAGAAGTAAGATCCTGCAAGCCATGCAGTGCGGGCAAAAAAAAAAACCCAAACAAACAAAATTTTTTTTTTAAAGTGACAAAGAAGGCAAAGCATATGCTGTATTTGCATGTCAAAGAAATTTATTTACCCTGACTTTGCAAATAACCACTTTTATGGCACAACAGCCATTTATATGGTGACAAAAAATGTCATATGCCGGATGAATTACAGAAAAGAATTGGAATTTCCTATATTTTATTACTTTGTATCTCTTTGTCTGAAGAGAGGTTGGTGTACTTTACCTCTGCCACCTCCAGTCATCAAATATGAGTATTCATTTTGAAATGAAATTTCGGACTTCCCTGGTGGTGCAGTGGTTAAGAATCTGCCTGCCAGTGCAGGGGACACAGGTTCGAGTCCTGGTCCAGGAAGATCCCACATGCCACAGAGCAACTAAGCCCATGCCCACAACTACTGAGCCTGCGCTCTAGAGCCCACGAGCCACAACTACTGAAGCCCGCGTGCCTAGAGCCCGTGCCCTGCAACAAAGAGAAGCCACCGCAGTGAGAAGCCCCTCAAACCACGAAGAAGAGTAGACCCTGCTCGCCACAACTAGAGAAAGCCTGCACACAGCAATGAAGACCCAATGCAGCCAAAAATAGATTAATTAATTTTTTAAAAAAAGAAATGAAAAAAAAAAAAAAAGAAATGAAATTTCACAAGGGAATACAATTATAAGGGGGGAGTTCCCTTATTATAATAAGGGAATACAATATATAATAAATGAATATTTTAGGTTATATATAAAATATATCACTATATGTAATTATATTTATAATACAAATTGTAAAATAAGGTAATAAAATATATAATTAAAATATATGGTGTTTGGCAGGAAATGGTGAGTATGCATATGGGGTTAGTCTACCTCTTTTTAAGTCTTGTGTCCTTTTCCAAAAAGCACTGATTACACTACCACCCCAAGAACTGAATATGGCAGTGGTTTCAAAAAGAAGAAATATATGTGTTGAGGTGAATTTGAATATGATGAAGACATAGGATACTCAGAGAGAGATGGAAGAAAACTAATCATGAAAAAGAAGCACTTTCTTTAGTAACCCTAGATACTACATGGCAGGGTGTGAGAGAATCTTGGTTAATAAAATTTTTAGCCTATTAAATTATTTGAGAATATGTAGGTAGAGCAATATAAACTATTAATAGTAATTTCATCTTGCAAATATGGGAAGTCTAATTTTAAAACCTAATTAAATACATTTTCCACTCAAATCTAATAAAATTTAATCTATCTTTGAATATAAGAAGTAAGGCATGACATAGTCAAGAAGAGTCTTAATGTTTGTTTGAAAAATCCTCTTGTATAAGTCCATAGTCAAGAACACTATAGAAAGGATTCCTGAGTCAGATGGGTAGCTGAGTAACATTTAAGATAATTACCACTTCTGAGATTCTAGGATATTATGATGAATTAAATATAGGCATACTTCGTATACTGGATGTTGGAATCAAAGACAAATAAAATTTGGGGAAGAATCTTAGTTTGGTATAATCTGGTTATCTTTGAGGATATTTTGATGGACAAGGTTAATGTCCATCAACTTAGAAAAAGAGAAGTTATTGGTGGGAGATTGAGATGTTGAAAAGAAAGGGGAGAAAGGAAGTTGATTTGGGAAGGAGCAAAAGGAGTTTTCTTTCCATAAATCAAAAGAAATAATTGGGAAGCAGATCTTCAGTGGTAGCTTCTGAAAGCTAGCACTATAATTGAACTGAATATCTTAGTTCTCTATGAATATACTGAGACCATGGCCACTTAGGCAAATTCATCTTTTTCTTTTTTTGTTGAAACCAATGGAAAAAAAATTCTATCTTTTGTTGTTTTGATAATGGTTTAAAATGAGCAAAGAAGAAAGCAAAACTAAAAACAAAAAAACACCCAACCAAAGAAAAACTATTCTAAATATAGTTTATTATCTACTGTAAGCTAATAAAAATCTGAGAAGGTTGTAGCAGCAAGAAAAAGAAATTTGGGGTTAAAAAATTTAGAATTTTTCTTCCCTATGCTCTCAATGTCTCGCTTCTCACCATATCTCCTAGAACTTTTTATTGAGATTAACATGATTTGTAGAGGAATTATTAGCACTCTTTTGAAGGGAAATAATTTTGTAATTACTTTATTACAGATCCATTAAAAATTTTCATAGTATCATTTATCATTCAATAAAACCTTCATCATTTATACAACAAATCAGTGTAATAAATAATTCTGTAACAAAGCAAATTATTCTGAACAAAACTATTTAAAATAAACTATTAAGATACAGAAGATTTATTTTTAATAAACGATTTGTTCAGAATAATTTCTTTTTCAAGAAATTTGGTATCTTAATAATATGTATTATTTCTTCTTGACAGAGAATATAGAAAAGTGGGATGATGAGAGAACAGGGATTTAGCCAGCCCAGTTCCTAGTATGAGACAAGGTACAGCAGAATTCCCTTAGACTGAGTGAGGAACAAACTACTTCCAGCTCTTTCATTGGTGTTAAAAGTCAAATTAAAATAATAAACAATCTGAATTTTTACTTTCTAACTTTTTCCATTTTCCTGTTGGTTATGTTTCCTTTTCCTGAGATCTCAAACACTGTGTTATTTAAATCACCTTTCTGTCATTTCTCACTCTGTTATGTATTGTACATTAGCCTGCCCCTCAAGCTAATCTTAATGGCCAAATTGAGCTCCCTCTTTCTGAATGAGGGCCTTTCCTACCTAGATCTGGCAAAATATAGAGTAAACAATTATGATTTCCAGAATTATTTTCCCTTCTAAACTAGCCATGTGAAAGCCTACACCTTTTACTGCAATTTATTATTGTGTCAGTTATATTTTTGCCATCTATTTATATTGTAAAATATAGTCATGATGATTATTTGATTGCTAATGATAGGTTTTCCTTTCGCTGTGGCAGAGAGAGAATGGAGAAATGTTTCTGTAGCTCCGTTTAAATTGCTTAATTAATAACTGCTGGTTGTAAGCTCACAGCCAGATTGTTAGAGTTTGGTCCATTATTCAAATTCCAGAATTACAAAGGTAGGCTTTATTTTTATTTTTTCTTAATATGTTGTTCCCTAGATATTGATATCAAAATGCAAAAATTAATATAAGGTTTAATCTCTATTTAAAAGGACATAATTGGCTAATTTGGAGCAACATAAAAATACTTCAGAATTCTAAATTTTGAAATTTACCATAAATCACAACTAATACTTTTCAGTTGTATGTTTAAAGCAAAAAGCAGAAATCTGATGTAATGTAATGATATAAAATTCTTATTCAATAGATTGAGGACATAAACAATACGGGAACTGAATCAGCATCAGAGGTAAATGGACATTTCCTTTAATGAAACATTCACCTAAAATTATCTGATTCACAAATAATCTTTCAATTAAAAAAATTAAAAGTTTTTTTATTATAAATGTAGCAACAACAACAAAAAGGACAAAAATATTTTGCAAAGCAAGATCATACTTTTGCACTTTCAAATGCTATAGCTTAGTGTTTTTAAAGAAAAGTATGTTTTTGCTTTCATGGTTAGAGACACAAGTCTCGGTTTGAGATACTCTGCCAAGGCTTTATATTTCTTGAACTGTTACTAATAGTTGAGATTGTTGAAAGCTAACATTTGAAAAAGGCAGTTTTCTTTTCATCATTTGTCTTCTTTCCTCAGAGTTCCTGATAGTTTGTTTTGCTTATCACATACTAGCAGAGAGTACAGTATCTATTACCATGAAGGAATGTTCAAACCACAAAAATTTTAGTTATCTCTTTTTATCTAACAGGGAAAGTTAAAGATCAATCAATTTGATGGTGTGCCTAAAACTACAGTCACATAAATTGGAAGCAGTTTTATTTTAGGGGGCATGTGTTACATATTACAATTCTTCACTTTGTTTTTGAAAAAAGTTCAAAGGCAATAACAGATGATGTAATAGAACTAATTAAAATGAATTTTAAAAACAAGTTTAAGAATATTTGAATAGGACCAAAGGCCAAAAGAGTTTTGTCCATAATATAAATGTTTTCTAAATCACTTGGAAATACTGGGGGGTTTTTTCCTTGCTAAAATGTTTTATTAAGTATTTAAAAACTTGCATGGAGAGAAAAATCAAACACAGAAACCTTTCTTGTGTGTTTGTTTAAACTGAAGCCATCCACCATCAAATTGATTTAGAGTATGCTCACATGCACATTACCTTTTGTGGGATGAGTGCACGGATAGTGAAATTCAGATAATTTCACGCAATTTTATCCAAACAGCTATATTAACACCATCTTCTAGGAAAAAAGATGCTTCTTGAACCCTGTCAGCAGTGGATTTCAATAAGATTAACTCATCATGTACAATGAATTCAAAGAAAGAGCTATTTAATAGAAATCTGTAAAAAATATTAATTTTTGTTATTCATAACATTGATGGCAATGTAATGAAATTCACCAATGATGGAAGTCCCATGAAACCTAAATTTTGATTAGGAAGAAATATGCTAATTATCTATTTTATAAATTAGGAAGGAGATGATTCACTGCTTGTAACAGTGGTACCTGTCAAATCACACAAACCATCTGGAAAAATAAAAAAGAATTTCGAAGATCTAGAAAAAGAACAAGAAGAAAAGGAAAGGGTCAAGTATGAAGAAGATAAAAGAATAAGATATGAAGAACAACGTCGATCTCTCAAGGAAGCAAAGTGTCTTTCATTGGTCATGGTAATTTTTTTTAATAAAGAACAAATAAAAGCAATTAAGTTGGTTAGCAGCATATCCCTTTATGACTAACAGGTTTTCATTATGTTTTCTTAGGACGATGAACTGGAAAGTGAGGCAAAAAAAGAGTCACTTTCTCCTGGAAAATTGAAACTGACTTTTGAAGAATTGGAAAGGCAAAGACAAGAAAACCGAAGGAAGCAAGCTGAGGAGGAAGCAAGAAAACGTTTAGAAGAAGAGAGGCGTGCTTTTGAAGAAGCAAGGCGGCAAATGGTAAAACAAACTGATATATATGTAACATTTATATATGATATTATAATACATAATTATATTATGATACATAACATTTATGTATTATATTATACAAATTATATATTATATGTATAATACGTTATATAAATGTTATATATAAAACATTTAATATTAAGGGAGGTAGCTGGCTTTAGATAAGGTTCATTGCTATAAATTTAAGGAGGTTTTCTGTATACAAGGGTCTGATTTTGAAACTGTATACATATTCCATATATAACATGCATTTATATTATTTTCTAGTTTTCATTTTGGGATATTTTACCTAATATGCCTTAAATTTTTATTTTTATAAATTGTTGTAAACATACAAAATAATTATTCAACAAATCTGATTTCTCTTCGTCTGTTAGCTCAGCCTGCAATGTGTTTAATAGCATGGTGCAGCGCACTTTCAAGTCTAATCATAAGTGTACACTTAGTGTCAGTATATATATTTACTGAATATATAGAGAGATATATATATGTGTAATGTATATAATCTAAGTGCTTAAGAGCATGGATTTTGGAGCCAGACTGCCTGGATTCAGATATCTAACCTTTATTGTGTATCCATGGACAAGTTATTGAACCTCTCTACATCTTAGTTTCCTCATTTGTAAAATGGTGAAAATAATCGTTCCTACTTCTTAAATCATTAAATGAGTTAATATAGAAAGCAGTTAGAGTAGTGTTTGGCATATAATAAGTGCTTTATTTATTTATTTATTATTTATTTTTATCTTTTTATTATTATTTTTTTTTACCTCGCAGCACAGCTTTCGGGATCTTAGTTCCCTGACCAGGGATTGAACCCATGTCCCCTGCAATGGAAGTGGGGAGTCCCAACCACTAAACTGCCAGGGAATTCCCAATAAGTGCTTTAAAAATGTTAACTGCTATTATTATAGGAATAGATTTAACAACAAAAAATAAAATTGAAATAAGAAAACACTGATTCCAAATCTCATTGCAAGAATTTAAGAATGGAACATATGTAATTTTTTAAACTTTCAGACTTTCTTGATCAGCTTTCATTAATGATGTTCTGAGATCTATATCTCCAAAATTTTAATTTTCTAGATGTTTGTTTGAAAATGTTGTTATTGGGTTGGCCAAATTTCGTTCGGGCTTTTCTGTAAAATGTTATGGAAAAACCCAAACAAACTTTTTGTCCAACCCAATATTTTGGGTAGTTACAGTTGGATAATACCTACACATTTTAGATATCACTGGTGGTCAATTTAGTGAAAAGACATAGAAATATCATTAATTAATCAAATCATAAATTTCAATGAGTATTTAATTAATTTAATTAGCATTACATTAGAATTTTAATTATAAAATCATAAAATTTGAATTATATATAAAATAGTTCCAGATAATGTTTTATCCATTTAATAACCATAGTTCATAGTAAAAAAAAGTCATTGAAAATTACAGAATGAGAACTTCATTTTATTATGTAAGAGACTCAGTGTGTGTATATTTGAACCTCAATTTAAGTACACTCACACAGACACACACACCTTTTTTTTTTGGAAGATAAATTGTAGAATTTTTAATCAATGAAATACTATACAGCAATAGAAAATAATTAACTACAAGTAGCCCCATCAACACAGATAAATCTCAAAAAAACTACAAGACAGCAAAACTGTAAGTCAATAGGACCACATACAGTATAATTTCTTATATGTAAAACTCAAACGCTGCAACACTGAACAAATTTTTACATATTCAAACAAAGCAAAAGAATAACAAACACAAAATTAAGCATATTAGTTTCCTCTGAAAAGCCAGCAAAAGGTGGATGGGCTCTTGAAGGATACACAAGGACCTTCAAGAGTACTGGAAACATTCCATATCTTAAACTGAGTAGGATCCACATCTGTGTGTTGGTGTTACTTTTATTTATTTATTTATTTATTTATTTATTTATTTAAACATCTTTATTGGAGTATAATTGCTTTACAATGGTGTGTTAGTTTCTGCTTACGGAGTGAATCAGTTATACATATACATATGTTCCCATATCTCTTCCCTCTTGCATCTCCCTCCCTCCCACCCTCCCTATCCCACCCCTCTAGGTGGTCACAAAGCACAGAGCTGATCTCCCTGTGCTATGTGGCTGCTTCCCACTAGCTATCTATTTTACGTTTGGTAGTATATATATGTCCATGCCACTCTCTGACTTCATCCCAGCTTACCCTTCCCCCTCCCTGTGTCCTCAGGTCCTTTCTCTAGTAGGTCCACACACATGTTTTATGTTTGTTCTGGGAGAGTTAATGTTTAATAAAACTTTTAAATGATTCCTTAAGAATTTTAAACAATTAATCTTATCCATTTAAAAATTTGACTTGCTTGAGAAGTTTTATTTAACTTGAGTACATCTTTATTTGGAATTTTTCCAAATTTGATTTTTTAAATCATATTAGACATTATAAAGGAAGAGGATTTTGGTCAAGAATACTAGAACAAAGAAACATTTCTGTGTGAGGTGGCTGAGTCTGTGCCTTTTGATTGATAATTCATTCCTGTCTTTGATGAATCTCAGTTCTTAGTAGTGAGTTGTTTCTTGGTTAGGTAAATGAAGAGGAGGAAAACCAAGACACAGAAAACATTTTTAAAGGGTACCGCCCTGGTAAACTCAAACTCAGTTTTGAAGAAATAGAAAGACAAAGGAGAGAAGATGAAAAAAGGAAAGCAGAAGAAGAAGCCAGAAGAAGAATAGAGGAAGAAAAGAAGGCATTTGCTGAAGCAAGGAGAAGCATGGTAAGATAGAATGTGACTGGAGAAGGCCATTGGGATTCAGTATGTTATGAGAAGTCATTCAACTTTGGGGAATACGCTATTATTTCTGAACTTATATGCCAAAAGTAGGGATGGCATATAAGTTTTTAAAGTCTCCTATGGCATAACACTGTCAGTTAAAGGTGTTTGCTTCATTATAGTGTTGAGAAGGTTCTGATTAAATTGCTATGCCTAGCATAGAGTGTATGTTATCTTCCATCTCTGGGAAGGCATGTTTTCCAGAACTAAGTATCTAAGCGAGGAGGGAGGGGAGTTCCTACCCCCACCTTTCCTTCCCTCCTCTCCATTCTCTTCTCCCTTTCCACATTTCCTCCTTCCCTCCCTCACTCCTTCCTTCCTTTCCTCCTTTCTTTCCAGTATCCATCCCATCCGGGATATATTAAATGATCAAAGCCATTTAATCACAATTAGTTAACTCTCCAAAATACTTACCATCACTCTGGATATTGCTACTAAACTTAACTCTGTTACAAAGTTATACTTCTTATACCATTTTTTAAAAATTTATTTATTTTGGCTGCGTTGGGTCTTCATTGCTGTGCACGAGCTTTCTCTAGTTGCGGAGATCAGGGGCTACTCTTTGTTGCGGTGCGTCTTCTTATTGCGGTGGCTTCTCTTGATGAGGAGCACGGGCTCTAGGCGCATGGGCTTCAGTAGTTGTCGCTCGCAGGCTCAGTAGTTGTGGCGCATGGGCTTAGTTGCTCCGCGGCATGTGGGATCTTCCCGGACCAGGGATCAAACCCGTGTCCCCAGCATTGGCAGGCAGATTCTTAACCACTGTGCCACCAGGGAAGTCCCTCTTGATTCTTCCTTAATCTGCCGTGTTTGTTCCAGACATACTAAATTTCTTTCCATTTCTTCAAAACGCTATGCTCTCATCTCTGGAACTTCATAAATGCTATATGAAACGTGTGTCTCTCTCTTTTCCCTGTGCTGAGCTATCTCCTATTCATATATTCCACTTCCTCTGGAAGCCTTTCCTGATAATACAAGTTCCAGAAAGGTGTTCCTTTCATGTATTCTTAGAGCATTTAATGCTCCCCTAGCATAGCACTAGTGCTGTATTGTTGTGGCTTATGGCCATCTTCCTCACTCAGTGAGGCTGAGACCACATCAAGCACATGGCACAGGACTTCACTGAAGCCCTCGCACTCTAGGGCCCGCGTGTGGCAACTACTGAGCCCACGTGCTGCAACTAAGGAAGCCCACGTGCCTAGAGCCCATGCTCCGCAACAAGAGGAGCCACTGCAATGAGAAGCCTGCTCACCGCAACAAAGAGTAGCCCCTGCTCACCACAACTAGAGAAGGCCCGCGCACAGCAATGAAGACCCAATGCAGCCAAAAAAAAAGAAAAAGATGGTCCTTGGACTTAGGAAAAACAAAGCACATGGCACAATGCATTCTAGTGTAACAAACTTCCTGTAAATGCTTGTGGAATAAGTGTTTTATTTTATTTTACTATTATTTTTTATTGAAGTAGAGTTGATTTACAATGCTGTGCCAATCTCTGCTGTACAGCATAGTGACAGTTATACACATTTATACATTCTTCTTTTTAATATTCCTTTCCATTATGGCTTATCACAGGATATTGAATATAGTTCCCTGTGCTATACAGTAGGACCTTGTTGTTTATCCATCCTATATATAATAGTTCACATCTGCTAATCCCACACTCCCAGTCCTTCCCTCCCCCACCCCCTCCCCCTTGGCAACCACAAGTCTGTTCTCTATATCTGTGAGTCTGTTTCTGTTTTGTAGATAGGTTCATTTGTGTCATATTTTAGATTCCACATATAAGAGATATCATATGGTATTTGTCTTTCTCTTTCTGACTTCACTTAGTATGATAATCTGTAGTTGCATCCATGTTGCTGCAAATGGCACTATTTTGTTCTTTTTTATGGCTAAATTGGAATAAGTGATATTAATACTATCTTATTAGGTAATCCTTGATTCACAAATGGTTTCTACACAGAAACCCTACCAACATTCTGAAAGCACTTAATTTCTGGAGAATCAGCTGGTTCAGAAGTGGTAGATAAGAAGTAGCTGTGAAGATCAGGAAATCTCATCCTGGGAGCAGATTTTTAGGCCAAATCTGCCATTTTATCATGACTCACTAGTGGAAAAAGTGCAGGGAAGGAAAATGGCATTAAACCAAAACCCTGGTTTCCTAAAGACATTTCTATATCAGGAAAGGAAAGAGAAACTTTTTCCTTCATTTATGTTGTTTTCTTATCTAGGGCCAAGTATTGTCACTTCATATTATTGCTCAGTTAACTCATATATTAATAAAAATTTTTTTGGCAATCTGTGGATTTTAAGACCATATAAACATTATTTCTGAGTTGAACTGGTTCTGTGGTAAAGCCTGTCATATATAAAACTTGGAACAAATAATAATCACCCTTTACCTCTCTTATTCCTGTGTCTAGTTCAGCCACAGGGACACAATTCAAGTGAGAGGTTTATATATATACTTTCAGGGGATAGAATTAGGTCATTGCTTTTCATGGCAAAATGTATTCCAAGTCAATGATTTAAAAGCAGAGTTTCTATTTGCAAGTTAGAGATTGCCTATATACAGGGAATGATATTGTAATAATAAAACTGCTATTTGGGAGCTTACCATAGTGTCAGACACACTGCAAAGTGTTTCCAAACTTTATGTAATTCTCATGACAACTCTATGAAAGTTGTCACAGATAAGGAAACTCAGATTTAGAGAGGCTATGTAACTTGCCCAAGGTCATAACTAAATGGCAGTTAGACATGTAATTCATGAAATTACAAAAAGGTAGTCTAAATAGTTATTTATAATTTTATTAGAAAGACTTTTAAAGTTTGGAATTTCACCTTTTCCACATAGTATTTGTGTTGACTTTGGACAAGTTACTTTTTAGTGCCTCAGTTTCCTCATCTATAAAATGGGGATATTAATAACACCTGCTTCACAGGGTTACAGAAAAATAAGTCAATACACGTAAAGTGCTTACAATTGTACCTGGCAGCTATAAGTATTAACTATTATTATTTATTTTTAATTAGCCTGACAGTAAATAAATCAGCACAATAAAATCACAGCATTAATTGATTTTTGCCTGATTATGAAGGGGTCATGATATCTATTCAGGTAAAAACCATGATTTAACTGAAATGCTCTATTTTAATTACCAGAATGGAGGTTCATTTTAATCCAATTAAAACATTTTCCCAATATTAGAACATCTTTTTAAGTTTTTCAATTAAAAAAAATTTTGTTGTTAGAACATCTTAATGTCTAATTCAAATTACTCATAGTATAAAGTCAAAGTATTTATTTGTGTTCACTGGAATGGAGACTTTATGGTCACCATTTTCTCTACAAAATACTTTAGTCTTACAGTTTCTAATAATTCCTTCTTGTTTATTGTTTTATACTTTTAAAGAGAATTTTTGGATTTTAGTTCAATGTGAAACCTTTCTATTCAAGAAATATTCCCTTTGTAGTATGTATAATTCTGGCAAGAGTGATAAAAGAATTATTTTAAATAGGTAGTAGCTGATGACTCCCCAGAGATGTATAAAACAATCTCTCAAGAATCTCTTACACCGGGAAAACTAGAAATTAATTTTGAAGAATTATTAAAACAAAAAATGGAAGAAGAAAGACGACGAACAGAGGAGGAACGGAAGCATAAGCTAGAGATGGAAAAACAGGAATTTGAACAACTGAGACAAGAAATGGGAGAGGTAAGACTTTAAGAAATGTCCATTTTTATTCTGCAAATATTTATTAATCTCAGCATTTCACATGCATTACCTTACAATAACTTTCTAAGTATTATTATTCACATAAAGGACACTCCTATGAGGCACTTGGTACAAGTTTCAGCATAGTTGAGTGTACCTTTCCAGCCTGCTATAACTCTACTCCTTCTTGCTAGTTTGAAAAATATATAAGATTCCAAGTGACTGAGATATTACTGTAGTACGTAAGTAAATATTTCTTCCTATATACCTCACAATTGTGTGAGATTACACCATGATTGAGAACTGTCATTCTAGAGTACTTAATATACCCATTTATACTTATTTTCCTTGAAACAATTAAACTGATAATCAAAATAAGAAAAAACTATAAGAGTACCATGGATGCTAATAGGAACATCAGTTTGGCAAGTCTTTGACTAATTTTACAGGCCTACTGCATTTCATTGTGCTTCACTTTATTGCACTTTGCAGGTACTGCACTTTTTACAAATTGAAGGTCTGTGGCGACCCTGCATGGAGCAAGTCTGTTGCCACCATTTTTCCAACAGCATTTGCTCACTTTGTGTCTCTGTGTCACATTTTGGTAATTCCCTCAATATTTCAAACTTTTTCATTATTATTATATTTGTTATGGTGATCTGTGATCAGTGATCTTCATTGTTACTATTGTAGTTGTTTGGGGGCACCACAAACTGCTCCCATATAAGATGGTAAACTTAATCGATAAGTGTGTATGTTCTGACTGCTTCACTGTCCGGCTGTTTGCCCATCTCTTTTCCTCTTTTCGGACCTACCTGTTCCCTTACACAACAGTATTGAAATTAGGCCAATTAATGGTCTCTGAGTGTTTAAGTGAAAGTAAGAGTCGCACATCTCTCACTTTACACTTGGCCAAGAAGCGATTTGTCTCACTTTAAATTAAGCTAGCAAGATTAAGCTTAGTGAGGAAGGAACGTCAAAAGCTGAGATAGATAGGCCAAAATCTAGGCCTCTTGTGCCAAACCATTAGCCAAGACGTGAATGCAAAGGAAAAGTTCTTGAAGGAAATTATAAGTGCTCCTCCAGTGAACACACGAATGATAAGAAAGTGGAACAGCCTTACTGTCGATGTGGAAAAAGTTTTAGTGGTCTGGATAGAAGGTCACATAAGCCACAACATTCCCTTAAGCCAAAGCCTACTCCAGAGCAAGGCCCTAACTCTCTTCAATTCTATGAAGACTGAGAGATGAGGAAGTTGCAGAAGAAAAGTCTGAAGCTAGCAGAGGTTGCTTCTTGAAGTTTAAGGAAAGAAGCCGTCTCTGTAACATAAAAGTGCAAGGTGAAAGAGCAAGTGCTGTTGTAGAGGCTGCAGCAAGTTATGCAGAAGATCTAAGATAATCAAAATGAAGGTGGCTACACTAAACAATAGATTTTCAATGTAGACAAACAGGCTTGTATTGGAAGAAGATGCCATCTAGGACTTTTTTAACTAGAGAGGAGAAGTCAATGCCTGGCTTCAAAGCTTCAAAAGACAGGCTGACACTCTTGTTATGGGCTAACATAGCTGGTGACTTTAAATTGAAGCCAATGCTTATTTACCATTCTGAAAATCCTAGGGTCCTTAAGAATTATGCTAAATCTACTTTGCCAGTGCTCTATAAATGGAACAGAGAACCTAGATATAGCAATCTATTGACAACCTGGTTTACTAAATATTTAAAGCCCACTGTTAAGACCTACTGCTCAGAAAAAAAGATTCCTTTAAAATATTACTGCTCATTAATAATGCACCTGAAAGAAACTTCTCTAGGCAGGAAACACAAGAGAAGGAAAAGACCTACAGTAACAAACCCAAAACAATTAAGAAAATGGTAATAGGAACATACATATTGATAATTACCTTAAATGTAAATGGATTAAATGCTCCCACCAAAAGACACAGACTGGCTGAATGGATACAAAAACAAGACCCTTATATATGCTGTCTACACGAGACCCACTTCAGACTTAGGGGCACATACAGACTGAAAGTGAGGGGATGGAAAATGATATTCCATGCAAATGGAAATCAAAAGAAAGCTGGAGTAGCAATTCTCATATCAGACAAAATAAACTTTAAAATAAAGACTATTACAAGAGACAACGAAGGACACTACATAATGATCAAGGGATCAATCCAAGAAGAAGATATGACAAGTGTAAATATTTATGCATCCAACATAAGAGCACCTCAATACATAAGGCAAAGGCTAACAGCCATAAAAGGGGAAATCAACAGTAACACAATCATAGTAGGGGACTTTAACACCCCACTTTCACCAATGGACAGATCATCCAAAATGAAAATAAATAAGGAAACACAAGCTTTAAATGATACATTAAACAAGATGGACTTAATTGATATTTATAGGACATTCCATCCAAAAACAACAGAATACACTTTCTTCTCAAGTGCTCATGGAACATTCTCCAGGATAGATCATATCTTGGGTCACAAATAAAGCCTTGGTAAATTTAAGAAAATTGAAATCGTATCAAGTATTTTTTCTGACCACAACACTATGAGACTAGATATCAATTAGAGGAAAAAATCTGTAAGAAATACAAACACATGGAGGCTAAACAATACACTACTTAATAACCAAGAGATCACTGAAGAAATCAAAGAGGAAATCAAAGAATACCTAGAAACAAATGACAATGAAAGTACGACGGCCCAAAACCTATGGGATGCAGCAAAAGCAGTTCTAAGAGGGAAGTTTATAGCAATACAATCCTACCTTAAGAAACAAGAAACATCTCAAATAAACAACCTAACCTTACACCTAATGCAATTAGAGAAAGAAGAAAAAAACCCCAAAGTTAGCAGAAGGAAAGAAATCATAAAGATCAGATCAGAAATAAGTAAAAAAGAAATGAAGGAAACAATAGCAAAGATCAATAAAACTAAAAGCTGGTTCTTTGAGAAGATAAACAAAATTAATAAACCATTAGCCAGACTCATCAAGAAAAAAAGGGAGAAGACTCAAATCAATAGAATTAGAAATGAAAAAGGAGAAGTAACAACTGACACTGCAGAAATACAAAGGATCATGAAAGATTACTACAAGCAACTATATGCCAATAAAATGGACAACTTGGAAGAAATGGACAAATTCTTAGAAAAGCACAGCCTTCCGAGACTGAACCAGGAAGAAATAGAAAATATAAACAGACCAATCACAAGCACTGAAATTGAGACTGTGATTAAAACTCTTCCAACAAAAGCCCAGGACCAGATGGCTTCACAGGTGAATTCTATCAAACATTTAGAGAAGAGCTAACACCTATCCTTCTCAAACTCTTCCAAAATATAGCAGAGGGAGGAACACTCCCTAACTCATTCTACGAGGCCACTATCACCCTGATACCAAAACCAGACAAAGATGTCACAAAGAAAGAAAACTACAAGCCAATATCACTGATGAACAGAGATGCAAAACTCCTCAACAAAATACTAGCAAACATAATCCAACAGCACATTAAAAGGATCATACACCATGATCAAGTGAGGTTTATCCCAGGAATGCAAGAATTCTTCAATATATGCAAATCAATCAATGTGATACACCATACTAACAAACTGAAGAATAAAACCCATATGATCATCTCAATAGATGCAGAAAAAGCTTTCGACAAAATTCAACGCCCATTTATGATAAAAACCCTCCAGAAAGTAGGCATAGAGGGAACTTATCTCAACATAATAAAGGCCACATATGACAAACCCACAGCCAACATCGTTCTCAATGGTGAAAAACAAATCATTTCCACTAAGATCAGGAACAAGACAAGGTTGCCCACTCTCACCACTGTTATTCAACATAGTTTTGGAAGTTTTACCCACAGCAATCAGAGAAGAAAAAGAAATAAAAGGAATCCAAATCAGAAAAGAAGAAGTAAACCTGTCACTGTTTGCAGATGACATGATGCTAAACATAGAGAATCCTAAAGATGCTACCAGAAAACTAGTAGAGCTAATCAATGAATTTGGTAAAGTAGCAGGATACAAAATTAATGCACAGAAATCTCTTGCATTCCTATACACTAATGATGAAAAATCTGAAAGAGAAATTAAGGAAACACTCCCATTTACCATTGCAACAAAAGAATAAAATACTTAGGAATAAACCCACCCAAGGAGACAAAAGACCTGTATGCAGAAAACTATAAGACACTGATGAAAGAAATTAAAGATGATACAAACAGATGGAGAGATATACCATGTTCTTGGATTGGAAGAATCAACATTGTGAAAATGACTCTACTACCCAAAGCAATCTACAGATTCAGTGCAGTCCCTATCAAACTACCAATGGCATTTTTCACAAAACTAGAACAAAAAATTTCACAATTTGTATGGAAACACAAAAGACCCCGAATAGCCAAAGCAATCTTGAGAAAGAAAAACGGAGCTGGAGGAATCAGGCTCCCTGACTTTAGACTATACAACAAAGCTACAGTAATCAAGACAGTATGGTACTTGCACAGAAACAGAAATATAGATCAATGGAACAGGATAGAAAGCCCAGAGATAAACCCACGCACATATGGTAACCTTATTTTTGATAAAGGAGTCAAGAATATACAATGGAGAAAAGAGAGCCTCTTCAATAAGTGGTGCTGGGAAAAAAAAAAAAAAAAAGTGGTGCTGGGAAAACTGGACAGCTATATGTAAAAGAATGAAATTAGAACACTCCCTAACACCATACACAAAAATAAACTCAAAATGGATTAAAGACCTAAATGTAAGACCAGACACTATCAAACTCTTAGAGGAGAACATAGGCAGAACACTCTATGACATAAATCACAGCAAGATCCTTTTTGACCCACCTCCTAGAGAAATGGAAATAAAAACAAAAATAAACAAATGGGACCTAATGAAACTTAAAAGCTTTTGCACAGCAAAGGAAAACATAAACAAGATGAAAAGACAACCTTCAGAATGGGAGAAAATATTTGCAAATGAAGCAACTAACAAAGGATTAATCTCCAAAATTTACAAGTAGCTCATCCAGCTCAATATCATAAAAACAGTCAACCCAGTCCAAAAATGGGCAGAAGACCTAAATTGACATTTCTCCAAAGAAGATATACAAATAGCCAACAAATACATGAAAGAATGCTCAATATCACTAATCATTAGAGAAATGCAAATCAAAACTACAATGAGGTATCACCTCACACCGGTCAGAATGGCCATCATCAAAAAATCTACAAACAATAAATGCTGGAGAGGGTGTGGAGAAAAGGGACCCCTCTTGCACTGTTAGTGGGAATGTAAATTAGTACAGCCACTATGGAGAACAGTATGGAGGTTCCTTAAAAAACTAAAAATAGAACTAACATACGACCCATATAATCCCACTACTGGGCATATACCCCGAGAAAACCATAATTCAAAAAGTCATGTACCACAATGTTCATTGCAGCTGTATTTACAATAGCCAGGACATGGAAGCAACCTAAGTATCCATCGACAGATGAATGGATAAAGAAGATGTGGCACATACATACAATGGAATATTACTCAGCCATAAAAAGAAACAAAATTGAGTTATTTGTAGTGAGGTGGATGGACCTAGAGTCTGTCATACAGAGTGAAGTAAGTCAGAAAGAGAAAAACAAATACCATATGCTAACACATATATATGGAATCTAAAAAAAAAAAAAAAGGTTCTGAAGAACCTAGGGGCAGAACAAGAATAAAGACGCAGACGTAGAGAATGGACTTGAGGACACGGGGAGGGGGAAGGGTAAGCTGGGACGAAGTGAGAGAGTGGCATGGACTTATATATATACTACCAAATGTAAAGTAGATAGCTATTGGGAAGTAACTGCATAGCACAGGGAGATCAGCTCGGTGCTTTGTGACCACCTAGAGGGGTCGGATAGGGATGGTGGGAGGGAGACGCAGGAGGGAGGAGATATGGGGATGTATGTATATGTATAGCTAATTCACTTTGTTATAAAGCAGAAACTAACACACCATTGTAAAGCAGTTATACTCCAATAAAGATATTTAAAAAAAAATAGTGCACCTGATCACCCAAGAGCTCTGATGGAGATTTGTGACGATATTAATGTTGTTTTCATGCCTGCTAGCACAGAATCCATTCTGCAGCCCATGGATCAAGAAGTAGTTTCTACTTTCAAGTCTTATTATTGAAGAAATACATTTTGTAAGGCTATAGCTGCCATAGATCGTAATTCCTCCGATGGATATGGACAAAATCAATTAAAAACCTTCTGGATAGGATTCAACATTCCAGGTACCATTAAGAATATTTGTGATTCATGGGAAGAGGTCAAAATATCAAATTCACAGGAGTTTAGAAAAAGTTGATTTCAACCCTCATGGATGACTTTGAGGGGTTCAAGGCTTCAGTGGAGGAAGTAAGCGAAGATGTGGAAATAGCAAGAGAACTAGAATTAGAAGTGGAGTCTGAAGATGTGAATGAATTGCTGCAATCTCATGATAAAACTAATGAATGAGGAGTTGCTTCTTATGGATGAAAAAAGAAAGTGATTTTAACACTTCACAGCAAGGCCCTAACTCTCTTCAGTTCTATGAAGGCTGGGAGATGAGGAAGCTACTCCTGGTGAAGGTGCTGTGAAGATTGTTAAAATGACAGCAAAGGATTTAGAATATTACATAAAATTAGTTGATAAAGCACCAGCAGAGTTTTAGAAGACTGACTCCAACTTTGTAAGAAATTCTACTGCGGGTACAATGCTATCAAAGAGCATTGCAAGCTACAGGGACATCGTTCACAAAAGAAAGAGTCAACTGATGCAGCAAACTTCATTGTTGTCTTATTTTAAGAAACTGCCACAGCTGCCCCAGCCTCAGCAATTAACACCCTGATCAGTCAGCAGCCATCAACACTGAGGCAAGACTGTCCAACAGCAAAAAGATTACAACTCACTGAAGGTTCAGGTGATGGTTAGCAATTTATAGCAATATTTTAAAGTTAAGGCATGTACATTATTTTTTTAGACATAATGCTATTGCACACAATAGACTACAGTATAGTGTAAACATAACTTTTATATGCACTGGGAAACCAAAAATTTCATGTGACTCACTTTATTAAGATATTCACTTTATTACAGTGGTCTGGAATTGAATTCCCAATATCTCCAAGGTATGCCTGTATTTTATTAAATTATTCTAAGATAGAATTTTGATACTATTAAATACCTTAGTATGGTTTCACCAGCATTGAAATGAATTTTAAAAATACATATATAGGGACTTCCCTGGTGGTGTAGTGGTTAAGAATCAGCCTGCCAATGCAGGGGACACGGGTTCGGGCCCTGGTCCGGGAAGATCCCACATGCCGTGGAGCAACTAAGCCTGTGCGCCACAATTACTGAGCCTGCGCTCTAGAGCCCGCGAGCCACAACTACTGAAGCCTGTGTGCTGCAACTACTGAAGCCCGCGTGCCTAGATCCTGTGCTCCACAACAAGAGAAGCCACCGCAATGAGAAGCCCGCGCACCGCAACGAAGAGCAGCGCCCGCTCGCCGCAACTAGAGAAAGCCGCACACAGCAACAAAGACCCAACACAGCCAAAATAAATAAAATTTAAAAAATACATATATACACATACATATCTATAGACTCTACAGGGCCAGCTTCATGAGCATGCAACTTGTGCCCTCACAGGACCCCATGCTCAGAAGGGACACACTTAGGATTTAGTGCTCTGAGGTTGCCTTTGAGATTTTAAATAAGTTTATCTTTGAACTTGTGTGTGTTGTAATTGAAAGTTGGTTGGACAGTGGAGCCTGCACTAGAGTCTCGGAGCCTTGGCTCACCCACTCCACGTGATGTCTCCGTGCTTCCTCATGGTGGGCTCTCAGCAGCCCTCTTCCTACCTCCTGATGTCCTAGGACCCTGTCTAACCTTCGCCTTCCTAACCCTGAACACTGCTTCCCTCCATCTGGATGGCCAACCAGTTACATAGGCAGAAGTGGGGAGGGTGAGGGAGGAGGCCAGCATTCCACTGTCACCCTTGGCCTCCAGCTGGGCAGGGGGCCCTAGCAGCAACACGAACAGCAGTGTCGGGGATGAGTGCACAACCCCATTACTTGGGGTGAGGCGAGCAGTGGCTTTCCCAGCCTAAGTAGGATTGGCAGTGATATGGCATGTTTGGTAGATGACTTGGTGGGGGCCCCTTGCCAACTCCTGATCTAGGAACTGAGTGGGTTCCTTCACAGAGGTTGCAATCTCTTAGAAGTTGCCTCTTTGTCATGGGTTGGAGCAATGGGACTGTGGGGATATTTACTTCCTTGCCCAGGTCAACCAAGAGACTATAAATGCTGCATAAATATATAGTTAATAAGAATATATAATGAATATGCTGTAGGAAAATACTGCAAGGTGTACCCTCAGAATTTTTAAAAAATGTAATAGCATTTATTTTATAAAGGAAGCTGAAAATGAATTGTCTGTCTAGAAAAACAAAGTAAATTAGAATATATATTAGTAATACTATTGAGAAGTAATCTAATTCATATATGGCAGGGTGTAATTGTCTGACATTCTGATGCTACTAAGTGACTCACTCCACTATGTCTGGGAGTTTTCAAACAAGTAGAATGCCAATTCCAAGATTACATAGATCATAACTGATTAGTTCAACCATTAATTTTGATCAGAGTGATGTGGGACCATTGTGATATGATGTGATGTCATAACTTTGTTAATTTCTGGTATTTTAGGAGTTGTCCATTTTCACCCACATAGACCAAAAAGTGGAGGTAGTATAAAGGAATAAACTTTTCTTTCCCTTTGTTGAACCAAGAAATTAAGCCTCATGTCAACATCATCCACTGTGACTCTTCCCACACCCCACCCTACCCAGTCCCACCTTTTTTTTTTCTCTGCCTAGAACTCTAGGTCTTCCCAGAAGAAGTGTACCAGGAATAACTGCAATATTCTACCACTCCATTAGGGTTTAGTGTAAGAAGTATACAAAGAAAAGGGAAAGACAAGGGAAAGGAACCTGAATAAAAAGTATTCAAGATAAAATGGTATAAAGAATTAGAACCCAATTTTTGTTGACTCATCTTTCTTGGCAGAATATAAAATTGAGAATACAAGTGATATGTAGCAAAATGTAGGGATTTTACCAGACTATATCTGTAGAAATGCTTAATTCAGTTGAGTTACTAAGAGTAATATTTAACTTTGACTATCATCAAATCAAAGGCAGGAGGAATTTTAGAGATACTGTGGCTCTATATAGAGATGAAAAACTCATGTCCAGTGGACTAAGTGACCAGGCAAAAGGCCACACAGTATGAGAGTCAGAACTATTGACTCCTAGCCCAGTATTTTTTGAATTTTCTTTACCTTCCCCTAAACAAAGGTCTTCCTACAATTCCTAGTAAAAGCTAATCTTGACATACATATTTTACTTTTAGCAGGTTATAATGGAATGTTAATGAGGTTTTGAGCCATAGTCCCTAATTACATAGTATTTTAAATGAAATCTATCTACAGTCTTAAATTTGTAGCACTACTTCTAATTAGTAAATTTAGGTACTGTGTTTAGGGAGGAAGTTATTTAACATTTAGTTTTGGCTTCAAATAAGAAATAGTGAACTTTCTGGATGGTTTATTGTACAAACTAATTTTCTGGTATTTAATGTATAAAAATCTTAATTTTTTTGAAGGAAGAAGAAGAAAATGAAACCTTTGAACTGAGCAGGGAATATGAAGAATTAATCAAATTGAAAAGGAGTGGCTCTATTCAAGCTAAAAATCTGAAAAGCAAGTTTGAAAAAATTGGACAATTGTCTGAAAAACAAATACAGAAAAAGATAGAAGAAGAACGAGCAAGAAGAAGAGCAATTGACCTTGAAATTAAAGAGCGAGAAGCAGAAAACTTCCATGAGGTATACTGTTTTATATTTAACAGTTATAGTTCAGTCATGATGATGAACTTAACAGAAATAACATTGACTTTGAAATAAGTGTTGGAATTTACAGTTAACCCTCAGGGTATATAATAATCTGGGAACTAAATAGCAAAAGCACATTAAGATCTTAAGAGACTTTGAAAGATTTCCCTACTCTAGCATTGTTCCAAAATGACTTTTATTACGAATTAAAGCCTACAGTGAACATCAAATGGTTCACTTTAGCAGAAATAGCTCAGAAATATTTATTGGCACAAGTTCTACTTGGAATCAGTAGAACCAGTGTATATTAAACTCCAGAGATGATTCATACCTACTTTCTTAAAAGATGAGGCCAACAAAGCCTATATGATATGTTCAAAGTCATGCCAATCATTCAGTGGCAGAGCCTAAATCAGAATTCAGGTGACATGAATTTGAAGTACCTCCATATGTAAAGTAAGGAGGCACTCACTAGATGACCTATAATGTCCCTTCCAGCTTAAGGACTAGTTCCATGATTATGAATATTGGTTTAAATAAGATCTGGAAAACTTATTCTGTCAAAATTGCCATTTTATGTTATATTTAACATATATTCTTCTAAAAATTGATTTTCATCATATATTTAACTCTAAAACAGGTATGGGAATTTGGGAGGGCCTTCAGAGGAGATTGGTGAATAAAAAGAATGATGAAACTCTGGGCAAATTCCAGGACTATAAGCAATTCATTATTATTGAGACAAGTAGAGTGCAAGCACAGTAAAAGATGATGAAGACCCAAGCACAGGCAAGATGACCCATCTTAGATGCCATGTTCAGGAACTTTGTTTTATTGGGGTGCAATGAAGGGATTTTTAAAACATGGAATGACATTATCAAATAGGCATCTTTATCGCAAGATCATGCTGAAGCTAAAGATGGCTTTAGATTTATGCGTTAAAAAATTATTTGAAAGCCTACTATGTTTTGGGGACTGTTCTGACACTGGGACTACATTGGTGAATAAACCTGCGGTCCTTGCTCATATGGTGTTTAGAATCTAACAGGTGTGGGGCAGGAGACAGGGGATGGAAAACAATGATTGGGTAGTAAATAAAAGCTATGGAGATTAACAAAGCAGGGTAAAAGACTATAGAGTATGTGGTACAATTTTGTACAGGGTGGTCAGAGAAAACATGAGGATTTGAACTAGAACTGGAATGGAGATGACTGATAAGTATGTAGGATACAAAATTGGCAAGACTTAGCTTGGGAATGGTGGTGGAGAGGAATCAAAGTGACTGGGTATACTAGGTAATAGGGGAACATAGGAGTTCGGTAGGCAGAGAAGTCACAAGCTAGACAAATGGAGATGCTGTAGAACATCCAGATATCAATTAAATTGATATGCATCTGAACTTAGTGCAACATACACAAAAACATAAGGACTTAGGGACTGGGTTATAAACCATTTTGTCACAGCTAAAAACTAATGCCATTGCTATTTTTAATATCTTCTATGTTGGGCCCCATGTTAAGTTTTGGGTACATAAATGTGAATATAATATGCCTTCAAGAAATCCAGCCTAATGAGATGTACGAAAACAATTAAAATTGTCATTAAGTGCTAATATAGTTTAAAATTGTCATTAAGTGCTAATATAGTTATGTATTTAGTGTTACGGGATCAAGTAGTATGTAATCAGTATTCCTAGATGTTTAACAGGGCTGAGAAAAATGACATTTTAGCTGAATGTGAAGGTTGAATAGAAGTTTCAGTTAAAGAGGGAAAGCATTCCAGATTGGAAGGACAATGTGAGTCAACACAAAGGTTGTAAAACTTTATCTGGCAGAGTGGTTCAAAGGAAAGGTTCATATAATAATAGGCGATAGGATAAAAAGTTTTAAAACTAGGTTGCAGCTAGCTGAAGGGCCTTTTTAACCTTGTGGGCACTATAATCCGGGAACAATGTTAATAATCAGGTTTTTTTCGGCTGCATTGGGTCTTTGTTGCTGTGCGTGGGCTTTCTCTAGTTGCGGCGAGTGGGAGCTACTCTTCGTTGCAGTGCGTGGGCTTCTTATTGCGGTGGCTTGTCTTGTTGCAGAGCACGGTCTTCGTGGCACGCGTGCTCAGTAGTTGTGGCTCGCGGGCTCTAGAGAGCAGGCTCAGTAGTCGTGGCACATGGGCTTAGTTGCTCCGCGGCATGTGGGAACTTCCCGGACCAGGGCTCAAACCCGTGTTCCCTGCATTGGCAGGCGGATTCTTAACCACCGCGCCACCAGGGAAGCCCAAATAATCAGTTTTAAGACAGAGTAATAAAAGGCTTGTTTACAGAATCCTGGGATCATGGAGGATAAACTGGAAGATGATCATGAAGTTGGGGGCAAGGGAGAAAAACTGACCCAACTTTAACAAAACTGAGTTACAGGCAGGTGGTTGCTGAGAAGCTTAACATTACTTCAAGATTACCAGGGAAACTAGAAGATGCTACAGAGAATTCAGGAGGTCAGGAGAGGAGGGAGGGGTGAATAAACTGTTTTGGACCTGTGAAGTTTGAGCTATATTTGGAAAGCTAATGGCAGTCTGAAACACAGGTACTGGGCTCAGAGAAGAGGCAGGAGCTACAGATTGTTTCAAAGTATAGATGTAGATAAAGCCATCTTGAGAGTTAATAGTTGGAAGGTGAATGATAAAACCCTGGAGAACACCAACATTAAATGGATGGATGGCCCACAAGATCAGTTGATTCTTTAGAGACAAATCACAGAAGGTAAAGCATTTAAATAAGCATGCATGTGCTTCCTTTTTTTTTTTTTAAAGGTAGTGAAACCTCAGAGCAGTGATACCTAGTCCTATAAAATTTGTAGGTAAAATAAATGAGGTAGGTGGCTTCTTGTTTTAATGCTATTACTGACTCTTGTATAAAAGGATATGAGATTAGGACCTGGCTGATCTTCTGTAATCCATGAGGATGTCCTAAATTGAGTTTCCTGTGAAGAATCTGACATTCCTCCTATCATATCCCTCTAGATTAAGGGTCACTGAGATCCTGTGTTAGCATAGTTTTGGCAGAGTATAATCAACTTCCAGAGTAGGATCTTCCCCTCCCATCTGATCATATATTTGTTTTCCTCTTTTAGAAAATGCCTTCTCTTTATGTTCCAGACACCTTTCAAGGCCTAACTCATTCATGTAACCTTACCTAATCTAAGAATTCCATCCCAGCTCCTGTAGCCCTTAACCTGTACCAACATTTGGTAGGTAAACCACTTAATTGCCTTAGTGTGTTTGACATTCTAGTTAGATTTTACAATAAGGTGCACTCCAAACCCATTTCTTGCGTTTTTATCCCAAATTCATTGCCTATTTGGGTTGCCTGTAATATCCACGTGCTGGGAGTATCAATGCCCTTGCTAAGAATGCACCTAGAGAACAAAGATCATTGCACTTATAACGTGACTCTCTTAGTAGATTCATTTCCTGGAAACACTTTTAACCTGGCTTTTCAGGGATTCAAGAAAAGGCAACTGTACTCAATAACTGAAAGACTGTTCATGACTGTTCAAGACTGTTCTCCCAGTTAACTTATGATGAATCCTTTTAATGATTATTTTCTAAAGGCAGGTTTGAGGTAACTAAATGAGTAACAGTTATGAATTTACACAAACTTTTATCCAAAAATCCAGAAGGCAAGTTATTAACCAGGAGGGATTCAGTCAGAATAGCAGTTATTGTACCTGCTGGAATATCCTATCTTAAGGATTTATTTTGTAAGCAAAGAATAACATTAACTGTTTAAGTCTGAACAAAGAGGTCCAGTGTTCTTTCCATGTAAGTCTCAGAAAAGCCTGCTGAGGTTAAAACTGCAGTTTAATACTTTGCTTGTTAAGCAAGCAAACCATTGTTTAACATGTACTTTTTACCCTATCCTTTAAATATAATAATAAACAATCATATCAACACTGTTCATTAACAATAATGGTAGTCAGGCTTTATGTTTATCCACTGAAGGTTAAATAATGGCGTTAACAATAGAATTTACCCATTAGGTCTCTGGTTGTGTCTGATGTTCTAGCACTTTCCAGTAACAAATAAAAATTTGATTCAGGAGAACCAGAAAAACTATCCAACTTACTTTTAACTCCTCCTTCTACGTTCATTGGAGCTGCGGTGCGACACCTCAAACTAATGTAAAACATTGATGAACCAAGATTTTTCTTATACAGGCAGTTATTTTACAGCTTGTTTCAAAATTTCCTTTATTGGTTGCACGTGGTACCTGGAAGCAATTTCCTCATAGTACAGTGAAATATAAATGGTGGGATTTCCAGATAGACCCACAAGAGTCTAAGCAGTTTAGAAACCAAGAGTCGACTACAACTAAAGTACTTTTGAAACCATGGATTAACTGTACCCATAAGACCCCACTCTACTAAAACTGCTCTCAAAAGGCCAGTGAGTGACCTCATCATCACCAAATTGGTTTTACAGACTCACACTATTTGACAGTTTAAATTCTGCTCTTAAATTACCCCCTTATTTTCATGGCTTCCAGCTCTCACCCCTAAACAGACTGACTCAGAACCATACTTCACCTCAATGATTTCCCCAAGTTCCAGCCATTGCCTCTTTCAATAGCTGTCTTCCTGTTTATTCTACCTGCAAACATTCTTTGCCACTGCTCATCAATAAATTATTTGTTGAATGGAATTCATCTCAGTTATTAACAAAGAAGAGTGAGGAAGGAAATCATGAAGTGGGAAATAACAGAAATTACATTTCTGTATTATGTAGTAGGGTGAAGAGTGATATGGAGACTCTTACCAGAAGGAAGTTATTTTAATAATTGTTAACAATGTATCATATCCTCACCCTTTTCTGTTACTCAGTATCAACAAGCACTGAGATTAGGTTTGGGCAAATAAATACACCAGGACTCCAGAGGTAATGTATGATCTTTACACTGGGAGAAAAGGATTCCAATAGTTAAGAAAATAGTTCAAAAATGAAACTTTCATCTTTCCCAAATTGGGGGATAGTGAAAATCTCCATGTCTGCAGTGTGGCAAATAGGCATAACCAAACATGTTAATTATTTTGTGCCTAGACATCTTCAGAACTATTAACATCTCAGTTCTTGTAGGTTTTTAGAAAACAATTCTTATTCTTGGCCCATTTTTGTAAAGGAAGAAGATGTTGATATCAAGCCTGCAAAAAAAAGTGAGGCTCCATTTACTCATAAAGTGAATATGAAAGCTAGATTTGAACGAATGGCTAAGGCAAGAGAAGAAGAAGAACAAAGAAGAATTGAAGAGCAAAAGTTATTACGCATGCAGTTTGAACAAAAGGAAATTGATGCAGCACTACAAAAGGTACCAGGCTTACATTTCCTTTATTTTCCAAAGATGACCTTTTAGAAACAATGAAGTTTTATGAGGAGGTACTAAAAAAAATTTTAATAGTTTTCAAGTAACTGAAATGTTTTATAAAATACTTTGTAGTAAGCATACTTACATGTTCTTTACTTGGGGGGAAAAATATATTTACCTCCAAATTCTATTACTAAACCACTGTCCTGAAAATAGTACTATAGTATAAATGCCAACTTGAATGCACTTGTTTTATTATAGAAAAGAGAAGAGGAGGAAGAAGAAGAGGGTAGCAACATGAATGGCTCCACCATTGAAGATGAAGAGCAAACCAGATCAGGAGCTCCGTGGTTTAAGAAGCCTCTAAAAAACACATCGGTTGTAGACAGTGAGCCAGTTAGATTTACTGTTAAAGTAACAGGAGAACCCAAACCAGAAATTACATGGTGGTTTGAAGGAGAAATATTGCAGGATGGAGAAGACTATCAATATATTGAAAGAGGAGAAACTTACTGTCTTTATTTACCAGAAACCTTCCCAGAAGATGAAGGAGAGTATATGTGTAAAGCAGTGAACAATAAAGGCTCTGCAGCTAGTACCTGCATTCTTACCATTGAAAGTAAGAATTAATCACTCTTTGAATCTATAACTTTTATTCTATTTAAAAATGTTTTCCTTTAAAAAAAAAAAAATTACTTTTCTTCTCTCTCTTTTAGCTGACGACTACTAGGTCCCCTTCCCTCTCCCCGGAACACACCCTCTCTCTCCGACTTTCTTACTGCATCCATCCTTTCTGTGGCGGGGCCAGAAAAGGAAACTGGAAGTGCCACTATGCTGACTTCTCATTCCTTTCCCCAACAGTCTTCACAACACAAGCTCGTCTGAAAAGTACCTCCTTCCTTTTCAAATGAGCACCAGATTCACATTACCCAGTATACATTAATGTGTAATTTAATAAGGCCAAGTGGGAAATTTACTCAATTATTTCTAGCAGAACCTATACAAAGGCTGTGTATTTCCCATGTTTACAGCAATTATGTTTTAAAAAATCATAAATCGGACATATTTTGCATGAAAGAATACCACTTATGAGCTATTCACACCTAAAATTAGTCTGAAATAGCTGAGTTAAGGAATTTGGAACCTATCAATTTGAGTGGGCTTTTTTCCTCAGTAGTTTATCATTTTGGTTGTTGTAGTTTCAGAGTCTTTCTGAAGCAGAGATATGAGGGGGTAGGGGTGTCATTTCTCCCTCTGTGTGGAGAAAACAAAAAATTAAAGACTTTTAAGAAACAATTGCCAGAGTAAATCTGATGGAAACCACTGCCTAATACAGAGTTCTGAGTGTTGAGAATATCAAACATACTTTTCAAATGTGTGTGATATATATTCAAGCTTATAAAGCAAATTTATGTTGTGACCTTGCCTGAACAAATTATATTTTAATGAGAAAACTTTGTATTAATAGTTCATGCAGGAGAAAACAATTTCAACACAATCAAAGATTTCAAGATCTAGAATTAGATTTAGGGAAAAATGGCACAATCTTCAATTTTGAGTTTTTAAAGTGAGTTTGTAAATAATTAGCAACCATGTACTAATCAAGTTGTTTTATATTTTAACTGTCTGGAAGACAATTTTATTTTACAATGTAAACCCATAATAAAGTCACTTCTGTATTTAAAAAAAAGTCTTTCAGTATTTTAGAAAAGAGACGAACATTCCCTTATAATATTCACCAATGTACATTTATTTTTTTATTGAGGAAACCATAATCAATACAAAATCACAGCAATCATGTACCCTTTTACATACAATGGTATTAAAGCAAACTCTAAACCACAGTTTGTAAAGTATTCAATTTACCTCAAGTCCAAGCTGCATCTCCCTAAGACACTGTTCCCATCACAGTAGCCATTTTAAGCCAATCTTCTTTTTACACGGGTAGTTTCTGTAGAGAACACTTTTCTCAGGACGAAAATGCATTGAGCATGCATAAGAAAAAATATATATATATGTGCAAATACATTTAAGAGTTTCTATAGGGGTATCACTGAAGAAAATAAAATCCTGGGACTTATTTGCTTTCTTAAAAGCACCAATTAAAAAAAATCCCTCAAAAGTTTACACTGTGGCAAGAAAACTCAAGTGACTAAACAAAAAATAAGGTTATTTTCAGAGTCAAAATTATCTTTAACTAGGTATTGTTAAAATACATTTTAAAGTGAGGCAGAATTTTCAGAAAATAAAGACATCTTCATTAATTAGTGATTTCTACAACCTTATTCTAGACAACGTAACTTTGCAGGTAGAAGTGGTTCTCCTGGCAGAGTATTCAAACAAATGTTACCACTTTGAATACATTTCTATTTCCCTCTTAAGGTACTCTGTTTACTCCTATCCAAACCCACTCCTGTAAATTAACTACTAAGGTATCTGTCTAAGGATGTATTTTACAATGCTCATAAGCAACTAGTATTAAACCACTAGTTTTAGTATTAAAACCATTTTCATTAATTAAAAATAAAAGTATACTTCCCATTTCTAAAAGAGACATCAAACCATAAGAATTCTAAGTACCACCACACTAAGAAATCTTAAAAACAAAAACACATTGTCAAGTTTAAGTGCTAAATAAAATAAATCAATTTCAAGCTAAACATTCTTTCTACCACTCCTAACATCCATTGCATTCAAATCAACTGGCTCACCTTTTCTGCTTTCCATTTATTTCAAGGTTAAGATTAGCGCCATTTAAAAAATGCTTGCAGTATCAGTGAAGGCTTATGATAATAAAAAAAAATTCTCATGAGATAGAAACAATGCCCCAATATCTATTAGCATTCATATGTATTTTCTTTTATAAAAATGCAAACTACAACTAACCGAAACTTGACAGGCTCTTAAGGTTCAAAGAGCTCCTTAATATTATCAATCTTAACATACCTATCATTGACTATTAAAACACACATACACACACATAAATGTGGTGCAATAACTACATAACTTTCAAAATTTAACAGTTCATGGAACATTTAAGATCAAGTGAATAGCACTTTAAAATGAAAAGTGATCAAAGCAGGTACATTACACCCTATACCATATATTATGTATGGGAAAACATTTCATTTTTCTCAATTATGATTTGCCAATTTTACCTTCTACATTGAGCCCTTCTATGGTCCATGCTCATCGGCTCACCAATGGCATACACTCAAAGGATTCCTCTTATGGGTAACTATCTCAGGACCTGATTTTATGAGCTATGATTTGGTGCTTGCAGCATCTTCAGCACTGTGTGTGAAAATGAAGGCAGTATTTTTGAATATTTTTCTTTGTTGCAAAGATAAGCAGGAGTTTTAAAAGGATCAGCACATTTTAGAAATCGAATAAACAAAACTGATATGATGCTGCTTTAATACATTCATCTTAACTCAAAATATGTACCAGTTAAAATCATCTATAAGAACACACAAACATTTTAAACTGGCAAAAAATAAAATAAATGCAGTGTCAGTTATTAAAGTATTATAAACCAGAAAAATATTGGTTGCTATACAGATTATGAAAGGTTATTTGCTATACAGTTAACATTTCACTGATGCACATGCCTTTACCAAAACATACTGCCAGTATTTCTTATAATTTTTTCCTTTTTTCAGTGTATATAAAAAATTTATGAAAACTGAATTGTCTAAAAAAAAAGTCATAATGAAATTCTTGACCCATAATGTCCTTACTGAATTACTACAGTTCAAGAATAAGAAAAAAAATAAAGACTCCATAGCTTTGGAGGGCAAAGAAAATGTCTTGTCAATCATAAACAGATTGTGAAGGCTGTTGAAGTTTCTGACCAAATGATTTCCTAAATCTTGAAAACTATGTAATTGTCCTTTTTAAAATTTTAACAATTCTTCTATATTTGGGAAAAGTTCGGATGTAGTTTAATTACAGCAGCAATCTACTCATCATTTTTTCCCGTTTTAATTTAAAAAATTAAAATAAAAAACATTACCCAGAAATGTAAACAGTTGTTTGAACAACTTAAAGACTTTCCACTGAAATGGTAGCATAAATAACAAAATACACTTTGGGGAAGCAGTAGCAGATTGCTTTTGAATACACAACCACAAAAACCTCACAGGGACAACATTAATGTACTGAAATATTTATTTATATATGTCCTTAGGTTGTGCTTACCTGTTGCTTTTTGCAGCAGAACCTAAGGTGGAAGGTCTGGGAAGGCACTGTGAAGTATAAATAATTGCACTGTTTGCAATTAATAAAGATTTTAAACCTTAAATGAATCAAAATCAACAGCCTCCAATTTGTGAGTTATGATACTGAATCCAACTGAACTATCTTATCTCTTCAGTTTAATTAATAAATGTACCACTTTCCTAAAAGTTCATCTATAAAACAGTATCATGCAAAATACTGAAACTGTTCACATCAATACCCTACTCTTAAAGATAACAGATAACTCCTTAACTATTAAACTTGAAGCTAGAACTACATATCCATATCTAAATAAGGGTAAGGGAAGTCACTCTAGGTTCTATAAAACAGTCAAAAAACATTTCAAAACATCTACAATGAACTGTACTGCTATTTTTCTACCCTATCAGTAATCTCAACATTTATGTCCTTGCACATCTTTCTTTATAGTATATTCAGAACAGCAAATGGTGCTCCCCCACCAATGAAAAAACTAGTCTATATATTTAGGAAATGGTGTTAAAACCACTACATTGCTTAATATTTGCAAACTGAAAACCACTGTCTGATACATTTCAAGTCTTTCATATTAATATATAAGATATGCATGTTTTACACTGAAAAACAATATATTTTAGGAGCACCAATGAGTAATACTATTCACCTTTGTTAATGATCAGTTTTCTTTAGCTATAGCTAAAGCATATCAAAAATACTTACCCATTAAGCTCACTTTAAAAAAAAATACAGACCTATGAATTATTCTATGTTAAATTAAGAAGCAGTTATGGTTTTCCAAGATATAAGCACTGTATTCCAACATAATATTCACACAAAGTATGGCATTTGCATTATGTGGAACATTGACAAAAAGATACTGTTGCAGTTCATCAATTTGTCATTCTGATGTACTTACAGTGCAATGCTCCTTGAAGGAACACAATCAAGGATGATACACAGCACAGTCCTCCTCACCCCTACAGAGCTAGTTCTATACTGGCTGGATCAAACCTGCACTTCAACAGACAACGGCAAGACAGACTGTATTTGCATGTAGTCTAATATATTAATATGCAAAGAGCCAACAAATATGCAAAGAGTAAAACAATGGATTTCAACAAAATATCAGAACTTCAGCATGAGTGTTATAGAGTAATAAAATGATTTCAAGTACATAAAAAAATTAAGTTGATTCAATGATTGGACTTGTGCATTTACAAAACAAAGCTTATCTATACTGCAAAAAGAAAAAAAAAGAAAAAAAAAGCTTGAACATTTTCATACCCCAATAATGTTTCAATGGCAGATGCACTGTAGCTATACTTTTTGCATACTACTTTTTCTACCCTAAATTTAGAAAGAAACACTCTAATATTGTATACATTTGCAAGAGCTGCTTTACATGAAAAAACTGTTCTTATTATAGACTACTCATATTCACTATCCGAAAACTGTTTAAAATTAGTTATGCTGAAACAGTCTTGGAAATCAAGTAATTATCAAATTAAAAACAGAAAGGTTAACTGTTATAGCAGCAGTACAGGTCTGAAACAGTGGTCATGTATAAAAGGAAATTTCACTGTTAATGCAATGGAAGTATGCCAAAAGATCACTGTACACACATGCAGTTTTTAATCAAACAGAAGGGGAAAAAAATGAAGATATCAGGATTACTTGTGCTGAAACAGCCAAATACAATAAATGGAAAAGATCCTCCAATCTACTACTATACTGCAAGGGGGAAAGAAACATGCCAGTGTTTAAAAACTCAAATTAATATTTCATGGGGAAAGCTTATATATTTGTGTATATGTATCTTAATTTATCATTGCTAAGAAATTATGAATCCTTTAAATACCCACATATCCAACTTACCGACACAGGAGGTTTCATATCATTTATTGTAAAGCACAAAACAGGCATTTTAAAAGTGAAAGTATACATTGAAAAAAGTACATTTATATCACAAAGCATTGACCACATAATAGTTGCAAATACATTTGCTGGAATGTGTACATCTACACTAAATACTAAAAACAAACCAATTTTCATTTCTACACAGAAATATTAACCTCCTATCAGTAGTGATAGATATTTTGTACATTTTCAAAAAAAAAAAGAAAAAAAAGAAAGAAAGAAAGAAAGAAAAAACACTATTTTAAACCAAAAACAAAATTAAGATCTTCATCAAGCCGTCTGCATCCATATATTTAACAAAGGTTTTTTTCCCCCACACAATGAAGCAAATACTGTATTGTCCACTTCTTATTATTGGCCCTGTGCAGAAGAGATACATAAGAAATACACAAAAAGTTAAAGAAAATCCTTTAAATGGAGCTAACTCAGGAGTGAATCCTTTAAGAAAGAAAAACTGGTTAATATAAATGGTGGTGGCTTCTTGCATGATTTGCAAATCCCTGGGGGAAAAAAATTTATTTTTAAAATCAAAGGCATTATAGAGATATCTAGCACTCAGATGCCAGAAAGCATTGTAAAAAACAAACAAACAAACAAAAAAACCCAAACAATATACCACAGTACTTCATTTAGTTATACTTTGCCTGATAAAAATTTAAAAGGCAAACATAATCCCAGACAACAGTAAACATGCAGAGAACAAGACTGGAGTTGAAATCAACACATTAGCAAATTTATTATACCTGAGGTGCTGGAGGATGCTGTGGCATTCCCTGGGGACTTGTCTGGGCGTAGTAGGCTGCTTGTTGTCTGTAGTACTCAGCCCAGGCTGCACTATAATCTGGCTGACCACCTGGTGGAGCACCAGTAGGGGCAGGAACTGCTTGACCTTTGAGAAAACAAAACAACTTTGTTGCTGTAACCACAATTAAAAGCCCCAAAGAATCTCAGTTCTAATAAAAACAATACCTTGCTTCTTGTAATATTCCTCCCAAGCCTTTGAATAATCTTGTGTCTGCCCTTGTTGACCTAAAAAAAACCCCCTAAATTTTAATACAAAATTATATCCACTGTAAGTACAGGTTATAAAGACAAAAGCACAGAGGGTCAGAATTGCTCTTGTTTTATTTTAAATATTCATTAGTGTCAGAAAACTACTCTGTAATTAAAAAAAAAAAAAAAATCTAAATGCTATTTTATTTTCTTTTGCCTTATACTAATCGTAACTTTTAGTTCTAGACCATCACTATTAATAAAAAACAAAGCCATCCACATAGTTTTAACTAAGATAGGTAAACATTTAGGCATAATCTCGATTCAATTACAGAATTTATGAACTATTAATGTCCTAAATTCAGTCTGGAACAGCAGTGCACGGTTCCCCAGTGGTGATGCTGGGAGGAATGGATGGACCACTATTCTTTTTTTGTTTTCTTATCCATTTGGATTTGTTACACTACAAATTTTAAATAAAATGCAAATCTTCAATGGAGAAAAAGAAAAAACACTTTTTGAGGAAAAAAACCCACTTAAAAGCTATTATTTAAAGACTTCATTATTTTAAGATCTGGCCAACATTTTTGTTTCCTGATAAGTAACCTATAAACTACATGTATAAACACTAATCTTCAAGATATCTTTTAATATGACATTTAAAGTTTTAATATGCAGTGTCCAAATTACAACACAATTTTATTAAAAATAACTTGACGAAGGACATAAAGAATAATCACTACTGAAGAGGTTCTAAGAAGCAAAATCAATGAAACACAAAGCTCAACAGCTTGCACAAGCACGTTCTTCTAGGTGACTTTCTGGAATTAAGAGACTAAAGAGACATACTCAAATGCGATGCATGAACCTTGAATGGTCTCTGGATTTAAAAAACAAAATAAAAACAAGCCCCCCCCCAACACACAAACAACAACAAAAGACATTTTTTCTGACAACCAGGGAAACTTAAATATGTTGATATTATTGAAAATTTATTTAGAGCAACAGTTGGCAACTTACTCTGAAATGGCTCAGGCACCAAAAAAAGTATACATACAAAGTACATGTCGCAAACTTTTTGAAAATGGTCAATCTGGATAGGAAATATAAACATGGGTGTTCGCTATACTATTTTTCCAGTTTTCTGAAGGTATAAAAAAATTTGAAATCAAAAGTTGGAGAGAAAGAGAACCTGAGTTTTCCTATTTAACTCCTTTATTTGAAAAAAATTTTATTTAGTTTGTAATTCATTTGACTTTATGAAATTATTACAGCTAGACAAAAAATACTGGCAGAAAGCTGTTTTTATGTTTGTTAGATGTTGCCAACAAGGCAACTTTATAGTTTTAGAAAGTGGTCTATTCACCATCACAAATTGGTCAAAGAATAAAAGCAACTGAGTAAATAAAAATTTAAGATTTATGACTAACTTAAAAAATGCGAGAAACTCCCCCCTACTTATATGGGCAACAGCACAGAGAAATCCCATATATACTGTAAACAAAATTCTCACACTTTTGTTTTCCATACTCTTTTCAAAGAGGAAGTGAGTCTAACATTTTGATCTTATGAGGAGACACAATTCAAGTAAATCTAAAACCAGTTTCAGTATTTAGACAACTGCCAAATATCTTGGTATCAATAGTAATAAAACCATACAACATTTTCTTACAAACTGCACACTTGAAAACTTGCTGACTTGAGGCCAAACTTATTTAAGACAGCAACAATTTCCACTTCAGGTTTACAAATGGAACTAAACCTCATTGTTAAGAGATACTCATATTTTAGAGGCAAAAAAATAACAGTATCAGGGAGACATCTCAAGAAAATTCATCAAACTCAAATGTTCCCTGAAAAACACCCCCCATCCCAAACTCAAATATCCCTGTGGAAAGCTAAAAGTAAACATGTTAGACTCTAAGAAAAATAAACAGTTGGTTAAGTAAGTCATCAACATTTGACATTCCAATCTTGAAAGCGTCCATAGAAAAACTCATTCCACTCCTATGTGAAGGGCAAATGTCATTCTTTTCGCCCAGGTGAAAGCAGGGAAAGAACTCTTCCTATCTAATCTATTTATGTTTTGGCTCTTCCCCTAGCCTCTTGCCCTTTGGAAAGGCATGTCCTTAACTTGTTCCCTTTATTCTTCTCCTCAGTTCAAAAACTGTTTTGATATGAGATAATTTAGTAGAACAATACTTAACATTTACATGTAACTTTACAATGTATAAAGTCTTAATTTCATTTCATTCAAGAGATAAGACTTGTCCTAGAGTTCACATGTAACATTCTATTACAGCCCAAGAGACAGCCTTGCTTGATTTCACCCTCAATTATTTCTCCATACACCTGCATCTTTCCCAAAACCACTCTCGCCCGGCTCTTTTAGGCTAGGTACCTACCATATGCTAAGGGTTCAGAGTCCACCATATCAGTGCTTAACATTAAAAGGGACTCCGCCTCAAGTCAAACTTATCCCAAAATGCCTTCATTTACTTTCCTCCAAATAGAAACTGCCTGTCTCTATTTTGAAACCCTATTTCTCTTTAGGGTGTTTATTTTTTTACAAAAGTTCCCTTCATTCTAGCTTCAAAAGCACCCACATCCAGACTGCTGTCATTCCTTATAGGACAGCGATATGAATTCCTTAAAGTTTCCGTCTTTAACCCTCCAGAATCTCATCTTTAAGAATTTCTCTCTTAAGTTCTCTTCATGCTAATCTAGGTAATTTACAATTGTTTCAGAAAACAAAACTAATTAAAAAACTCATCTGTTTCAACAGACTTTTATTTATTAATAAGCAAACTGACAAATCTACAGTGTTAGTGGGGATTTTCTGTTCTTAACAGAAAAGGCTGAAATGGCTTCAAAAGCTGAGACAGTCTCCCTAGTTTGGTGACAAGGGCACTGGATTAGAAATCAGGACATCCTTACTGGACTGAATGCCAATACTATGACATAGTATGAGTGTGTTTTGTGTTTGGTAATTGTAATCATTGTTGCTCTTGTTGTGGTCATCCATTTACAATGCTTGGTGTCAGTTTATTTATCTCTTGTAAAAATAAAATACAGTGTGCGTGTGTGTGGGGGGAAAAAAAAAAACCTCATGGGAACAGCAAACCCAAGAACTGCAATAGATACACAAAAAAGAAAAAAAAAAAAAGAAATCAGGACATCCAGAGTCCTAGGAAATCCTACCTATGCCACTTGGAAGAGTAAAACTCAATCTTTCCAAATAAGGGAGTCTGACTTAGAGATAAAGATCTTTCTCTCTCCCTGATATTTTATTAACCCTTTCTTTCCCTTCCATTTAAAAACATCAAAAGATTGAACTGATTAGTTTGATGCTTTAAGATTTCTTATTTGTAGTTATCCTAAAAAGATCTTAAGGACAAGCAATGCACCTAGAAAAAGTCAAAGTAGTTAAGCAATCAATCCTTTACAAAACAAAAAACAAAAAAAGACTTCTACAGGAAAAATAAATGGACCTTGTAGCTATCATTAAAGACCTGACAACCTAACATTATTTAAGATTTACATGTAAGGAGGAATCACTCAACCAGTTCACTTTGCTCATAAAATTAATAGCTTATCATTGTGCTGCTACAGAAAAACATTCAAGTGAAAAGAAGGTGGGGGTTACGAGGATCTTCAAACATGGTGTTATTTAATGAGTTATTTCTATACCACCTTTCTCCACAAAGGACTCAAGACAGTCCAGCATACTATCTCTAAAATTAGAATTTTATATAGTAGTTAGCAGGGAAAAGGAAGAAAACAAAAAACTTTTAAAAAGGAAAGGTGAAATGTCTACCCTTAACAATAAAAATTTGAATGGTTAGACCTTGCAGATTACATTCAACATACTCACTCATTTTGGGTAAGTGTAAAAAGGCTAAATAGCAAATTTATTAACCTAAGTCTAACAATAGACCGTTGTTTTTACCCAGTTTTAACAATAATGTAGGGAACATATAAAGCATACTACCCACTGTGAAAATACAAGTTAGACCTAATGATTTTTAACCTCAACATGCTCAAATCTTTAATAAAAGTGATGCTACTTCATAAAAGCTAGTGACCATAGGTCATGACCACTATGTCATTAAGGAATGATTACTAATAGTATTCCCAGTTATTCTCAAAAGTATCCCAATTTGGAAAATAAATTATGTGATCACCCTAATTACAATATACTATTTTGAGGTTAAAGTTTTTTAAGTTTCTTTTTGCAGAATTTTAGCTGTTGTAGACCTGCTTGAGATAAGCTGGGTCACAAAAACATAAATTAATGAATTTGTTACAACCTCAGGAGTAAGAGGCAGCGTGACTCCTGGAAAGTCATTCTAACAGTAAAAATTATTTTTCTTTTTTTAAAACAGAGATCAGCTGTGCAAAACATCCTTATCATCAGGTATATGTACTTTTATTCAAAGATTAATATAATAACCATTCTGGAAATTTTTCTTTCTGTGGAGAATGACAAACATTCTTTGACAAAGAACACTGAAATTTACATTGAGAATCACAAGAAGACTGTATCTCATGACAAAACTATCACCTATACTTTCTATATCAGTGAAGAATGAGCACGTTTATCTTATTAGCTTCTGTTTGTGACAACTGGCTATGGTGTAAGTGTGTTAATTTTGACTGACTAAGAATAAACATCTGAAAAAAACCTGGTCTGTCCGGAAGTATAACATCAGGTTTGAAATGGTTCCTGAAAAATGCAAATTCAGGAGACAGGCTTGGGACTTACACCCTCTTAAGAGTTCAAAGTCTGGTTCCACCACTTTGTAGTTGTGTGACCTGTTTTCCAATATGCACATCTAAGTGTCAGTGAACAGAAAGAACCCCATCCACGGTTTTGCTTTCTGCAGTGAAGTGACCTGTGGTCAACCGTGGCCTGAAAATATTAAATGAACAATTCGTAAGTTTTAGATTGTGCACCATCCTGAGGAGCATGATGAAATCTCATACTGTCCCTTTGTCTAGCATATCCCACCAGTTAGTCACTCAGCAGCCATCTTGCTTATAAGATTGACTGTCCTGGTACTGCAGTGCTTATGTGTCCGAGTAACCCTTATTTTACTTAATAATGGCCCTGAAGTGCAAGAATAGTGATGCTGGCAATTTGGATATGACAAAGAGAAGCCTTTTCCTTTAAGTGAAAAGGTTAAAAGTTCTCCATTTAATGAGGAAAGAAAAAAATCGTATGTTGACAGAGGTCGCTAAGATCTATGGTAAGAACAAATCTTCTGTGAAACTGTGGAAGAGGAAAAAGAAATTCATCCAAGTTTTGCTGTCCCACCTCAAAATGCACGTTACAGCTACGGTAAGTGATTATCTGCTTAGTTAAGATGGAAAAGGCATTAAATTTGTACAAGGTATTGAGAGAGAGATCACATTCATGTAACTTTCATTCAATATACTGTTATAATTGTTCTATTTATTAATGTTACTCTCTTACTGTACCTAACTCATAAACTTTATCATAGTTATGTACATATAGGTAAAAAGTACAGTACATATAGGGTTCAGTACTATCCGCACTTTCAGGCATCCATGGGGGGGAGGGGACTTGGAACATATCCCCCATGTAAAAGTGGGGGACAACTGTACAGTTTTCATTCACAGCAGTTTGCAATAATATATTTGCGAAGTACTTGATTGACAACTGTACTCTCCATTAGAATACAATAACCAGAAGGGCAGGGCTCCTAGGTGTTATGCCCACAGTCACATTCTCAGTATCTATTCCTATGCTTAGCATATAGTATATGCTCTACATTTATTGAATGAAAATGGCCCTTCTAGATGACTGTTTTTCCTTTTTCATAATGCAAATGTTAATTAAGTAATTAACTTCCTCTGTCACCGCAGGTTACTTCTTATATGTTTATTTTGCAGCACAAATAATATCACACGCAACCAATTTTTGCTTGGTGCTCTATAATTTAACCAGTGCCATTTAGGTTACTGACATGCAACTTATCTTTGACAAAAGTATAGGTAATATTCAATGTCCTATGTGCCAGTGGGGAAACTTTTAGTTTCAATTAGTAAATGGCTGACAAATGCACTTAGAAATAAAAAGATTTCTTAACCACAAATTTAACAATTATTATTTGTAATGACCATGATACGTCTGAAAGTTCAGTGATTTTGGAATGCATTCTTGTTCAACAGTTCTATACCTCAAGATTTTAAAAGTTATTGGATGAAAGAAGTCCAAGGAAATAAAAACATGGAACAAACATGCCTTTTATCAAAATCTTCAACCTTTTAGTGTGATATTTACTAAATGTTTCAGTTTAATAAAATGTATAAAAAAAGAAATGTAGAACATACCCATTTTCTTGTAGTACTCTTCCCAAGCCTTGGTATAATCAACCTGTCCAGCTGGAGCTGGATTCTGCTGATCTCCTTATTTAAGAAAAACATAAAAAATTATGATTAACGTTTTTAAAAAGCAATTTTGGCCCTTTCCTTGTTTTTTGTGTAGAGGAGTTGGGAGTAGCCTGTCATGGAGAATGAGGGTAGGAGAGAAGTGCTGTGGGGATAGTGGCATCCTTGCTGGTGCCAAAGACACAGGACTCTGGGAGTACAGAGACAGTGTACAGAGAAGATGGTCTATTTATTTAGAAGAGTAGTTACATTGAGCATATAAGTAAATTCACTGGTCAAATAAAACACACTGACGATATCAGGTCTTTCACCATTTGTAAGCATGGAAAGTGGGAAAAGCTAGAAAGAAGAACTCTGAAACCCTGGAATGGAATTGCAGGTGATATAAATGTACAGTTTTAAAAATATATACACATATGGATATTTATGTATTTTTTATATGTATGTAGGTATGCATGTACGCAAATTCATATCCTAGCTCTGTACACTGAAAGGAGCTAGTAGCAGTAACACCTCAGCAGCAATGAACACAACTGTTAAGTTTCTAAATATCATCATCTACTGAAAGAAATCAGGGATCATTGGAAAAATGGCTGATTCAAGGGCTGGAGCCCAAAAAGCACAATATAAGCATCTTATTGTGCAAGAAAGTAGGGAAGTGCTTAAAGAATGACAGGCATGTCAAAAGGATACAGGAGCCATCTTGAAGCTACTCCTGACTGGCCAAATCTAGGACAACCTGGTTAAGTTAAAAATATAACTTACTGAATAAAACAGGAATCCATACTGACATAAGGAAATAAACAGAAAGAAAAAGGAAACCTCTTCCATAGTAAAATACCACCTAATAAATGCAGAATGAATGACGGAAGGAGAAATTATCATATTTGTAATTGAATCAGGCAGCTATTATCAATGAAGGATAAGGCCTTCAATGAGGAACAGAATCCTAAGAAAGTTTAGCTTAGAAATCTTAGAAAGTTTTCTAAGGAAGTTTAGCTGTGGTATATGTTTTGATCAGAAAGGTAGTTTTCTCTTTGCTCTAGTAGTTTTATAATTTGTACTAGTTCTTTGTTTCTGCTATCATTTTGTTTTAAAAAAAATGTTAAGATTATAAATCACGTCTAATCAAACTGAATTGTACAACTTCTACTGAATCTTTAAGGAAAAACGAGAATAAAATTATCCTGTTTGTCCTGCCCCCCCTCCATAAAAAGAACAGAATAGTGGTATAATCTCAGTATAACTCTCCAGACAGTATTAATTTCAAAGAGAAAAATGGTGATTTTATGGTATAGAATCTTGGCAGACATCAACATGACTGAGTGACCATAGTTACCACCTCTGGGGATAAAACAGGTCCACATTATATGACCCCTATTGTAATGCACTAAGAGAGCAGCATTCATTTCTGACGTATTCTTGCCATAATGTAAGCAGGAACCCTGATCGTGACCTCATCTTCATAAGAAAAGGTTGAAGGGACCTAGGCTGATCCATAAACATCTCACAAAACAAAAGGTCTGTACTCTTTTGAAAGAAAAAGACAGGAATTATTCTTGATTGATGAGAAGCTGTTGGAACAATTGGTGAAATCTCAGTAACGGCTGTGCCTTGGGATAGTAAGATGTATCAACGTTGATTAACAAGTGCTGTGTGATGGTTATTTTTGGAGAAATACAGAAAGGAGTATTTAAGGGTAATGGGGCATTATGTCTACAGCCTGGTCTTAATGGTTCTGAAAAAGACTAATGATAATGGATATGGACAAATGTGATAGGGTAATGGAACAAATGGGGAAGATAAACATCAAGAGCTAGATTATCTGGATGTTCTTGGTAATGTATCTTACAAGTTTTATGAAAGTTTGCAGTTATTTCAAAGTAACTTGTTTATAAAAAGCAAAGGCTGCTTACTGAAGCTGTAACTAAATAATATTATAAATTTGGGGTTAATACACCGATGTACTTTATATATAATTCTAAACACAGGTTTTCACTTCCACATAGAAAATAAATTCTTTAATTACCATAGTTACCTTGTCCATTGGTTTGGGTTGTAGTTGGTGCACCGGCAGGAGCTGCAGGCGGTGGCTGTGCTTGTTGTTGATAATAGTGAGCATAATAAGCAGCCCAAGCTGCTGAATTTGGATCTGTTCCTGTTTTAGCTAGAATAAACACAAGTTCTAGATTTGTATCTAAAGTCCATAATCAATCAATCACACACACACCTCTCTAGCAAATATATAGACCCCCAAATTAACTGGACATTAAAAAACAGTAAGTGGACACTCAAATTCTTTTATTATTTTTACTGTCATCATTAGCTTTTATTATAGAAAACTTAGGCTCAGAGATTAAGTAACTTTCCTAGTTCCTAGAAAACTAGTGACTGGCAGAGTTGGGATACAAAGAAAGATCTTTTGGTTCCAAATCCAATGCTTTGTCTCAAACCATCCTGTGCCCTTCTTTTTCTAAACCAGTTTTGCCTCAAGCACTACAGTTTTATGTGGCAGATGACTAAAGGAAAGGAATTCTAGGGACTGACCTGTACAAGAAAGAATTATTTTACAACTATGAACTCTGTCTTATCTTGTTTTCAATGAAGAGACAACTTAAAAACCTTGGAAAAAGAAACAGATTCGCCATATTTCATCTCATCATATTTCAGTGATTATCTTAAAAGATAAACTTGATGTCACTGCCCTATTTGAAATTCTTCATTTATTTCCTGGAGTCTTCAGGGACTATTAAAGCTTTTAGGTACAGAATATCATTCAACATATTTAACAAGATATTTGGACACCCTCGCTTACACTTTCCCTTCCAGCCTCCTCTCCCTGCTGTCAATATTTTTCCATCACTCAAGTTCTGGCCACAGTAAATTGGTTGTACTTTTCAAAAGTCATCATGCTCATATTTGGGCGTTTCACCATGTTATGCCTCCTCTGCACCTGACTGTCCCTCACTCATCCTTCATAAAAATCAACTGATGCATTAAAAGTTTGAGACTTCGCAGTCACAAACAGAAATCCTCTTACTGATTCTGTCTTTTATACTGGGTGTATCATATGATACTATAGGTATATCTTTATTAGTTTATATCCTGAAGAAGGATCTAATTTCCTTAACCAGATTCTATATCTATATGTAATCGATTTAGCCTTCATCCCAAATGGGCAGCAATTCTCAGCTGCCTAATAAAACAAAGGTTAGTGATGTTTGGGAAAAAAAGGGTAAGGATTCCCAGAGTGATCCAATGTCTAAGGGGATACAGTTATAAGGCATTATGCCACTCTCCATAAGTTTCTAAATTAATACATGTGTCCCAATACATAGTATCATTACCTGTATAGTAATTAATACAAATATGTCACTTGATACCACATCTAGATAGAGAAACTGAGATAAAACACTTTTAGGAATTGATACTTACACTCTTACAATGTGTAGACCATATATGAAAACCAGTCTAATAATTACATATAACTAATACGTACTGAGAACTTACTAAATTCATTCATTATTATATTCATTCATTTACTTATCATTTTATAGATAAGAAATCATATTTAGAGAGGTTCAAAACTTGCTTACTATCCCGTAATTAGTAAGTTATGACTAGGACTTATTCAAGTCTGTTTCACTCTAAGTATGTGACTACTACATAAATCTTTAACAACCCAGTAATTTTTTTATAGAAACAGATTTTAATTCAGAGGATACAGACTTTACTGTCAATATAGGGCCACATTTAAATACCAGGATGTTTAATACAAAGTAATGAAACAGTTTCATTTTGGTCTAACCCTAGCTGTTATCTTTTAGCTAAATGGGTTATTTCTTTCCCAAAGGCATTGCTGAAAGCCACATTCATTAACCAATTCTTTCATTGATGACTTCACCACTACCCCAAGTGGGAAAATGAGACTGTAAAACAGAGACCACTTCTTATTCACATCATTTCTCTCAATCATACTACCTACCCAGAGCATCCAAATAGGTGCAATCCTGCAGATCCAAGTTACCCAATATAAATCTGCCCCTTAATTTTCTCAATCTCTTCAGTGGTGGGATTCTTCTGCTTAATAACACCATACCAATTAGCTTACAAGAGGGAAAGAAAAGTCCTTCCATTCTTTAAACACTATTATACAATAAATCATATTTGACCCTTCTGTTAAGTCCTTCTAGCACAGTATTGCTAACATTTTAAGTACGCATTTCTACAGAATGTAAATTCATTGTTGCATACTCAGACCTTAGCGCACACAGTTTGTTTCCTGAACGTGTGGGAGTTGTGGTTATTTGGTAACTGTCATGTTGTATCATCATGTTCCAAAGAGCATACCTCCTATGAAATTAAGGTATGTTATAATACAGGGCCACCCTTAAATACCAGAAATGTTTAATAAAATTCACTAAAACAATTTCATTTAAATTATTTTAGTTTTTTAAAAAATAAGTATACTAGTGTGAAAAGGAATCCTTAATTCAGTACCTTCCTTGAAACTACTCCAGTAAAAGAGGCCTAAGAGGTATGTAGTAGGTGAGAAAAAAAAAAGGATAATAAATAAAAGTTACTGGTTTCAATGAATGCTCTTTGACCGTGATGGAAAGAAAAGTACAGGGTGGGAAAAGACTCAAGGATAGAATAAAATGTAACAGATACAAATCACATCTGAACAGAGAAAATATTTAACTAAATTAATTTGAGAGTTCCAACATGCAGATATTTAATACAGGCCTGTTTTTTACTAACGTGAAGTTATATCAGGAATACTAAAATAGGCAACTTACATATCTTTTTTGAGAATTTGGAAGTTTAATGCCCAAGGATTAAACACTCCAACTGACTCACACAATTTTATAAATAAATGTACACTATTCTTTCATGGATAATGTCACAATTAACATACAGTACATTTGATGGCACTAGCATCTAAAACCTAAGACACTGTACTTCTTCCTATACTTTTGGCTTTTAGCATTCTGCTGTATCACTTCTAAAGTAGAGAAAGCCAAATGCAGGTAGAAAAAGACCTACAAAAACAGACCATACTCACAACAGTCTTATACACTGTAGTAGAATCAGAACCTAACACTTCTGCTGAAGGAGTGAAACAAGTGCAGAAAATGCACACAATGTAGAATCAACACTAGAAAATTTAAAACTATAACAGGAGTGGCAAACAAAAACACAGATTACACCCAAATGATAAGCATCTTTTACCTGGATCTGGAGGGGCCTGTTGCTGCCAATGTGGATATGCATTTCCCCACCCCTGGGGAGCATAAGGGGCTGGAGGACCACTGAAAACACAGAAATCAATTTTAAAATAGTTTCCCAAAATCTAGAATCTTTGAGCAAAAGCCTAGAACCAAACTCAAAACTTACTGAGGAGCAGGGCCAGGTGGTCCTGGATTATAAGGTGCAGGGTTATATGGTCCCATTGGAGTTCCAGGCCCAGGGGGCCCAGGAGGCCCATGGGGGCCTGGGACACCATGGGGCCCATGGGGTACAGGTGGCCCTAAAGGATTTACTGGGCCCTGCAAAAAAGCAAAAGACAAAGAAAAATCAGAAAGACAGTAATTGTTAAACATTTCAAAGGCCAAATAACCTTCCATTTTTACCCTTTTACCTAACCACAAGCAATCTAAAATTTATGATTTTCCTTCACTTCCTCACTCATGCTGCAAAACTTCTGAACTCTACCATATTGAGGCATGTAAAATTAATTAAAATCAACAGCATTAGCAAAGAACTGAAACATTAACTTTACCTTCTATTCTTTTCAGCCTGTTCCCTTTTCCATTATTTCCCTTTCCTTGAACAATTTTTACTTTTACTATTCCTTTATCATCTTAATCATGGAAGTTTATCAAATATCAAGTTCTTACCTCTAGCTCTTCTCTCTCTGCATCTACTCTATATCTATTCACGTAACATTGTAATCAGAGAACCATCCTGACAATACAGTCCTCAAATTGCTTAGGTCTCATATCGTGAACTGGCTATTGAATACTTTCCCAATAATGTAACAAGTTCTCACTCAACAAACCAGTCCTTCTCACAGCCTTCCTGTCACTGAGCCCCATTTCAATCAATAATTTAAATTCATTTCCTCCCTCACCCTTTATCATAATTTTCTGAATACCATGAAGATTCCCTTTTTAATTGATTTAACAAATCAGGATATTTCGTATCCATTTCATGCCACATCATAATTAATAATGCTTAGGTGATTCTTCTTTGATAATCCAACTTGTAAGGACCACTAGATTTAACTGTCCTAAAATAAAATATTCCTTTCATGCAGTTAATACTCACCATGTGACAATTTGGACAAAAATGCTTAATCTATATATGGTTCTCAATTTTCTCACTACAATAAAGCCAAACTTCAAGACTTTCATAATAACCTGTCTCTTTAAGTCTCTAACTGCTGTCATTATCCCTCACTTCAATTATACATAACCTATCCTTTCCAAATAGTAAAAAAAGGATTACTGAAAAAAGGTAGCAACATTTTTACAGGGCTTTGTGCCAGGAACTCTTTTAAGTGATAAACACACATACTTCAAACATTTAATTCCTATAACCCTAAAAGGTAGGTATGATTACCCTCACTTTCAGATGAAAAAGAGGCAAAGAAGAGTGTAAATATCTTCCCCCAAGGTCACACAGTCAGTAAATGATTCAGAGTATTTTGAACCCAAATAGCCTGACTCCAGAGTCCAAGTTCTTCTTAAGAGCTTCTCTTGAACAACCTGTCTTGTCTGTCCATCAACCCAGAAGCAATGCTGATCCATGCATGCTAATGATGGCAAAATCCAAAACCAAGATGCACGATTCAATTTTCTGGCATCAATTCCTGCCATTACTGAGTCCAACAATTATTTTCTTCATTTTTTTGAACAATTATACTTATTCTCCATACCACAGAACTTACAACGTTTGTGTATATTTTTATAAGGTATTCTTTTTTTTAAAATAAATCTATCTATCCTACCTACCTACCTACCTATCTATCTATCTTGGTTGCGCTGGGTCTTCATTGCTACAGGAGGGCTTTCTCTAGCTGCGGCGAGCGGGGGCTACTCTTCGTTGCGGTGCGCAGGCTCCTCATTGCGGTGGCTTCTCCTGTTGCGGAGCATGGGCTCTAGGCGTACGGGCTTCAGTAGTTGTGGCACGTGGGCTCAGTAGTTATGGCTCACGGGCTTAGTTGCTCCGCGGCATGTGGGATCCTCCCAGACCAGGGATCAAACCCGTGTCCCCTGCATTGGCAGGTGGATTCTTAACCACTGCACCACCAGGGAAGTCCCTATAAGGTATTCTTAAGTGTCTTTTGTACATCTATTTTTTGTTTTCCCAAGCAGAGAGAAACACCCCATTCACAGCATGGCAAACATCAAGAAGAACTTTCCTAAGATACTCTAATTATTATTAATAATTTAAGATGCTCCCACACGTTAATTCACAGTAAAATAAAAGAAACACAGTAAAGCACTATTTCCTCACTATTTCCAAATTTGATCATGCATCAGAATCACCTGGAACATCCTTCTAAAATTAGATGCTGGGTCGGTCCTATTGCAGACATTCTGAATCAGAACTGTGTATATGTGTCAAGGTGTAAAGGACCCAAGCGGTCGACATTTTAAAACTCCCCAGACGACTGTCAGCCAGTCTAAGAATTAGGATTTACAGATTTCTACTTTACTGAGGGGAGAGGCATCTGATTCACCTTTGCTTCACCGAAGTTGGGTAAGCAAGCCCTTAATAAATAGTGACTTCCTGTTAACTGTCTCCTTCAGGTATATTCCACAATCTTCCACCAACCCTAATACCGTAACTCAAGTAATGCTATCCTCTTATTTACCCACCCTCAAGTACAAGGTTCTGAACACCTGTAACTGTGTATTAACTGGGTTATTTTCATTGCTGGAAAATCTCTTCTATATTGTATGTTTCTATTATGTGACCAGACCTATAATTTTAGAGTAGAAATTAACATTTTTCTGTATAGCACTTATAGGAACATATAAATTAATGTCTTACTTAACAGGATCTGTGCTATCAACTGGAAGTTTAAAGCATACTCACACCAATCTTTTCTTCTATGAGTTGCCGAGCATAGTCTATTTGCTGTGGAGTTCCACGAATTGTAAATAACTTCATATTAGGATCTGCATTAGGTGGAGGATTTCTCTGAAGTTCTATTCTTGCACCAGACTGTTGGCTTATGCTTTTTATGGTTTCACCTCCTAAAATCAAAGCACAGTAATTTCTCTAAACATTCAAAGGATACAAGAGGAGCTATTCAAAACAAACTGATCACAATTAAGAAGGTATGAACTGTATCCCATCTGCTAATATTCTACTAGGAGTTTCCATTTATTCTACACTTTAAGTCGAATTATATGAAGCACTTCACACATTTAAGTTTTAAGACATAACTTAGTTATGTCTGCACCCAACCTTAAAATGAATTATAACATCAAAATATTTGCTTCAAAGAAATTGCTTTTCTACGCAATATAAACTAACACAATGATTTAAAAATTCAAAAATTTAAAAACATGTCAGGAAACAGCAAAATAAACAAAAACACTAACCACTTTCTAGATCAGAAAAAAATTTTCTTACACTAATAATTATACTGTTGGTTCCCTTCTCTAGAAGCCAATGTGATTCAAATCCCACTCTTGATTTAAGTACATATAAAGCCCTTCATTTAGGCTTTAGGTGTTACGATCAGCAAAAGAACACTTTTCTACTAAAACACAGCCAAAAAAAAATTATTGCTACTCATTTACAACAGCAACAGAAATAGCATCCAGAACCGTTAAATTATTAATCACACATTAATAGTTTTAAATACATTGCCTTTTCCTATTATTAATCCAGTTTTCCCAGTTGGTACAATGAAATTAAATTCCTGTAGTCCACCAGGTGGTCCCATGTTCCAGTTGCCTTGACCTCTACCTCTTCCTCGACCACCAGGTCCAGGTCCACCAGGATTACCAGCCTAAAAGAGGGGAAAGACAAAGTCAGAAATATGCTCTTCTTTCCACAGTAAACTTATTACACATCTATTTCCCTCAACTTTCATTTTCCTAAATGAGAAGTTTAGAGAAGTTGGGACACACCTTGGCCCAAATAATCAAGAAATGACCACCACCATTTATTCCTTTTATGCCGTGGTGAATAAAGTAGTGCACTTATGTAGCTGCCGTCCTGCTCCAAAATGTTTACCTTAAAGCAATTTAAACTTTCTAGCTATTAATAAAGTATCACCAAACAGATTCCGATAAAAAAATATGGAGGGGAACTTTCACATTTAATGAAGGAAAATATTTTTAAAATGAAAACAAAACAAAACAATGAAAATTTAACATTCTATCAAACCTGAACACTTCGAAGAAGGTCTGTAATGATTTCTGCAGCATGTTGACATCGGTCTGGAGGTCCTGTTATTTGTGCTATTCTATCTGGTGTTGTTCCGTCATCTTCAAACAAAGGAAACAAATTGGATTAATTTAGCATTAAATTAATTAGTGTCAAAAGTAACTGCCACCAACACTTAGAAAATAAATATATGTACTCACCTGGCTTAAACTGAATTCGAACACCAGCATCATTTTGTATTTTTTTAATCATCTCTCCATTTCTTCCTATTACGATGCCAACAGCGAATCTTGGAATGGGGACCTTACGCAGAGAAGACTAAGCATTAGGAAAGCCATTTCCTGAAAAATTAATCTGCCCCAAACCATAGAAGTACTATATTTATATCAAAGAGGTTGGCAAGATACAAAGTACACATTCTGTATTCTAAGGTAGAAAGTGGGGGGGAAAGACAGTACAATGTTAGAGAAGGCTATGTAACACAAAACAGGAAAAACCTTATTTTATTTATGGACTAGCATTCAACCACTTCTAAATTGGTATTTTTACTTACATCTATTCCTTCATTTCCTCCTATTCTTGACCCATACTCATTTCGAACTTCTCTGAAACCACCTTGATCACGAATTAATTCTAACACCATTTCCTTGGCTTGCTGAAGTAGAAAAAATTACCCAATTTAGGAATCGTGTCTCAAAACACTATAATTATTCATGCATGTGTTCCCCCTCTGCCATCCACCCCAAATCCCTCTTTGTAAAATATAAACTTAAGTTTACTTGAACTTTGTATGGGTCCCCTGTAATCCTAAGAGGTTTGTCAGCACCAGTGTTCTGAGGTCCATCTTGGATCATAACCATTTTAACTCCAGCCCGTTCCTGTTAATCACAGAAATCAGCTTTATTAACAAAAGGGGAGAGGAAGGAAACGGGCTCAAAACAGACAAAAAGTAATCATTTTACAAACATAGTAATAATACCTGAAGTTGTTTAATAGTCTCTCCCCCCTTTCCAATGACTAATCCTGCTTTGCTAGCTGGAATCATGATTTCTTGAACCGCATTTCCTGGTCCATCACCATGATGGAAGCCAGGGGCTGGTCTTCCTTTTTCAACAATCTGGTCCAGTAACCGTTTTGCTGATCTGTTAACAAATTAATAGTCAATACAAAATAATATAATCAGGTACTCCTCCCATCCCAATTCAGGATAAGGTGGCCTAAAACTAAATTTTAACAATTAAAAGAAAATGCCATGAGTGTCAAAGACTGAAACCATGCAATAAATTTTCTAGGTAACAGTATATAATCAATATTTTTGAGAATAGTCCAAAATTTCCAAGAAGACACACCCTACTTCTAAAGTTATCTCAGAATAAAGCTCATTCTTCCAAAAATTAAACAATGTGTTTACTTTTTAAACCTTTACTTTGGTTACTCAAACGTTAAAATTTATTTGTTCATTCAACAAATACTTAAGAAATGTCAACTATATGCCAGGTACTATTCTAGGTAATGGGGTTACAGCAGTGAAATAAAAAGACAAGGTCCTTGCTGGCATGGTTTAACTTCATCAAATAAGTAAAAATAGCAGGTTAAAGGAACAACATGTCATTTGTTAAGTGCTATAAAGAAAACCAAAACAAGATAAGGAGGACAGGTTGTGTGTATGTATGTGAAGGGATGCTATTTTATGCAAAATAGATGAATGAACAATTCCCTGGCGGTCCAGTGGTTAAGACTCTGCGCTTCCACTGAAGCAGGCTCAAGTTCGATCCCTGGTCGGGGAACTAAGATCCCAGAAGCCGCACAGCAGGGCAAAAAAAAAAGAAAGATGAATGACCTTACTGATAAGGAGACATTTGAACCAAGACCTGAAGGAAGTAGAGGAGTGACTATGAAAATATCTGGGGAAAAATGTTCCAGGGAGAAGAAACAGAAAGTGCAAAGGACTCTAATGAGAAGTACGCTTGGTGTGCTGAAAAAATAGAAAAGAGGCTAAATGGGGCTAGAACAGAGTGAGTTGGGAGAAGAATGGTAAAATATGAAGTGAGAAAGATGGCAGGTAAGCCAAGCCATAATAAAGACACTGAATTCTACTCTAAATGGGAAAGCATTAGAGGATCTTTGAGCAAAGTAGTGATATGAATTGATTCATATTTTAAAAGGATCGGTATGTCTATAATTAGACAAGGCTAAAAAGAATGGAGACACATTGTTTTAATATAGGCAAATGGTGTCATACATAGGGTGACAGTATAGAAGGTGACAAGAAGAGGTTGAATTCCAAATAATTGGGAAGGAAAAAATGCTTATGGATAAATGAGACTTTAGACTAAGATAAAGTATTAAAACAGAGTTTTCATACACTGAAATAAGATGAACTAGATTGAGTAAAAGAAAAAGCATGGGCTGGAAAACAATGATTCTGTTTTTAACAATTTGAAATTTAACATTTAAAGGTGTCTAGTAGACATTCAAGTGGACAGTATACTAAGGAAGCAGTTGGATATGAATCTGGAATTTAGGGAAAGAAATCAAGGCTGAAGATTCAAGCAAAGCTACCACCTTTTAAGGAGTTTTTTTGTAAAACAGAGCAGAGAATTAGAAATGTGGGGTTTAGGGATTGTTTTCTGTTTAGAGGGATTTTCAAGCATGTTTATATGCTGTTAGAAATTTTCTAAAAAAGGGGAAAAGTAATAGCGCAGAAGAAAGTCAGTTCAATTGCAGGGACAATATCCTTCAGTAGGAAGGAAGGGCTGGAACATGATTTTCATACTTACTGGACAGACTCAGGGGTTCCAGTTAACATACAAGACCTTTCTGGAAGGCCACCACTGTCTACAATTAAAAACAAACAAAAATCTTAGGCCAAGAAAATGTTAACAGCATCATTTTCACTAGCAACTGTAAAAATGCTAGTTTTCTTGTCACTTTGAAAATAATAGCAAGAGAATAACATTACCAGGAGCTATCTGTATTTTGCATCCAGATTCCTGTTGTATGCGTGAGATCTGTTCACCTCCTCTGCCAATTACTAGTAAGAAAAAAGAAAATTATTTGCTGAAAGATTTTAAAGTATGTTTTGATTATGTTTTTTCATAGCTTTAAAAAAATCAGATTACTTACTAAATCCAACCATCCCATCTGGAACTTTGTATTCTTCTGTCATTACAGACCTGCTAAGAAATAACAGAAACCAACATTTTCCTTCAAAGAAAGATAGATAATTTGTTTACAAATAAAAGGTAAACATAAAAATGGAAATCTAATGGCTCCTAATAGCTTAAACTAGATTTCTAGGTGCATACTTAAAATACTCAAAGTCAAAATATAGGGCCTGAGTAGTTCCAGTATCTTAATTAAGGTCATACATATCAAGTGAGGAAGGTATGGTGGATGGAACAGTCTAAAGGCACGAACAAAAAGGAGTTGGGGTGCAGTTCAGCAGATATCATTTTAACAGTTATTTTAATTCAGCTTAGTTCTTCTAAAGTGTGGCTAATTCCACCCATCCTTTCAAATTACAAACGTATCTCACTCAAGAAAACAGATCATTTGCTATCACCTATTTGAGTCAAGGGAAATGCGCTATATATACCAAAAAAAAAAAAAAAAAAAAGCAGACACATATTCACTATATACTACCTTGACTGTGTTTCACATACAGTTCAACTAAAACTTGCAAAGTGCCCTTTGAAAAGCTTTTATTTGACTATACCTTTGCTGCTGATGCATCGGTGGTAACTGTGTTCCGAAAGCTACCAAAAAATTAAATAAAGTGAAAATTTAATTTTATTTAATTGACATATATTTAACAATATAATCATTTTAAGCAATTCTAAAATCTTTACCTGACACACAGACAACACCCTGAAGAGCACAAAATTTTATGCAGAATACTTAACACTGATAGTGGGCAAGAAACTCAGTGAAACGGCAGACACTATTGGCAACAGCATAGAAAAAAAACTGTCCTTTTTCAAGCAGCATAAGCAAAGATTAAGAAATGGAGCTATAACCCCTATGTTCATAGCAGCACCATTCACAACAGCCAAGACATGGCAATAACCTAAATGTCCATCGACAGATGAATGGATAAAGAAGATGTGGTACGTATATACAATGGAATACTACTCAGTCATAAAAAAGAATGAAATAATGCCATCTGCAACAACATGCATGCAACTAGATATCCATACTAAGTCAGAAAGAGAAAGACAAATATCGTATGATATCACTTATATGCGGAATCTAAAATTTGACACAAATGATTCTACCTACGAAACAGAAACATACTAGTGGACAGAGAACAGACTTGTGGTGGGGGGTGGTGTTGGGCTGGGGGAAGGATGGAGTGGGAGGTAGGGGTTAGCAGATGTAAGCTAATATGTACAGAATGGATAAACAATGAGTTCTTACTACATAGCACAGAGAACTACATTCAATATTCAATGATAAACCATAATGAAATATATAACAACTGTACTTCAAAAACAGAGCTATAAAATAAATTGAACATGTAAAATGACTTAGCAACTAAATCTTAAATTATACTGATACATGGCCATAATTGAAGTGGGAGATAGGAGGTATATTTTTACAAATAAATTCATACAAAAAGAAAATTCATGGCCTTCAACTAACTTCAAAGATACCCAACAAAACATAGGAACAAAGCCCTAATAGTAAAATCCACAGTTACTTTAACTTTTAACCCAATTTAAAATAAATACTTACAGTCATTTTGAGGAGCAACTTTCTTAGCATCTGGCTGATCTGCAAAATTAAGAGTCTTTTAATTTTTTGCCAATAAGTACAAACATAAGACTTAGCTCCCCCATGCCCAATCAAGAATACCAATATAATCATTTACTGAAATAGCTGAGGATATGGTTTATCATTTGAACCAAAACTGCCAAAACTCAACCCAAACACTTAGTGATCGAAAGAAAACGGCATTTCTTTCATTCTCTTCATGTTTAAAAGATGCACAGACATTAAAAAAAATTCTTTTTTACTGAATCAAATCACTGACCTTAATGTATGTTAAGCACTTTAGAATGATACAAGACAAAGTATTTAGTCCGTTACTTAGCAAAACATCACATGCTAAAGTCTAATGATGCTTCCCACTGTAGGAACTGAAGATTGGAAGGAAAAAAACCTATCAAAATGTGAAAATTTGACATATCAAAAGTTGAGTGTATCTGACAGTGAACACAAAGCTATGCAAAATAAGTAAAAAATCACATTACAAGGCAATCTCAATCTAAACTGTTCTACTGTTCCTAACCAAACATTTCACAGCATAAACTTCAAAAGAAACTCAAACAACTACATGACTTCATCTTTATCTACATCCTTTACACACATGAATACAATGCGTACCTTAGAATAGGCAACCTACAGCTCAAAGTACTACGTTCTCCTCCCCCCTTCAAACTTAAATGATTAAACATCAGAATGTTGTGCAACAAAAATTCAGACACATAATCCAAGAAATATTTGTGTCCATTTAAGAATCCACTGGTTTATTTCACGTTTACATACTGAACACAGGTAATAAATAAAAATTCCTGCCTTTAAAAGGAGAGGGCATTCCCTCCCAGTGTGTTGTACTGCTCGGACTTGTCCAAGAGCCATCTACACATAAAATAAAAAGAATACATTACATACAACATCTGAAGCATCATTAGCTCATTTTTTTTGTATATTAAAACCTCACTATAAATGTGAAAGACACTTAAATAAAAGGAAACCAAGTACTCCTGGTCAAAAGCTACAAATACATTCTATACGCTCATTCAGAATCCTCCTTTAAAAAAAAAAAGGGCAAAAAGAAAATGTATCAAAATTCATACATCAAATCTAAAACAAAAAAATATGTGCAGACTTCTAAGTTCAGAAGGTTCAACAATTATGTTTTTAAAAAATACAAGGCACTGTTTATCTACTGTTTTAAGCCACATTTTGAGTTAAACCTGAAACACAAAACAAGGTACTAAAACAAACAAAAAATGGTATAACCTGCAACACACTAAAGTAGCAAACTATAGCAACTTCAACCTTTAAAGTGAAATCTGAAATAACAAAGTAATGAGAATACAGCATCTCAGATTAATTCATGTATGATGAGAAAAACCCATGAAATGTTTCCTAAACATTTTGTATTTTTGTTTTCTTCAGTATATTAACAAGTCGTCTGTGCAAACTATCAATCTGGCACAATCCTAAAAGAGGGAAAATGACGTTTTCTAGTAAGACAAAACTGGCTGGTTACCTCAAATTTTACCTACCTTGTCTAGGTCTCTTTTCCCCCCTCTCCTTTTGAGGCCAATATAACCCTTACAATTTTAGGAACCTTATGATAAAAGCAATGTTTCAAAAAAAGAACATTTGAAAAATACTGAAAATCACTTCAACTAAACTCTGTTTTTGTAAAACAATTTAAAATATTTATGGCTATAACTTACCTCCATCTTCCAAAGGTCTTTTTTGTCCCCCATAACCATAGTCATTAGAATTCAGTGATGTACCAGCATCACCTCCAATTTTTGCTGCAATCTTAAAAAACAAAAAACACACCGTCATTAAGGATAGCATCACAACTACATTATTTCCTAATATATGCTAAATATCTATCACATAAGAAAATTAATTTGATAGACAAATTAAAATTACAGTTCGATTTATTACTATCATTAATAACTTCAGAGAGTTAACAAATAATTCATCATCTGGAATTGCTTCTGATATATCTCTATAAGAACAAAGAAGTAATCAATTAAGAATCTTTAGAAGACTGACCAAATAACTTTGAGGAAAATATGGATCCTAATTCTAACTTCACCATGTCTCTCTCCCATGACTCTCTATGTGTTGGTATAGGGAGAATGTGAACATGCTAAGGCTGTGCTGTCTAATAAGGTAAAATGCTAGCCACATTTGGTTACTGAGTATTTCATATGTCTAGTCCAAATTGAGATGTACTTCAAGTGTAAAACGCACACCAGATAGCGAAACCTTGGAACAAATACAAAGAATGTAAAGCATCTCAAAAATTTTTATATTGAACACGTTAAAATGGTAATATTTTAAATATGTTGGGTTAAACAAAACATGTTAACTTGCATTATACTTCTACTGGACAATCTTTTTCTAAGGAAACGAGGTGTGGAGGAAGCCTAGGAAGTTGTACGTCTAAGAAAGTCTCTGTTATAGAACCACAACTCATTTCATTGTTAGAGACTTAACTTTTAGAGTGGGCAAACATCGTATAAAGAAACACCAGTCTCAAGTCATAAGTGGGGCACAACCAGGGGTTATTTACTGCATTTTTCTATGAAAAGGGAAATGGAACTAAAATTGCTGAGTGCCAGCGAAAGGCCAAACTCTATATTATAATAAATGTTTTATACTCATTTTGTCACTGAATCATCACAACAATTCTATGAGGTAGAGTACTCAGTGAGATAGATATCCATTTTACAACTGAAAAAAATCTCAAGAGATAACTTAATCAATGTTACATAGTAAGTGAATGGTGGAGAAGTCCCAATTTCTACACACCTCCTTGGCAGTTACTAAAAGTGGTAATCACCAAAGATGGGTGATGGGCTCATTAGAGTTCATCACGTTATTCTTTCAATTCTGAGTATGCTTGAAATTATCCATAATAAAAATTAAACAGAAAATGAAACTTTTGGTGACTGGAATTCTTCTAAAAAGGTGTTGATGTGGAACTAAACCAAGTGCCTCAAGCTTCATTATAATTAGAAAACTGGAAAGGATAAGCGTATTCAACGACTTGAACCCAATACGTATCAGGTAAGTACTAAACATGTATCAGTTCCCATATACCAAATGTATTTCCTAGGATTCCTAGGTTTCCTTTTTTCTCATCTGTAAATGCAAACACCCACCACAAAGCATATTAGGATTAAATATAAAAATGCTCAACAAAAAAGGTATACAATTATATATTTCCTGACTCTATAGCTTTGGTCACTCTAACCTATCTTAATCATCTTTCACTTTCTCAAAAGCTTATTCGAATCTTTGATCTAATTAAAATCTTATTTCTTTTCTGAAAGTTTTCCTCATCACACCTGAAAACTGCTTTTCCACCCTTCAGTTTTAAAGCAATCAGCATTTGAATTGTTCCTTAGGAAATTTAACATACTGCTAGGCATTGATGTTATGAGGAAAATATTTCTGGTCCAAGGAAAGAGCAATACTAATGAAAGAAAATGGTTTAGGCTGGTAACACCTTCTGCAGTTAGCGTTTATAAACACTGAGTTTGCAAAGCAGCACTCCTCGAGCTCCAAGGAACTTCTGCACAGAAAAAGGATATTTATTTATACCTCCCTATCCACTGAATAGTTCTAAAAATATCCAACTGAAAATAAAATAAAATAAAATAAAATTGATCCTTAGTTCACTCAGAAGAACCAGTTAACACCATCTCAAAAATTCAGAACCAATACAAAAACATTAGAGAAGAACTTTTAGAAAAAATACTAACAGATTTAATCAATTCTCCAAGATCAACATACACTTCCTAGGTCACTTCACAGAATTTAAGAGAAACAGTAATTCCTAAAATCCAACCTCTAACTATATAAAATTCTTATGAGACTAGTAGAATTAAGTGTAGGTAACTTCTTTGATTTTCAATTTACAATAAAAATTCAAGCTTTCCATTTGGACCCTCCCTACTTCTCAAATGAGTAAATATTTTTTGTGCTTTCAATGTTTTAGCATTTTCCACCTTTCTTCATCAATTATTCCTAAAAACCAAGAATTTTGGAGTTGAAAGGAAATTTGAGATTATTCAGTCATACCACCTGATTTTAAAGATTAAAACGACAAGAACAAAACCACAAACAGCAACACACAAAAAGCTGATTTTCAGAAGTAATTACCTAAATGCCCAAAATGACTATCTCCTAATTTTCAGTCTACATGCTTCCTTAGGCTTTGGGGTCCAACCGTGATTTGGGGTCAGTGGTAATTCTGGTTTTACTGCTTTGTGTCCTTGCCAAATTTTCTTAAGCATTTTGTGCCTCATTCATCTTCTGTGTACAAAAGAGATAAATAGTTTCTACACTTACCCTGTAGAATAGTTGTGAGAATTAAATGAATATAAATATGCTTAGCACAGAGCCTAATATGTAGCATATAAATTGCCAGTTACTATGAACAAATCAGCACACTTTAATTCAACTATAAAGCAGGTTCACAAGACTTCAAATATTCAATTTAAAGAATTTAACAGGTTTTTATTTGTACTGGCCAAAGACATACACTTTGAAAGAACATAATTATTTTCAGAACAAAATCTCATTACTGCTTTAATTCATTAAAGATATCTGTTGATTCAATTCAATAAATATTGAGTACCTACTATGGGCAAGGTCCTAATGGATTCAATTCCTATGCACCAGAAATGTGAAGAGGCTAGAAATATTACTGGCCCACCACTTTATTAACATTGTCCCCTCTTTACAGCCCAGAAATCTTTGCTTATTATCATAATCAAGCTTTGCTATCCCATCTCAAAATGTGTTAAAAAAACAAAAACAACCAAACAACCCCCCCGCCCCCGGCACACAATCAAATGCTAGTTTTCACTGAAGAGACTAATGGTAAGTAAAAAGTCAACAGTTCTATTTTATAAATTTTTCATTGCATTCAAACATAATACAGTCTGAATTACTTTCACAATTATCAAGAGATTTCCAGAATTGAGTACTTAACGACTAATTTAATAGTTGTTTAGAGGGGAAGTGATGAGGATTGATATTCTTGCATAACCTGTGATCTACCACTCTACTTAGTCTCAGTCTCTGATTCACCTCTATCTTCATATAACCTTAAGGGGAAAAAAGTAGATAGATATATCTCAATTTTCCAGTGTTTCAAAGACAGAACTTGTTATCAGTGTGATCACTAAAGATCTAATCAAACAATTTCAACATCACCCTCTGCAGTTACAGTTTGAAATACCCAAATATAAATTTCTAAAGTACACAGGTTGGAAACTCTAAACTAGAGAAGCAGTCTGGTGCCCCTGTGCTAGATTTAGCTCACAGAATATTATAATAATCTGGAAATTTCACATTAAAAAAATAAGCTATTAGAATTCTCTGGAAAAAAGACTGAGCAACTCGGCCTCAACTGCCTGATGGCAACAATCAGCTAGAGTAAATGCTACTAGCATTTACTAGATAGGGACCAGGGATCCTAATCATTTGTTCTGCTTTCCTGCATAACAAAGAACTATCCAGCTGAAATGCCAATAGCTTCCCAAGCAGTATGCAGCTCTTTGAAGGCAAGAAGCTGTTCTTATACCTCTTCCTTCCAAAGAACACAGCACAATACTCTAGACAAAGAAAAGAAACTTAAGGTTAGATGGAGATTTTGGAAATATAATTCAGTATCCATTTAATATAGATAAGGAAAAAAGTTATTTCAGGGATTAACCTAATTTGTCCCTTCAGCCAAAGCACTTTTCCCTATACTTCACTTACATAATCAGACAAGCAGCTCTACAACCAATATACGGAGGCATTCTCAAATGTAACCAGAAGGGGCAATTCAACTCAAATGCTAAATCTGAGAATCTCAGATTTAAGATCAATTCTGTAGAAACAATCAAATTACAGCAAAGACACTTGTAAATTATATTACAGAAAGGGCACTGGGGCAGCTATTGGCATATAAACAGAGGACAAGAAATTCATAGTTTGAGGACAATTTCTATATTTAAAAAAGCAGTCTAAATAAGAAAATTGTCTTCAGAAGTTGTACCCACCTGTACCTTTTCTCACCTCATTTTCCACCCTCCTTCCCCCACCCAACCCTATCCTCCAGAGACTTCACTCTTAGGTTCTTGTCATCCCCCAAAACCCCATACCTTTGCACATGCTGCTTCTTTCTCCACTGGTCAAAATCTCACTCATTCATTAATGCCTTGCTTAAAATATCAGTCCTTTACTTTGGCAGTTAGGTACCCCACTCCCTGGTGTTGTGTACAGTACCTGATTCATAGAACTCTAAAATGTTTACAGAACAAATAGATGAATTAACAGTGCCCATATTTTGTCTACTGTTTGAAAGCGTTAATCAGATACTTCTATTCTTTTGTCTTTGGTTCCTTGACCATCATAGCTTCCTAGAAGGCAGAAACCCAATTAACACATTTAAAAAGTCTCCAGTATTTATGTACAGTGTGTGTCACAAATTAATTCAATATGCTGGTTGAATAAAATAATTCAGGTGAGTCTTCCAATCCAATCTAATAAAACCCTAGAGTTCCTGTCACTATATAAATGTTTCAGTCACTATTCTAAACATGTTCAGAAATAGTAAATAAGAATTAGGTGACTAAATCGCAGAATTAGGGTTAATGATGACCTTCTGTTGACTCCTTGGAAAATTTCTGCTTAAAAACAAGTACAGGTACATTTTTATTTATAATGTGTTCACATTATAAAAATATTAGCGCTTTGCTACATCACTACAGATTTTATGGATTTTGACTCCAATGATCCTTTAATCCAACCGGGGGGTGAAAAATAAGTTAACGAAGTGAACTCCTAATGTAATCAAAACATACCAAAACATACCACAAAATTGGATTCTGATTATCATGAGCTTAACACTGTACTCTAAAAATGTCTAGCATCTAACACGCATCGTGTCATAACGAGAATATAAGATTCTTACTTTTGCTTAGACACAACATCACACGTTTTAAAATTACATTAAGGGACTATCTAATAAAGGTAAAGTTCAAATAAAATCCTGGAATACAACTTTTTTTTTTACAGCTTTTGTTTGGGTAAGTGGTGCCTTTAGGGCAAATGTACGCACCTACGTAATACAAAGAGGTCTGGTCAGTTTACGACTCTGAACTGAGAGGCAGATTCAAATTGAAACTTAGGGTATAATGGCCCTGAAGCCATTTTGAGAAGTAAGAGGGAAGGAACCTTAGAACACGCGTAAATCCCGCCCTGAAGAGGGATTCCAACCCGGAATACGAGTGCTCTCCTCTAATTCTCTTCCTTGAAGGTGTGAAAGTGTATGGTACGCGAAAGATTAATTGCGGGAGAGCTCGAACGGGTTGGAAGCTCTAAAGACTGCTTTAATGACAGATCCCTTCCCTTACCATGGCTCCTGCGGACAGACCCTAGTCCTTTCCCAAACTCATTACCAGAAGCTTCCATACTATTGTGTAAAACTACGCGCGCTTTACCCCATGGAAGAGGATGTTCACTCCGAGAAAAAGGAAATGCTAACTCCTTGGAGAAAAAAGCGCAAGTACCGCAGAAACGGGAGAAAAATCTAAAGCCATCCTCGCGTAGCACGCGTTCGGGTTCAAAGTGGCTTAGACACCAAGAACACAAAACCGAGTTCCACCCTCTATTCGGTATTACCAACGTGGGGAAACGTGAGTCTCGTCACATTTCAGAGGGCGGAAGGGCACTTCTTTCCTCTTCCTCATGCGCGAAGAAGTAGCGGCCTACTCAGCCAGCGGCCAATTACCGTGAGCTGTCGGGGTCTCGCCGCGCGGTCCAGACTTACCTGCCGGGCTCTCTGCAGCGCATCTTTGAAAGCATCGTTAACTCCTCCACCACCACCGCCGCCGCCTCCACCACCAGCTGAGCCAGAGGAGGGTGGAGGCACTGTTGAATAATCTGCCATGCCTACTCTACAGTGGCCGCTACCGCTTCTTCGCAGGAACCTCTCAGCCAACTGCTAAGAAAGAAAGAAAATGGCGGCCGTCGAGGCTGTATCACATTCTTGTGCGACCATCGTGCCGTAGAGGGGCGGAGACTGAAAGAAGAAAATCTCGCGATGTTTTGAAGCAACGCGCTGGTGTGGGGGTGGGGCTGGAAAAAGACAGGCAGCGAGATATCGCGAGAATTGTCTTTAGATTTCGCGAGAATGGGGTTTCTATTGGCGCTTCCTATATGTGCGTTCTTGGGTTGAGGTGGTGCGGTTATCCCTCTGGGGTAGTGGATGAGACTGGTGAGCTGGCCGCCGTCTGCTTAAATTTTTGAAAGCCTGGAGGAAAGGAGTAGTTTCTTATCGGTCGCCGCCTCAGGGAGGTAGAATGGGTGGATTTTCCGCCGAGGGTCATTCTGTGTACCATTGGGGAAGTTGGGGACGTCGATAGGCGTAACGGCGGCACAACAGTGTCTAGAGCGTGCCGCCGGGAGGGCATCTGGGAGAAGCGCGCTTTGGCCGCCGCGCGGTGATGCTCCCGAAAACGTCCGCCCGGCATAGCGGGAACGCGGCATGATTTTAAGGGTAGTAAAGTGTCCCTGCATTTTACTTCTAGATTGTCACTTTTGAGTTTTGTCACAAGTGGGGATGAATTTAGGCCGGAGGCCTTAGTTCTCGAGCTGATTTCGAAGTTTTTGTGTAAATTCTTTGTATGAGGCTGTGACGATATGACTGCCCTTTTCTTTACCTTTTTAAAATGTAATTGTTCCTAAAATTCAGTTTTAGCCAGACTTAGTAACCTAGTATCGTATGTATCCATGGCCAGTTTTATTGAGGTACTTATAGATAAGAAACAGCGTCCATTTCTTGACCAAAATTGGCTTTGTGGCTTCTTCGAAATAGTTTCCCTCAGCCGCAACTTGTGAGAACTCTAATGTTTTGTATTGTCACCCCGGGACTAGATGATGATGATGTTGATTATTTTGGTTTTTGTTATCTACTTAAGTTACCAGGTAATTTCTTTCTGGAGCATATCGTGGCATGTAGTTTACTGCATTAGTGGTAGTAGTTTCAGACCCATTCGAATGCTTTAGGAGTCGATCACAGTGATTTTATTTTTCCCCAAAATTCTTTCCCTTTAGATAACAAAGAATGAGGTAAAATGAACTTTACCAACTTTGGTATTTTGTGTTTAGTGAGTTAGGTCTCAAAGAGTACTTTTCCCATTGCTAGTCTTAGAGTAATTAAGAGAAACGTGTGCAGCAGTCTTCCTTATACCTGAAATTAATGTATCCACTTGCTCAAGGCCCAAAGTAAGTCTGATAACAGTTAACATGCACACAGATACAAGTGGGCCATCATTTTCCTATAATTAACTTTTCCTACCATCTTATCCATTTATAGCTCTGATTGTGTCCTTCAGTGTGCATAGCCATCTATTTCGATTTTGGGGGGAATTTGTATTTGGAAAAGCAGTGAATGTTGGACTACAGATTTCAGCGTAACTGGTAAAAAGAAAAACTGTATAAGCAGTGTTGGGTGGTATTGCTAAATAGGATTTCTTCAGCTGTGCTTTGAGAAAGTCTGTGCAATAAATGGCATTTATTAATCAGTAATTGATTTTTTCATATTTTATTAATTAGACATATACCAGTTAGTCCTGATCAACATAGTGTTAGTCACAGTGATATAATTTACCTCCAAAGACATAAACTTTGTTTCATGTATACCACAATTTTAGTTATCTCTAAACGTTGAAAATAAGTAAAGACCTCCATTTCTAGTTTTTTTGGTAGAGTCTCCTGGAAGTATGGGTATTCTAGGATGGGAACCATTTGGAATCAGTCAAGATCAGGATTTCGCAACCTTAGCACTATTGACACTTTACGGCCAGGTAATTTTTTATTTTATAGCACTACTGTGCATTGTAGTATGTTTAGCAGTATCCTTGGCCTCTATCCATAGATGCCAGTAGCACCTGTACCAATATGAGAACCCCCTATACCAATTATGACAACCAAAAATGTCTCCAGAGATTGCAGGTGTCCCCTAGGAGGCAAAATCACTCCACAGTGAGAACCACTGGTCAGCCTTGATCGCTGCCCCTGATTTTTCCATCAAGAAGACCTATTTACCTTACTTCAGAGGTATATTCCACATTCCACTACTTTTCATCTCCACTACTCCTGAGTTACCATCACCTCAGTCTTGGGCTGTTACAGTAGCATTCTAGTTGTTTTTTCTGCTTCCACCCTTACATCTTTACAATTTACTTTTAAAAATTATGAAATTTTGTACAGCGAAGTATATAATATATATGTAATGTCTCAAATGTAACAAGCACCCATGTATCTGCTTTCCAGGAATGTTCTGCAAAAAATAGACCACTACCAGTACTCTTGAAGCTCAAGGGTGCCTCTACTTGAATGTATTACAATTGTTTCTTCATATAGCAGCTTAAAAGCTTTCTTTAAAACATAAATCAGATCATCTCACCTAGTCTTCTCTCCTATTGCACTTTAAATCCCATCTCCTGGAATGGCCTAAGGGTGCCATGTAATCAGGCTACTATCTAAACACTCCTGCTCCTCATTCCATTTGAGCCACCTTGCTGTCCAAGAACATTCCTGCCTCTAGGGCTTTATGCTTGCATTTTCCTCTGCCTGATTCAGATGTTCTTATAGACCTTCACATGGATGATTTGTCCTCATCATTTGGGTCTCAGTTCAGATGTCATCTCCCTAGACCATCTCTGACCTCTGTTGTGCCATTCTGCAGTCACTCTCCAATTACCATGTTCTCTTTATAGAATTTATCGGATATTATCTTATGTCGTATGTGTTTACTTGTTTATTGTCTGTCTTCCATTAGATTGTAAACTGCTGGAGAGCAAGGACCTTGTCTGTCTCTACCACTGACTAGTCCCTAACACATAGTCTTAGCATTCTAGATATTTGTTGAATGAATGAATGTTGAAAACAATCCATCTCTACATTTTAGTTGATTTTGTGACCTCGGTCAAGTGAACTTAGACTCTGTGTCTCAGATTTCTCATCTACATAATGATCATAACCTGCATTGGTATCCTCAAATGAGGTATCTCTGTGAGCTCTTCAGAAACTGGGAAGTGCTATCAAATGGAAATTGGCTTTATTAAACATAGAATTTGGCTTCTGGTATTTCATAATTAGGAAAGGATAATCCATGGTACTCCACTTCTATAAATTTTTTGGATTAAACATCTATGTTCAAATCTTAGTTTTGGTAAAACCCAGGATCCTGTAACAGCAACTGAATTGTAGGAAAACTATAACCAGTGACTTTTGATTTGGTTATATGTGAATTAGTTCTGAGTCCACTCAGTCTTCTCAAAGCCATTTGTAGTTTGCTGGTTACTCTAGATAATTTCATTATAACTGATGAAATCAGACTTTTCTTGACTAAATGCATTTCCCTTTGCAATGTAAATCCTCTTAAAAGTGGATGTATCTGGAAGCAACCTAAATGCCCATCAACAGACGAATGGATAAAGAAGATGTGGTACATAAATACAATGGAATATTACTCAGCCATAAAAAGGAACGAAATTGAGTCATTTGTTGAGACGTGGATGGATCTAGAGACTGTCATACAGAGTGAAGTCAGTCAGAAAGAGAAAAACAAATATCGTATATTAACGCATGTATGTGGAACCTAGAAAAATGGTACAGATGAGCAGGTTTGCAGGGCAGAAGTTGAGACACAGACGTAGAGAACAAACGTATGGACACCAAGGGGGGAAAACCGTAGTGGGTTGGGGATGGTGGTGTGCTGAATTGAGCGATTGGGATTAACATGTATACACTGATGTGTATAAAATTGATGACTGATTAAAAAAAAAAAAGACAAAAAAGAAGTGGATGTATCATAGCTAATCTAAAACTGGTTTATTGTGCTTTGAGAGATTGGCTAAATTTTCAGCTGAATTCTATTTTATAGTCACTGTCTTATAGAAATTAGTATTCCATATTTCATTCTCAGGATGAAGCAAAAATCAATGTTTTTAAGCTTATAAAAGTCTAGCAGGGGCATTTAGATTTATCAAATAACAGAATGAAACGATTAGTAAAGATAGTACAAGTTGGGCTATTAAATGTACTGGCAACGTTCTTCATTTTATCTTCTGATTTATTGGTTACCAAATGACTGATTCTTTCTCAGCATAACTTTCCACTGTTAGATTAGTTAAATCTGTGTGAAATATTAACAGACTCTTATTTTATAGCTATTGGAGAAAAAAAGTCCATTATAGCTTTTTGGATAGGCATTTTAGAGTGGCAAAATTGTACAGACTTCCTGCCTCATCTTTTTATCTATCACCTACCTCCTAACAACTGTTAGCCAAAAGGAGCTGATAACTTTATGCTGTATTCTGTGTGTCATTTGAACCAGGCCTGTATTTTCTCAGTGCACAGTCACAACAGATTCAGGTTAAATGTGAGGAGTAAAGTGGCCAGTTAGTTCAAAGTAAAGTAAGTGGTCCAGGATGTTGTTTTAGGGTATTTGATCATTAATGTTGGTCATTGGTCTTAATGACTTTTGTGTCCTTTCTGATCGAGTTTGTAGGATTCTGTTTCAGACTGTGTGAATGGAAGCAAGAACTATCAGTACTTGCATTATAAAGGACAAAGTTGTTAACACAAATGTAACTTGGGAACTTTGTGGAGAACAACAGTTTGACTAGTGTCTGAAACTGGAGGCAGCCCCATGTAGTGAAAAGAACTCTGGACTTGGTCCCAGAGGATCTAGATTCAAGTCTGACCCATGTGCCCTTTGGTAAGTCACATAACTTCCTTTTACCGGCATACCAGAGACGGCAGTTTAATCTGTTTTTGAAAAGTAAAGGATAATAAAAAGTCTTATGTTTTTACACCATGATTTCTGTCTTTTCTCTTTCAGAAGTCACCATAGTATCATCTCACCCTCAGTTATTAGAAATTTCTTCTCTGATTTGGATGTCAGATTTAATAGTATGTCCTGATTGAAAGGCTGTTAGAGCATTGACAGATCCCCTAGGATATTGCTCATGACCATTGATTTGCCATAAATCCAGCCGTTTGCCATCCTTGTCATTCCCACCTATTCATAACTGCAGAGCCCTTGGGCCTTTGCACATATCTTTCTCTTTGTCAGGAACACCCCTCACCTCTTCCATTTCACTGTTGCCTGTTGAAAATTTTCCATTTTTTCAGAAAACCTGTCCAGAACTATCAAATTTAGGGATTCCTATTTGTATTCATGTACCATATCATGGTAATAATACCATAATATCATTTATTGTTTAGAATTCCCACTAGATTATAAGGTTCATGACAGTAAGGGCTATGTCTTTTTCTGTGTCTTTACTGCATAGCACACTCTAAAGTGCTATATACTGGGCACTGTAAGTGCTTTACATGTTTTTAATTCATTTATCCTCACATTGGCTCTATGAGATAGGCGCTATTAAAATCTCCATTTTGCTGGGGTACAGATGAGTTAACGAACTTGCCCAAGGTCACGTGTTAGTAAATGTTAGGGCTGAGATTTGAACCTAGGCAGCCTGACTTGAAAGAATGGAAGAATCTATTAAAAATCTATGAAATGTATCTCTTTGTAATTTCTAGGGTATGAGTCACAATTTGGTATTTCTTACTTGGATGTTTAAAATATTTGCATTAGTTTTTATCAAGACTTAGGCTAAAATTCTTCATGGGAAGGCAGCTCTTAATGTAAGGTAATAAAAGTAGATTACTTACAAAATTTAAAGAACCCGTGTGTTGTATAACATTATAGAAGCTTGTTTTTCTGTATTGCTAGTTGCACTGGGTGGATTAGTAATATGCCTTACTAAAGTACATAGTGCTTTATGGTGTGTGTGTATATATACATATATACCTGTATATTTGATGATGATTAGTGTTATTTTTCAAATACATTGTTCAGGGGGTTTATGTGTTTCTAGTACACATAGACTAACTAGACTGTAAGACTTCTCAAGACAAGGATAGGATTGATTAATTTTAATTTTTCCCCTATATTACCACACAGCACCTGTGATAATGTTTGTACTGTTTGTCTGCATATTGTATTCCTCTACAAAATAACCCATCTGCTAAAAGAAGCATATCAGGAGTTTTTAGATTAGACTCTTCTGAGACTCTTCTGAGAAGGAAAATCTTTATAGTTTAATCTTTTAGAACAATTAATGCTTGAGACAAAGGTTCTTTGTGAAAATATAATAAATTTTCTCTGCCCTTGAGGACCTCTTCATTGAAGGTGGAAGGCATATGAGGAAGAAGGGTGGGGTTTGCTGAAGTGCCATTTCCAACTTTACAGGGTTCTTCAAATCTAGTGAGAGAATGACTATCCTTTCTGTATCATACAGAGGACCTCTTTGAATATATATTGAGTGTTTGGCTAGTTGCACACATCTGTTGGCATCCTGTCTATAAGCAGGATCTGTCCTTTGGGATCATAGGAGACAGAATGTAGCATCATAGAATATACAGAAAATTGAATATCAGTATTCAGTGAGAAAAGTTTAGAGCTGCCTGCTGGTAAGCCATAACACTCCCAGTTTCCCATTACTTTAGGGATGTTGCTAGGTCAAATATCTGGGACTCAAAGCATCTGTCTGAAAGTGGCCTTTACCACTCAGTTCTGGAGTGATTTTTAGCTAGTTCTATAGCATGCATTTCAATAATTTGTAATAAAGCTGGTATATAATGCTGTAGAATATCATATTTAATGAAACTGCAGAATATATATGATATGTATGATTTCATAATTTACATTAAATTGGTCCTATACTTACTCCCCAAATGTGTTTCCAAACTCGTGTCTGCAGTTACCTCTAAGACTTATTTGTATGTTGCCTCAAAACCAAAATGTCTAAAAAAAATTCGTATATTTACTGTTCTTAGTCTCCCTTGATTTTGTGGTCAAAAGCATCTTTATTTGTTCCTCCCCTACTTAGATCATTTATTTATACATCAGTTCCTTTCACTTCTTCTGTTACATTTATCTTTTTCATTAAATTTTTAGCCAAGTAAAGAGTCGAATAAAAAATCATCTTTTTTCATGAAACTTAACCTGACTAACCAATTCCAGTGATCTTGCCCTAAATTAAATGGTTGTCTGCATTTGTTACAGGGAGATTTTTTTAAAATGTGAAAGCTGAGCCACAACTACCACTCCCAGAGACTCTGATTTAACTGGTCTATATCTGTATCTGTAAAAACTTCCTATGTTGATTTTATTTGTTTATTTATTTATTTAATTTAGCTGTGCCGGATCTTAGTTGCGGCACGTGGGATCTTCATTGCGACATGCATGCGGGATCTAGTTCCCTGACCAGGGATTGAACCTGGGCCCCCTGCATTGGGAGCACAGAGTCTTAACTGCTGGACCACCAGGGAAGTCCCCCTATGTTGATTTTTTTAAAGTGCAGCCCACACTTGAGAACCACTGAAATACAAAGTCAACATGCTCCCTCAGATTTTTGCTTATTTTTAATGCCTTGTAGTTTGTTCTCTAGTTGTTATGGGCATATAGTCTTGAGAACTCAAGCTCTAGAAACATTTTCTGTTTTTGAACCTATCAACTTTTTGTTGATCTAGGCTAATGGCAATGTTAATTGAACAGGGCCACCAGCATCATCTGGGGGTGCTTTTAAAAATGTGGATACAGGGCTTCCCTGGTGACGCAGAGGTTAAGAATCCGCCTGCCAGTGCAGGGAACATGGGTTCGAGCCCTGGTCCGGGAAGATCCCACATTCTGCAGAGCAATTAAGCCTGTGCGCCACAACTACTGAGCCTGCGCTCCAGAGCCAGCGAGCCACAACTACTGAAGCCCGCGCACCTAGAGACCGAGCTCCACAACAAAAGAAGCCACAGCAATGAGAAACCCACACACCGCAATGAAGAGTAGGCCCCGCTCACCGCAACTAGAGAAAGCCTGCGCAGCAACGAAGACCCAACACAGACATAAATAAAATAAAATAAATACATTTATAAAATAAAGCTTGTAAGCATGTTTTAAAAAAAAAAAGTGGATACCTGGGCCCCAACTGGATGTAGTGAATCATTTTTATGGGAAATTACATATTTTAAAATGTGTCTTAGGGGAATTCCCTGGTGGTCCAGTGGTTAGGACTAGGCGCTCTCACTGCCAGGGGCCTGGGTTCCATCCCTGGTTGGGGAACTAAGATCCCGCAAGCCAAGGGGCATGGCCAAAAAAAAAAGCATCTTAGATTCTTATGCTCATCAAAGTTTGAAAACTGACTCTTTATGCAAAAAGTATTTAATAAGTATTTGCATAATTAAGCTGAATTAAAATTTGTTTCCCCAGCTAGACTGTAGCAAATGTTCTGAATACAAAGATCCGTCCTTTCCCGTTTCCCCTCTGTGTAAGAGAGGGCTGTGGTCAAGGACTGGCTTTTTACTCTTTGGGTTGCCCAGTATGGCTTAGTGCTTTTCTTTTGGTAGAAGCCTGATAAATATTGAATTGAGTTTTATATGTAATCATACTTATTTTGCTGCAAAGCTAGAGCTAAAAACAAATTGTTGACTATGTGGTTACGAACTTTGGGGGCCTTCGAGGCTAGGTGGCACAGAAGATTAGCTTCACTCGAACTTTTCCTAAGAACTTGGAAAGACTTTGAGGATCATCTAGTCCATTTCTTTCATTTTATGGAGGAAATTGTGACCCAGATTGCTTGAGTGCTATGTACAAAGTGACAAGATTAATTGCAAGACTAGAGCCAAACTAGATTCCTAATCCAGTGCTCTTTATTTCATGAAATAAGTTCTCTTTGAAGCAGCAGTGATTGGGTTAAGTTTCAGATGGAGGTTTTCTGCTTCTTAGGTGCAAGGGGAAGAAAACTCTGCACAACCAAAAACAGCTTGATTTTTAAAATCAGGACATCTGCCTTTACTCACATTTATTTTTTGAGATAGATTACTAGAAGATAGAGGATCTTTGCCGATGAAATCCTTAACTGAAGATGGGTGGGTGTGAGATATAAAACTCACTTGGCATACAATTTTGTTGTTGTTTTTAGTGGAACTTTGCTTCTCTGTCCTGACATTTCCATGTCTCTATTTATAGCGGTGATCTCTTTGGAATTTGCCTTCTGATTGTTCTTTTATGTTGCTTCATATTAACTAATATTCTCACTTCAGTTTTAAAAGAGTGTATTTGAAAGGACTTGAGAAGGAAAAGAAGGAATAAAAAATTTTTAAGTATCTGAAATTACTATCTTCCTGTGACTTAACCATAATATTCTTCATAACAGATTATCTAATTATAGTACCTAGTAATACAAATACTAAATTTTCAAGATAGTATGGTAGTTTATTTTCTAAATTTAAAAGCATACTGGGACTTCCCTGGTGGTGCAGTGGTTAAGAATCTGCCTGCCAATGCAGGGGACACGGGTTCGATCCCAGGTCCGGAAGATCCCACCTGCTGCGGAGCAACTGAGCCCGTGAGCCACAACTACTGAGCCCGCGCGCCTAGAGCCTGTGCTCCGCAACAAGAGAAGCCACCTCAATGAGAAGCCCGCACACCACAATGAAGAGTAGCCCCCCGCTTGTCTCAACTAGAGAAAGCCCGCACGCAGCAACTAAGACCCAATGCTGCTGAAAAAACATAAATTAAAAAAAAAAACTGTATAAAAGCATATGAAGTCTACAATAAATTCCTTTTATCCAGGACAGGTATTACTTTTAGATTCTTAACAATCTTGATTTTTAACTGTACTTTGATATAAGTGAAGATCAAGAGATTTTATTTTAGTTAGAGTCTTTAAATGGTGCAGTCTTTAAGTGCAGGAACTGCCTTATTTACTTTTTCTTTTAAACTTTTGAATTTTATTTGTTTATACAGCAGGCTCTTATTAGTTATCCATTTTATACATATTAGTGTATATATGTCAATCCCAATCTCCCAGTTCATCCCACCACCACCATCCCCCCCGCCACTCTCCCCCCTTGGTGTCCATATGTTTGTTCTCTACATCTGTGTCTCTATTTCTGCCCTGGAGACCAGTTAGGAACTGCCTTATTTACTTTTGAGATGAATATACTACCTGGCATCTAGTGGATGATTATTAATCTATTCATTTATTCAGTTCAGTGAAAATGCTGGGCATTGTTCTAGGTGTTAGATACACAGTAGTGAACAAAATAGACAAATATCCTCATGGACCTTATTCTAGTGAGTGAATGTTGAATGAAGCCATGAATCACTTCGGAAAGACTATATTTGTTTTCAGATTGTAATTTGCATCACTCTAAAAAAGGGTAGCAAATTCCCTGGCGGTCCAGTGGTTAGGACCCAGCGCTTTCACTGCCAAGGGCCTGGGTTCGATCCCTGGTCAGGGAACTAGGGTCCCACAAGCTGCCTGGTGTGGCCAAAAAAAAATTCTTTGAAGAAATAAAAAAGGATAGTCTGTAATTTATTAAGCAATGGGTTGAAGAGTTGGAATGGCAGAAGCTTAATCAGACCACTCATTCATTTAAACATTTCCTAGTGTGAGTATGTAAAATTATTTGAAATAATTACATAACTGCCAGTCATTGTCATCCTAATTGTCGTTCAGTTCTTGTGTCCTGTTTGTAACCCTGAGTAAAATGTTCTATTTGTAATTCTGAGTAAAGGCCTCAGTTGCTAGCCCAGCTACAACCAGGGAACTTCATCAAAAATCAGATACCACTGAGTGCCTCTGCTTATGCTGGCCCAAAACTCCGTACACACCAAAGTTCTAGTTGTTTACTTGTTTGTTGTCAGTTTTTCACACCATAGTGTGAGCTCTACAGGGTCTATTTTAGTCACCAATGTATCCTAAGTGCATAAAATAATGTGTCACATAGTAGATGCTAGTAAATATTAATAAATCAATCCTTGACCACTGAAAATGCAATTTCCTCCCTACTCATAGCTACGGCCTACATCTAATCTTCATCCAGACTACTCAAACAATAAAAATCTTCAATTCCAATATTCTCTCAAGAAGACCTCTTATTATTTTAATAGCCTGTTTACTAATGTATTCCTTCTGTTCTTCTAGTCTTTTGACACTTCTCTTTTTTTTCAATCTCTGTTACTTCCTGGCCTTATTTGCCAGTCACTTCAAGAATTCTCAACTCCCATTCCCCTTTGTCTTTCAGTTATGTCCACTCTTTAAATCTACTCTAAACCACTTAAAATAGACTTTGGAGTCAGTTAAGCTTCAATTCACCATTTGCTACCTATGTGCCAAGTTATTTAACCTGGCCATGTTTAATCTTTTTTGAGTCTCATTTTGTTCTCTGTGCTCTAAGCATTGTTATGAAAATTAAATGAGATTATGGTAACCAGATACAATTGCCTATGAGTAATGAAAACCCTTATTAAATAATAACTAAAAAGTCCAGGTGCAGAGTCACTCTAGGGCTGGTTGATTTAGCAGCTCAACAATACATGAGGCATCCATATTTTTTTCATCTTTGCCCTCTGCCATCCTCAGCATGTGGCTTAGTGCCCCTAATGATTGCATAATGGTTGCCTCAGTTCCCAGTGTTATGCAGGCATGATTGTAAAGTGGAAAAAGAAAGTTTCTTCCCTTTAAAAGCAAGGAAACACTACTACCTCCTTCCTCTGGATGCTCACTGGATTAACCTTATGCTGCTCTGAGCTGAAACACTGGCTTACTCTAGCAAGTATCATACTTGGTTTTGAATAATTAAGATTCATCTCCTGAGGCTGAGAGGCCTTACCTTATTAGTAATAGTTATCGTTACTACTATATTTGTAAATCTTAGGACTCTCTCCTTGGACCCTTTTTTTTTTCTATCTACATTCACTCCAGTATACTCTCCTTTAGTCTTGTGGTTTTAAAGTTCACCTCTACTGATATTTTGTCTTCCCTCTGTACTGCCTCTATGAATACCAAACTCATCCAAATGCCTATTAGACATTACCATTTATAAGCTTAACTGGCGTCTTAAACTTAATGTGTCCAATATTGAACTCTCCAATTTCCTCCTGTAGCTCTTCTGTCTTCCTATTTTAGTAAATAGCAATTCTGTTCTTTTAGCTTGCTGAAGCTGAAAAACCTTGAAGTCATTACTGATTTCTCTCACATTCCACATCTGATTCATCAGAAAATCCTATTGACTCTACCTTTAAAATAAAGTAGGACCTTCTCTGCTACATCATGGTCCAAATCACCTGAACTATTATTGTAATACATTCTTAATTAGTCTTCCATCCTTGCCCACCATGCTTCTCTACTCCAGAAGCCAAAGTAATCCCATCATTTTTCTGCATAAAACTCTGCAGTGGCTTCTCACCTTCCCTCAATTCAAGTCAAAGTCTTTAGTGGCCTGCAAGGCTCTACACCATCTAGACATCTATTATTTCTCTGACCATTTCCCAACCCCTACCCCATCATTCTTAAATAACCAAACCTCAAAGATGCCTGGCATTCCCTCACCTCTAGGCTTTTGAATGACCCCCACATATGCATATAGCTTTTCCCTTTTCCTCTTTCAGGTCGTGGTACAAATGTTTATTTTCTCTGTGAAGCCATTTCTGGCCACCCCATCTAAAATTTTAGTTCTCTTATTTCCCTTTCCTACTTTATTTTCCTTAGTACCTACTACCATCTAACATTCCATATAGTATTTTTTAAAATATTTTTAATTATTAAAAAAATCTTTTAAATTATATCTTCTTCATTAGAATGTAAAGTATATGAGGCAGGAATTTTTGTTCATCTTTTATCCCCAATACCTAGGAAGGTGCCTTGGCATATGGAAAACCCTTAATAAAATGTTTATGAAGAAATGAATAAAATGAATATTGATTCATCTTATCATGGTTTCTGGTTTTGGCTGAGTCCTCAGTGAGATTTAGTAATCCTTTACTTGTTTCTGATTAGTTTCCTTCCTAGTTCACATAACTGCTATGTCAAACCATTACCATTCTGTGTCAAATGCCCTACTTTTATTCTCAACTCCTTAGATGCAGATGTCCTTTTTAAAAAAAAAAATTTTAAGAGGATTGATAGCATCTATAAACTTTTTAGTCTTCCTAGTCCTCTTGCCTTCAAATTTATAATGTTTTCCTTATTTATTTTCTCTTAATCTCAGAGCTCTACTTCTAATTTTGTTCAAATTTCATCTATTTCCAATCTTGGCACCAAACCCTCCTATTACCTCTGAGACCTTAATTAAGCAATTATTTCTTTTCTTATGTATTTGTATGTATTTTTATATATCTCATTTTCCTCTCTCTATATTTTTTCCTCTCTTGACCATCTTTTGTTTTTTAATTTTTATTTATTTATTTTTGGCTGCATTGGGTCTTTGTTGCTGCACGTGGGCTTTCTCTAGCTGCAGCGAGCGGGGGGCTACTCTTCATTGTGGTGTGTGGGCTTCTCACTGTGGTGGCTTCTCTTGTTACAGAGCACAGGCTTCAGTAGTTGCGGTGCGTGGGCTCAGTAGTTGTGGCATGCAGGCTCCAGGGCCTGTGGGCTTCAGTAGTTGTGGCACGTGGGCTCAGCAGTTGTGGCTCGCAGGCTCTAGAGCGCAGGCTCAGTAGTTGTGGCGCACGGGCTTAGTTGCTCTGCAGCATGTGGGATCTTCCCAGACCAGGGATCGAACACATGTCCCCTGCATCAGCAAGCGGATTTTTAACCACTGCGCCACCAGGAATGTCCCTCACTTGACCATCTTAAAACCTTCTTTATCCCTACTTTATTACAACTCTCTCTTCTTCCCTCAGATGACTTTCTTTAAAAGCTTAAATTTACTATTCCATTTTCATATCTCTCTTATTGTTCAATTCACTGGATTCTGGCTTTTGCTTTCATTGCCCACAATTCCATCCATATCATAGGATTGTTGGTGAAAGATTAAATGAGGTTATATGTATTAAGTTTTAGAATAATGCTTGCACATAGTTAATGTTTGAGTGCTTACTGTGATTAGCTATAACTACTGAAACAAAAATCATTCTCACTCTAGTGGGTACTTTTCTATCACCCTTCTTGACTTTCCTATACCCGTCATGAAACATTGTCCTCCTTTTGGTTTTGGGACACCAGTGATATCAAGATGTTTTCAGCTCCAAGTAACAGAATTTCTTTAACAATAAGACCAATGATAGATGGTTCTAATATTGATTAAGGGATGTAACAACACTATCAAGGACCCAGGCTCTTGCTTTCTTTGTACTCTAGCATTCTCACTGTGTCACAGATGTTTACCTTCAGGATTGTAAGATAGCAAGTGCCGTATTTTAATCATCCCAAAGCAGAAAGTCAGTGCTGGGGTTTCTCTGGGGTAGGCTTCTCTTTATAGGGAAGACAGTCTCCCCCAGAGTTCCCCAGAGCATTTCCCTTACATCTCATTGGCCACCCCTACACCAGTCACTGGCAAAAGGAAATGTGATTACTATGATTGACTTAAACTAACCATGAGTCATTCCCCAGGGGCTGGCGGAGGCACTGACCTTCCTTGAGTTCATTACTGTATTCTGGAAGAAACTAGATATCTGTTATCCAGAAAGAAGATAGGAATGGCTGTGTGGTTCATAATCAATAGTGTCTGCCATACCATTCTCACCTGGTTGATCTCTGATTTTTCCTTCTTAGTGTTTTTCATTTTTTCCTCTTGATTGATGTGTCCCCTAAATGCTGGTATCCCAAAGTTTTGTCTTTGATTCTTTCAAAAATTATTCTTCTACCCTTTAAAATAACACCTGTGTTATGATCTTTTCTAAATCTTTATCTCCAGCTAAGACTTCTTTCCTAAGCCCCAGTTTAGAATATCCAACTGTCTCCTGGACATCTTCATCCACATTCAATTCAATTGAATATTGTTGTGCTAGGTTTTTAGGAGTCAAAAAGTAAATAAACCTTGCCCTGTATGATCTTACATTATAGTTGGAACAAGTTATTCCAACACAGGTAGTAATTAGGAATGCAGTTTTATCAAGCAATAAAATTTTCCAAGTATAGAAGTAGCATAGGGACTTCCTTGGTGGCACAGTGGTTAAGACTCCGTGCTCCCAGTGCAAGGGGCCTGGGTTCGATCCCTGGTCAAAGAACTAGATCCCACATGCATGCCACAGTTAAGAGTTCGCATGCCACAACTAAGACCCGGCACAACCAAATAAATATTTTTTTAAAAAAATAAAGAAGTGGCATAGATGAAGAGGTTATAGGAAACTAAATGGAACTCATCTTTTCTTCAAATGTACTCTTCCTGTATTCTATACTTTTATTAGTAGCACAGCTCTGCATTCCTTTGGCCTAATGGTTAGGATTCCGGGCTTTCACTGATGTGGCCTGGGTTCAGTCCCTGGTCGGGGATGATCTCACAAGCCGCATGGCCAAAAAAAAAAAAAGAAGAAGAAGAAGAAGAAACCAGGGCAATCTAAAATCCTTCCAAATCCCCCACGTAAAGTTGGTTGGCAAATTGTATGTATTCTACCTCTATTAAATTTGCCCATTTGTCTTTTTATATCATAGTCATCATACTTTAGGTCCTTGTAATTTCTCATTTCATTGAATTATTCGCTCAGTAAAAGTTAATTGAACAGCAATGTATAACAAGGCCTTATACTAGGAAAATGTTCTAAAAAAAGAAAAAACCCAAAGAAACAAAAAACTGGGTTGTAGGGAGGCTACAACCCAGTGAGTAGGGCATAAGCAAACAGATGGTTATGTAGTTGTGATAAGTGGTAGAGATACTGAGAAAAATGTGGGAACTTGTGGTCAGCAGAACCTAACCCAAGTTGGGATCAGATTTGCCCAGTTAGAGACTGAGTCTCGAAGTAGTACTAAGCTGAGTATGGAGTGGGGAAGAGGGAAATACACACATACATACACACCCCACTCAATTTATACATACCAAAGAAATATTACTTTAAAGACATTACTTTGGGTGACTGTAGTTTTCATTTTGCTGTTGCTTAAAAATAATTTTTTTAACTGATCATAATTAATTTAGATTATCAGTAGTAGTACATCATCATACAGTTGATCCTTCATATTCACCAGTTCTTTACTTTCAAATTTGCCCACTCACTAAAATTTATTTGTAACCCTGAAATTAGTACTCAGGGTGCTTTATTGGCCATTTGCATGTGCATGAGCAGAGCAGCAAAAAAAATTTGTCTTATGTTCCCAGCTGATATCCAACAAAGCAGTGCTTAGCCTTCTTATTTCAGCTCTCATTAACAAGTCTTTATAGTCTATTTAGTGCATTTTTGCATTTTTTGCATTTTCGTGCCTTTTTTTTTTGGTGATTTTACTGTTTAAAGAGATGTTTCAATGTGGTGCTGAGGTGCTGTCTGACATTCCTAAGCACAAGAAGTCTGTGATGTGCCTTATGGAGGGAATACATGTGTTAGATAAGCTTCATTCAGGTAGGAGTTACACTGCTATTTGACCATGAGTTCAGTGTTATAATAAATGAAGTGTCTTCATTACAGAAATACACGGGAAACAAGGTTATGTGTTCATGAGTTGACTTAACCCAGCATTTCCCTCAGGGGCAATGATTCAATATTTGCTAATTCAGCATTCACGCAACTTTATAGAACATAAATATGTTAAATAATGAGACAGGATAAATTTGACTTTGGGAACCAGCCAAAGTCATTTGTGGCCAGGAGTGATGAGTTAGATGGTCAAGCTGAACAGTATAGAGGTATGATTAGAGGTATGATTAGTTCTATTAGATTCAAATGAGAAATTGGGGATAGGCAAATATAATTTAAAAACTGCATGACTCAGCTCAATGGCATTAATATTAATCACTATATTGATATGGAGACTTTTAGTCTATAAACAAATATGGGGTGCCAATGTTCCAGCTACACTCTGAGCACTGTGTTTTTCTATCTTTTCAATGGGAATAAAAAAGCAAGACTAATTTTAATTGGAATGACCATATAGATTCCTACAAGGTACTAAGATCCGTTCTTTATATTCTTTACATTTCCAGCATGTGGTTTTCTAAAATTGTAGTTAAAATAAAAATTGAAACCATTTTACCCCCCATTTACAAAATTTATCCTTTTGATTTAAGAGGAAAGCAAATTGTTTTTTCCTCAAGCTAATAAAAGCTCTGAGTTGTGTCTAAATCAGTAGTTTCCAAACTTGAGTGTCCGTTAGTGTCACACTAAGGGGTGGCGGGGGTGGGGGATATAGGTCTCATCAAAAATGGAGATACTGAGACAGCGTGGCCCTCTTTTGATAAACATCTCACTTCACTACCCTAAGTTTTCTAATATAGTCCCCTTAGCAAACATGCCCAGGTTGAGAATTTTAGTTTACAAGTTTTATTTTACCATCAGCCAGGCTGATGTTTTATAAGCTTAAGTGTTTACAGTGAAAACTGTTTTGTTTTCAATTTGCTAGATATAACAAAATTTTATTGTGTTCACTGCTACTTTAGCCTGCCCTCTCCCTCCAGTTAAAGGATAATTTGTATAAAGCAGGGGTTGGCAAACATTTTCTCTTAAGGGCCAAACAGTAAATTTTTAGGCTTTGTGGGCCACACAGTCTCTGCTACAACTACTCAACTCTGCCATTGTATGGTGAAAGCAGCAATAGACAATGGGTACTATTTTATGTTTTTATCGTATGGGAAGGGATCATGACTTAGACTGTTTTGATCTCAGTAACTGTTGCCTTTACTTGCTGATTTAGCCTAGATAATAAAAAGGCTATATTTTAAAATATTAAAAACTCAAACATTAAAACCCATCCATTTAAAATTAAATTATTCTTGAAATCCTACTTTTTTCTTTTACCTATAAATGTTCTCCTTTAATCAATTACAGTACTTTGGGCTCATTGTATTTGGAGTTAGGCAGTCGATGGCCTAATTTTAATAGCAGTTGGTGAATACTATACCACAGGTTGGCTTATTTTATACATGTCCTAATACTTAATATTTGGTAAGTTGCAATAAAGTCTTTGAATCATATTTTAGTCTCCACAGTAGCAGAGGTTTAATTATTTATGCCTTCACAGATTCAACATGTTATAAAGATATTTCATAGTTAAGGTTAGGTACTGATTTAAATTTAAAATAAATCATTTTAGGGACTTCCCTGGTGGTCCAGTTAAGACTTCCGGGGGGCATGGTTCGATCCTTCGTTGGGGAAGTTCTGCATGCCGTGCAGCACAGCCAAAAAATAAAAAATAAATCATATTATTGAGTTGTAAACAGTTGGAAAGCTAAACAAACTTGCGAGATAATCAGTTTATTGCAGTCTTGCCTAAGAGCCTAACAGTTTGGCGAAACAGCAGCTTATCCTCTCCTTTCCTGCTTTACCTCTGGGCTACAATCGTTTTTTTTCCCTCTACTACTTGTCTTACCCTGAGGAGCTCTTGGTTTCACTTTGGCCACAGACTGCTCTCCTCTCTGGCCACCAGTTAAGTTTTCCCGGTGATTCTGATGCCTTCCCTAGCTACTTGTGAGAGGAGAAACTTTAGAAAAGAATAAAGTGAAAATCGCATAAATTCCTCATTTTCCAGTGTTGCTTTTACTTTCAACACTGTGAAAGCACATACTGAGTGAGCATGTGTAAATAGAACCATCCCCACTACTTTACCCTAAAAGTAAAGTATTACTTTGAAAAAGTCCTCACAGAAAGTCCTTTTTTTGCAGATGAAAAATGGGATGTTTTGTTTTTCAACTTTACTGAGATATAATTGACAATACTGTAAGATATTTAAAGTGTACATTGTGAAAATTTGATATATGTATACATTGTGAAAGGACTTCTCCCCTCTAATTGACACATCCATCACCTCACATATTTATCTTTTTTTTTTTTTTAGCCGCGCCCCCCAACTTGTGGGATCCTACTTCCCCAACCAGGGATTGAACCTGGGCCCTCAGCAGTGAGAGCTTGGAGTCCTAACCACTGGACTGCCAGGGAATTCCCTCTATCTTTTTTAAAAATATAAAATGCTTCACGAATTTGCATGTTATCCTTGGGCAGGAGCCATACTAATCTTCTCTGTATTATGCCAATTATATGTACAGCTGAAGTCAGCACTGGAATACTATTTTATAAGTAAAAGTGAACTTTTTTAAAATTTTATTTTATTTTTGGCCATGCAGCGTGGCTTGTGGGATCTTAGTTACCTAAGCATGGAGTCCGAACTATTGGAGAACCAGGGAATTCCCAGAAATGAACTTTTATTTAATATTCATCTGTTAAGATTTTGTTTTCCCTAAATGTGCATGTCAGAGATGTGTATGTATGATATACTTAAGTTTATAGGTTAAGGTTTCTGAAAAGTTGGATTGTAGCACTGGGAATTGGAAGGAACCTCTAGATCTACACTGTCTAATACAATAGCCACTAGCCACATGAAGGTAAGTGCCTGAAATGTGGCTATCTAAACTGAGATGTTGTGTAAGTGTAAAATTCACACTGGATTCTGAAGACTTAGTACAAAAAAAAGAATTGTAAAATATATCTTATTGATAATTTTTTATTGACTACATGTTGCAGTGTATGATATCTTAGATTTATTGAGTTAAATATATACATTATTAAAATTTCACGTTTCTTTTATTAAAATGTGGATTATAAAAATGTTTCAGTAACATATGTGGCTTGCATTTGTAGCTCACTTTATTTGTAGCTTGCTGCTGGACAGCACTGCTCTAAGTTATGTGATCTTTCAACATAATCAAATACCAATTTACAACACCCATTTAAAGTGACCTAGAAACTCTATAGTTTCTTTTGGCTTTCCGATTCAATATTGAAAAATATTGTACAGAACACTTTCTTTTTTTTTTCTTTAATTAAAAAAATTTGGGAGGGGGGGCACACAGTGCAGGGCATGCAGGATCCCAGTTCCCCCACCAGGGATTGAACCCATACCCCCTGCAGTGGAAGTGCTGAGTCCCAACCACTGGACAACCAGGGAAGTCCCAGAACACTGTAATTCTAAAATGTTAGGAAAGTATGAGATTAGCTCACTGTATATTTATTAGTCCTGTGGTAAGCTTTTCAGTGACTTCTTATAAAAGAGGGTTAGAAAGAAGGGCAAGTTATTATTGGGCTATTTTATTAGGAAACTTTTTAATATCACCACAGAATAAAATCAGTTCTACACTCCCCAAAAAGGAAATGCTTTTTTAAAAAGCAGAAAACATTTCTTACGCCTGGGTATCTCCAGATAACTATACTATTTTTTATAAAATGATTAAAGCAATTTTATTTTACCTATTTTTTTAAAGGCATGTACTTTAAAAATTTGTTTTTAAATCTTTTTTTTGGTAAATACTGTTAAATTGGTCAAATTGAATGTGTAAATTCTATTATAGTGCTTTGTGCCAGGAAAAGTATTGTAAAATCAAGCAGTGAAGGACTTCCCTGGTGGCGCAGTGGTTAAGAATCCACCTACCAATGCAGGGGACACAGGTTCAAGCCCTGGTCTGGGAAGATCCTACATGCTGTGGAGCAACTAAGCCCGTGCGCCACAACTACTGAAGCCCATGTGCCACAACTGCTGAGCCTGTGTGCCAAGAGCCCATGCTCCACAACAAGAGAAGCCACCGCAGTGAGGAATGAGAAGCCCATGCACCGCAATGAAGAGTAGTCCCCACAATGCAGGGGACATGGGTTCGATCCCTGGTCCGGGAAGATCCCACATGCCATGGAGCAACTAAGCCCGTGTGCCACAGCTACTGAGCCTGCGTTCCACAACTACTGAAGCCTGCGTGCCTAGAGCCTGTGCTCCACAACAAAGAGAAGCCACTGCAATGAAAAGCCTGTGCACCGCAACAAAGAGTAGCCCCCGCTCCCCACAACTAGAGAAAGCCCGTGTGCAGCAATGAAGACCCGATGCAGCCAAAAATAAATAAATTAATTAAAAAAAAAAGTAGCCCCCACTCACTGCAACCAGAGAAAAGCCCACGGACAGCAATGAAGACCCAACACAGCCATAAATAAATAAATAAATAAATTTGAAGTACACATATAGTACACCAAAATTTTTAAATAATTAAAAAAATAAAAATAAAATACACAGAAGACTGGCACAAGAAAAAAAAAAGCAATGACAGAATCAAAACTTGAAAACTTGGGAATTACTAATATAACTATAGTGATTAAAGTACTGGGAAATTTAGGTGGTATAGACAGTATTCCAAGGAGAATTATGATTGATAAAGCTCTTCTTCCTATCAACTTTTCAGGTTAGTTTGACATCTTTTACTGGTGCTCTTGGAAGCTTACAAATATTAATGAAATTTTTTACCTTAATAAGAGAATTAATTTCACTAGCTTACTAAGAGAACTAAAAAAGTAATTTCACTAGCTTCAAAGTAAATTGACACTTAACAAATGAAGCAAGCTTTTGAATAAAATTTATTTCAAAGACCTAACAAATTAGCACTTTTTGAAGAACATGAACGAGCAGTCATTAAGTAAAAATATGACATTCAAAACCTTCAGCAATCTGACCATAACTTTTATCTGTCAGCTTCCTACAGTGAGCCTTCCTAAATCATACGATTTAATCTGACCATTCTTTTTACTGTATCAAATGATTTTATGCTTTTTGCTTCTGGACTTTGAGATCCAAATCACAAACCCTCCCCCTTCCTCGCTTTCTTTCTAAATTGTATCAATCTTTCAAGATCCTCACATTTTTTTTTTACTGAAACCTTTCCCATCCCCACCACTCTGCCCAAAATGAGCATATAATTAACATTTGTATAGTATTTTACTTTTCGTAAAGCCCTTTCCATATTATCTCATTCTATATGTCAATCTAATGAGGTGGATGATGTTATTCATTTTGGAGAATAAGGGAATAATAGTTGATTTTTCCAGAACTTTGTATAAACGCTGAGTAGCAAAACTAAGAATACTGGAACCAAATCTCATTCCAAGTTTGATGTTCTTTCCTCTCTGTCTCAATGGTCCCTTTACTCCTATAATAGTTACATAACACCTGTTTTGGCCTTTAATTGTTTACTGTCTTTGTATCAGACTAATTTGATTGTCAGCTATAGATTTGAAGGGATATGTACAGATTTGTACATGGGGAATGGGAATAAATGGAAATGATGATGAGAGCTGAATACATCTCTTCTTGATAATAGAAGCAAAGAGGTCATTAAGAACTCCTTACCGGCCCATTTGCTTTTCTGAAAGCATTATATTTTTTAAAGTATGATACCCAGACTTTCTTCTTTTCCTCTAGCCAAAATAACTACCTACCTTAGTGCCAAATTTTTAGTATAATTTTTAAAAGGGAGCTAAAAAGAGAGGGCTTCCCTGACCACCCTGGCTAAAGTAGCCACTTCCCATCTCTGTCTTAGCAACATTTAAAATTTTTCTTTAAGGTACTTCAAATTATCTGAAATTTTATTATTTCTTTTTTAACTTGTTTATTGGTTGTCTTCTCCCACCAGAATATGAGTTGAATGAGAGCAAGGATGTTGTCTGTCTAGTTTATAGCACATAGTATGCACTCAGTAAACATTTGCTGAATGACTGAGATACTTTATTAATGGAGAATGTTCCCCATGGTCATAGCCATCTTTTAAAACAAGTTTTGTAGTACCCATCAGATACTATAAAATGGGCACTCACATGCTATTATTGACTGCCTAATTCCAAATTCAAGTCCAACTTACTGTAATTACCCAAAGAAGAACATTTATAGTTAAGAAAAAAGACAGGGTTTCCAGAACAGTTTAATTTTAAGTAGATGGTATTTAATGACTTAAAGACACTTGCCTTAAGTTTGCTTTTTCTGTTTTGTAACGTGGATGGAGTAAGAAATGAATCTTTTCAAAAATTTTTAATTTTTTCCCTAAAGTTAAAGTTGCATTTGTAACCATGACAAAATTTTTAGTTTTATAACTTATGCTCAAAATTTGAAGCCTTTCCACAGGAATGAGAATATAGAATCTAAGTTCCAAACTAGCAGTCAAACAATTTTGCTATAAGAAATCTATGATAATGATTCCTCAGTGCTGGAAGGAGTTTTAGCAAAGTATAAAATGTAGAGGTAAAATATATTCTATTATTAGATGGCCATAGTTTGATTATATGTAATTATTTAGGTATTATCTAAAACGCAGGCCAAATATTAGGACACCAGCCTGGTAGTACTCCTTATGTTAATATTGGAACAATGTCTATTTAAGTATTGTTTAAAATATCTTAACTCACTATTAAATTGCTAGCCATTGAAAAGCTCTTTGAAATCTTATCACTACTTTCAATATCAGATGTGTGTGCATATATATAGATTACATATGAGAAAGCATACGGAAGTCTTTGATAAACTGTAAACTAATATATAAATGTTATTATTACAGAGAAGACATAGCACAGTTATTTTTTTAATACTAAGAGACTAAAATTCAGTGATAAAAGTCTGAAAAGGGAACATGGCAAGGGGCATGATCTTAGAGGATGCCTGAGTCCTTTGGGGGTGATTCTGGTAGTTACTCTAATGCTTTATACCAAGTAAAATTTCCTCAGTAAAGAGAGATGATTGGTCAGTAGACCTCCAAGTGGTAGCAGAATAGTTTGTATAGCTTAAAATAATGAAAACAACTTATATGTATATGTCATCATATAAATTTTAGTGCTTTCATGCATATTATTTGATTCTCACAATAACATTTTTGAGTTAGGAATTCAGAGAAATTAAATGATTTGCCTAAATTACCTACTAAATGGCAGAGCTGAGATTAGGAACCAAGTGTTGAAATTCTTAGGTCTTTATTTATTATTTAACTTATACTTTAGACATTTGTAGCCCCTTTATGCTAGTCCACTAGGAGGAATTGAAGATTCAGTGATAAATAATAGTTTTCCCTAGGCATCTTTCAAGTAATATAGTACGATTGAGGTATATGAGGCAGCAGCAGAAATCAAGGCTGGAGGGATTTTCTGACTCTCAAATCAAAGATATATGTTTAAAAAATATAAACAACTTTTTATCCATTTATTTTTAAATTGACAAATAGGCTTTATTTTTTCGATCAGTTTTATGTTCACAGCACAATTGAGTGGAAGGTACAAAGATTTCCCATAGACCTCCTGCCTCTACACATGCATACCCCCCCCTCCATTATCAACATCTCCCACTAGATGGAACAATGAACTTATATTGACACATTATTATCACCCAGAGTCCATAATTTACATTAGGTTTCACTCTTGGTGGTGTACATTCTATGGGTTTGGACAAATATATAATGACATTTGCCTACCATTCAGTACTATACTGAGTAGTTTCACTACCTTAAAATCCTCTGTACTCCACCTATTTATCCTTCCCTTTCCACTAACCCCTGGCAACCACTGATCTTTTTATTGTCTCCATAGTTTTGCCTTTTCCAAAATGTTATATAGTATGTAGCCTTTTCAGACTGGCTTCTTTCACTTAGTAATATGCATTTAAGTTTCCTCCATGTTTTTATATGGCTTGATAGCACATTTCTTTTTATTTTCTTGTTTTTAAATTTATTATTTTTTAAACTCATTTCTGTTTAGTGCTGAATAGTGTTCCATTGCCTGAATGGGATTTTACCACAGTTTATCTGTTCACCTACTGAAGGACATCTTGGTTGCTTCCAAGTTTTGGCAATTATGAATAAAGCTGCTATAAACATTCATGGGCAGGTTTTTGTGTGGATATTGGTTTTCAACTCCTTTGTGTAAACACCAAGGAGCACGATTACCAGACCACATGATGGATGTATTTTTTGTAAGAAATCACCAAACTGTCTTCCAAAGTGGAAGACATTCCTGTCATCAATAAAAGAGAGTTCCTGTTGTTCTACGCCAGCATTTGGTATTGCCAGTGTTCTGGATTTTGGCCGTTCTAGTAGGTGTGTTATGGTATCTTATTGTTTTAATATGCATTTCCCTGATGACATACATTATGGAGCATCTTTTCATATGCTTATTTGCCGTCTGTATATCTTCTTTGGTGAGGTGTCTGTTAAGGTCTAAAAAATGTTAACCCATTGTTTAACTGCGTTGTTTGTTTTCTTATTGTTGAGTTTTAGGAGTTCTTTATGTATTTTGGATAACAGTCTTTTACCAGATATGTCTTTTGAAATATTTTCTTCCAGTCTGTGGCTTGCCTTTTCATTCTTTTGACAGTGTCTTTGTCAACAGAAAATTGTAATTTTAATGAAATCCAGCTTATGAATTCTTTCTTTCATGAATTGTTCCTTTGGTATCATATTTAAAAACATTGCCAAACCCAAGGTCATCTAGATCTTTTCCTATGTTGTAGGAGTTTTTATCATTTGCATTTTACGTTTACGTCTGGGATCCATTTTGAGTTAATTTTTGTGAAGGGTATAAAGTCTGTATCTAGATTCATTTCTTTGCAAGTGGATGTCCCGTTGTTCAAACACTATTTGGAACATTTTTTTCTCTATTATATTGCCTTCATTCCTTTGTCAAAGATCAGTTAACTATACTTATATGAGTCTATTTCTGGGCTCCCTATTCTGTTTTATTGACCTTTTTGCCTTTCCTGATCTATTGTTCTTTCACCAATACCACACTGTCTTGACTACAGTATTTGAAATACACTGCATTTGAATACAATGGATGCTACCTATATGATGGCTTAATGATTCTAAATTTAACAGAGTCAAGATGAGTAAGTAGAAAATAACTGGAATATTTGGAAAAAGCCATTTCTTCTTAGTTGGATAGCTTTTCTGTGAGTGGATGTGTATGCTTGTAAATAAGGGCATTTTGTTATACATATGGTATAGTAATCATTTTTCCAGGAAAAATTCTTCTAGTTCATATGCTGAAATCATTGTTATCATTATAGTAGCTAACACTTGCATGGACTGCACTATCCACATTTAAATGCATCACACATTTATCTCATTTAATCCTCATAACAGCCCTGCAAAGTAGGCATTAATGTTAATCCCATTAGACAGATAAGGAAACTGAGGCACAGAACAGTTAAGTCCAAGGCCACACAACTAGTAAGTGGTGTTGCCAGGATTCTAATACAGGCAGTCTGTCTCCAAAGTCTGTGCTTTTACCTACTACACTGTCAATATTCCCTGATGCACCTTAGCAGATTTTATAACGACTATTCAAATATCTCAAGCACTGTTAACAAGGTTTAAAAGAGCCTCAGTTTGCTTATTCTTGGATGAGAAGTATCAGGGAATAGAAGTCATAATTTACTAATATTAATACTAAATGAGATATTTCAGGTCTGAATGTACCGAGTTAAGAACTAAATATTGACAGAAAAAGTTTTCAGCAGGAACATCGGTAAACTATTAGAAATCATTTGTCTTCAAGTATTGCAATGATAATCTAAATTTTAATAGTAATTTCTTCTGAGACTCTAGAAGGCTTACTGTCTTTCTCTGTACTAATTTTATTATAACTGAGAAATGATTTGTGAATTGGAGAAATAAAACTTACTTTTTTATTGTCTGTGAATAAAGCCAAAGTAGAAGGTGAAGATGGTATCAGTTGAATGACTAGTTATATACTTTCAGGTTTTTTTTTGTAGTTAAAATACTATTATCTTTAGCTCTCATTATCTAAACATGTTTAATATTTAAACTATGGGGATAAAATCAGAAAGGACACATACTTCTGTAAAAATAATTTCTCTGTACTTATTATTAAAGCATAATATCCCAAATAAGGACGTTTTATTACAGTTATTAAAAATAAAATGTAATGTCATTAGAATATTTACTTAATTCTGGCCCTCGACTCCCTAAAAGAGAGTGATACACTTCCCTCAAATATATTATTAAGCACAAAAGTTTTGTTGCTATTAACTTTTATAAACAAAATAATAAACATACTTAAGTTTTATGATTTGATTGAAAAAATTAAAATCATTTCTTTAAAATACATTGTAACTTGTCCTTCAGTTAGAGATGAAGCACCTCTGCCCCAGCATGAGAACTTGACCTTGTAAACTGTAAACATTAAAAAGAATCTCACTCTTTGTAATTTTCTTTTAATAAAGGGAAGAGAATTGTGTTTTCATGGAATAATCTCATCAATGTTTGAGTAATAAAAATAAAAAAATACAAACACTAATTTCATATCCTTGTTAAAAATATAGCAGCCTTAAAGAAATTAAAGAAAAAAAAGGGGTGTTCCTAACTCAAGTTAGTTTTTGTTCTCTTCGAATTTTCTGCCACACATACACATACCTATAAAATCAAATAAGCACTGATTTATGTGATTTTTAAACAGTGTTTCAAATAGACTATTATTATGTAATTTTTTTGGTTTTGTTTTTATTTTTACTTTTAAAAGCACACTTATTAGATGAGCTTTGCTTACATCTCTGCTCCATTTTCCCTACAGGCTGCCATTACTCTTTGCTTTACACACTCTATTTTTGTCATGATAATTATTTACAGGGGTGACAATTGCTCTTGCGCTCCCCCCATCCCCCCCCCCAAAAAACAACCCACATTCATCTCAAACAAACTTGGATGAAGAAGATTGAATGTAAAGTGATTGTGTAATGGATTTTCAACTTTTTTTTTTTTTTTTTTTGGCTGTGTTGGGTCTTCTTTTCTGTGCGAGGGCTTTCTCTAGGTGCGGCAAGCGGGGGCCACTCTTCATCGCGGTGCGCGGGCCTCTCACTATCGCGGCCTCTCTTGTTGCGGAGCACAGGCTCCAGACGCGCAGGCTCAGTAGTTGTGGCTCACGGGCCCAGTTGCTCCGCAGCATGTGGGATCTTCCCAGACCAGGGCTCGAACCCGTGTTTCCTGCATTGGCAGGCGGATTCTCAACCACTGCACCACCAGGGAAACCCTTAACTTTTAAGTGTATGTAAGAGTAAAATGTCTCTCAAGTACTATGTAGTGTAATAATGACCGCATTGATTCATTACCCTATTGCGTGTAATTGCAATGGGTATATTTGTATATATAATTTTTTCTTTGAATTATTTTCTAAGAAGAAATTTCCAGGTATGATATTTACAATGCTTCTAAAATCATTTAAAATAACCATTCCCAAATGTTTGAAAGAATTATTTACACTGCTTATTTTACCAAAACCTAGCTAGATTATTTTACCAAAACCTAGCTAGATTATTTTACTATTTAAAGTCTTAAAATTATAATTTCTTCCTTATTAACTTGGAATTTCCAAGTTGAGGGGAATTCTTGCATTTCAACACTACTACTGTAATCCTTTTGTGTGCTTATGATATTTGAAAAAATATGAAAATCCTTTATCACCCTTCTCTATGTGTGAAGAGCCAGATTTCTTTCCATTTGTTAACATGTAATGCATTTTTCAGAAATGTGAAAGATCTAGTCTTTGGGTTCTGAAATCAGTTAATAAGTCAAGTCCTGATATTTCTAGCTCTCTGAAAATGATTGAATCAGATAAGAATCTGGGTTTTTTAGTTCCCAGCATTACCCTCCAGAACAATTCAGAATTTTCATATTACTATGCCAGTGTTCTTTGGTAATGAATATTTAAAGGAACTCTCTTGGAAATTAATTCTAGAATAGATGATTTTTATTATATTTTTACTCTACTCTCAATGCTGATCATTGCACTGGATTCCAACTTGCAATATGCTTTTTTAAAAAGCAGGAGTCTTAAGGTGACTTTGGATATTAGCATTTTTCCTTAAGTTTTCTGGATTTGAAAGTTTATCTTTTGACATTAACTATTCCTTGGTGGGACTAAAAAAATTTGCTGAATAGCTGGCAAACCTCTGTAACCTATAAGTAGGCTAGATAAATACGATACCTTTCTATACCAAGGTGTTTTTAGAGAGTTTTGAGAAATAGTAAATCCTAGATGTCAAAATGCACAAAGAGGAACATTTTGCTGAATCATTAATGTAAGGCTGCTTGGTGTATAGAGTAGGTGTTCCCATATTTTTGAAGGTTAACATGTGATCATCACCTTTTCATTATATTCTAAACATACATTTACATTTACTTTTTCTCATAACTGTTCTTTTTTTCTTTTAATTTTTACAGACTTAAGATATTCAATACAGTGCTCTGTACAATTCTTTTGACATTTTCTTATGTCACACTAACATTTAGCAGGGATTACCTAAAGTGGTATGATAGGAAGGTTTTGTTTTGTTTTGTTTTTTACTTATTTATTTATTTATTTATTCTTGGCTGCGCTGGGTCTTTATTGCTGCGCTCAGGCTTTCTCTACTTGGGGCGAGTGGGGGCTACTCCTCATTGTGATGCACGGGCTTCTCACTGCGGTGGCTTCTCTTGTTGCAGCGCATGGGCTCTAGGCACGCGGGCTTCAGTAGTTGTGGCACACGGGCTCAGTAGCTGTGGCTTGTGGGCTCTAGAGCGCAGGCTCAGTAGTTGTGGCACACAGGCTTAGCTGCTCTGTGGCATGTGGGATATTCCCGGACCAGGGATTGAACCCCTGTCCCCTGCATTGGTAGGCAGGTTCTTAACCACTGTGCCACCAGGGAAGCCCAGTAAGGTTTTTATTTTATTCTTTTTTCTTTCTGTGTTTTCCAAAATCTTCAATGAGTATTTATAATTAGGGAAAATGTGTTTTTAAAAGAAAAAATATCTCTCATATTATGCCTCATAAATAGCATATCCAGATTTTAAGCTGATCCAGTTAAAGTCTTAAAAGAAACATGAGTTTTTACTGTCTGTAACCTGATACTTTCTCCTGTCTTTCCTGAAGCAGCACAAGAATTCTTTAAATAGTGACCCTAGGAGTGGGGAGGGCAGATCTCATTCTGTTTTAGTTGAAGTAACTAAAATCAGATATGAAGCTTTCAGAAGTTATTAGTTTGCCTGAACTATTAATTCTTGTATACTACAAAAAAAAAGTTAAAATCATCAGCTAAAGTCATATTTAAGTCCTTTACTGACTTTAAAGCCTTGCTTTTGATATTTATGATATGTAACCTTTTACAATGCCAAATTCCTGGCATTTCTGATTGATAGACCCTAGGAATTTTGAAAATGACACAAATTATTTGACAATTTTAATTTAAACAAACCATATTTTAGTATTGTATATCTTACATTTGAATAACTTGAAGTTGAAATTAAAATACCTAAAATAAGTATTTTTATTTGTGTAATAACTTTAACTTATTTTAATGGTAAGATACTTAATGGCTATAATGATTTTTTTGTTGCTTTTTTACCTAGAATGGAGTAAATAAATGTGTAGTTACGACATTCTGTGCTGAAATATTGGTTTCTTAATCCACTTGGGCTCTTAAAAAGGGCATAAAAATGGTAGAGCCAGAAGGAAAATGAATAGTTAATCGTGGAGGAGGAGAAAACCTAGCTCAATACTTTGACTAGAGGCAGCTGGGGAAGTGACGTCCTGTAGCATTTGCTGTTCTAGAAAGTACAGAGACACGTAGTGAAAATGGGAGGATCTAGAAGGAGGCCGTCTCCTGTGTAGTGTATATTTATCTGTAAGTGAGCTGTTGGGGAAGGAATTAAATACAGAGACACTGTCTGCTTGCTGCCTTAAGACAGCGAAGCTGAATTGCTGATTTGCTTTAACTTTTAAAATACCCAGCTTGGTTTATTTTTCTTAGAATCATTGTATTGCTAAGACTGGGGACGCTGTTTTCTTTCACAAAGGGAATCTAAGTTCATTTCAAGGCATTCGAAATGGGGAAAGACTATTATTGCATTTTGGGAATTGAAAAAGGAGCTTCAGATGAAGATATTAAAAAGGCTTACCGAAAACAAGCCCTCAAATTTCATCCGGACAAGAACAAATCTCCTCAGGCAGAGGAAAAATTTAAAGAGGTCGCAGAAGCTTATGAAGTATTGAGTGATCCTAAAAAGAGAGAAATATATGATCAGTTTGGGGAGGAAGGTAAGTATTCAGTGTACATCTTTCTGTCTCTCCAGCTCTGTCTCTCTTTTTTCTCTCTCAGCCTTCTGGTTATTAAATTAAATTCTCTGACATTTCAAAAGTAGAAAGACAAATAATGGATGAAAACAAGATTTCATCTCTGATCATATGAATGAATGTTACATAGCTATGAATGAAATGTGTTTGCCTTTTTTTGGATTTTGACATTTTGTAATATGTATATTCTACCATTAGATTTATAATGTTAACATTATATTTGAAAAGAAACCTTAAATGCCCATACTCATTAAGAAATTGTGTCAAAAGTCTTATGCAACCTGTTTTGTTTTCTAATGAATTTTCTGTCAGAACCAATGAAGATTCTTCAGTCATTTAAAATCTTAAGATTGGCAGTTCAAATTCTGGGTAGTTTATATTTTATTCACAAAAACAAAAGAAGTTTTTTGCCTTTCTTATGGCAAAGCTAGTTTAAATTAAACAGGACAGAATCGTTTCCCTGAGAAGCCGAAGGCCCAGGCATTTAGCTGTAGTTGTTTTTGGCATTCTGCCTGGAGAGGAAAGAATTTTCCTGATGTCATAAAATACCAGAACAAGTTTTTAGCTTAATTGTAAACAGTAATTGTGTGCCAAGAAAATGAGATCTCAGAAATACAATTTTTGACCTAAAATGGCCACCTAGTTAGAACAATTATTGATTTACTTTAAGGTAACATTATTTCTTTTAAATTAAATTTTACTATCTAGGTATAGAGGAAGGCATGATAACTTCCCTTTCCTCTCCCTGCCACACTTTTGTTTCTTGGATTGTGAGATCAGAAACTAGTTGAATACAGTAAATGGGAATAATTGAAGATTATCCTTTTATCATTCTGGATTTTAAAGTGTTTGTCCATCATCTCCATATAAATGTAGCTATAAAGTAAGACTATTTTAAATTGCTAATTTAACAACAACACTTTAATTTCTACAGGTTCTGGGATTTTCAATGTTTTATATCAGGACTAAGTTGTTTTATTACCAATTTTTCTCCCCAGATGTTCTTTTTAAAATCATTGTAGTTATGAAAACTTTTTTTGGGTTTTTTTGCTTCCTTTATTGCATTTAATGTTAAATTTTCCTAATTAGAAATATATCCTAAAGTATAGTGAGGTAGCGACTGCTTATTTTGAGTTAAAACATTAAATTTAGATAAGCAGGGTGATTGTGTAGAGGGTTTTTTGTTGTTGTTTTTTGTTTTTGATCTGAGTTGCCCCCAATTGCAGTTTCTGCTGCCAGTTTTGGTGTGATGAGGACCTGCAGTGTCAGGTTCTTACAAAGTAAATATTGAAAAAAGCAAATAGTGGGCAGTTCAATCCTGTGGGTTCCTTATGGCCATACTACTCAAAATACTATGATTTGGTTCTTCTCAAAAGCTAAGCAGGATTCTGAGATACTACTAACCATATACTACTCTTTCTGAAGAAGTTATTTTGTAATTTTGTAAAGAAATCTACAGACATGGAGTAACACAATAAATTCCCATGAAAAAGCAAATATCCACTGATTTAATTCACATCTCACAAATAGCTCAAAGCTGTCTATAACTAAACCATAAGATTCAGTGTTTACTAAGGATATTTGCAGAATTTTCAGGTCACCAAATGATACATTTTTCTTGGCTTAATATTACCTCTTAATAGTGTTTTTCTTGGGTGATATTTCTCCAGTTTGATTTTTACTGAGTATCATCAGTGAGTGAATTAAAAAAAAACTAGAACAGGATCATCTGTGTACCCCAAATCTTTTTTTGTTCTTGACTCAGGTAATTGATATAAGCAATAGAGGTAATAGTAAGGGAAGAATAAGTTTTTTAAAGCATTGAACTATATTATTCAGAAATACCATTCTCTAGTTATGTTACTTTAAAATACAGTTAAAGTTATTCGATTATGTTTTAGAAATTATCTTCCTTTACAGAAAAGCATTATATTTACTTATCCTTTATTTAAAATACCTCGTTACGTATACTGTTAAAATGTGGGAAAATATTTTTGTGTCTTTGCCTGTCATTGATCTGTTTGTGCCTGCAGGCCTGGTTCCATAGCCCTTTGTGTTTCTCTAGAAGTAACTTAACAATAATTTTAGGACTGTGGGGCCATTAATAATTTACCTGATATACTTTTTCCCCCCAATTATTGCATTCTTTTGCAAGGCCTGAGACTGTGGAAATAAGGAACCATGAACTGAGAATTGTATGAGTTGAACATGCTAATTTATATATTTAGGACCTAACAGAACCAGTGATCCCAGTATATTTGTGTTTTGAAGATCTCTAATATCCACAATTTTATTTTTTTTAATTTTTTTTATATCTACTTGGTTGTGTTTCTTTTTTTTTTTTTAATTTTATTTATTTATTTATTTGGCTGCGTTGGGTCTTTGTTGCTGCTCGCGGGCTTTCTCTAGTTGCGGCCAGCAGGGGCTACGCTTTGTTGCGGTGCTTAGGCTTCTCACTGCGGTGGCTTCTCTTGTTGCGGAGCACGGGCTCTAGGCGCGCGGGCTTCAGTAGTTGTGGCACACGGGCTCAGTGGTTGTGGCTCGTGGGCTCCAGAGCGCAGCCTCAGTATTTGTGGCGCACGGGCTTAGTTGCTCCGCGGCATGTGAGGTATTCCCGGACCAGGGATTGAACCCGTGTCCCCTGCATTGGCAGGCGGACTCCTAACCACTGAGCCACCAGGGAAGCCCCTCTAATATACACAATTTTAAATTCCGGGTTTTTTAAAGGTTGGATAAAAATAGAGATGTTTTGAATTTATCATATGACCCAGCATTTCCACTCCTAGGAATCTGTAAAAGAGAAATGAAAATATAGGTCCATAGAAAGACATGTACGTGAGTGTTCACAGCAGCACCATTTGTGATGGCCCCAAATGAAAAAATCCGAAAGTATCATCTTTTAGTGAATGGATAAAGTGTGGTATATATGTATACACACACACACACACACACACACACAAATACCACTTAGCAATTAAAAGGACTGATTTAGGGCTTCCCTGGTGGCGCAGTGGTTGAGAGTCTGCCTGCCGGTGCAGGGGACACGGGTTCGAGCCCTGGTCTGGGAGGATCCCGCATGCCGCGGAGCAACTGGGCCCGTGGGCCACAACTACTGAGCCTGCGCGTCTGGAGCCTGTGCGCCACAACAGGAGAGGCCGCGATAGTGAGAGGCCCGCGCACCGCGATGAAGAGTGGCCCCCGCTTGCCGCAACTAGAGAAAGCCCTAGCACAGAAACGAAGACCCAACATAGTAATCAATCAATCAATAAATCTTAAAAAAAAAATAAAAAGCCTGTGCCTTTAAAAACCATATTAAGATGAAAAAAAAAAAAAAAAAAAAAAAAAAAAAAGGACTGATTTAATAAAACATGTTACTAAATGGAATAACCTCATGAACTACGCTAAAAAAGTCAGATGTAAATGACTACATATTGTGTTACTCCATTTATATGAAATGCATGGGTAAGGCAAATTTATAGAGAAAGATAGCAGATCAGTGGTTGCCTAGGGCTAGAGGTGGGAGCAGGGATTAACTACGAATAGAAATGAAAGAACTCTTTGGGTTGATGGAAATGTTTTATAACTGGATTGTGGTGATGGTTGCACAATTCTACAACTTCACTAAAACTACTGTATATTTACAATGGGTTAATTTTATTGTATGTAATAAATAAAACTATTTTTCCATATGGAGACGTTTCTCCATAGTTGAATCATTTGAAAACAACATAGAACTACAGAAATTGAAAATTGGATTTTGATCCAGTCTCTCCCCTAAAGTTTTAGGTTTAGTTCTGAATTGTTCTGTGATGTCAACAGAAGTTTATATTAAAAGACTTAAACAAAAAAAAAGATTTTCAATAACACATCTTCATAGTAGTCTAGTTTTCTAACATTTCTTTTTCTTATGCCTTCTTTTTTTATTGTTTATGTTTTACTCAATAACTTAAATACTGAAAGGTAGTATTTATATGATCAAATTTGTGTTTAGTATATTCATCTTTATACTAGCTTGCAGCTTCTGTTCTTCATATAGTTAAACAACTGAATCTTTTTATTTACTATATATTTTTAAAAATGAGTAAATTGTATTTTTATGAATCAAAGCTGTCTAAAGAATTTCGTTATGCTAGTTAGCTCTGTAAGTATTGTTATAAATCTGGGTTTTTACATATTAGATCTCCTTAAAGAAAGTTTTTAAAGTCCTATAATTTTTTTTCTTTGAAATCCTAATTCTTCTCCAATGCTGCTTCTTTTGATAAACTTTTAGTCAACTAACTAATGGATATCATTGTTATGGATAGTATCCCAGACACATAATTGTTTCTGGATTGCAAATTGGTTGATTGGTTGTTTTTTAAATAATAGCTGTCGGTACAGCATAGGTAAATGTTGACTCTGGGGTGCATTTCTTGCTCACACGAGTGATGATGGTGTCTAGAAAAAATTTTGGATAGCAGAGGGAATCTAGCTGAATATGAAAATTTTCCATGAGCAGTCAGAATGTATGTAGTAAAGAGTTGACTGTGTAGTTGATGACAGGCTTGTTACAATTCAAGTGCCGGGCAATGCAAGTGATACTTGCATAATAATTCATGTTGTATTGGTGTGAATTTTGGTAGGATTTTTCTCAGTCATAGTGGATACGTAGTTGACTGTTTAGTGTCAAAGCTGCATTGTTGGCTGTTAACTTTGATAAACGTCACTTCAGACAGTGTGTGAATCTTCTCAGGGACTCTTCTCAGGATATTCAAGCAGTGACCAATTTGAGGGCAAGAAGTACATTTTATTCATTTTTGCATTGCTCATGCATACAGGTCTGAAAATGACAGGCGCTCATGTTTATTGAATAAAGGGAATGAACTAATTCTTAAAGTCTCCAAAAATAAACTTTAAAATGTCTTTTGAGTGTCAAGATATTTGAGAAAAGGCAGAAGCAAAAACAATATAAAGTATAATCACACATACACATATATGAGAAATTTAATAATAAAAAATTCTACTGAAGTCACTCAGCATGATTTCACAGAGTTTTACGTGTCTTATTCTATTTGGCAACTTCCACTAAAAGGTATACATGTACTCTACTTCATCCAACAGTGTCAGCTGATGTTTAAATTTTTACCTTCATCCATGAATAGAAATCTGGAGACACAAAATCTAACAATTTGAAAACTGTCAATATATGTATTGAATGATATATCCAAATAACACTCAGGGATATGCCTTGTAGAATCAGAATGACAACTACAAGCAAGACAAGAACTTTTAACACACAGCTCATCCAAAACTTCTTTTTATAAATTTTAGTGGTATAGTTATAACTCCAAATGTTAAAAAAAGCTAGTGGCAGATTTTTAAAAATGATATATATATATCATATAACTCAAGGTCATTTCCAATGTAATTAAACCAATGCTAAATTATTTCAATCACTTCATCTTTCCTCCCACATATAAAGTATAATAATTTAACAGAGTTAATAAAGTGAGTGAATTAGCCTGCCCAATCTAACCCTCTACAAGACAAAATCTAAATGTTTTGGACCTATAATGGACTCATGAAAAGAAAGAATAACAATTTAAGTTATTACATCATGGGTTTGGCTTTTCCCTAAAAGCCCTTCCTTCCTCTGCCAAAAATGGTAACTTAGTCAGGATTATTTTTCTATTTTATTGAAGTATAGTTGATTTACAATGTTGTGTTAGTTTCTGCTATACAGCAAAGTAATTCAGTTATATATATATTCTTTTTTATATTCTTTTCCATTATGGCTTATCACAGGATACTGAATACAGTTCCCTGTGCTATACAGTAGGACCTTGTTGTTTATCCATCCTATATATACTAGTTTGCATCTGCTAATCCCGAATTCCCAATTCTTCCCTCCCCCACCCCTTGAATGACATCTTTTAAAAACTTAAATTTATATACTTCAGGTTATCAAACCAGTAGTCTATGAGATAAGAGGTTTCCGATTTTTATTTATTTTCTTTTTACCTGTGGAACAAAGACTCAGGAATAAATTATCATTAAAGATGGGGTTTGGAAGAATTTGAAAGATAAAAATTTAACTTAGGGTAGAATGATTGGAAGTTATATAGCTGTTCTGTATTCAGTTATAATGGCATTTCAGGCCAATATTAATAAATAGCAACCTAAGTTAGCCAAAGTTTATTAGTAATACAGTTGTTGAGAGTTTAACTTTCAAGAGTTGTAAGCATTTTTCTAATCATGCTTATCTCTTCATTTAGGGTTGAAAGGAGGAGCAGGAGGTACTGATGGACAAGGAGGTACCTTCCGGTACACCTTTCATGGCGATCCTCATGCCACATTTGCAGCATTTTTTGGAGGTTCCAACCCCTTTGAAATTTTCTTTGGAAGACGGATGGGTGGTGGTAGAGATTCTGATGAAATGGAAGTAGACGGAGATCCTTTTAGCGCCTTTGGATTCAGCATGAATGGATATCCAAGAGACAGGAATTCTGTGGGGCCATCCCGCCTCAAACAAGATCCTCCAGTTATTCATGAACTTAGAGTATCACTTGAAGAAATATATAGTGGTTGTACCAAACGGATGAAGATTTCTCGAAAAAGGTTAAACCCTGATGGAAGGAGTTATAGAACTGAGGACAAAATTCTCACCATCGAGATAAAAAAAGGGTGGAAAGAAGGTACCAAAATTACTTTTCCAAGGGAAGGAGATGAAACACCAACTAGTATTCCAGCAGACATTGTTTTTGTCATTAAAGATAAAGATCACCCAAAATTCAAAAGGGATGGATCAAATATAATTTATACTGCTAGAATTAGTTTACGAGAGGTAAGTTGGTAGGACATAGGATTCTGAAACCAAACAGAATTATGCATGTGATCTTAGGGCATTTATCTAAATAATAGCTAACATTAATTTTATGTTTACTACACATTATTTTTAAAATTTTCATAAGAACCTTCTGAGGTAGTACCACTATTATACCTCATTTATGGATAAGATTATACTTTCTAAGTTTAGTTATTTATGCTAACAATTTAAATGACAATTTTAAGTGAATTATATACTATGAGGCCTAGTCTGGATTAACTCTACTCTGTTTTTTACAAGTATGGTTTATGAGATCTGCACTGTAATCTCATCACCTTAGTCCATGTATAGGATTTTTCCAAAATTGTTAACTTGGGTTAATAATTATATAACAAAAAAAGTATTAAAAGACAAAATAATTTATGAGGGTACTGCTTTAATACATTAGTTCTTATTTGTTCTATTTTTAGGCACGATTTCTCAAATTGGATTGTAATCCTGCAAATAAGGCCATATCAGTTCCCTGCTTAAAATTCTTAAATGACTCCACATAGCATCTACCATAATGTCTAAACTCTTTATCTTAAAATAAAAGGTTGTTTTTAATCTGATTTCTAACCCTCGATGTATATGCATTTCCCTAAGTTTGATGTATTATTATCTTGTATACCTCTGTGTCATTGTCTGAGCTGTACTCGATGGAACACTGCTGTTCCTCACTCTACCTCAACACCTGCTACTGGTCCAATGCTTACCCCAAACTTACCCCCTGAAGCTAAGGGGGTAGGTTGGGTGCCCTTTCTCTCACAAAAGACTTCTGCACATACTTCTGTGCCAACTTTATACTGTATTATAATTACTAGTTTGCTTCTGAATTCTCTGTGCGTTCCTTGAGGTGGGGTCTGTGTTCATGGTCCCTATATGCTCAGCCTCTAACAGGAATATATGGCATATAGTAGGTACTCAGTAAATATTTATTGACTAAAACAGAAAGTATATTTCTTGTCCTAACATTTTCCCTCCAGAGAAGTTTGTAGTTGCTCCTATCTTATTCTTTCTAGTCCTGAATTTCTCCCTCTTCTCTTCTCCCATTCCATCCCTGTATCTTGAATGTTGTAATAGCAGCCTCAAACAATCCATTTAATTCCAGGGAAATGTGAAAGACATTCTTTCCTCTGTTTTTCCTTTTCTTTTCCTTCCCCTTCTCCTTTCCTTCTTTTGTAAAATGTCTGATTATGTGTGTCCTGAAGGGACTTTCTAATGTGGAAAAAGTCTTATAATTATTGATATTCTTTTGGAGGTTAAAAATTTGCCTTAGAGGTATCGTCCTTTACAGCTGGTAATATTTTTGATTAGACTTTTACATTTTGAAGTTTGTTAATTTTATTTGGTCCATTTTAGGCATTGTGTGGCTGCTCATTTAATGTGCCAACAATGGATGGAAGAACCATACCTATGACAATAAATGATATTGTGAAACCTGGAATGAGGCGAAGAATTATCGGATATGGGCTACCGTTTCCAAAAAATCCTGAGCAACGTGGTGACCTTCTAATAGAATTTGAGGTGTCCTTCCCAGATACTATATCCTCATCATCCAAAGAAGTACTTAGGAAACATCTTCCTGCCTCATAGAATGAAAAACTTTGTTACCCATATTTTGATAAGGCACTGAAAATATAAAAGGACTGGCCATTTACTGATGTAGATGTGAATTCTGTATAAAGACATGTAAATTATTTCGAGGGTTCATTAAATTGCATGAATAGAGACGGGTCAAATAAAAAGGCAAAAGGGATTTTTACAGTTAGAGAAGAAGAGAAAACCATTCACTGTATTTTATTTCATTTCTCCCGAATCAGAAAATTTTAGTATTTTGCTTACATGTAAAACTTGTTTCTGTGGAGTTAGTAGATATATTTCTAATAAAGTACTAGGATATCCAAGTACTTTATTTCTTTTATCTTTACATTATCAGTATGATAGGTTCTCATTTATAATGGAAATTTAAATTCTTAACGAAACTATACATGTGATAGGTATTTCTAGAAAATAAAAACCCAAGTCACTTGGAAATCTGGTTAACTAGATTAAAGTCACCATATGAAATGCTGCTATAGGGCTGGTACCCATAAAAGAATATCCTAATACATATGTTTCACCATTTTGATTTTTAAAGTATGCTGTAGCATTTCTTAATAACATAGTTGTAATGTTCTTAAGGCAGACCTTTTCTTCATAAAAAGGATATTAATGGCAATTTATCTCCTGTGGAAATCCCAATTGGCCTGAATTACTGATATTTTAGAAATAGGTTGTTTTTAAAATGCCATATATAATTTTATGCAAGTTGAGTATATATCTTGGACTTAATAAATTATAGGTACATTTTATTGTCCACTAGTTAAAAATAATTTGTTTGATAATAAATGTGTTTTTAGAGGAAATATTGTTACTTGGAATTAATTTTCCAATTACACAGCCTTCTATAACTTACTCATAATATGCTATATGTACCATATGCAATTTCCCTAAAAAGAATAAACTACCACTATGGTGTTAAACCAAAATATGGGGAAAATAAACACTAACTGCTGCTTATGAATGATGTTGCTACTACTTGTTATGCATATAAATATTTTACTTTTTCATATGTATAGATTGCATTCTTAGGTGTTTTAATTTTTAAAATATATTTACGTTTAAAAAGTTATTCTGTTTTCTGTTTTATAGCTATAGTAAGAATGATATTTTGAACCAATGTTTTTGGTTCAAAAGTGATTTTCAGTTTGATTGGTATACAAGGTATATTGGACCCTATCACCTTTCAGCAGAATATTGTCTTCTTTTAGAAATTCAATACATAGGTTTTAATCACCACATACTTTACCACTTTATTGAGATATAATTCACCTGCTAACAAGTTTACCCTTGGGGCTTCCCTGGTGGCGCAGTGGTTGAGAATCTGCCTGCTAATGCAGGGGACACGGGTTCGAGCCCTGGTCTAGGAAGATCCCACATGCCACGGAGCAATTAGGCCCGTGAGCCACAACTACTGAGCCTGCGCGTCTGGAGCCTGTGCCCCGCAACAAGAGAGGCCACGATAGTGAGAGGCCCGTGCACCGCAATGAAGGGTGGCCCCCGCTTGCCGCAACTAGAGGAAGCCCACGCACAGAAACGAAGACCCAACACAGCCAAAAAAATAATAAAATAATAAAATAAATAAATAAATAAAAGATGGGGCATTTCAACATCTCTCACTTAGACATAAAAATAAAAAGTTTACCCTTTTAAAGTGTACAATCCAGTGGTTTTAGTATATTCACAGAGTTGTGCAACCACTTTCTAATTCCAGAACATTTTTATCACCCCAGAAAGAAACTGAATAACCATTAGCACTGACTTCCCATTCCTCCAGCCCCTGGCAAACACTAATCTACTTTCTGTCCCTATGGATTTATCTATTCTGGACATTTCCTACAAATGGGATCAAACAATGTTTGGCTTTTTTTTTTTTTTTGGTCCTCTTTTGCTTAGCATAATGTTTTCAGGGTACATCCATGTTGCATCATGTATCAGTACTTTGTTCCTTTCTTTATGGTGGAATAATATTCCATTGTATGGATATACCACCTTCTGTTTATGCATTCATTAGTTGATGGGCATTTAGGTTATTTCCACTTTTTGGCTATTATGAATAATGCCACTATGAACATTTTTGTACAAGTTTTTGTGTACATAATTTTTCAATTCTCTTCGGAATATACCTAAGAGTAAAATTGTTGGGAATAACCATATACTTTAGTTGCAAGTGGAAAATGCTTGAAAATACCAGAGAATTCAGCTAATCATGCATATTATTCCATCTAATTCATAAATGATTCCTTTATAAATTTTCTCTGACATTTAAAACTCCTTAGGGAAGTACGAACATCATGGAAATTTTCTCACAGGTCTAAAGAGATAAGAGCTGAAAAGCATCAGTCAGAGTGGTAGGTGTGGTTTCTATTTTAAACCCACTGTCATTTATTGTAATTTTCTTGATTAAGCAATTTCTCCCAAGTTAAATAAATGATTTGTAGATTAGATAGATGGATAATCTTTGGATTAAAAAGTATTTTTTTAAAGTACAGAATTATTCTTCTAGTAGTAAAATTAATTTGCATTGCTATATAAAAACAGTATATCAATATTTTTCATGTCTTTCAGTATATCAGTATCAAATAATGCCTTAGTTTGTAGTAAGTGCCCAATTTTTATTTATTGAATTTGACTTAATGTAAGAGTTTTAAAGTTTTCTTATTTACTTAAGTTATGAAGGTACTTTTGATTTTAAAATGTTCTCTTTAAATTCAACCAGGTTCTTGGATACCTGGAATAGTTCTGAAGTACTGTGGATCTCAGTAAGCTAATAATTGATAAACATGTTTACCTACCTTTCCTACAACTAAAATTTGATTGGTACATCATCTCTGTAGCTGTTAGAATTTTGGTTTATGTGAATGTAGTTCTTAAGCCATTCTTATAAAGAGGAAACTGGAGATTTGGGAAAAGAAAAGGAGAGTAAAGTGAATGACAGAGGAAAATGAGAAGTTTTGGACGCAACCTTAAGCATGAGAAATAAAACCAGAGGCAAAGAACTCCACTCCTGTTTCTGTTAGAGGGGTGACACCGAGATGAGACAAAAAATCTGCACCAGAAGTACTACTGTGACACTAAATTATAACAGGAGATCTGTATCAGAGAAGAGCTTGGGAAATATTTAGTTACGTTTAATAGGTTAAAGGTTGCACAATATTTTTAATCAGAAGTATATATTTTGCATCTCTGGGACTGGGAATGAAGGGGTTCAAGAGATGGGATTAACTGAGAATTCTAAAACCTGAAAAATATGAAACATTTGGAATGAGGCTAGGCTTCTTTTTTGCTTAATTGCCTTTCTTCATATACCTGTTATGTATAACAAAGGAAAAATAAGTTTGCAAGCATCTTACTGAAGCTGTGAGAATGAGCGATCCTGAAAAGTTTCTAGTAAGCAGGGACTGGCAAGCCATATTTATTCCCAGTTAAAGACTATCACTCTTTTTACTTCGTGCAGCCTTCATTTTAGTGAGCATAAACGCTGACTTCCGGGCGCAGCCCACTCTCCCCCTCGCCACCCCCACTCCCCGGCCTGCCGCAGCCCACCCGAGAGCTGTGCAGCCCCCAGCCCCGGCAGGGGGGGCCCCCGCTCTCCCCCGCTCTGCGCGGCCCTCCTCCCCAGCCTCCTGTAGGACTGGGTGCCAGCTCCGGGCCCACCCACCTCCCGCACCACGCGCCCCGTCCCTACGGTTGAGTTCCCCACCCCAAGCCCAGGAACACAGGCGCCGACCACCTCCCCCCGCCGCAACCTCCAGCGACCCCACCGCCCGGGCCTCTCCTCTCGAATCCCCGGGCTCTTCGTGCCCTTCGGTGCGTGGGATCCCCACTTCCTCACCCACCCCATCCCGCGCACTCACGGGCTCTCCCGGGACAGCGCCCAGGCCCGCGCTCCCCAGCGCCTCAGCCTGGCTCAGGCCGGCCGCGCCGACTCACCGGCCGGAAGGGAGGGCGGGGCGCTGGGCCTCCTCACAGGGCCTGGCCGCTGCGGCTGGGCTACCAACCCCGGCGTCCCCAGGTCAGAGTCCCGGAAAAGCGTTCATCTGAAAACCGCTTGACTAAGATGACAATTGGGTTGGAAACGCGTATGCCCCAGGCAGGGGCTTCTGAGAGTCTATTTTTCCGTGGGCTAGCTTTAGTTGGGGGGGGGGCTTTGATTATTTTTGTCCGTTTCTTCAGAAACTTTCTTTGAGTTGGATTGCTTCTGAACCAGCTTCTAACTTCCAGCAAGTTGTTCCCGTTCTGCGGTGTTTATGGAGGGGCGGGGCGGGGGAGTGGAGTTTGAAACCATCCAGAGATTTCCTGTTTGAGGGGTTGTTAAGGACAGAAGGTCAGTTACAAACCGCAGGGTGGCCAGCAGGTGCCCAGGTGTGACCCACACAGCCCGGATCAGCCTCTGCCCCTGCCTCTGTATTGGGAGTGTGTGTGTGTGTGAGATTCCTGCTTGCCTTACTTGGATTTTCTAACTTTTCTGTAATAACCTCTGCTTTGCCTTTGGCGAGGGTGGGGCAGAGCTGGGGGAGGAAGCATAAACTAGAAAAGAAAGGAACCCCGATATTTTCAAGTTTGGATTTTAAAGTCTCAAATCCAAAAAAGAAAAGGAAAAATCTGACTTCTTAGGGTTCTGCCTAAGACATTTTTTTTTTCCTATAACAACTGGAATTCCTCAGCTAATTGTGTTCCTACCGAATGCTTTCAGAAACATACCCCTCTCAACTGGGGAAATTATATTTTACTCTGGCTTTTATAAATGACACTCCCTTACTTATTAAAGCAACCTGGAAAATTGGCACAGCCCACTTCAGAGTAGTAATTATACAATAGGACTAGTTAAACATTTTATGAATTTTTTTCCAAAATATTTGACTCATAAATCTTGAAGGAAATTTTTCAGAAGTTAAAACTGGAACCCTTAACTGAAAATGGGGCCTTAGTATTATTTTAAAATTAGTTGCTGTCTTATATAGGTTTATTCTCATTAAGTTTGTAGAAGGTATACATGATGACCAAGTGGGATTTTTTCTAGGAGTGCAAGACTGGTTTAGTATTTGTAATTTCTCCAATACAGCACTGTTCTCACTCATCTCCTTTGTGTTGTTGTTGGCAAATATACTACATTTCTATATATTATGGTTGATACGTTATATGTATGTTGTTTTATACAATTACTTTCTAAATCAGTTAAGAGAAAGAAAGGAGAGGAAATAGGATTTGCATTGTGTTTTATAATTACATAATTACCTCTACCAGTGCTCTTTGTTTGTTCATGTGGATTTGAGTTACTGTCTGGGGCCACTTGCTTTCAGCCTGAAGATCTGTTAGTATTTCTTGTAATGTGGGTCTGCTATCAACAAATTCTCTCAGTTTTTGTTTATCTGAGAATGTCTTTATTTTGCCTTCATTTTTTGAAAGATAGCTTTGCTGGATACAGGATTCTTGGTTGACAGATTTTTTTCTTGGAGCACTTTTAACATCTTATCCCACTGTCTCTGGTCTCCCTTATTTCCAGTTATAAGTAAGCCGATTTTATTGGGATTCTTTTGTAAGTGATGAGTAGTTTATCTCTTGCTGCATTCAAGAGTTTCTCCTTGTCATTGGCCATCAGCATTTTTACTATGATGTCTATGGATCTCCATGCTTATCCTCTGTGGAGTTTGTTGACCTTCGTGGATATATAGACTAATGTTTTTCAATAAATTTGGGAAGTTTCCAGCCTTCTAGCCTGCCTTCCTTCCTTCCTTCCTTTCATTCATTCTTTCTTTCATTCTTTCTTTTTATAAGATTTTTTTTTTTTGATGTGGACCATTTTTAAAGTCTTTATTGAATTTGTTAACAATATTGCTTCTGTTTTATGTTTTGGTTTTTTGGCCATGAGGCATGTAGGATCTTAGCTCCCCAACCAGGGATCAAACCCACACTCCCTGCATTGGAAGGCAAAGTCTTAACCACTGGACTGCCAGGGAAGTCCTCAGCCATTATTTCTTTAAATATTTTTTCTTCTCCTTTCTTTCTCTCCTCTCCTTTTGGTACTCCAGTTTTGCATATATTGATGCATTTCATGGTGTTCCACATTTCTCCAAGGCTCTGTTCATTTTCCTTCATTCTTTTTTCTCTCTATTCATTCTTCATTCTCTCTATTCTATTGAATTGCATAAACTTCGTCAGTCTGTCTTCAAGTTTACTAATTTTCTTCTCCTGCCAGTTGACATCTACTGTTGCGCCCGTCTAGTGAGTTGATTATTTCAGTTATTGTTGTTTCAGCTTTAGAATTTCCACTTGGTTCTTTTTCATAATTTCTCTGTATTGACATTCTCTATTTGATGAGACACGGTCATCATATCTTCTGTAATTAATCATGGATTCCTTTTGTTCTTTGAACATATTTATATTGTCTACTTTGAAGTTTTTAAATCCAACATCTGGTTGCTTCACATGCAGTTCTTGTGCCTTCTTACTTTCTGGTGTAGGGGTCATATTTTGTTTCTTTGTATGTCTTATTATTTATTTATTTTTTATATTAAGCATTTTCAATAATATATTAGAGCAACTCTAGGTACTGGTCCCCACCTTCTTTTAGGACTTGTTATTTACATTTTTAGTGACTGGCTGAATAAGTTAGTAAAGTCTATTTTCCCGCTGTGATGGGAAGCCTCTGATGTTGTTCTTCAGATGATGCAGCCTTGAGTATGCTCAGTCACCCTGGGATGACAGTGGTTTTAATAAGGCTTTCTTTGTCTCTTTCCCTGACCACACCCTGCTGTTAAGCTACACTAATTGCTGATTGATACTCTGTTGTTTTCAACAACAGCCCTTGGGCCATAAATTGCTCCACAAACTGATCGAATTAGATTCCTTTGAAAGGATAGTTCTGAAATTTTGTTTGAGATTTGTTCTGACCCTCGGAGGGCTCTTCCCACTTTTCTCTTTCCTCTCTCAGGCAAACTAGTGCTGGCAGGTAGGAACAATGTTGCCGATCTTTCTGAGTGACACCCCTGTTTTAGGAGCTTAGTGCTGCTGGGTGGGGGGCAATTTGAGAGTGACACCAGGTTTCCTCAGCTTGTCTCTCCAAGCATGGAAACTCTGCCCCATGAACCAGTATAAGGGCCCTGAGGGCTCCAGTATCCTCAGCTGTGCTGCTCCCAAGGTAGATCCTCCATCCTAATGTGGGAGTAGAAGGAGGGATCCCCCAACTCTCCCGCACACTCACCCAGAACTTAGCCTCAGCCGCAGGTAATGGGACAGGATGAGAAATACTGATGTCCTGCCTTCCCAGGAAGATAACCCTCTGACTGGGTTATAATTCCTCCCACTGGAGGAACAGGATACTCCTGGCTGTGCCCGTCTGGAGTGGAGTTTCCATCTCACTGAGTTGGAAGGGGGAGGAATAGTGTGGGTCTTTGTTCAAATACCACAGGTTCTCACTATTCTTACAGAATTTTAGTAGCTTTTCTTTCCTTCTTTCTTTCTTTTTTTAAAAATATTTATTTATTTGGCTGAGCCAGGTCTTAGCTGCAGCACGCAGGATCTTTAGTTGCAGCATGTGGGATCTGGTTCCCTGACCAGGGATCGAACCTGGGCCCTTGGCAGTGAAAGTGCGGAGTCCTAACCACTGGACTGCAGGGGAATTCCCTCTAGAGATTTTATTTATTTTTAAAATATTTAATTAATTAATTTATTTATTTTTGCTGCGCCAGGACTTAGTTGCAGCATTTGGACTCTTAGTTGCATGCATGCAGGATCTAGTTCCTGAACCAGGGATTGAACCCAGGTCCCCTGCATTGCGAGCTTGGAGTCTTACCCACTGGACCACCAGGGAAGTCCCTCCCTCTAGAGACTTGAAATAGTTGTTTTAAAAAGTAATTTTCACCAGTTTCACTGGGGAGTAGGTCTGCGGAGCAGCACATTACTGTCTCATACCGGAGCCTCATAACGCTTAAATCCTAACAGATTAAAAAAAGCTTCTTGAAAGGGTGATAGGTAAGTTGCTTGTAATATGTTTTTTATTATTAATTGATTGATTGATTGATTTTTGGCTGTGTTGGGTCTTCGTTGCTGCGCACGGGCTTTCTCTAGTTGCGGCAAGCAGGGGCTACTCTTTGTTGCGGTGTGCAGGCTTCTCATTGCAGTGGCTTCTCTTGTTGCGGAGCACGGGCTCTAGGCACATGGGTTAGTAGTTGTGGCTCACAGGCTCTAGAGCGCAGGCTCAGTAGTTGTGGCGCACGGGCTTAGTTGCTCTGCGGCATGTGGAATCTTCCTGGACCAGGGCTCGAACCTGTGTCCCCTGTATTGGCAGGCAGATTCTTAACCACTGCGCCACCAGGGAAGGCCTGTAATATGCATTAGTTGTTCATATTAGTGCAGTTATTAAAATGCCTAAGCTAGTAATGATGTATTTTAACAAATGTCTTTGGAGAAAGAAAATGGATACGCCTTTATTTTTTTATGAGTAATTTTTTTACTTACTTCTGAAAGCTGAAATAAAGTACATAATAATATAGTACTAGAGGGTGGTCTGTTTAAAATATGATCCACTAATGAAGGAAAGCAAAATGTTGGTGGGAAGAATACTATTAGACATCAGGTTTTATCAATAACTAACGTTTGTAACATTGAGCAGCTAATTTAACCTCTCTGTTTAGGTGTTTTTTTGTTTTTTGTTTTTATAAATAACCCAGTCTGTGGTTTGTCTTTTCATTCCCGTAATAGTGCCTTTCACAGAGCAGTTTTATTTAATTAATTAATTAATTAATTTTTATTTTTGGCTGTGTTGGGTCTTCGTTACTGCGAGTGGGCTTCTCATCGCGGTGGCTTCTCTTGTTGCGGAGCATGGCCTGTAGGCACGTGGGCTTCAGTAGTTGTGGCTCGCAGGCCCTAGAGCGCAGGCTCAGTAGCTGTAGCTCACGGGCTTAGTTGCTCCTTGGCATGTGGGATCTTCCCGGACTAGGACTCGAACCCGTGTCCCCTGCATTGGCAGGCAGATTCCCAACCACTGCACCACTAGGGAAGCCCTAGGTGTTCTTCACTGATAAAATAAAAAGTTTAGTAAGATGATCTCTAAGTCCTAGGACACTTGAAAATATTGTATTTCTAACAAGGAGAATTATGGAGTGATGACTTCCAAATTTTATTTTATTTTCAAATTATTTATTTATTTATTTATTTTGCAGCAGGTCAAATTTTTAAAATTAGGGCACAATGCTATCTATAGTGTATCTATAGAAAAAAGACTGGAGAAAGGAAACCAAAATGTTTAACAGTGATGATCTTGAGACCGTGGGATTAAGGATAACTGTTGCTTTCATTTTAATTTTTAAATTAAAAATCTTTTTTTCTTCAAGGAGCACATGCTACATTTATAGACATAAAGTTGTTTTATAATAACCCCTGTTTAAAGTCACATTGTATTAAACAAGAGAGGGGACAAATGTCTTCAGAGGTTGATTTGCTTGTCCAAAGTCTCACAGCCAGTATTCATTCAACACATTTTGACTGGTACCTACTCAGATGCCAGGTGCTGTTCTGGGCCTGGGAAAGGCAACAGTGGACACAGACAGCTGGACTACACTTCCCAGCCTCCCTTGCAATTAGGTGTGGCCATGTGAGTAAGTCTCCTCCAGGGAATGTGAGCAGTGTGCTACCTTCTAGGGCACATAGAACCTGGCTTGTTTTTCCTACCAAGTCTAGAATTCTAACATTGCTAGGACCCCAAAACACCGTGTGTGCCCTTTCCAATTTTAACCTCTTCCTTCCCTCCCTTACAGGTAACCAGTGACCTGATTTTACAATAATCTTTTTCTGGCTTTTTGTATACTTTCCTCTTCATTCTAACAATATAGTTGGTTTGTCAGTTTTTCAGTGTTACATGGTGTGATTCATACTTTCTTTTGTGTTTTGCCTATTGCTTAATATGTCTATGAGATTTATCCATATTGTTGCCTGGAACTGGAGTTCGTTTTTATTGCAGGATACTATTCCATTGTATGACCACACATCACCTACCAAAGATGGATATTTGGGTTGTCTTCGGGTCTGGCTTACCATGAATAATGCTGCTGAGAAAATTTTTGTCCATTGCCCTTGGCACACGTGTGCACAAATTTCTCTAAGGTAAAGACCCACATGTCTTAGGATGTGTCCAAGCTCACATGATAATTTCTGTTTTCCAAAGTAGTTAAAATTGTATTGTCAGATCTCTTATGTACTGAATATAAAACCAGCATCTCATTGTGCTCTTGTTTTGCATTTCCTTGATTACCAACAAGTGAGCAGCTTTTCACATGCTTATTGCTCATTTGTATTCTCTCTTTAGTGAAATCACTATCCCTGTCTTTTACATTTTCTATTGGGTTATTTCTTATTGTAGTTCTTTATATTCTGGATATTAATTACTTGTTGGCTAAATGTGTTGCCGATATATCCTTCAAGTTTGTGGCTTGTCCTCTGTTTTCTTCATGTCATTTTTTGGTGAATAGAAGCTCTTAATTTTTATGTAATCTGGTTTCGCAATCTTTTCTTTTATGATTTGGACTTTTTGTGTCTTCAGAAATCTTTAGCTACCCTGAAGTCCAAAAGATATTCTTTTATATTTTCTAAGAGTTTTCAAGGTTTTAAAAAATCTCATTTTAAAAATTTTAATCCACCTAGATATGCTTTTTCTGTATGGTGTGACGCAGGCCTCCAGTTTCATTATTTCCATCTGGGTAACAAATTGTCTCAGTATCAGTTATTCAACAGACCATCCTTGCCTCAGTTGATCAGCAATGCCACCTTGGGTATTTCATCTTCTGGAAAACCAGGAGTCTAGGAGTGAACATTGGGGTGGTTCCATCAGATTTCAGCTCTGGGTTCAGGCAACAGGGAACTTGAAGAGCTGGAGGGAGGGAGGGAAGGAGGGGTGGGGCAGAGGGAGCAGCAGGAAAGAGGGTGTAGGGTGGAGGCATCCAGTGAGCATTTGTGTCTGGAGCCCCAGCCCAGCCTGAGCTGGAGCCTATGACTACCTTTTTAAAAAATAAAAAATTTGACCTCATGGGTTCTAACAAAAGATTTAATTTTCACACATTGTTTTTATTTAAAAAATGTCAAGGTATCAAAATAAAATTTATAATTTTATTAAAAAAACCTTCATTTCGTCGTTAAACAAGTATTTACTGAGCATACTGAATGTATATCACTGTTGTAGGTGTTGGGATACAGTCCTACCACTAAAAACCTTATGTTCTAATCACAGAACATTTTTAAAAAGTTAAAGAATAATGTATTTTTTTGGATGATGATAAGCATTAAGAAAAAAAGTGATAATGGGTAGGGAAAGAAGAGTGCTACTTTTTAGGTAGAGCAGTCAAAGAACATCTCTTTGGGAAGAGTGACATTTGCACTTAGACCTCAATGATGCAAAGGGGGCAGCTGTCCATGACCTGGTAGGAGAGCATTTAAGGAAAAAGAATAGCAATTACAAAAGTCCTGAGATGGGAAACTTTATTGAAAAGAAGAAAAATACATTTAATTAAGATTTACTTCCTAATTTTCAAATAGTGTTAATATTATGTTTCCTATTTCACACCAAAAACGCAGAAGATAATGTCAAAGAAAGAAAATGGAACTAGAAGGTGTCAAATGTTGACCTCTGATCCTGGCTTTCAGAGCTGTAGAGCCTCAATCAAATTTCTTTTCAGGCTTGTTTTACCTGTTTGTAAATGGAGAATACTTATCGCTTCCTAATAGAATATGATACTTTATAAAGAATACTAGGTATGGACAGGATGATATTAAAAGAAAAGTTTACTTAGACATTTTAAGTTATGTTAAACTAAAAATTTATCTTTGGCTGAAGTTTCTCAAATGAAGATTTTAAAGGACATATGGTTCTATAGCTCTCAGGCTGCTGATTTATATATAGTAGAAAACATTCCTGCATATTCTTGTAAATTGAAATTCTTACCTCTTAAAAATAAGAATAAAAGTAAAGAAAAGATTTACAATCAAAAGTTTTAAAGAGGAGAGACCTTCAAGATGGCGGAGGAGTAAGACGTGGAGATCACCTTCCTCCCCATAAATACATCAGAAATACATCTACGCGTGGAACTACTCCTATAGAACACCTACTGAATGCTTGCAGAAGACCTCAGACCTCCCCAAAAGCAAGAAACTCCCCACGTACCTGGGTAGGGCAAAAGAAAAAAGAAAAACCAGAGACAAAAGAATAGGGACAGGACCTGCACCAGTGGGAGGGAGCTGTGAAGGAGGAAATGTTTCCACAAACTAGGAAGCCCCTTCACTGGTGGAGATGGGGGGTGGTGGCGGGGAAGCTTCATAGCCACGGAGGAGAGCGCAGCCACAGGGGTGCGGAGGGCAGAGCAGAGAGATTCCCGCACAGAGGACTGGTGCCGACCAGCACTCACCAGCCCGAGAAGCTTGTCTGCTCACCTACCGGCACGGGTGGGGCCGGGAGCTGAGGCTTGGGCTTCGGAGGTCAGATGCCAGGGAGAGGACTGGGGTTGGCTATGTGAACACAGCCGGAAGGGGGCTATTGTGCCATAGCTAGCTGGGAGGGAGTCTGGGAAAAAGTCTGGAACTGCCTAAGAGGCAAGAGACCATTGTTTCAGGGTGCGCGAGGAGAGGGGATTCAGAACACTGCCTAAACGAGCTCCAGAGATGGGCGCCAGCCGGGCTATCAGTGAGGACCCCAGAGGCGGGCATGAAACAATAAGACTGCTACTGCAGCCACCAAGGAGCCTGAGTGCAAGCACAGAGCACTATCCACACCTCCCCTCCCAGGAGCCTGTGCCGCCTGCCGCTGCCAGAGTCTCGTGATCCAGGGACAACTTCCCCGGGAGAACACATGGCACGCCTCAGGCTGTTGCAACATCATGCTGGCCTCTGCCGCTGCAGGCTACCCTGCATTCCATACCCCACAGCCTGAGTGAGCCAGAGGCCCCTAATCAGCTGCTACTTTAACCCCGTCCTGTCTGGGTGGGAACAGATGCCCTCAGGCGACCTACATGCAGAGGCGGGGCCAAATCCAAAGCTGAACCCCAGGAGCTGTGCGAACAAAGAAGAGAAAGGGAAATCTCTCCCAGCAGCCTCAGGAGCAGCAGATTAAATCTCCACAATCAATGTGAAGTACCCTGCATCTCTGGGATACCTGAATAAACAACGAATCATCCCAAAATTGAGGCAGTGGACGTTGGGAGCAACTGTAGACGTGGGGTTTGCTTTCTGCATCTAATTTGTTTCTGGTTTTATGCTTATCTTAGTTTAGTATTTAGAGTTTATTATCATTGGTAGATTTGTTTATTGGTTTGGTTGCTCTCTTCCTTTTTTTTTAATATATAGATACAGGTATATTTTTTGTTTTTCTCTTTTTGTGAGTGTGTATGTGTATGCTTCTTTTTGTGATTTTGTCTCCTTAGCTTTGCTTTTAGCCAGTCCTAGGGTTCTGGCTGTCCGTTTTTGTTTTAGTATAGTTTTTAGTGCTTGTTATCATTGGTGGATTTGTTTTTTGGTTTGGTTGCTCTCTTCTTTCTTTCTTTTTAATAAATTTTTTTATTTTTTATTTTAATAACACTATTTTATTTTATTTTTCCATTCTATCTTCCTTTTTTTCTCCCTTTTCTTCTGAGCCGTGTGGCTGACAGGGTCTTGGTGCTCCAGCTGGGTGTCAGGCCTGTGCTTCTGAGGTGGGAGAACCAAGTTCAGGACATTGGTCCACCAGAGACCTCCTGGCTCCATGTAATATCAAACGGCGAAAGGTCTGCCAGAGATCTCCATCTCAACGCTAAGACCCAGCTCCATTCAAAGACCAGCAAGCTACAGTGCTGGACACCCTATGCCAAACAACTAGCAAGACAGGAACACAACCCCACCCATTAGCAGAGAGGCTGCCTAAAATCATAATAAGGTCACAGACACCCCAAAACACACCACTGGACGTGGTCCTGCACACCAGAAAGACAAGATCCAGCCTCATCCACCAGAACACAGGCACAAGTACCCTCCACCAGGAAGCCTACACAACCCACTGAACCAATCTTACCCACTGGGGGCAGACACCAAAAACAATGGGAACTACAAACCTGCAGCCTGCGAAAAGGAGACCCCAAACACAGTAAGTTAAGCAAAATAAGGAGACAGAGAAACACAACAGATGAAGGAGCAAGGTGAAACCCCACCAGAACAAACAAATGAAGAGGAAATAGGCAGTCTACCGGAAAAAGAATTCAGAGTAATGATAGTAAAGATGATCCAAAATCTTGGAAATAAAATGGAGAAAATACAAGAAACGTTTAACAAGCAGCTAGAAGGACTAAAGCACAAACAAACAATGATGAACAACACAATAAATGAAATTAAAAATTCTCTAGAAGGAATCAAGAGCAGAATAACTGAGGCAGAAGAACAGATAAGTGAACTAGAAGATAAAATAGTGGAAATAACTACCACAGAGCAGAATAAAGAAAAAAGAATGAAAAGAATTGAGGACAGTCTTAGAGACCTCTGGGACAACATTAAATGCACCAACATTCGAATTATAGGGGTCCCAGAAGAAGAGAAAAAGAAAGGGACTGAGAAAATATTTGAAGAGATTATAGTTGAAAACTTCCCTAACATGGAAAAGGAAATAGTCAATCAAATCCGTGAAGCGCAGAGAGTCCCATACAAGATAAATCCAAGGAGAAACACTCCAAGACACATATTAATCAAAGTACCAAAAATTAAATACAAAGAAAAAATATTAAAAGCAGTAAGGGAAAAACAACAAATAATACACAAGGGAATCCCCATCAGGTTAACAGCTGATCTTTCAGCAGAAACTCTGCAAGCTAGAAGGGAGAGGCAGGACATATTTAAAGTGATGAAAGGGAAAAACCTACAACCAAGATTACTCAACCCAGCAAGGATCTCATTCAGATTCAACGGAGAAATAAAACCTTTACAGACAAGCAAAAGCTAACAGAATTCAGCACCATCATAACAGCTTTACAACAAATGCTAAAGGAACCTCTCTAGGCAGGAAACACAAGAGAAGGAAAAGACCTACAATAACAAACAGTTAAGAAAATGGTAATAGGAACATACATATCAATAACTACCTTAAATGCAAATGGATTAAATGCTACAACCAAAAGACATAGACTGGCTGAATGGATACAAAAACAAGACTCGTATATATGCTGTCTACAAGAGACCCACTTCAAAGCCAGGGACACACACAGACTGAAAATGAGGGGATGGAAAAAGATATTCCATGCAAATGGAAATCAAAAGAAAGCTGGAGTAGCAATTCTCATATCAGACAAAATAGGCTTTAAAATAAAGACTATTACAAGAGACAAAGAAGGACACTACATAATGATCAAGGGACCAATCCAAGAAGAAGATATAACAATTGTAAATATTTATGCACCCAACATAGGAGCACCTCAATACATAAGGCAAATGCCAACAGCCATAAAAAGGGAAATCAACAGTAACACAATCATAGTAGGGGACTTTAACACCCCACTTTCACCAATAGACAGATCATCCAAAAGGAAAAAAAATAAGGAAACACAAACTTTAAATGATACATTAAACAAGATGGACTTAATTGATATGTATAGGACATTCTATCTAAAAACAACAGAATACACTTTCTTCTCAAGTGCTCATGGAACATTCTCCAGGATAGATCATATCTTGGGTCACAAATCAAGCCTTGATAAATTTAAGAAAATTGAAATCGTATCAAGTATCTATTCTGACCACAACACTATGAGACTAGATATCAGTTACAGGAAAAAATATATAAAAAATACAGACACATGGAGGCTAAACAATATGCTACTTAATAACCAAGAGATAACTGAAGAAATCAAAGAGGAAATCAAAAAATACCTAGAAACAAATGACATTGAAAGCACAACAAACCAAAACCGATGGGATGCAGCAAAAGTAGTTCTAAGAGGGAAGTTTATAGCAATACAATCCTACCCTATGAAACAAGAAACATCTCAAATAAATAACCTAACCTTACACCTAAAGCAAGTAGAGAAAGAAGAGAAAAAACCCCAAAGTTAGCAGAAGGAAAGATATCATAAAGATCAGATCAGAAATAAATGAAAAAGAAATGAAGGAAATGATAGCAAAGATCAACAAAACTAAAAGCTGGTTCTTTGAGAAGATAAACAAAATTGTTAAACCATTAGCCAGACTCATCAAGAAAAAAAGGGAGAAGACTCAAATCAATAGAATTAGAAATGAATTGTTTTGGGTTTGTTTTTGTAGGTCCTTTACTTCTCTTGTGTTTCCCACTTAGAGAAGTTCCTTTAGCATTTGTTGTAGAGCTGGTTTGGTGGTGCTGAATTCTCTTAGCTTTTGCTTGTCTGTAAAGCTTTTGATTTCTCCATCAAATCTAAATGAGATCCTTGCCGGGTAGAGTAATCTTGGTTGTAGGTTCTTCCCTTTCATAATTAGCTCTAGCAGTTTTCTGGTGGCAGTTTTAGGATTCTCTATGTATAGTATCATGTCATCCGCAAACAGTGACAGTTTTACTTCTTCTTTTCCAATTTGTATTCCTTTTATTTCTTTTTCTTCTCTGATTGCCGTGGCTAGGACTTCCAGAACTATGTTGAATAATGGTGGTGAGAGTGGACATCCTTGTCTCGTTCCTGATCTTAGAGGAAATGCTTTCAGTTTTTCACCATTGAGAATGATGTTTGCTGTGGGTTTGCCATATATGGCCTTTATTATGTTGAGGTAGGTTCCCTCTATGCCTACTTTCTGGAGAGTTTTTATCATAAATGGGTGTTGAATTTTGTCAAAAGCTTTTTCTGCATCTATTGAGATGATCATATGGTTTTTATTCTTCAATTTGTTAATATGGTGTATCACATTGATTGATTTGCGTATATTGAAGAATCCTTGCATCCCTGGGATAAATCCCACTTGATCGTGGTGTATGATCCTTTTAATGTGTTGTTGGATTCTGTTTGCTAGTATTTTGTTGAGGATTTTTGCATCTATATTCATCAGTGATATTGGTCTGTAATTTTCTTTTTTTGTAGTGTCTTTGTCTGGTTTTGGTATCAGGGTGATGGTGGCCTCATAGAATGAGTTTGGGAGTGTTCCTTCCTCTGCAATTTTTTGGAAGAGTTTGAGAAGGATAGGTGTTAGCTCTTCTCTAAATGTTTGATAGAATTCACTTGTGAAGCCATCTGGTCCTGGACTTTTGTTTGTTGGAAGATTTTTAATCACAGTTTCAATTTCATTACTTGTGATTGGTCTGTTCATCTTTTCTGTTTCTTCCTGGTTCAGTCTTGGAAGGTTTAGAATTAGAAATGAAAAAGGAGAAGTAACAACTGACACTGCAGAAATACAAAGGATCGTGAGAGATAACTACAAGCAACTATGTGCCAGTAAAATGGACAACCTGGAAGAAATGGACAAATTCTTAGAAAAGCACAAGCTTCCAAGACTGAACCAGGAAGAAATAGAAAATATAAACAGACAAATCACAAGCACTGAAATTGAGACTGTGATTAAAACTCTTCCAACAAACAAAAGCCCAGGACCAGATGGCTTCACAGGCGAATTCTATCAAACATTTAGAGAAGAGCTAACACCTATCCTTCTCAAACTCTTCCAAAATAAAGCAGAGGGAGGAACACTCCCAAACTCATTCTACGAGGCCACTATCACCCTGATACCAAAACCAGACAAAGATGTCACAGAAAAAGAAAACTACAGGCCAATATCACTGATGAACATAGATGCAAAAATCCTCAACAAAATACTACCAAACAGAATCCAACAGCACATTAAAAGGATCATACACCATGATCAAGTGGGGTTTATCCCAGGAATGCAAGGATTCTTCAATATACGCAAATCAATCAATGTGATACACCACACTAACAAATCGAAGAATAAAAACCATATGATCATCTCAATAGATGCAGAAAAAGCTTTTGACAAAATTCAACAGCCATTTATGATAAAAACTCTCCAGAAAGTAGGCATAGAGGGAACTTACCTTAACATAATAAAGGCTACTTATGACAAACCCACAGCCAACATCATTCTCAATGGTGAAAAACTGAAATCATTTCCTCTAAGCTCAGGAACAAGACAAGGTTATCCACTCTCACCACTATTATTCAACATAGTTTTGGAAGTTTTACCCACAGCAATCAGAGAAGAAAAAGAAATAAAAGGAATCCAAATCAGAAAAGAAGAAATAAAGCTGTCACTGTTTGCAGATGGCATGATACTCTACATAGAGAATTGTAAAGATGCTACCAGAAAACTACTAGAGCTAATCAATGAATTTGGTAAAGTAGCAGGATACAAAATTAATGCACAGAAATCTCTTGCATTCCTATACACTAATGATGGAAAATCTGAAAGAGAAATTAAGAAAACACTCCCATTTACCACTGCAACAAAAAGAATAAAATACCTAGGAATAAACCTACCTAAGGAGACAAAAGATCTGCATGCAGAAAATTATAAGACACTGATGAAAGAAATCAAAGATGATACAAACAGATGGAGAGATATACCATGTTCTTGGACTGGAAGAATCAATACTGTGAAAAAATATCTATACTACCCAAAGCAATCTCCAGATTCAATGCAATCCCTATCAAACTACCAATGGCATTTGTCACAGAACTAGAACAAAAAATTTCACAGTTTGTATGGAAACACAAAAGACCCTGAATAGACAAAGCAATCTTGAGAAAGAAAAACGGAGTTGGAGGAATGAGGCTCCCCGACTTCAGACTATACTACAAAGCTACAGTAATCAAGACAGTATGGTACTGGCACAAAAAACAGAAATATAGATCAATGGAACAGGAGAGAATGCCCAGAGATAAACCCACACACGTATGGTCACCTTATTTTTGATAAAGGATGCAAGAATATACAATGGAGAAAAGATAGCCTCTTCTATAAGTCATGCTGGGAAAACTGGACAGCTACATGTAAAAGAATGAAATTAGAACACTCCCTAACACCATACACAAAAATAAACTCAAAATGGATTAAAGATCTAAATGTAAGGCCAGACGCTTTAAAACTCTTAGAGGAAAGCATAGGCAGGACACTCTATGACATAAATCACAGCAAGATCCTTTTTGACCCACCTCCTAGAGAAATGGAAATAAAAACAAAAATAAACAAATGGGACCTAATGAAACTGAAAAGCTTTTGCACAGCAAAGGAAACCATAAACAAGATGAATAGACAACTCTCAGAATGGGAGAAAATATTTGCAAATGAAGCAACTGACAAAGGATTAATCTCCAAAGTATACAAGCAGTTCATGCAGTGCAATATCAAAAAATCAAACAACCCAATCCAAAAATGGGCAGAAGACCTGAATAGAGATTTCTCCAAGGAAGATATGCAGATAGCCAACAAACACATGAAAGGATGCTCAACATCACTAATCATTAGAGAAATGCAAATCAAAACTACAATGAGGTATCACCTCACACCAATCAGAATGGCCATCGTCAAAAAATCTACAAACAATAAATGCTAGAGAGGGTGTGGAGAAAAGAGAACCCTCTTGCACTGTTGGTGGGAATGTAAATTGATACAGCCACTATGGAGAACGCTATGGAGGTTCCTTAAAAAACTAAAAATAGAACTACCATACGACCCAGCAATCCCACTACTGGGCATATACCCAGAGAAAACCATAATTCATAAAGAGTCATGTACCACAATGTTCATTGCAGCTCTATTTACAGTAGCCAGGACATGGAAGCAACCTAAGTGTCTATTGACAGATGAATGGATAAAGAAGATGTGGCACATATATACAATGGAATATTACTCAGCCATAAAAAGAAACGAAATTGAGTTATTTGTAGTGAGGTGGATGGACCTAGAGTCTGTCATACAGAGTGAAGGAAGTCAGAAAGATAGAAACAAACACTGTATGCTAACACATATATATGGAATCTAAAAAAGAAAAAAAGTGGTCTGAAGAACCTAGGGTCAGGACAGGAATAAAGATGCAGACGTAGAGAATGGACTTGAGGACACGGGGAGGGGGAAGGGTAAGTTGGGACAAAGTTAGAGAGTGGCATGGACATATATACACTACCAAATGTAAAATAGATAGCTAGTGGGAAGCAGCCGCCTAGCACAGGGAGATCAGCTCGGTGCTTTGTGACCACCTAGAGGGGTGGGATAGGGAGGGTGGGAGGGAGACTCAAGAGGGAGAAGATATGGGGATATATGTATATGCATAGCTGATTCACTTTGTTATAAAGCAGAAACTAACACACCATTGTAAAGCAATTATACTCCAATAAAGATGTCAAAGAAAAAAGTTTTAAAGAACCTGAGTATATTATGGTAAAAACAATTTATTTCATAGTCTTGGTTTCAACCTTTCTATACCAAATTGGCCTTTTATTATATTATTTCCCCCATTAAATCTTTTCAAATATTTTTGTTCTGCTGAACAGATTGTATTTATTAATAATTTTTTATGTATCAAACATAATACAGCTGCTGGTCACCTATGGATAAATAGGAAGTAAACAAATAGAAGCAAAAACTTGATTTTTAAGAAGTGTCCTCAGTTACCTGTTTGAGGATGTGTGAGTCCCATTAAGCGACCTGGGATATCAAAAGTAACTTGACTTACTCCTATTACTTCCAGTGTGATTTCCTTGGACCCTAGAGACCTCAGATTAGGAGTCATTAGCCTTTGTCTTTGATTGTAATTTTGGTGACTGCTTTTAGATGACAATGACGTTAGATTAGGTCTATCCTCCCATAGATGAAACTGCCGTTAGTGATTGTACTATAAACTTAATTCACAAGTATGTATTTTTTTTAGAAGTCATGGGCCAAAAGCTCATTTGTACAGTTAACAACTTTGGAAGGTCCTGCAAGTTTCTTAAAAAAAAAAAAAAAAAAACAAATACTGTTAGGATATAAAAAGTAACGTATGCTCTTCACAGTTATAATAGATCATACTAAATGATGCCTGGAATTTAAATTAGGTAATGCTACTGTTTAATAGCACTTTGAAATTTAAACTATTTAATAGAAATAATATGGTTTTGGAATATTGGTACGGGAACAATGTTAGAAAATCTGTATGTCTACCTTTCTTGATTATTCTTCACTTAACCCCCAATTTTTTCCTCAAAGGTGTTACTAGAGATAATAAAAATTAGAGAAGCTTAGAAATTTTACAATATCTATATGTATATATGAAGCTTGTTAAAGTTCATTGTCAAATATCAACCTACTTCATAGTAGAATAAAACGTTAATAAACAACAAAAACTTAATAATTATGAGTAGAACTGCACTGTAATTTAATAGAAATAAAAATTCTTAAATATTAGTCTATTTTCTAAAGCTATGTAATGCATAGCAGTGTTTTGTTTTGTTATGTTTTTTACTCTTTGCCAATAAGTATACATTTTGCAATTGCTTACATTTGTGTATGAATGTTTGAGTTTGAACCCTAAGAAATTACAGATATTCAACTTTTTTTTTAAAGAAATGCTCTTTTTAAAAAAATAAATTTATTTATTTATTTTTGGCTGCATTGGGTCTTTGTTGCTGTGTGCAGGCTTTCTCTAGTTGCAGTGAGCAGGGGCTACTCTTTGTTGCAGAGCACGGGCTCTAGGCCCACGGGCTTCAGTAGTTGTGGCTCAAGGACTCTAGAGCACAGGCTCATCAGGTGTGCCACATGGGCTTAATTGCTCCACGGCGTGTGGGATCTTCCCGGACCAGGCCTCAAACCTGTGTCCCCTGCATCGGCAGGCGGATTCTTAACCACTGCGCCACCAGGGAAGCCCTCAACTTTTTTGACCTATAAAAATAGCAATAAGAAATTACCTGGGGGCTTCCCTGGTAGCGCGGTGGTTGAGAATCTGCCTGCCAATGCAGGAGACACGGGTTCAAGCCCTGGTCTGGGAAGATCCCACATGCCGTGGAGCAACTAGACCCGTGAGCCACGACTGCGGAGCTTGCGCATCTGGAGCCTGTGCTCCGCAGCAAGAGAGGCCACGATAGTGAGAGGCCCGCGCACCGCGATGAAGAGTGGCCCCTGCTTGCCGCAACTAGAGAAAGCCCTTGCACAGAAATGAAGACCCAACGCAGCCAAAAATAATTAATTAATTAATTAATTAATTTTTTAAAAAAAGAAAGAAATTACCTGATTTTTTGACCTATGAAAATAATCTTATATACGTATATTTATATGAAATGAAGTTTCATGTAATATCAAAGACCCAGAGATTTTCTATTTTACTCTAATTACTCCTTTTCTGATGATATCCCACTACATTTCTTTTATGATTTACATTTGTGGAATAGCTCTACAATTTGAAAAACACTCCTAGGTATTCTTTTTTTTTTTTTTTTTTTTTTTTTTTGGCCACGCAGTGGGGCATGCAGGATATTCCCCAACCTGGGATCGACCCATGCCCCCAGCAGTGGAAGCTAGGAGTCTTAACCAATGGACCACCAGGGAAGTCCCTAGGTATTCTTGTAATGATATAAACGTAGTAATTGACAAAAATTAAAACTTAACTGTTGTTTAAATTCACTTTTAAGTTATTGATTGGAAGATTTTAACTCATTTTTTAATTGTTGGAACAGCAATAGATATAGCTTTTTCTTGGTCATGAGACAAATTCTAATAAAAGACCATATTTCCAGTTAATTTATAGACGGTGTTCATTCCTCTCCCTCCCCCAGAACTTAAGGTAATTATGGATAAGAACGTAAATTTGTATTAAATATACCCACATAAGGGCTCATAACTGTGACAATAACATTAAGATTTCCTTCAAATTCTGTTTATACATTATTTTAGCAAACCAATTAGTGACATTTTTAAAAATTAAATTTACGCACCAAAAACTTTATGAAGATCCTAGTAAAGAGATGGTGTTTTAGTAAGAAACAAAAATGTCTTAAATTTCTCATTAGATTTATTGTGTTTGGAATATTTGGAATGGACTTGAGTGAGCTTAATTCTGATGTGTTGTTTTACCCCAATTGAGGGAAGATGATTTTTTAAAAATTATTTATTTATTTACTTATTATTTTATTTATTTATTTATTTTTGGCTGCGTTGGGTCTTCATTGCTGCATGCGGACTTTCCCTAGTTGCGGCGAGCGGGGACTATTCTTCATTGTGGTGCGTGGGCTTCTCATTACAGTGGCTTCTCTTGTTGCAGAGCATGGGCTGTAGGCACGCAGGCTTCAGTAGTTGTGGCTTCCGGGCTCTGGAGCGCAGGGTCGGTAGTTGTGGCGCACGGGCTTAGTTGTTCCGCAGTATGTGGGATCTTCCCGGACAGGGATCGAACCCATGGCCCTTGCACTGGCAGCTGGATTCTTAACCACTGCACCACCAGGGAAATCCCAGGAAGATAATTTTTCAAAAAAGCACATTTTTACTTAAATTTTAAAAACTTACTTTAAATTTTAAAGTAAATATTTAAACTTTACTTAAAAAATTTCATTCTGTTTGTCAGCATCACAATAATTTCTCTCAGGATTACATATGAGAAAACAAAATACCATTAAAAGTGATTAAATTCTATTGTCACATTATTTTAAAATTTTATGGTTGTCATTAGTGACCACAAAAATAATGTAGGAAAAAGTATGTTTCCCAAGTTGTTATATTCAGTGGTTTTCATTTGTAAGGATTAAGTGTAATCTTGATGTTTTAAGAGACTGTACATAAAATTTCTGTGTAGCCTGTTGGAATTCATAGACCTTCACGTAAGTGTCCTCTTTATTACCACTATTTCAGTATAAGGTGTGCTTCTGGGATAACAATAAATGGGCCACATACATATATCTTTAAGGCAGCAGCCAAGAAATCGTCTATAATAACTGTTCTTATAAAAAATTGGAAATTATTAGAAAATTAATTTGCATTAGGTGCTGTGTGTATATGCATAATTTACAAATTTAGGGACTTCCTTCGTGGTCCAGTGGGTAAGACTCCATGCTCCTAATGCAGGTGGCCTGGGTTTGATCCCTGATCAGGGAACTAGATCCTGTATCCATGCCACAACTATGAAACCACATGCCTCAACTAGGAAGTCCGCAGGCTGCAACTAAGAAGTCTGCATGCTGCAACGAAGAGCATGCCTACTGCAACTAAGACCAGGTGCAGCCAAAATAAATAAATAATAAATAAATATATAATAAAACAAACAAACAAAAAGACAAAAAATACCACACACCAAATTCATGAAAATACATTTTTGGAAAAACTAAAACTTCTTCTTTTTCCTAGGAAAAAAAATCAAAGTACTAGTTGACTAAATTTATTTGGAAGATATTAGCTCTATTAGGTAAATCATAATGCCTAGTGTATGAGTTAGGATTCTCCAGAGAAACAGAACCAATAGGATATATATCTGTATTGATATAGATATATATATATATAAGAGGAGATTTAGTGTAGGAATTGGCTCATGCAGTTATGGAGACTGAGAAGTCCCACAATCTGCCATAGGCAAGCTGGAGAATTAGGAAAGCCAGTGGTATAATTCAGTCCAAGTCCAAAAGCCTGAGAATCAGGGGCCCCTGGAGTAGTCCAGAGTATGAAGGCCCTCGAATGAGGAGCTCCAACGTCCCAGGGTAGGAAAAGATGGATGTGCTTGTCCAAGAAAAGAGAGTGCGATTTGCCCTTCCTTCCCCTTTTAGTTCCCTTGCTGCCCTCAATGATTGGTTAAGATTGGATACGGATAATGCTTGCCCACATTGGTGAGGGCAGAGCTCTTTACTCAGTCTATTGAATCAAATGCTAATCTCTTCCAGAAATTCCCTTACAGACACACCCAGGAATAATGTTTTATCAGCTATCTGGGCATCCCTTAGCCCAGTCAAGTGGACACAAAGTTAACCATCACACATAGTGAACATTTAAGTTATACGTTATTATTTTAAAAAAAGTGTAGCCCATGAAGGATTGGTTCCAGGAGCCCCATGGATACCAAAATCCGGGGATGCTCAAGTCCCTTATATAAAATGGTGTAGTGTTTGCATATAACCTAAGCATATCCTCCGCTATGCTTTAAATCATCTCTAGATTACTTTTAATACCTAATACAATGTAAATGCTATGCAAATAGTTGTAAATACAATGTAAATGACATGTAAATAGTTGCCAGAGCTTAGCAAATTCAAGTTTTGATCTTTGGAACTTTCTGGAATTTTTTTTTTTGAATATTTTCCATTCGTGGGTGTGGAACCTGTGGGTGCAGAAGGCTTACTGTATGCTTCTTTTTCTTAGTTCCCTCTCAGAACACAAAAGGAAATCATAGTTGTTTCATCTATTACATGCATTACTTCATTAAAGAAATAAGCACCTATCATCATGTTTGGCTCAATAATAAATATTAGCTATTATTAATCATAGCATCTTTTCAACTGGAAATGAACTTAGAATTCTAGTTTCAGGCCTTAGTGCCAGGATTTATTCATTCAGTAGTAATTAAACATTTAAGAGCAAACTATATGCTAGGTATTGCATTCATGAGAATTTGAGAGTTTCTAGTTCCTGGCTAAGATAGGATAAGCAGGAGCTGCAAGCTCCCTCTCTGATAATCAACCCTAGAGAAACTATAGAACTAGGTGGAAATAAGAGGAACCCTATAGAGTTTGAACTGTCTTGAACTAGGTTGTCAGGATTGACAAGTGGCAGGCTGGTGAGGCAGCAGTGAAAGGACTAGTTGGAGGAAAGCTTAAGTCTGCACTTATCTTTCTCCTGCATTACCTTGTAATAGATATTACTTGCAGCTTCACTTTTTAAAAAATTTTTTAATACATTTATTTATTTATTTATTTATTTTTTGGGCTGCGTTGGGTCTTCATTGCTGTGCGTGGGCTTTCTCTAGTTGCGGCGAGCTGGGGCTACTCTTCGTAGCGGTGTGCGGGCTTCTCATTGCAGTGCCTTCTCTTGTTGCGAGCACAGGCTCTAGGCGCATGGGCTTCAGTAGTTGCGGTGCTGGGGCTCAGTAGTTGTGGCTCATGGGCTTAGTTGCTCCGCGGCATGTGGGATCTTCCCAGACCCGGCTCAAACCCGTGTCCCCTGCATTGGCAGGCGGATTCTTAACCACTGCGCCACCAGGGAAGTCCCAGCTTCACTTCTGAAAATGGATGCAACAGTCCAGGTTGCAGATGTAGAGTATTACCAGGGCAATGCAAAGCCTCGTTGTTGAGGTGGTGATGAAAATGAATGTAGACTGACTGGTAGGCCTTGGATATTTATTCCTCCTCCACCTTTCCTTTAAAATCCTTGGACTGTTGAATTACTTCTCCCAGTGTGCTTCTCACTAAGGACTTAAAGGTAATACTCTGACAAAGAAGTTGCTTAATGGATAAGCAGCAAACCAGAATGATCAATAGTGCTTAGGCAGTGCCTGGAGTTCTGTGCCCTTGGGCTCCTCACATGACTTTAAACTCACCCATTCCCTTTGTTAATTTACATATCAGCTAGAGTACCTGGGGGAATGTGGCCAAAGTAAATAGATACCAGGGCATTTTTCTTTCCATGCAAAGTGGACCATCAAGTGAACAGCCCAAAGTTCTGCATATTGGGGGGATTTCCCTTCACCATGTGTTTCAGGGCCACCCCAAGTGGGATGTCATGCAATAGCTTTCCATTTCTGGCTGGTGCCAGCAATACTGTGCAGATCCAGGCCTGTGTTTTTTCCTCCTTTCTAAGCGGTCTTTACTTGGCCCCAGTGTTGCCATATCATTTCTATTTAATGGATGCATTATTCTATTATTTCCATTAATAATGGAGTGCATGTTTCAACTGTATGATTTGGTTGACCAAGTAACATTCAATTCATGAGGAGCAGCTCAGCTTGTGTAATCACTTGGTGTCCCTCCATCAGGTGACGAGTCTCTACCGGTATCCGTCAGCAAGTCAGGAGCTGCTTTTCAAAGGGAGAATGGTTGTTGGCATTAGAAAGTATGCCCTTACTGCAAAATCCTAGGGCTTGCATTCTAATTCTCATATTGGGACTTATCAGAAGTTCCATATAATATCTATATCTGCTACAATACTTCAGATACCCTTCAGCAGAATTTTGAAAAGTGAGCAGGGGGCTGTCAGGCTGCTATGCTGGGAAAATGCTTTCCAGGAGTACAGTGAGCAAAAGGAAGTATAATAGTATTTAAGGAATGGCCAGATAAAATAATGACAAGGCTAAAATATAGGGTGTGATTTGGGAGAGAGGCCGGGGAATACATGAGGAACTGGTGCTGGATGTATCCTAGACTAAGGTACTTTTATTTTATCCTACAAGCCAGTTATCCCCAAATTTAGGGTACATCAGAGTCACCTGGAGAGCTTGTTAAACCATGGACCATAGGTTTGGGGTGGGACCTGAGAACCTGCACTTATAAAAAGTTTGTGAGTGATGCTTATGGTGCTGGTCTGGGGACCACACTTTGAGAACTACTGCTGTAAGCAATTTTAAACAGGGAAGCAACACAATTAGATTTAAGTTTACAAAGATCACTCACAGAAGTATGGCAAATGTAGGAAAGATACAGCACAAGGCAAATGAGACCAATTGCAAGATGATCAAAATGATTGTGTTAAGAAATTTTGAGGTCTTGAGTTAAAGTTAACAATAGAAATAGGAAGGAAAGAGAAAATAATTTCACAGATATTTATTAAATGACAGATACCGTGCCTAAATATTTTGCCTTGAATTTTTATGGCAGTCTGTATTTTTTCAAAGCATTTGAGATCCTGGAAGAGAAGAAAGTGCTATAATGGCAGAAGATGAGATAAACTTTCTTTGGGGGAATTTATTTTATTTATGTATTTATGCCTTCATTTATTTAATTGAGGTATAGTTGATTTACAATGTTGTGTTAGTTTCAAGTGTACAGCAAAGTGATTCAGTTATACATATATATATATATATATATATATATATATATATATATTTTAAGCTTCTCTTCCCTTGTAGGTTATTACAAAATATTGAGTATAGTTCCCTGTGCTAGAATATATTTTATTTAATTTCCAGAAAGAAAATGTTTATTTGTTATAGATTTAGAACCAGATTTCAGCAAAATTGAATCATCTTTTAACAACCATGAAGATGATATGATTTAAATTTTTCTATTTTCTATTTAAATAGGAATAATCCATCTTCAGCTTGTAAATTATACAGAATGATAAAAAGTTAAAGTAGTCCCATAGTTTTATATTGAATCATAGAATTATATTTCTTTTTTTTTTTTGGCCGTGCCTCACTGCTAACGGGATTTCAGTTCCCCAACCAGTGGCCCAGTTTCAGGCCCCATCAGTGAAAGCACCAAATCCTAACCACTAGACCACCAGGGAACTCGCCAGAATTACATTACTTTTGTATTTAAAGGAATCTTAGATGATTCAGTTCAACTCTCAGTTTTGTTTTTTAACATGCAAGTGAGGTAACTGATGTCCAGAGCTGATGAATGACGTGCACATGAGCTAAGTGGCAGTAGAGCTTGGACCAGGTGTCCTTATTGCTGGTCTGGTGTTCTGCATTAATCACATCATTGGTTATCATCAATTGCTTACAAAATAAAATTCAAACTTCTTCTTAGTATTCAAGATCATTTATCATCTAGTATTCACCTGCTTTTTCAGTTTTATATATTTATTCCAAACTTAGGCACATATATAACATAAGCCATTCACATCTAATGTTTGGCCTGTGCAGAAAGAAATCCCCTCAGTTTTTCTCCTCATGTGGTTCTTATACCATTCTAATCCCATCTTCTGTCAAAATCGAGATCTACCTAAAATGTGAGATATTCCTGACCTCTTTGATCAGAATCAATCTTTCCCTCATTCTGCTTATTTCCTTGTAGAGCTCATTATAATCTGCCTTGTATAATTCACAGTTACGTAACTCTTCCTCACTAGATTGGGTCTTCCTGAAAATAGACTTTTCTGTCCCAACATTTAGGTCAGGCCTTATACAAAACAATTTCTCAATACATGTTGGACTGAATTTATGCTGAATAATTTAAATAGATATCTTGTGGAATTTATTTGTTAATATTTTTATTTAAGAAAAATGTCCAAGGAGGCAGATAATGCAACGTCTTTGAAACACAATAAATTGAAATAATTTAGAAATAGACTATTCTGAATTAAAGAAATATTAAATACAATGAATCATGAAAACAGATTGTTTGATAATTTTCCAGTTTATTTTATAACTCGCAATACTCATTTGCCAAATAAATGTACTTCAGGATTTGATTTAATGAGCAGATAAACATGTAATAATAAGCATAATTAAACTGTTGAAATTTCCCATTATATTTTAAAATGATTGGATTGCAAGTGTTTTTTCTTAAGATTTCTCTTATAATTTATATTCACTATTTAAACCAACTTTTATTCATCCAAAATGTTTGGAATAAAATAGTCTGATTCATTATTTTGAATAATTAAATATATACCGTGTTCAGATAGCCTATTTTCAAAGTTTGAGTACAATGAGATACTCCATATGAAAGCTTATCAAACATAGAACACATACTTGATTCAGAAAATACTATAGGACATTACAGCATGTCATTCATTTTCGTTATGATTATCTATTATGCAATAATAACTAATATTCCTTAATCACTTACTATGTGCTAGGTGTTATGCCACCTGATTTACATGTTATTTCATGTAACCTTCACAGTATCCATAAGAAGTAAATATCTTCAGGGACTTCCCTGGCAGTCCAGTGGTTAAGACTCCGTGCTTCCAATGCAGAGGGAGCGGGTGTGGCAGAACTAAGATCCTGTATGCTGCGAGGCCAAAAAAAAAAAAAAAAAGTAAATATCTTCAAGTATGAAAAATTAGCCCAGAGATTAAAAGATTTGTTCCAAATCATAGTCAATTACTATTAAATAATGTCTTGATGACTTGAATCAGGTCACTTAATCCAATACTCATGCACTTAATCGGTATCCTGAACAGTTTCCCTGATTTATAACAGTTGTGGAAAGTATGGAAAATAATACCATCGCTGTGTAACATTCCCTTATGGCTGATTTTTTCCTTTTTTAAAATATATAAACTCATCATTTCTATTTGTTTACTTGACTCTTGAAAGTAGAAAGCAGGATGCCCACTTAAAAATTCCATTTGGATTTTGAATTTATATGTATGTCATGTAAATCAACATTCTCTGCATTCTGCTTGACAGATAAAAACTTCAGCCCTGTCTCTGCTAAAATTACAGCAAAACCTGAATTATGTTACGTTAAATGACGGAGGTTATGTTATACTGATTAGTTTTCAGATGAAATTCTTAGTTTTAAAACTTTCTGGGTAAGTTCAGTATTCTAATTTTAATTATCAAATGTGGCAAAATATTTCTGGATTACATTTACTAGTATAATTTTTCCAATAAAACCGAGGAACAAAATGAAAAATATTTGGCCCTGTTTCAGAACCTATTATTTGCATGTATTTGAAATTAAAAGTGGAACAGTTGGAGACAATTATCTCATCACCACTAATGACTATCAGGTGCTGACAATCTGTCACCTTTTCTTCCAGCAAATGGAAGCAACCCCAGATTTCATATTTTTGATATGTAATATAATTGCTCCAGTATTTCTACTCTTATGTGAGATATTTTTCCTTAGAGAAATTACATGTTTTTTGTCTTTGCTATATCCTGACCTTCAAATCACTATAATGGTTATCTTCAAAGTTTACTTAGTTATCAATTTCATCGAGAATATTTGTTTTACTCTAAATACTATTTTGGATTCTATATAAAGGAAATTATTTGCCCAACTCTGAAGAGTCATCAAGGGCTTATATGCCAACTAATTACTATTTTCAGTTCTGAATACAGTTCTCAAATGATTAAAATATGTGACTTTTGAATGAGACTGCTTTCTAAATCCCATGTAGCTTTTTAATATTTGTATTATTATAGAAGGACTTATGTTAAATTAGTTTACTGTTCACATCTATTATTGTTTCTTTACTGTTTTATTTACCATAACCTTAGAGATGCAGAGTAAGTTGGATTCCAAGCCAGAGGGTTTCCTCCAAGTAATGATGGATGAGACAATGCATGTAACATAGTGAACACTATGCCAGACACACAGTACGTGCTCAGCGAACAACTACATATTATTATCTTTATTCTTTCTACTATATCACTTCACCTCCTTTTCCTCTTCCCATTTTCCAGTTCTTTATTTCCAATTATTCCTAAAAGGATTTATCTGAATTTCAGCTAAATAAGGGTTATTTCCTTGCCTATTTGTCATCGTCAGTTGTTCATTGTTGCCATGCAACTATAAAACATGCTATCTTTAGTTCCAGGGAAAACTGCATATGGTTTAACAAATCCTGTGTTTATTTTCTACCAAGTATTTGCTTACTGGATACATACATAACTGGTGTGGGGGAGGGAAAGGGTGTTGAGTGGGGTGGGCGGTGTGTATTTCTTCAGAACTACTAATGTTACATGTAATTAGAGGCTATATTTGCTGGGAAAAACAAGTTAGTAAATTTGTCTTATGATTCATTTGATGACTACATGTTTTCTTACAAACAAGGTAATATTATTGCTTTTGACAGGCATATAAAGTTATATTAATTTAATCCTAGAATTTCTTTTTTATGACTCACTCATACTTGATTTTATAGTTGATACTTTTAGGCTGTAGAAACACAAAATGCTACTGAGTGGAAGTACTGCAGATTGATAACTGGGTTGAACTCTACGCCTAGATGTAAAGCAAAGACAATATATATTTTTTTAAAATGATTTATTGATTTATTTATTTTTGGCTGCCTTGGGTCTTCATTGCTGTGTGCAGGCTTTCTCTAGTTGTGGCGAGCGGGGGCTACTCTTTGTTGTGGTGCGTGGGCTTCTCATTGCGGTGGCTTCTCTTGTTGCGGAGCACAGGCTCTAGGTGCGCGGGCTTCAGTAGTTGTGGCTCGCGGGCTCTAGAGCGCAGGTTCAGTAGTTGTGGCGCACGGGCTTAGTTGCTCCATGGCATGTGGGATCTTCCCGGACCAGGGCTTGAACCCGTATCACCTGCACTGGCAGGCGGATTCTTAACCACTGTGCCACCAGGGAAGCCCCAGACAATATTTTTGATTAATTGTAGTTAATTCATTTGTCTTAAGTAGGAACAAAGATCAGTTTATTTTATCCAATGATATTTACTGATATATATTACATATATAACACTACTTGAGAATCTGGAGAGGGTACCAAAGAGGAATATGAAACATGTTCTCTAACTTCAAGGAACTTGAAGTGGTTGGGTAGACAATTTACCATATGTGAAAAAAGTCAGCATATATGCAAATTCAGGACTCTGTTGCAGAGAAATATTTCTGGTACAATAGATGGGATTAGGTGGGCTGGTATGCCAGCCTCTCTAGACCCAATTTTCATCTTTCCCAATTTTTCCTGGAGACATCTGCAGCCTGGACAATATCAACAGACACTCTCTCCCCTCTGGCATCTGGTTTGGTTCAAGGTTGCATTTGCGCAGGTGACCTGGGGAGGAGAATGAAGTCAGGGTAGGCACATGTGTGAGATGTGGGGCAAGAGTACACATGGAGGCCCAGTTACCATATCTTAACTACTGAAAACTAATTGCTTAAAAACAAACTGTCAAATAATATATGTTCTAGCCTCCTATTTTGACCAATATATTTTAATAATGATCTGAAAGGCCAGGTTCAAAATTTGAGGTCTCCAGATCATCAGAGTTACACAGAGGAATGTAGGGACATGGGGAGAAACAGGTCTCTGCCTGAAGCCTACCTCATTCTTTTCCCACCCAGCTCTGCTCTGTGCTCCCCCCCTTCCCCCCCTTCTTATTGTGGCAAAGAGCTGCTCCTGGGCCACCCGCCAGGCATACGGTTGTGCACATCAGGTGCTGACCTGCCTTGACCCTGGGAAAGCCTATGCAATTTTTGGAACCAGACTTGGGGCCACTTGAGCAGGGAAACTCAAGATCCTGTGTATCCAGAGCATGGTCTAGAAGGGAGGGCATGAGTTCTGGGTGACCATGCCCCTTGACCCTGTGGACTCCATATCTTGTAGGATTTTGTGCAGCTGAAGGAGGACTGGAGTAGGTGCTCCCTTTGCTCAGGTCTAAGGGTAGTATTAGGTCAGGCTATTCATTTCCCTAGCTGCTTTCCTTCTAGATTGCCTTTGGCTACATGTTTCTTTCAAGCAAATGTCACAGCTCCTCTTAAGGTGATTCTCTCTACAGAATTTCCTAATTCCTCATTTCTTTGGACTTGGGAATAGCAAGGGCCTTGGGGTACTGTACTCTATGTCATGAGTATACCCTGACCGCTACCTGTCCTTCCTATTATTAAACCATCACCGTATAGTCTTAATTTGAGTGTACCATCTATTTCCTTCTGTTACTATGGCTGATACAGCTGGTCCCTCAAGTGAGATTTTCTTTTCTTCCAGTTTTATTGAGATATAATCGACATATAGCACCCTTAAGTGAGATTTTACAGTAAAGGTGAACTTGATGTAGGCCTTAAGGGAAACTTCCACTCTCTAGGCAAAGAAAAATAGGATTTAGAAATTAAAGGGAATTGAAAGGCTATAGAGGGCTTCCCTGGTGGCACAGTGGTTAAGAATCTGCCTGCCAATGCAGGGGACATGGGTTTGAGCCCTGGTCCGGGAAGATCCCACATGCTGTGGAGCAACTAAGCCCGTGCGCCACAACTACTGAAGCTGCGTGCCTAGTGCCCGTGCTCCGCAACAAGAGAAGCCACCGCAATAGGAAGCCTGCGCACCGCAACAAAGAGTAGCCCCCGCTTGCCACAACTAGAGGAAGCCCACGTGCAGCAACGAAAACCCAACACAGCCAAAACTAAATGGTAATAAAAAAAAGAAATTTAAAAAAAAAGAAAGAAGGGCTATAGAATTCAAACTTCCCACCCTATGCCAATATTTTGCCCTGTTTATTTGATACAGCTTAAAGGGATTCTTATCTTTGAAATTTTTGTTAATTTCACACCCTATTGTGTTCCCTTGTACTAATCCCTCATACAGCACATGTAGATATTGATAATGTATCTGCCATATACCCTAAGATGACTCACTTCTCTTCTTACTTTTCTTTAATCAAATTTCAGTAAGCTTTTTACTCATGCAGTATATTGTGACATTATTTCACTTGATGGGAATACATTATTTATAGTACTTACTAGGTTTTCTCTAATCTTTTCTCATTAGCTCAAGACAAGATAATGCTATTTGGTGCTGTAACAACCATAAGTACAAAGGTAAATTCAAGCCTTGAGATCCTGTAGCTATTCCATTTTGAGGGAGTCTGAACCAGACTATGAATCATAATATGTTTATATTAATTTCTTAAGTTATAGAAATATAAACACAAAAAGTGTTAAGTTATCCTAAGGAATTAATAGACTCTTTTCATCTCCCCCTGTAATTCTGCTAACCTTAATTAGAAAAACATGGATTTTCAGGACCGAATTGATATGAGAGGTGAGGGAAAATAAAAAAGCTTGGTATGATGACTCAAATATGTCTGGTCTGGGCCACTGAGTACATGATCCTGTTTACTGAAATTAGGAGAAAAAAAAAGATATTTTTCAGCAGAAAGGATGAACTTGTACAATCTCAATTTTAGTTTCCTACAGTACATTCCCTTTCTGGTAGATGGAGCTGTAGATACAAATTTGGAGGTCAACAACATCTGCTGAAACCAGAAGAATAGATGTGGTCATTCAGGGAGAGCATGTAGGGTAAGAAGACAAGATGGCCAAGGAAAAATGCCTTCCTTGCAGACCAAAGTTCCTGCAGAGTAGCAGTTAGCAAAGATGGGGAGAGGTAAGGAAGTGCCAACTAATGAAGGTTGATTGCCATTCGGCTCTACAAGGATTGAGTTATTAGCCGCTGGAGCTGCTGGACTTTAGCATCCTGGAAGGAGGCCAGGGGAGAGATCAGGAGTGAGGTACTCTGTGCTCTGGGAAAACTGGCAGAATAGGCTTTCAGATAGTTAGATATTTTCAGGAGAATTTTCTATGAACCTGGATTCTTGCATCTTCCCATAGTTGGAAAAGCACCAAAACTGTTAATGAAGATATCTGTTCCTCATGACTAGCAGCAACCTTCTACTGAGATGTGTGCTTAATTGCATGTACCCCCTTTGTCAAAATCACATAGATACTGACCTTCCCCCTTACCTTTTCTGAGCAGTTACTCAGAGCTTTCCAAGAGGCTGTCTCCTGGGTTGTAGTCCTCAGTAAGTCCCCCAGTAAAACTGAAACACAGAGCTCTCATTTTGTGTGTTTTTATTTCAGTTGACAGTTTTGGTGACCACTAAGGGACTCAGAGCAGACCTCTCTCCTTTGCCTGAACTTTATGTGGATCTGGATCCTTGGTACCAGAAGGGCCCCTTGTGCTTGTCTGCCTCCTTGGTGAGCCCAGACGAATTTGAGTAAGCCCCTTCTGGTTCTCGGCTCTCCCAATTGTTGGTTGATGAGCCTAAGTTTTGTTTAGTGGTATATAACAGGTAGCTGGCTCTCCAGTTGAAAGATACAGGGATTTGCTCAGTTGAAAGACACTGAGTGGTCTGGACTGGGTGATTAGGTGGGAGGCTGGCCTAACACCGTTCCTAAAAGAGGGACATTAGAAAGCCAGCCTCCAGCCAAAGCAATCTTGAGGGAAAAAAACGGACCTGGAGGAATCAGACTCCCTGACTTCAGACTATACTACAAAGCTACAGTAATCAAGACAATATGGTACTGGCACAAAAAACAGAAATATAGACCAACGGAACAGGATAGAAAGCCCAGAGATAAACCCACGCACCTATGGTCAACTAATCTATGACAAAGGAGGCAAAGATATGGAGAAAAGACAGTCTCTTCAATAAGTGGTGCTGGGAAAACTGGACAGCTGCATGTAAAAGAATGAAATTAGAACACTCCCTAACACCATACACAAAAATAAACTCAAAATGGATTACAGACCTAAATGTAAGACCAGACACTATAAAACTCTTAGAGGAAAACATAGGAAGAACACTCTTTGACATAGATCACAGCAAGATCTTTTTTGACCCACCTCCTAGAGAAATGGAAATAAAAACAAAAATAAACAAATGGGACCTAATGAAACTTAAAAGCTTTTGCACAGCAAAGAAAACAATAAACAAAACAAAAAGACAACCCTCAGAATGGGGGAAAATATTTGCAAATGAATCAACGGACAAAGGATTAATCTCCAAAATATATAAACAGCTCATGCAGTTCAATATTAAAAAAGCAAACAACCCAATCCAAAAATGGGCAGAAGACCTAAATAGACATTTCTCCAAAGAAGATGTACAGATGGCCAAGAGGCACATGAAAAGCTGCTCAACGTCACTAATTATTAGAGAAATGCAAATCAAAACTGCAATGAGGTATCACCTCACACTGGTTGGAATGGGCATCATCAGAAAATCTACAAACAACAAATGCTAGAGAGGGTGTGGAGAAAAGGGAACCCTCTTGCACTGTTGGTGGGAATGTAAATTGATAGAGCCACTATGGAGAACAGTATGGAGGTTCCTTAAAAAAACTAAAAATAGAATTATCATAAGACCCAGAAATCCCACTACTGGGCATATACCCTGAGAAAACCATAATTCAAAAAGACACATGCACTCCAATATTCATTGCAGCACTATTTACAATAGCCAGGTCATGGAAGCAACCTAAATGCCCATCTACAGACGAATGGATAAAGAAGTTGTGGTACATATATACAATGGAATATTACTCAGCCTTAAAAAGGAACAAAATTGGGTCATTTGTAGAGACATGGATGGACCTAGAGACTGTCATACAGAGTGAAGTAAGTCAGAAAGAGAAAAACAAATATCATATATTAATGCATATATGTGGAATCTAGAAAAATGATACAGATGAACAGGTTTGCAAGGCAGAAATAGAGACACAGATGTAGAGAACAAACATATGGACACCAAGAGGGGAAAGCAGGGGCAGGGGTGGTGGTGGTGGGGTGAACTGGGAGATTGGGATTGACATATATATACTAATATATATAAAATAGATAACTAAGAAGAACCTGCTGTATAAAAAAAAATAAATAAAATTAAATTAAAAAAAAAGAAAGCTAGCCTCCAACTAACACCCGAGCCAGGTTATGTACATACAAAACTTATACTTACAAGAACCAACTTAATTGGGAATTAAAGGAAATCTTGCCTCCAAAATGGCCAAGATGGGGCTCTTTCATTGCATATGCAGTTAAGTTCAAGAAAGCCAACTTGATAAAATATCCTTTCAGAATTCTGATCCTAAGGGAAAGTCCTTCTAGGAGAAGCTTGCATTTCTCTCTCTGTGTCTTGAGATGTAAATGTTCTACTAGGGGTCTTAGAAATTCATGTCTTATCTAGACCATCTTCAATTCCTGAGACTGAGAAAAAAAAGGGGGAGGGGGAAAGGCCTTTTTAAACTCAAACGAGTAAACTTAACTTATTCCAGTTGTTACTTTTGAACTAGTGAGTTTTATATTGTAACACGTGATTCATGACTAAGTTTTAAAATCAAACTGTGAGATCTCTCTGTGTCTATATGGATATATGTATGGCTGTGTGTATGTTAGAGATATGATATGTCTCTACCTCCAGATGGTATTACCAAAATGAATTTGCAAATGAGTTCTATTTAATTGACTTAAAGGAAATTAAGTGCTTATATAAATTCTCAGAAATATAAAAGAAACTAACCAAAATGAATTTCAGGTTCATGTGAACTGGGAAATATTCAGTATTAAACTAATATTTGGTATTAAAGTTAGTTTAATGAATACAGACATGTCTTTAGAGTCATCAACATTAAGTATAATAGTATGATTGTACCTAGGTTTACTAGAAGTCAAATAAGATCTTACTATATCTGGTGCAAAGTTTGTCAGCTTTACCAAAATTTGTCAGCTTTTTTATTTATTTACCAAGAAAAATAACTTGGTATGGTGAAGTTTTTTATAAGTAAATTAAATGTAAATGAGATAAGAACCTTTAGGTAAACTCTTTAGGAATAATTATGTTTTAGGAATGTCTACCTAAAAATAGTCTCTCCAGATTTTGCTAACTTGAAACTTTATAGTTTTGCTAAATTAAGTTAAATGATGGAAGTTTATTGACTATCTAGGTCATTTCCAAAGAAAATAAGATACTGAAACATTAATTACTGAACACTGGCTTTCTTTTACAGAGAAACTAAAGATATTCAAGGACTATTAATAAATATGTTTGGTGCCACACTGAGACATTTTCTATAAGAAAGCATGTTTTTAGACATTATAAATAGTGTTTATAAGTTTGCCAATCTACAGAATGGTAATGTAAAATTTCCTAAGTGCTTACTTTGTTTTCACTAGGAATTAAGATTTTTAAGAGTTGAGAATTCTAATTAAACTATGTACTTAAAGCTAATAGAAATAATAAGGGAAACATTTCACTATGCAAGGAAAGTAAGAGCTGTGTTTTCAGTAAAAGAAGATATGAGGAATGGAAATGCATTTTGTTAAGGGAAAATAAAGTAATTTTGTCTTAAAGCTGGTTATTTCTGAATAAGAAAGAAAATAAGGGACAAATTAATATGGATATAGCCAAGTTGTGGAAGGTTCCTGGGGAAGAAATAAAAACAGAATCCTTAGAAAGGAATCCTATGTGTGGTCAGCACTGACTTAGATTAGAATGAATTTAATTGAGTAGATACATTTTAAGATTAAAGGTAAAGTGGTGCAAAACTTGAATTTGGTTTTCTCTCTCTGTGAAGAAAACAAAGTTCTCTTAGAATGTCGATCTGCTTTCGATAACAGATTGTAAAGTTTCTTTCTCTTTTTATTTATTTATTTATTTATTTATTTTTGGCTGCATTGGGCCTTCGTTGCTGTGCATGAGCTTTCTCTAGTTGCAGCCAGTGGAGGGTACTCTTCATTGCGGTGCATGGGCTTCTCATTGCGGTGGCTTCTCTTGTCGCGGAGCACAGGCTCTAGGCGTACAGGCTTCAGTAGTTGCAGCACATGGGCTCAGTAGGTGCAGCGCATGGGCTCAGTAGTTGTGGCACATGGGCTTAGCTGCTCTGCAGCATGTGGGATCTTCCTGGACCAGGGCTCGAACCCATGTCCCCTGCATTGGCAGGCAGATTCTTAACCACTGTGCTTCCAGGGAAGTCCCTCTTTACCTTTTAAGTAATGTATTATAACTTTCTGAATTTGTCTTTGAAATCTTTCTTTCTTTCTTTAATTTCAATTTATTAATTAATTAATTTTTTTGGCTGTGCTGCATGGCATAGCAATCTTAGGGATTGAGCCCATGCCCCCTGCAGTGGAAGTGCAGAGGCTTACTGGACTGCCAGGGAAAGCCTGCCTTTTTTAAAAAATAATTTTATTTAATTAATTAATTAATTTATCTTTTGGCCACACCACGCAGCATGTGGTATCTTAGTTCCCCGATCAGGGATTGAACCCGTGCCCCCTGCATTGACACTGCAGAGTCTTAACCACTGGACCGCCATGGAAGTCCAAAAAGAGGTATTAAATTAATTAGGTTTATTTGGTATGTTAAATTACATGGGAAGCATTGTTAAATGAGTGATAAACCTTCCTATGTTATATTGTAGGGGTAAATATTATTAATACAGGTGTTCTAGAAATTATATGGAATTCCTAAAAATCTGGTGTGTCCTGGCAAAATGTTATCAGTCATAATTCTAGTTATCTTAAAATGTTGTATGTCACAGCAGTAACCAAGCTTCTTTGTCAATTGCATTGAAATAAGATCTTTAACTATGCCTTTTAAAATCTTTTGTCATTTATAGACAGTTATTGTTGTATTGATGTTTTTGCAAAAAAATAAAGCTTCATCTTCAAGATTCATAGAAAGGACTGTTTGACAAGTACAGGTTTCTGATAAATTTCAGATCATACAGCTGAACTGGGTAAGGAATTAAAGAATTTTAATGGAAACCCTGATGGCTTTATGAAACTGTTAACAAGAGATCAAGGATTAGTTACATAGGACTGAGTGAACTGCTGAATATGGTTATAATTTTTATGTTTTTTAAAATTTTTTGTCTGAAATGTTACTGCCTTTTACTCTGTGTTTTCCAGATATAAGGAAACATTTCCCCTTAAGCTAATTATGGCTTACAGCAATTTGGTAAATTATATCCTTGTAAGCAGAATTGAAACTTTTATCTTTTCTCTCTACCTCATCCCTCCAGAAATTGGAAACTCTTAGGTTCCCAGCAGACTTATCAGGTGAATAATGAAGGCCACCTCCTGACAAGTGCAGGAATCTCAAGGTATCTTGGAAGCTTCAAGAAGAGAGGAATTCATTCAAATTTGTTGATATCACAGGTGGAATTGAGTTATTAGCCACTGCAGCTGCTGACCTTTAACACACCCTGAAAGGAGTTCAGGACAGAGATTAGGAATAAGACTCTGGGAAAACTGGTAGAACAAAGCTTCAAATAGTTAAATATTTTCAGAAGAAATTTTTTATAAACCTGGATTCTTGTGCCTTCCCATACTTAGAAAAGCACCAAAACCATTTATGAAAATATCTGTTCCTCATGACTAGCAGCAACCTTCTACTGAGATGTGTGCTTGGGTGCATGTACCCCCTTTGCCAAAACCATGTAGATACTGACCTCCCTCTTACCTCTTCTGAGCAGTTCCTCAGAGCTATCTGAGATGCTGTCTCTTGGGCTATAGTCCTCAGTAAATCTCCAAATAAAACTGAAACTCAGAACTCTCACGTTGTACGCTTTTATTTCAGTAGAAGCCAAAACAGAGGTGTGATTTAAGAATAAGATGGTCAATGAAGTCAGATATTCCAAAAGGTGAAGTAAGACTGAAAAATGTTAATCATATCTGATGATTAACTGCTGACCATAGTAAGAGCAACTTCAGTGAAGTGTGAGGGCAAAGTCTGATCACAGTGAGTCTAAGAGCAAAGGGGGAATTGAGGAAATGCAGCGAATTCAAGACTGTTTTGCTTTGTTGTGAAAATGCAGAGGTGACTGCAGGGGCGGAGGGGTGGAGGACTTGAAACCAATGTTGAAGATTTGGGCTTTTGACCATCAGTGGATGGTACCAGGTGGCGAGTTGAAAGACAAGAGTCAACAGGTAGCTTAAACATAGAGATCCTCAAGGAATGAAGAGATCAGCTCAAGGGTCAAATAAAAGAAGAGATTTCTTCAGAGTTTGGAGAAGGGAGGTGGGTTGGAATTACAGACAAGGGGTGGGGAATTGAGGGAGTTCAGGAGTCACACTGAGTGGCCTCAATTTCCTCTGTAGAGTAAGAGACAGGGTTTTCTACAGAGACCAAGGAGGGCAGAGGTGGAGCAAATCACCTTGGGGGAGTGCTGAACGTTTGGGAGAGAAAGATGCCCAGGAAAAAGTAAAAAGGATTACTGAGAGTTGCTGAGGGCTTGGCTGAGGGTGTTTAACTATGAATTCAATGTGGCACTAATCTCAAAACTTCTCCTTCCAATTCTGCCTTGCAGGGTGTAAGGTACAGAGAAGAAAGACGGAGATTGACTTCCACTTAAATTCCTATTCCCAATGGCCCAGACATACAGTTACGAAGGCATGTGGCCCAGTCGTCTGTGAGTACCTACCACACGTTTATGACCATCACCAGAAGGGCCAGCATGTTTGTATTCTAAGATGTGTTGTTCTGTAGAATCAGAATCCTAAGGCTTTTATAGAAATTGAGTCATTTAAAAACAAAATTTATTTATTTAGTATTTATTTTTGGCTGTGTTGGGTCTTCGTTGCTGCGCGCGGGCTTTCTCTAGCGGGGGCCATGCTTCATTGCAGTGCAAAGGCCTCTCATTGTGGTGGCTTCTCTAGTTGCAGAGCACAGGCTCCAGGGGTGCGGGCTTCAGTAGTTGTGGCACGTGGGTTCAGTAGTTGTGGCCTGCGAGCTCTAGAGCACAGGCTCAGTAGTTGTGGCGCAAGGGCTTAGTTGCTCCGCAGCATGTGGGATCCTCCCAGACCAGGGCTCGAACCCGTGTCCCCTGCATTGGCAGGCGGATTCCTAACCACCGCGCCACCAGGGAAATCCCTAGAAATTGAGCCATTTTTAAAGGAGGAGAAAGAAGCCAGGAGATGAGAAGAGGGAGTGGGTTATCGACGGAAGAACATGCACAACCTAAAAGTTTTGAGTTAAGTTTCATTCGGGGACCTTACTGAGGACTATAGTGGAGGAGAGCCTCTCAGATAGCTCTGAGGAACTGCTCAGAAGAGGTAAGGGAGAAGCCAGGATATATGAGTGTTTTTGTCGGATAAAAACGTGTTGTGGAACATGAAAAGATGACTGCTAATCACAAAGGACAGACATCTCAAGTTAATGATTGTAGTGCTTTCCTATGTAGGGGAAGATGCAAGAGTCTGAGTTCACTGAAATGATTCCTTAGATATGCATCTTAACTATCTAGGGCCACTATCCAAATCACAGAATGCTTCCTTGTTTTCTCCATCCTGAATTGCCCTCAGGGCACACCATCCGGGGCAGCTGCGATGGTTGATGGCTTGATCCTTGTAGAACTGGAATGGCAGGCAACATTCCCCTTCCTCAGGGTCCAACTTTTCTTCTCCCTGATCCATCCGGAGGGCAGGTGGCTGCTCGGCCGCTTGCAGGTGCGGCTCCTCTCGGTGGAGGAGGGCCCTGCGCAGGCGGGGCCAGGCGTGAGCGCCTCTGCCATTGGCCCAGCCCAGGCTGCACCTGCCCGGAGCCGGCAGGCCCTTAGCACAAAGTCCGGGGGCCCAGGCCAAGGAGGCAGCAGTCCGTGGCAGCGCAGGTGGGTCCCCGCCCTCGGCCAGGCAAGATGCCCCTGGGGCTGCGGAGAAAAAAGAAATTCACTACCAAGGAGACCTCCCGGCTGGTGGAGGGCGAGCAGACGAATGCGGCCGGCGGCAGCCTCCCCCGCCCCCCGGCGCCCACCTGCAGGCTGGTTTTCCACACGCAGCTGGCCCACGGCAGCGCCACGGGCAGAGTGGAGAACTTCTCCAGCATCCGGGAGCTCTACGCCAAGATCGCGGGCGTGTTTGAGATTTCGCCGTCGGAGGTAAGCGCCGGGTGCTGGGGCGCTGCCTCTCGCTGCCTCTCGCCGCTTCTCCCACCGCCCCGCGCAGGCTTAAATTGGCTCCGGCTGGTTGAGCTGCGCTTCACGGATCCCGATGTTCGAAGCGGGGTGGGGTCCGCGGCTGCGAGCGCCCCAGGGGGAGCGAGAGGGCCTTACAGGGAAGGGAAGAGGTAAGTCCCAGGACTGGGAAAAGGTAAGTCCCAAGACTGGAGAAAGTCACATTCTCCAGGCTTGATCTGGCCTCTGGGAAACCCGGGACGACCTTTCTTCCTCTTGCAAATGAGCATGCTCTAGTAACCCGAGATTCAGCAGCTTCTGCGCCTTCCCAGCGTCGAGATCTGGCTCGGCAAATTAACATCCTTCACTTTGGACTTTGCCCTCCTGCTTCCTCTGCAGGGGTGAGCGGGCCACGCTGAGCATCTCCGGGATTGGCGGGCTAGGGGGTGCCTTCTGGGTGATACCAAACCAAGCCCCATTTTGACCCGCATATGTCATGTCACATGTCATCAACACTTTGGTATTTCCGGGAAGCTTATTATTCCAAGGGCGGATAACTAAGACAGTTTTACTAAACTACGCGGGACTAGTTGACAAAAATTTCAGAGGGGAAAGCCCCTCTAAATTTTACCCCATATCCTTGAAAAGGGACTGAAATTTGCTTTTATTAGATCGATAGCATGTGTGCCAGGAACTGGAGTTTGTTATGGGGTGATTTCCAAAGCCCTAGTTTAGGCGGACATTTATGTGACCACTTTTATTTATACTTACCCAAGCTAACTGCAAATGCAGGTGTGAGAAATCAGTCCAAGAAAGTATTTTGTCCATATTTCAAGGAAAAGCACAAGATCTTGTTGCCCTGGACTCCTGGGAGTGCAGAGAGCTGCCTTCGAGTGGCACAGAGCAGCATTTGGCTATCTGTTCTTTAATGTTGTTTATCAGGTCAGTTCAAGCGAAAGTGAGGTCAAGACAAAATTCCAAGAGGAGATGAAAGCGATCTTGAAGCTAACCTTTTGTTCTTTCAGGGTTCCCAGGCACTGAGGGGGCAAATCATAGACCCATTCTATGAATTATTTAGATTGATATAGAGTATTAACGATAGTACTTCACGTTTGTATAGGACGTTTCAATTCAAAAAGCGCTCTTGCAGGAAAAATGTTATTTGATCTTCTCTAAGAGAGGTAGGTGGCAGATAGTTCATTGGGTAGTTTAGGACAGGATTTGGAGACTGATAAACCTCACTGTGGATCCAGGCTCTACCACTTACTAGCTGGGTGGCCTTGAACAAGTTTAACTTCTCTCAGTTTCAGCCATTTGTAAAATAGAGATAAGGACATCTACCTTGAAGGGTTATCATAAAGACTGGAGTGCATGTGTAAACTTATCAGATTGCATTGGTGTATGGTCAGTGCTTTACAAATTGTAACTAATATCATTAATACCTAATATCATTAATACCTAACAGTTAAATGAGTGGGCTGAGGTACAATGTGTCTGGCCTTTGGCCAAGGTCACATAGCTAGCAACAAAAAAGCTGGGCCATTATTTTAAACTTGGATCTTCTTGTTTCTAAGCTAAGTGAGCTTGTTAGCATTCTTAACTGACAACTTTAAATATCTGTCCTGTAACCAGGGACTCCAGATTTATTTACTTTGCATTAAGTCTTCCTCATCATAATGTGATACTATTTTGAGTTCTAGATGCATGACTTTACTCAATCCACTTAATCCCTGAGAAGTATTATTATTATCCCTACTTCACAGATAGGAAACTAATGCTTTGAGGTTCAGAAAATGTTCAAAATTACATATAGTAAGTGGCAGAGTCTGTGTTTATTTAATTAATTAATTTATTTGGCCACGCTGTGCGGCATGTGATATCTTAGTTCCCCGACTAGGGATCAAACCCCTGCCCCCTGCATTGGAAGTGCAGAGTCTTAACCACTGGACTACTAGGGAAGTCCCAGAGCCTGGGTTTAAACCCAGGTTTTTTCTTTCTGGCTCCAAATTCCATGAAGTTATATTGCTTCCCAAGTTTTACAGGGTGTCTCAGCAATAACTTGGCAACCATGTTCAGCACTTTAAGTTTGCAATGCGCTGACTTGCATTAAAATTTCAAGATAAACATTAGGTATTTTGATGTGCTTTATCAAAGTTCATAAATTTTTATAACCCTAGATATATATATTAGTATGTTTATGCATATAATCAACATTAATTCAGGTTTTCCATCTAGACTAAAAAGAGTTAAGTATATTCAGGATAAAGTATTGATCATCATAGTATATGTCAAAGTATCTCAATAGTTAACTTTTTTAATGAATGAATTTATTTTTTGGCCGTGTTTGGTCTTCGTTGCTGCACGTGGGCTTTCTCTAGTTGTGGCGAGCGGGGGCTACTCTTCATTGCAGGGCGCGGGCTTCTCGTTGCAGTGGCTTCTCTTGTTGCAGAGCATGAGCTCTAGGCGCGCGGGCTTCAGTAGTTGTGGCACGCGGGCTCAGTGGTTGTGGCTCGCGGGCTCTATAGCGCGGGCTCAGTATTTGTGGCGCACGGGCTCAGTTGCTCCGCTGCATGTGGGATCTTCCTGGACCAGGGATTGAACCTGTGTCCCCTGCATTGGCAGGTGGATTCTTAACCACTGTGCCACCAGGGAAGTCCTCCATAGTTACTTTTGAAACGAGTAATTTATTAAAATAAAATGCACACTAGTGAGATCCCATTTCTCATCTCATTCCCCCAGCAAGAGGAATAGTGGTATAAACTTTTGAGATGTCAGTGGAGAAAAAACAGAAAGTTTCCCCCCTTTATATGACTATATCAGAAGTCCTGCCTTTTCTCTAGAGAGGTGGCTATGAGGATACAAATGGCACTGTATGAAGAGCTGTACTCTCTCTGCTAAGGAAAAGAGGGAAGGAGTTGGCCTGACCTGATGGCCGGGAGTCTGTAATGTGCCCCTGGCTGTGCGAGGCATTTAAGGCTACAGGGTGGTCATTCCATCCTCACCATAGCACTGAGGCAAAGAGTCTTCTCATTTTGCAGTTGAGCTACATGAGGCTCTGAGAAGTCAAGTAGCTTGCCCAGAGTCGCTGGACTCGTGTGGGGCGGAGTTGGGATTCGAATCAAGGTTTCCTGGTTCCAAGTTCATTACATAGCAGCTGTGGGATTCTTGGTAACTGTATTCAGATTCCAAATACAAACCCGGCAAAACTTCTTTTTTAAACAAATGATCTTTTCAAGTAAAGCCTCAGACTCAACCACCAAAATACTTACTACCTCAAAAAGATGCTGTAGTGAAACTGATAATTATGGATTTCACCTATTTCCTGGTTCCTGAAGGAGGAAGTTAATGAAACCTATGAATCACTTGCAGGGTGCAGTCTGTAATCATCACCTTGAAACAGACGGCCAATTATGCAAAAGTCCCTTACAGCTGATATCATTTTTCTAAACAGCTAAATGAGCAATTCAGCAAAAAGAAAAAAAGTAAATCTCATCTAAAAGAACAGTTAACTCATAAATGCTGGGACACTTTTACAAAACATTTGATACCATCTTTTAAAATAGTCAGGATTCAGGGACTTCCCTGGCGGTCAAGTGGTTAGCACTCCGCTCTTCCACTGCAGGGGACATGGGTTGGATCCCTGGTCAGGGAACTAAACTCCCGCATGCCGTGCACAGCCAAAAGAAAAATTTCAGGATTCATGTATGAGTTGATTACTAAACTCTTGAGCTGTAGTCATAAAACTTGTTGAAGGGGCCTTTTGAATATTTGACTACTGTAATTGTTTGACAAGTAGTTTGTGTCGTGACATATTTTCTTAATTCTCTATTATGTGGAAAGATTGTGGGGAAAGAGTGAATTTGAAAGAGTTTATTAAGAAATCACTTTTGTAGTTAGATACTTGTCCAGAAGCTGAAAACTCTTTATAGATTTCAGAAATTATTAACTTTGATTTGGTTACATTAGTTTGTATATGATGTAATACTAAGTATTCATTGAATGAATGGATCAAGCAAATACAGCCCCTTCTCAATACATAGAGCAGTCAAATAAAGCAGTGTACTGGGGAAGCAGAAGAGTCAAGAATTGTGATTTTAATTTCAATCCATATGTTCAACATGCAATTATGCTATTTTTCTTAAAAACAAAACAAAACAACAAACCGTCTCTTGTCACCTGCCCCCATCTCTTATGCTATTACCCCATTTCTCCTTTATAGCAAAACTCAAAAGTTTCTGTCTCCAATGAGATATATTCTGCATCTCATCTCTCTGCTCAAGACTGATAGCTCCTCACCTCACTTAGAGAAAAAGCCAAAGTCCAATGATGCTTACAGGTCCTGTGGCCTCTCTAACATGCTTCAGCTAATTTGGCCTCCAGGCTGTTCCTTGAACTCTGGAGCCTTAGGGCTTTTGCACTGGCTGTCGCCTCTACCAGAACCTCTCCTTGGCAAAATGCTCTTTTTTTTTTTTTGGTTACGCCTTGTGGCTTTCAGGATCCTAGTTCCACGACCAGGTACTGAGCCTGTGCCCTCAGCAGTGAAAGCGCGAGTCCTAACCACTGGACCGCCAGGGAATTCTCAGAATGCTCTTCCTGAAGTTTGGTCTAATGTCACCTTCTCAGCGAGGCTGGTACTGATCATCCCATTTAAAATTACAGCACCCCCTAAAAACAAAACAAACAAACAAAAAATGAAAAGAAAAAGCAAAACCCCCCAAATTATAGCACTCCCTATTCCCTTTTTATAAAAAATAAATTTATTTATTTATTTATTTTTGGTTGTATTGGGTCTTCGTTGCTGCTTGGGGCTTTTCTCTAGTTGCAGTGAGCCAGGGCTACTCTTTGTTGCGGTGCGTGGGCTTCTCATTGTGGTGGCTTCTCTTGTTGCTGATCATGGGCTCTAGGCACGTGGGCTTCAGTAGTTGTGGCACGCGGGCTCAGTAGTTGTGGCTTGCGGGCTCTAGAGCGCAGGGTCAGTAGCTGTGGTGCATGGGCTCAGTTGCTTTGCGGCGTGTGGGATCTTCCTGGACCAGGGCTCAAACCCGTGTCCCCTGTATTGGCAGGCGGATTCTTAACCACTGTGCCACCAGGGAAGTTCTTATCCCCCTGTCTTGATTGATATAAATGACTGCTGCTCCTTTTACCAACCACAGGTTTAGCTTTGACAGTTTTCCCCACCTTGTAGATAGTTTTATTAAGATACTGAGTCATAGACTTGTCCCCACTTCCTGATAGCAAACCTGTGCTGTCCTAACATCACCTAACACAAGCCCAAATCTTTTCTAATGCCCTATTACTCAGACCCTCCCCCACGGTTCTCCATGGTGTGCTGCCTCCCTTGTTGCAAGGAGCAGTAAACTAGAAATGAGAATTCCTGGTGGTTTTTGGCTGGAAGGCATTGACAGTTGTCACTGCTGGATTTTTACAATGCAGATTCTAAATGGTACCCTGAATATGGTTTCCCTGATTCCACCCATCCTCTATTTTTTAAAATAATTAATTAATTAATTAATTTTTGGCTCTGTTGGGTCTTCATTGCTGTGCACAGGCTTTCTCTAGTTGCGGCGAGCAAGGGCTACTCTTCATTGTGGTGCATGGCCTTTTCATTGCAGTGGCTTCTTTTGTTGTGGAGCATGGGCTCTAGGCACGCAGGCTTCAGTAATTGTGGCACGCAGGCTCAGTAGTTGTGGCTCGCAGGCTCTAGGGCGTAGGCTCAGTAGTTGTGGCTCACGGGCTTAGTTGTTCTGCGGCATGTGGGATCTTCCCGGACCAGGGATCAAACCCGTGTCCCCTGCATCGGCAGGTGGATTCTTAACCACTGCGCCACCAGGGAAGTCCCGCATCCTCTATTTTAATATTGATTCCCTGATCATACCAATCTCAAAAACCTACAAGGCTCCCTGTTACTTACTGTCATATTCCTTTCAGGCTGCTATTAAAAAAATACCACCAACTTGGTAGCTTATAAACAAGAAGAACTTATTACTCACAGTTCTGGAGGCTGGGAAGTCCAAGATCAATGTGCCAGCATGGTTACATCTGGTGAAGGCTCATTTCCTAGTCTATAGCTGGCACTTCTTTCTCTGTCCTCACCTGGTGGAAGGGGCTAATGGTCTTTCTGGAGCCTCTATGATAAGGCACTAATCCCATTTATGAGGTCTCCACCCTCATAATTTGAGCAATTCCCAAAGGCCCCACCCATTAACACTAGGATTTCAACATTTGAATTTTGGGGTAGGGGACATAAACATTCAGACCATAGCACTTACAAATAACCCCCACCAGCCAGACAACGTCTCCTAGTCCTGCCTGCCTCTTTAGTCCTGCCCCATGCCTACTGCTCCAGTCTCATCTCCTAACAATCCCCTTTTTATTCCAGAATGTTTAACTGTTTCATTCCTCTATGCCTTTTCTCATGATGTTCTCACTTCTTTGTTCTGATAGCTCCTACCCACCTCTCCAGTCTCAACTGTCATCTCCTCCAAGAAGCCTTCCTTGTGAATCTGCCAATCTAGATATGTTTAATACCCAGTACTGCATGATCTTAACATAGCACACTGAATTGAATTTAGTTACTTATCTCTTGCTGAGGGCTGGGAGGGTTTTTTCCCTTAAAAATCTCATTTCCAGAGTTGCTAGATGGCTTAGTTGCACCATAAAATTTTAATAAATAGAAGTAGATGGTGGATCCGGTAGGAGAGGAAGCTGAAGATATAAGCAGTAGTGAGACTACAAATGTCCTTGAAGCTATATGGGTTCTATTCTGTAGGCAGTAAGAGTAACCCAAGTATTTTTCAGCAGAGGAATGACCCCTGACTGGTGTTTTATAAAGTTGAAACACAATCGACCATTCATTTGCTATGCTTCCTTTATAAAGTTTAGTTTAAGTTAAATAGGATGGTATTTTCTGGAATTGCGCGGTACCATATGAGAAGTTCTAAATATACTATGATCATTATGTGTGCTTACTATCCTCATGAGCATCAGCCTCTGTTTTCTATGAAAAGCTCAAGTAAAAAACAAAACAAAACAGCAAAACATCCCCCCTAGAACCGTGACTCATTTTGAGAAGTGGGAGGATAGTCTCACCAGCTGCCTTATAGACCTCATTGCTCTCAGGAAGATAAGAAATGGGTAAGAATGTTGATTTGTGTGCTGGAGATCCCCCAAAGTAGGTGTGTGAACAACTCTAGAATCAAGTCTGAACCCCTCCCCAAGCCTCTGCTACCTCATAGACAGATGGTGGCCCCTTTGCCGTCCGTCACCTACTCCCACCCCTCCAGCCATCCTGAGTGGACATGGGAGGCTCTTGCAGGTTGTAAGAGATGGAGACACTCAGGTTACCTTGGACAACGTGTATGTGTGTATTTGTTAGGATGTACGGGGAGGTGAGGAAGCCCAGGATCGCCTCTGTAGCTGGGCAGTCAGGTTCCGTGGGCAGCTGGAACATCACTCATGCTGTCTGGGTGAAAGCAGTAACTTCAGACTCTGGAGAACCAAGAGCAAGTCCAGTTGCCCTTCACCTTCCCTCGCTACCTGTCTCCCTACTTCTTACTGTGTTCTTGACTGATTCCTTTCTTTTATCCTTTGACTTTGCTCCTTTAAGGCCCCTATTGCCTCCTCTCTGTCTTTTAGTTCTTTGCTTCTGTACTTTCTGTGCGCCCACTCTGTCTCAAACTTGAACTCCCTGAGAGTGAGTCTCTGTTGGTGAGTCAGGGTACAGGATAGGTGGGGCAGGCCCCGTTGGCCTGTGGGTCAGGGCTCGTCTCTGGTCCAGTGTGTAGATGGTATTAAGGCAGATGAACAGTGGATAAGGAGTCCTGTTGGAGAGGACAGTGGGCAGGACAGATAGTCTGAGACTTCTTGAATTAGGGATGTGGCAGACATCTTCCACGGCCTGTACAGAGCATGAAACTATTCTTGGTTCTCTGACATTTATCTATTGTTCTTCTCTTTACCTGGAAATCTTTCCCCTGTTCTTTCCTTGTTAATTCTTTTAAAGGATAAACTGAGGCATATTTAAATTGAGTATATTTGAGCAAAAATCGATTTGGGCAGTGGCAAACCAGAAGGGGTTAGGAGTGCTCAGCAGACAGGAGTTAGAGGCAAGGTTTTTATAGAGGAGATGTGGAGGCAAAGCAAGGAAGTTATTTGATTGGCTCCAGCTTAAGTGGTTGCCTTATTTGGGAAAACCTACTTGGCTGTTTGTGATTGGTTGTCCTTTAGGTTTCTTAACTTTGAGGCATTTGCTGGCCTAGGTTTTGGTTTGCTTACCTAGGCTGCCAAGTTCATTAGAACACTCTCAGTCTAATGGCTTCCTTTTAAAATTAACAACTCCTACTTATGCTCAGGACTTGTGAGTCAGTACTCCCAAGAATGCAGGTTTCTGGGTCCCACTTCTACAGATTTGGGCTAGGGCCTGAAAAATGTGGTAATTTAACTTTTCCCTGGTGTCCCTAGGCAGCTGGTCTGTCATCTGTTGGCAGATATGTTTTTGGGAACCACTGGATTAAATGAGAAGATCCAAGGTCTTTTCCAGTATGAACGGTCTTGAGAGCTTGTGCACTCAATTAAAAATATTGGAGTGTCATTTTTATGTAAAAAGTATTGAAATACATACAAACGTTACTAACTGCCTATCTCTTGGAGCTTACAATGTATAGGAGTGGTGGTAAGAGTAAACTAAGACATATGAGTAAACAAGTATGTATATACTGATAATACAAGGTGGAAAATGAAGGATGCTGCCAGAGATACCAAATATGCAGGTAGGGATATGGTAGGCTGAGATCAAAGATGAGTGAGGTGGAATTTGATTGAGAAGATTGTGGCAGAGCCCCAAAAGTATTGAGCCATGTGTACCTTTACTGCTCAATGTACATACCTAGCATGTAATTTTGATTCCACAGATGCAAAACTGTAATTATACAGGAAAGTGTGGTAACAAACCAGACTAAAGAGAATGACTTCAAATCAAAGACTGTTTTTTTAAAAAAAATTTATTTATTTATTTATAAATATTTATTTATTTATTTGGTTGTGCTGGGTCTCAGTTGCGGCAGGCGGGCTCCTTAGTTGTGGCTCGAGGGCTCCTTAGTTGTGGCATGCATGTGGGATCTAGTTCCCTGACCAGGAATCGAACCCTGGCCCCCTGCATTGGGAGCGTGGAGTCCTAACCACTGTGCCACCAGGGAAGTCCCATATATATATATTTTAAAATATTAATATTTATTTATTTATTTGGCTGTACTGGGTCTTAGTTGCGGTATCTGTTCTTTACAGTTGGTAGTAGCAGAAGCAAAGAAGTGGACCTAAGGAAAAAACACTGAAGCCTGGGGATGACAGAGTCACTGGGGTTCTTTCAGGATCACAGAGGGCCATCAGAATGTCCTTCATGCTAGGAGAGCCAGTACTGTGTCTTTAATGGCAATGAGCCAATTTTTAGTAATTTCTGAGAAGTCTGTCTTCTGAGAAGGTTTCCTGTGCTTTTTTTGTTTCCCTGTGTTTCCTTATAATAAATCCCCATCACCTAAGGTAACCAAAGGTGTTCTTTTTTTATTGACGTATAGTTAATGTACAGGATTATGTTTCAGGTGTATAACATAGTGATGCACAATTTTTAAGTTATATTCCACTTATAGTTATTGTAAAATATTGGCTATATCCCTGATGTTGTACAATGTATCCTTGTAGATTATTTATTTTATATATGGTAGTTTGTACCTCTTAGTTCCCTGTCCCACTCTTCCCCTCTCTCTTTCCCTCTCTCTACTGGTAACCACTAGTTTTTTCTCTATATCTGTGAGTCTGTTCATTTTTGTTTTATTAACTAGTTTGTTGTACTTTTTTTAGAGTCCACATATAAGTGATATCATACAGTGTTTGTCTTTTTCTGTCTGACTTATTTCACTTAGCTTAATACCCTCCAGGTCTATCCAGGTTGCTATAAGTGGCAAAATTTCATTTTTTATGGCTGAGTAGTATTCCATTGTGTGAATATACCACATCTTCCTTATCCATTCACCAGTTAATGGCCACTTAGGTTGTTTCCATTTCTTGGCAGTTATAAATTATGCTGCTGTGAACATTGGGGTGCATCTAAAGCTGTTTCTTGAAACTATGTATTCAGATAAAGTAACTAGCTAATACCTTTGGGCTAGATACTTGCTGAGATAAAGAAAAGAGGAAGCCAACAAAGAGTGGATGACTGTCACTGTTTCTCTGGATTGGGATCTAAAAACTGCTTTTTTCTCACTGTCTTAGAAACTCTAGCCTTTCTGTTTGGGGTATGCTGAGTATTTTGAAGTTTTTTTTTATTATTATGAAGTTTTGGTGATTAAAATCTGGAGTAGGAAGTTGAAGCTTGGACATGACTAATACCAGGGAGGTCCTATGGCTTCTACAGATAAGTTAAAGGGAAGAAGGGACCTTAGACCTTGTCAGTGATAGAATATTTGCCTTTTAGGAACATATCTGACCCCAGTTAGTAGTGGCTAACAGGCCCAAGATCCAGCATTCAGAAAGTGTATTTGCTATTGTATAAAAATCTCCCTGGAGATAATCAAACCACGTGTAGAGGAAGAGTTCCAACTTAAAAAAAAAGAAAGGCTAAAATCCAGGAGCTACAGGTTCTTAAGTTACAGTGTTAACTTTAAGCGGTCTTAAAGGGATACACAGTAACAAGGTTGAGGAAATGATAATTCTGTATCCATTCCTGGAACAATTTACATATCCATATATGGCATTAAGTAGTAGTGTTTGTAGTAGTGTTTGTGTGATTGGCATTAACAACATGTTCTTCATGATCCAGGGCCAGAATGTAACTTGAACCTCCTGAACCTTTTCACATTTGATACTAACAGTGTGTTCTGGGTGTAGTTAGGTATTAGGTACTGATCATGATTTGTTACTCCCTTCCTCCTTCTGTATTCTTTTTTTAAAATTCATTTACTTTTGGCTGTGCCGGGTCTTCGTTGCGGCATATGGGATCTTCAGTTGCGGCATGAGAACTCTTAGTTGCGGCATGCATGTGGGATCTCGTTCCCTGACCAGGGATCAAACCTGGGCCCCCTGCATTGGGAGCGTGGAGTCTTACCCACTGGACCACCAGGGAAGTCCTTCCTTCTGTATTCTTTATACTTCCCCCTTACTATCTTAATTTTCCTGCCTTCTGTAAAGGTAAGTGGGGGAGGGAAGCATAGCTTGAGCATTGAGAAGGGAATTATTGTTGAATACCTATCATTACCACTTAACCTGTGCTACCTTGTTTGAAATAGCAATTCTTAACAGAACCCCCAGAAATGGCTGTGATTGATAGATGAGGCAGTTGGAGCTCAGAACAAAAATAAACTACTCTGGCTTTCCTGGTGGCACAGTGGTTAAGAATCCGCCTGCCAATGCAGGGGAGACGAGTTCGAGCCCTGGTCCGGGAAGATCCCACATGCTGTGGAGCAACTAAGCCAGTGTGCCACAACTACTGAGCCCGTGAGCCACAACTGCTGAGCCTGGGCACCACAACTACTGAAGCCCGCATGCCTAGAGCCCGTGCTCTGCAACAAGAGAAGCCACCGCAATGAGAAGCCTGCGCGCCACAATGAAGAGTAGCCCCCGCTCGCCACAACTAGAGAAAGCCCACGCATAGCAACGAAGACCCAATGCAGCCAAAAGTAAATAAAATAAAATAAATAAATTAAAAAAAAAAAAAGTAAACTACTCAAGGGACTTCCCTGGCGGTCCAGTGCTTAAGGCTTCGCCTTCCAATGCAGGGGGTGTGGGTTCGATCCCTGGTCGGGGAACTAAGATCCCACCTGCCTTGGGGCCAAAAAACCAAAACATAAAATAGAAGCAATATTGTAACAAATTCCATACAGACTTAAAAAAAAAAAAAAAGTAAACTACGCAAATCATGCAGTCCAAAGAGATGTCTTCTATCTTAGGTTTGTCTGACTCCAAAGCCCATGTTCTTTCCTTTACACAAGTGGTTCTTAACCTTATTGGACCCAAAGTTCCCCTGTGATAACAAATATTTTGTGGCACCACTTTTACTTATCCTGAAATAAAAATTTAAACAATAATACCTACCTATACACATAATTTTAAAAACTATTAGAAACAAACATGGATTTCAATGCAAATACTTGGGAAAACTATCTCAGAAGACATAATGAAGCAGTCAGTTGCTTGTATTTACCTACTTACAGTGAATAAGTTTGGATTTAAAAAGAATAAGAAAAAAAACGAAAAAAAAAAAAAAAGAGAATAAGACAATAGTCACCTGAGTGTTGTTGACTCCTTTCTGTTACCTTTTGTTATCTAAATATTTGTAGGTATTCATAGAACTATATAATGTAACGATAATAGGAGCAAGTGATATAAATGTTTCATGTTAAATTCAAATAACATGGACAATAGTGCTGTCGGTGACTTAATTTTCTGAAATGATGAACAACTCTTGATAAGGTTCTACACAAACAAGAGAATATATATATTCTCTTCCCAACATGAATCTCTAGTAGGACATTTGAGAATCATCAGAATTAGGCGCACCAAGCTGAGCCTCTCTGAGCACTAGAGTTCAGACTGTATCCCTACCTCATCCCCTATCTCTCCCAGCGCCAGTGGTGTACATAATCGTTGTAACAACCAAAAAAGTCCCCACAAGATTTCAAACAGCTTTCCAGTATCACCCTACCTGCTGGCAACATTGCTTTATGCCAGTTTGCTTGAGGTTAAGCACTTGCTCTAAGCTGTGAAGTTAGGAGGTAAAGGGGGGCAAAATGGGAAAGCAACAAGAAGGGAAAAGCAGTAGAAGGACCTCCTGTTTCATACTTACAGTTTTGGGATCAGTATTATAGGATTGTAATTATACAAAGTGAAACATGGCTGGTTACATTTGTGAGATTCCAAGCTTTTGCAATATCTCAAAGCTACACATGTTGCTGTGGCTATTTCACAGGCTTATAGGGTCCTATGATAGATGGAGAGTCAGGGTGGCATGACAGCAATGCTTTAGGTCAGTCTGATGGGGAGGTGGGTTTCAGGGTAGCGTGGTGTGCCCTGAGTTTGATGCTTGGAGATGCCACCGAGTGGCTTCAATTTTCTCACCTGGAAAATTGAACAATGGAATTGAACCTGGAAAATGTACAAATAATACCTGCCTTATAGGAGTGTAGCGAGAACTGAATGAAATAGCATATTAGGTATCTAGAACAACGGTTCAATAAGTATTAGTTCTCGTTCCCTCTTTTCCTTAAAAAAGATGCTTTTTAGGCAATTTCTGAGTAATTTTTTGGTAATTTTTTCCTTTTAGTTTTTCTATTCTAGACCTGTACAATTTCAGTCTCCTACTTTTTGCCTAATCCCAGAAAATAAGGAAAGCAAATTTAAAAGTTTATCTCTATACATAATCCTCAAACTAAGCTATCTCAGTGTGGAATTCTATGCTACAGTAACTAATGTGGACTCTTCTGACAAGGGCTTCTTCAATAAAGTTTAGTATAAACCTAATAAACTATTTCAGTCAACACAGTCAAAGATCTCAAACTTGAAATATTAAATATACCAATTTATTCAGAATTATTTTACATTGCATTTATCAATGCTTATTTCTCTTGAACTCTTATTCAAAAGAGTTATTTCAAAAATAACTCTTTAGGAATACCCATGTTTCTTTGTGTCATATCTCTAGACATACCTGTGACAGAATTTTTCTCAGCATGGAATTCTATTATTCTACTCCATTCTTCCACTGAATATTTAGAGCTCATTTTCAACTCTCCCCACACTCGTTAAATCTCCTAGAATCTTTTTTTTAAAGTTAGTTGGAAATTAAAAAAAATTTTTATTTTAAAATTTTTTATTTTTAAAATGTCTTTATTATTATTTTTACAGCAAGTCCTTGTTGGTTATTTATTTTAAATATAACAGTGTGTACATGAGTCTCCTAGATTCTTTTTTTTATATAATGAAATATTTTCTTTTTTAAAAAAATTTATTTATTTATTTATTTATTTATTTATTTATTTTTGGCTGTGTTGGGTCTTCATTGCTTTGCCCTGACTCTCTCTAGTTGCGGTGAGCGGGGGCTACTCCTCATTGCGGTGCACAGGCTTCTCATTGCGGTGGCCTCTCTTGTGGTGGAGCACAGGCTCCAGGCACGCAGGCTTCAGTAGTTGTGGCATGCGGCCTCAGCAGTTGTGGCTTATGGGCTCCAGAGCACAGGCTCAGTAGTTGTGGTGCACAGGCTTAGTTGCTCCGTGGCATGTGGAATCCTCCCGGACCTGGACTCGAACCCGTGTCCCCTGCACTGGCAGGCGGATTCCTAACCACTGCGCCACCAGGGATGTCCCTCCTAGATTCTTAATTGTGCTCAAGTCACGGACACTGACTTCCAAGAAGCTTCTGGAGAAGATTACTTACATGCTAAGGGATAGAGGAAGAACTCTACCACTGCCTTTCCTCAACATGCAAATCATGTTTTTCCTTTTATCCCATGTTGTCTAGTCTTATCATCCTGAAAAGGGAACATGCTTATTTGATCTGCTTCATAGAAGAAGCATTATAAATAGATGGCCATGTAACTTATATTTCCTACCCAGACACTTCACAGAGTGAAAAGGAAGGTTGTAATAATTACTCTGGGACAGCAGCGGTAAACTAGGACCCAGAGTCCCTCTAATTATAGAAAAGGAGAAAAAAAAAATGCGATGTGAGAAAGTTTATCATACATTTGCTAATTAAGCACCCACTACACACAAGCCAGTTTCCTAGGCAGTAAGGAAGCTTGTGAATGGTAGGCATCTAGGGAGGGGGTGGGGAGAGGAGGCTGTGGGCATAAAAATAGAAGCAGGTAGTGAAGGCACAGTGTCAGCTCTAAGCTTGGAGCCAGGAGATGCTGGTACTCCTCGTCCTGGCTCTGGCTTGGTGACACATTCTTGGGAGTTGAGGATGGAGCCCTGCCAGCTTCTTCGGGAAGCTTCCTGACACTGCTGGGTCCTCCTCCCCTCTTCTCTAACTGCTCTGTCTGCTCCAGTCACAGGAGTCCTACAGGCAGGAAGGGCAGGAATGTTGGCAAGCAGAGGGTGGGAAGAAGCTGCTTTGTGAGAGTGGGGAGCGGGAGCTGGTCATGAACACCTGGGAGCAAAGGTGAGAGGCTCTCAGCCAGGGCTGTGACCAAGTGTCTCCGAGTCTGTGACAGGATTCTATTCCTGGCAGCTCCTCTCCGTGTCTTCCTGGGCTCTGTTCTTGGAGCTGTCTATCCCTGGGGTGGGAGGTGGCTTGAAATTGAGCAACCTGAACCTAGAAGAATCTTCACAGTCTCCAGACTCACGGCTAACCTCCCTTGTGTCACGCCAGCCCCACCCATGGGTGAACTTTTCTATGCTTCTCAAACTTTCTAATCAGTAAGGGTCTAAGGTGGTCACTGAGTTTGCCTCCACTCCCTCACCCCAACCCTTTGTCACCTCTCATCTAGGGAACGCTGTAGTACATTTTCCTTTGTCCCCTCTTGCCCTGTCACTCTGCAGTATGTTTTTCTAACGTCTTTCAGGTGTCCTAGTTTAGAATAAAAATCAATTGCAATCTTTCACTCCCTCAAGTTGTTGACAGTTTCTTGCATGACCCATTTTCTTCATAAAGTGCTCATCTCTTTCTGTCAGAATTTCTGTTCTGAGGAATAGTAAGGAATAGACCACCCTCCTGCATCACTCCCGTCTTGACCCCTGAGTGGCTCCCCATGCTTGCTTTCCAATTTTTCATGATTTATTTGGGTAGCTTTTATTTATTTAGTTAGTTATTGAAATATAATTCATTTACAATGTTGTGCCATTTGGGTGGATTTTAAATATCACATACCTTGTAGACATTTCATTGTAAGAGTTATAATAAGTCTGCTTCCTGGTTAATATGAACAGGGTGCTTGCTACATGAGCATTCTGCCAAACAAATTTTAAAATTTTGTTTAAGGACTCTTTGGGGATCTAATGGCTTTTTTTTTTTTATAATTTGTATATTTGGTAAACTGGAAAGTTTAATCACAGGTCTCTTTACTAATAATTATAATTTATAATGTTATGTCTCACAAACCACTCTACTGCATTCTTGGATGTAAAACGTCTCCTGTTATATCAAGAGTTTCTCCTTCCCTTTTGAGGTTCTCTTCCAACTTAAGTGTCAAACAAGAGGAGGCTTTTAAGAAGATAAGTGGTTTAAAAAAAAAAGAAAAAAGAAGATAAGTGGTTTAGAAACCTGGAAAATTTGCGACAGCACCTGACAAGGGGAACAGCAGTGATTTATGATGTCTTTCAAATTGGCATGTAACCTTGCAGCATTATTAGACCAGGCTAAAGCTCAGATATCTCCTCTGACCTGAAGTATAGTTTGGAAGAGGATGGATATATATAGCTATACACATTTGATTTATCTTACTCCTTGGGTTAGTGTCGGTGTAATGTCCGCAAAAGCAAGACTAAAACCTATCTCTATTCTTTTAACCTTTTCGTGTTTCAAGAATTGCTTTGTGATTGCCTTTCTTTGATACATAGTTGCTTTGATTAGATTTCATTAACAAAGGAAAATGTTCTTTCTGTTACTCTGGGAAGTCATTTGGCAGATTAAAAAATGTGATTTGATTTTCTTTTTGGGGGAGGAGATAAAATTATTTTTGTCACATTATTTTGACCATTAAAAACACTGGGAAAAAATGTGGTTGTACCAGAGAAGGAACAGTACAAAGGATGATTCACCTTTTATTTAAGACTTGCCACTGCTGACCCAGGACAGCTAATTTAGAAGTGAATCATTTATAGAAAGTTCTACATAGTTCCGAGGCAGGGCTTTGTACAATATCCTCATGAAGGTCTAAATAGAGCATACAGTATCAGGTTTCTAAATATCTGTCTTGTTGCCAATTTTATATCTTTTCCAAACTGAAACTTTTTTTCTAGATGACTGTAGCCATTGACAAGGTGAAGGCAAAGGCACTGGATTTATAAAATAATGTGTATTTAAAAAAACAAATCTTAGAAATTTGTTACATGTGTTATACTGGGAAAATAATAGGCATGAGATCTTAAATGTCTGTGTTTAGTTACATTCATTTCTTTGGGTTATGGTCAGTTTTAAAATTAACTGGAAGAAATCATTTAAAATTACTTATTTACAGTAAATCAAATTAAACAATGTATTAATATTTTGATATTTACTAATCACCTAATACACTTGACTTTAAAAAATTTTTTATTTAAAATTTATTTTTTTAATTTAATTTTTGGCTGCGTTGGGTCTTTGTTGCTGTGCGCGGACTTTCTCTAGTTGCGGCGAGCGGGGGCTACTCTTCGTTGTGCAGGCTTCTCATTGCGGTGGCTTCTCTAGGCGTGCGGGCTTCAGTAGTTGTGGTGCACGGGCTCAGGAGTTGTGGCTCGCGGGCTCTAGAGCTCAGGATCAGTAGTTGTGGTGCATGGGCTTAGTTGCTCTGTGGCATGTGGGATCTTCCTGGACCAGGGCTCGAACCCGTGTCCCCTGCATTGGCAGGTGGATTCTTAACCACTGCAACCACTGCGCCACCAGAAAAGTCTTACATCTGACTTTTCAAGTCCAATTACAAATAGCTCCTTTTTGTAAGCTGTCTTCACTCCTTTTAAGAAGTGGGTGGTTTAATAAATAAACAGTGTATTTGGCTCCGCATAGAGCAAAAACTTTGTAGTCTCTGCCTTCTAGGAGTTTTAAGTTTAAAGCCAAGTTTATATTTACATCACAGCTATGGTATCATGGGGTTAGAGAAAGCACAGAAGTCTGAATTCCAGTTTTGACTCTGTCATTCACTAGCTCTGTGACCTTAGACAAATTGTGTAAGGGGGTTTGAGCTGGTTTTCTCTTCTACACAGCATGAAGTGATGCTTGTCCTCATGACCTGACGCACATGGATTAGCTGAGCTAATGCTTTAGGAGGTGATCAGCAACTTGGATGTCTCTATGTAGATATGAGGTGTCAGAGAGGCAACATTGTAGGGGAAAGAGCTTGGAACTGGACAACCAGGGTTGGAGTTATATTAGCACCAAATACTACTTAATCACAAACTATTTTATCTCTTTAAATCTTTATGTTCTAATCTGTATAGTATATGGGTATAGTAATAACTGTCACATAGAATTGTAGGATTAAGTGAGGTAGTATGTGAAAATGCCTGGTGCACATAAGTGATCAATTAATGTTTATGAGACCTCAATTTTTATTTTATTTTTGTTCTTCCAGACCTTTATCTCCCCAGTTCCTTCACTTTTACAGTGCTCTACTAGAAGTGGGACCCAGTCTCCAAACTGTGTAGAGCTGAGAGGGATGAGCAGGTGTCTCATTCCATGAATGTCATTGAAGAATTGTTTGAGTTCTAGAATTTCCTTTATACAACACATCTACCATATATTTTGCGGAATCATGTAGGATAAGACTCTCAGCTTTTGGGAAGAGTTTTGAGTAATGTAATCCTGTCACTCTGGCTTGCCTAGAATTACTTCCTTCTGTTCAAGCACTCAGGGTAAGTGGGTGATCTTTTCTCCTCAATAATTATTCTTAGTTTCAGGTTGTTCTTAATTCCTGCTATTTTAAGGGCAATTAACTAGACGGAAGTAAAATCTTTTTTCTCTTTTTGAGAAACAGTCTGTGAGGCTTAGATAATAAGAATAACCTAGATAGGGCCTTGGTCATTAACAAAGAAAACATAATCCAAGTGGTATTCTCGTGTATAAAGATGGTGGTATTAACTCCTGATGAAAGTATGGTTTAGTTAATTACTATGTTTATTATTATCCACTTTCTCTTCTTTATTTTCTATAATGACATTGACTGATATTTCTATAATGCTTATTTTAGAAAAATATAAAGAGTTAGCAAGGTTCTTGGTAGATTGAGATGTAGGAAAGTAGTTGTATTAAAATATTTAGTAACACTGTTATTTTAGATAACCACAGGAGATAACTGTTCTAGTTGCTTATATTTATTTTTAAAAATTAATTAATTAATTAATTTTTGGCTGCGTTGGGTCTTTGTTGCTGCGTGTGGGCTTTCTCTAGTTGCGGCGAGCTGGGGCTACTCTTTGATGTGGTGCGTGGGCTTCTCATTGTGGTGGCTTCTCTTGTTGTGGAGCATGGGCTTTTGGCACGCGGGCTTCAGTAGTTGTGGCACGCGAGCTCAGTGGTTGTGGCTTGTGGGCTCTAGAGCGCAGGCTCAGTAGTTGTGGCACATGGGCTTAGTTGCTCCGAGGCATGTGGGATCTTCCTGGACCAGGGCTCGAACCCGTGTCACCTGTATTGGTAGGTGGATTCTTAACCACTGTGCCACCAGCGAAGTCCCTAGTTGCTTATATTTAAAATCACATTCCAAATACTGTAATGCGAGCCACATAAGCCCATAATTTCTTCCAGAGATCTTTGGGACATGTGGAATGTTGGGCCAACTCAGTTCCTGTTTAAGGAAAGCATTAAACAAAAGGTTGGAAATGGACTTCCTGGAGTTTTAAAAATGAATTTGATGTGTTTTTGGAGAGATTTGCAACCTGTTTGTGGGCTAGTATATCTTTTGAAGCACTAATGACAAATGATTTATTTAACCCTATTCACCTAGCACACTCGTGGTATATATAATGGTGCCATCAAAGAAAAGGTAATATTAATCTATATTAATGGCTCTATACAGTAGTTCAGACTCTTATCATCCTAGCCATATTGAATTTCTAGGGTGAATAATCATAACCATGTGATAAGAACTGAAAAATAGCTATTGAAATATAAATGCATGGTAAGAATATGGTCATGAGTTATACTCAACAAAAAAAGTTGAAGGATAATGTAATTTATGGGGGAACATGAAATCCATCCTGGTTATGACATCAAAAAGGAGCAAATCTAATTTTCAGGAAAAGTAATGCAATTTAAGCTGTCAAGCATAGGTGTAAATATTATTCAAGAAGCACCTGTATTCCAGGAATAATACTAATAATAACCTTTAGAGCTTTTCAGTTTAAAAAGCACTTTTATGTATAGTCTCTTATTGAGTTTTAGTAACAGCTGTGTGATGTAGACCAAGCTTTACTAATGCCAGGATGTACATGAAGACCAAGGAGGTCAAATGGCTGAGCTCACGGAGAGTACAGAGTTGGGACTAGATCCAGGTCTCTTACCTCTTAACCCATTGTTTCCTTCTTTCCTTTACTTCTATTTTTCTTTCTTTTTCACAACCATTACAAGTATACCATAGCTGCTCTCTAGATTTCCATTTTGCTGATACTGGAAGTAAGGGGAGCTTTACTTTATTCTTGAGATTTTTGATAGGTATGAAATTAGGATAAGAATGCATATCACTTCAGTGCATTAAAGGAAACACAATTCACCATAGACCTCAGAGTTGTCTTTTTTTTTTTTTTAAGGATAAAATGAGACAGTAGGTAGAAAGAACTTTTCAACTGTGAATTATGGGGAGTTCCCTGGTGGTCTAGTGGTTAGGATTTGGCGCTTTCACTGCCGTGGCCTGGGTTTAGTCCCTGGTCCGGGAACTGAGGTCCCTAAAGCTGTGGGGTGTGGCCAAAAACAAAACAAAACCCCCCTGTGAATTATGAAGATACAAAGGATAATGATTCTATCAGTTAGAAATCTGTTGGTTGAAAGCAACAGAAAATCCAACCCACAATGGGTTGGTGAAATTATTGGCTTGTGTAACTAAACATTCTGGGATAGGGCTGTGTATCAGATAGGATGTTTTCAGCTGCAAGCAGCACAGAGCTAGTTCAACTGCCTAAGACAAATAACTTTCTATTTTACATAAAAGAGGCATAGTGGGTTCCAGAGCTGGTTAACAGAGCAACTCACCAATGTCAAGGACCTAGGTTCACTTGAAATCTTTGTGTTCTTGGCATTGATCTCTTCCTGCATTGATAGTAAGGTGGTGGTGGAAGTTTCTAGATCACATACAGGTAAGGGAACATCCAGGGGAAGAGGGGATTGTCTTTTACTGTGTTTGTTTCTTAGGAATGAAAAAATACTTCCCTGAGGCTTCCTGGACATCTTCCTCCCATGTCTTGTTGGCCAGGACCGGGCCACATGCTTACTCCTAAAATCACCACTTCTACTAGTCTAAGCCTTATGCCTGTAACACAGGAGGTAAATCATTTTCCTCCAAAGCACACACGAAGTATAGCTACCTGATATCGGAAGATTACCTTAGGAGATGAAAGGGGTGGACAACTTCCAGTGTCCATTACTGACTGTCTTTAGGTGAGGCTGGATCTAGAGTCTCTGCCCTTCTCCATGTGCCAGCTTTGTCCCCAGGGTCAGTCTTGTAATGTTGAAGTGACAGCTGCAGTAGTTAGATTTCACATCAGAGGGATAGAGACACCTTTCTAGGAGCTTCTGTGGAAAAGAAGATTCCTTCCCCAGAAACCCCAACAAATTCTTTCTTGTATGTTATTGGCCTAAGTTGGATTATGAATTAGTCGTTAACTGATTTAAACCTAACTACGATTCATTTCTGATGGAACTGAGGATGGGTCACTCCTACCCAAGCTACCATATGGCTTAAAATGAGGAATGAAACTTGACGGGGAAGGGGAATGGGTACTGTAGATATTGATGTCCAGCACAATAACAAATCTGGCCCCAAAGGGCAATACCTTTCTCCTTTCATTAAGCCACATCTCCTATAAATCATGGTGACAGGCACACAATAAGACAAATGTGACAATAAGATGAATCCTTACCTGCTAAAAGTTTACAAAGCAGCACATGGTAAGTTCCACAACAAATGTATGAAATTTAATAGGTATATAGAAGGTGAAGGAATAACATTAGCTTAGGGTGTTATTAGAAAATGTAGTTTAGTTAGACTTTATTGGATGGGGAAGGTTTTGACAGATATGACTGGGTTTAGAAGTTGAGTTTAAGCTATGGCATTTTTGGCTGAGGGAGTGACATGTATAGTTATATGGAGATGGGAAAAATACAAAGTATAAAATTGTTAAAGACATGGGATTCTAGAACAGAGCTGCCTAATATGGTAGCTGCTAGCCAAATATAGATATTGAACACTTTAAGTGTCGCTAGTCCAAATTGAGATAAAATGCAAGGGTAAATATACACCAGATCTTAAAAACAACAACAAATGCTGGAGAGGGTGTGGAGAAAAGGGAACCCTCTTGCACCGTTGGTGGGAATGTAAACTGATACAGCCACTAAGGAGAACAGTATGGAGTTTCCTTAAAAAACTAAAAATAGAATTACCATATGACCCAGCAATCCCTCTACCGGGCATATACCCAGAGAAAACCATAATTCAAAAAGACACATGCACCCCAATGTTCATTGCAGCACTATTTACAATAGCCAGGTCATGGAAGCAACCTAAATGCCCATTGACAGATGAATGGATAAAGAAGATGTGGTACATATATACAATGGAATATTACTCAGCCATAAAAAGGAACGAAATTGGGTCATTTGTAGAGACGTGGATGGATCTAGAGACTGTCATACAGAGTGAAGTAAGTCAGAAAGAGAAAAACAAATATCGTATATTAACGCATATATGTGGAACCTAGGAAAATGGTACAGATGAACCGGTTTGCAGGACAGAAATTGAGACACAGATGTAGAGAACAAACGTATGGACACCAAGGGGGGAAAGCGGCGGTGGGTGGGGATGGTGGTGTGATGAATTGGGCGACTGGGAAAAAAAAACTTAATAAAAATGTAAACTCTCAATTTCATTTTAAAAATAATTGATTATATGTTGAAATGATATTTTGGATATATGGGATTATATGAGGAAATTAGTTTCACCTATATCTTTTGTTAATGTGATTTTTAGAAAATTTAAAATTATGTAGCTTCTGTTACATTTATATTGAGTAGTGCTGCTCTAGAAAGTGGAATAGTCATGAGAACTCCATCAATCTTATGAAAATTGGCAATGATGGTGGTAAAGCATCAAATATAGATACCCCAGAAGATGTTAAGGATTTCATTTTACAATGAAAAAACATCAGAAAGGTATATCTAATGGATGGATAATTTTCCTTATATGGTACCTTACCCTGAGTTTACTTTCTTTTGATTTAGTTTGTGCACCAGAGAGTATAAAAAATGACGTTAAGTACTATGTCGTACTACTTTTATCTAGTATATCTTTTCTCTAGTATATCTCTGTAACCAAGTATTTGTTAGAGGAACATTGATTATATAACCACTTCAGTGTTTCTTTTCTTGTATTGTTTTTTCTTTCTTTTAACATTAAACATTTAAACATTGTGCTAATTGGATGAAGTCATAATTTTCTCATCCACAAAATGAGGTTAATAAAACCTAGTACACAGGTAGGTTTTATTAAACGAGGTAAGTGAATGTGCAGTGACATTCGGATATAAACCGAGCAGTGCACTGTGTTAGACATTGTAGGAGAAAGATGACTGAGATCTCGCCTCTCTGAGTGAGGGTGACAGATACGTGTTACACCAATTGGAGTTGAAGGCAAGGTGACTCAGACACTCGAATGAGGTGCTAGATTTAAACGTTGTGAGTGAAGTGGAAAGAGTGATTCCACCCGGGCAGTCACATTCCTACAGAGTCTCAATAGACAAGAGCATGGGGGTAGAGTTGGGGGTGGGCGGGCAGGCCTTTTAGATTTTGGATTGAAGAAAATGTATGAATGGAGGTAGGAAGCTTCATGATGTGTATTTGTGGTTCCTTTTTGGTTTAAATATCCAGGACTGTTATATTACAATTGGGTTATGTTGCCCCACTGTACCTCAGTGGAGCATCTACCAGCCTGGGAGTTCCTTGTGTATGAGGACTGGTCCTAGTCATCTTTGTACACCCAGCGTGCAGCACAGAACCTGACAAAAAGCACGTGTCCAATAGATGATTGTGAGTAGATGAATGAGCACGAACTTTGCAGCATTTAGAAAGCATTTCTTATTTTTCAGTTCAAAATGCAGTATCTACGAGGAGTATTTGAATCTCTAGACTTTATGACATACAGATGTATTTGCTGATGGCTGGGCATTGAGATCGTGTGAGTGATAGGTTTTTATCCTCCCTTGAGGAACTGATCTGAAGTCGCGGAGCTTTAGTTACCTGCTGCTACAGAGGGCTCTTACTCCACCTCCCAGGGACCATTACATTTCTGCCGGTTTTCAACACAACTTTCTGTGGAGCTCTATTCCATGGCTCTACTCCTTCCAGGAAAGAAAACCCCGATGCCTTGGCTGCCAACTTCTGGCTGCCCGGAGTGGAACGTTATTCTGCAGGGGAGGAAGCACAGTGGGAAAGGGTTATATCTACAGGAAATCTAATATTTGCTCTGTAGTGAAGCATGTGAAAAGATTGAAAGAAAGGAGGTAGCTTAGTAGCTAGAAGTTCAGTTTGTGTGGGATTTCCTGTTTGGGGCTTTTTTCCCTACCCTGTTTTATCATCATTATGTTTTAATGTTTTATTTCCTGTCTACTTGGTAAGTTACTTTTTTATAAATTAATTTTTATTAGAGTATAGTTGCTTTACAATGTTGTGTTAGTTTCTACTGTACAGCAAAGTGAATCAGCTATACGTATACATATATATCCCCTCTTTTTTGGATTTCCTTCCCATTTAGGTCACCACAGAGCATTGAGTAGAGGTCCCTGTGCTATACAGTAGGTTCTCATTAGTTATCTATTTTATACATAGTATCAATAGTGTATATATGTCAATCCCAGTCTCCCAATTCATCCCCCCGCCTTCCCCGTTGGTATCCATACGTTTGATCTCTACGTCTGTGTCTCTATTTCTGCTTTGCAAATAAGATCATCGGTCTACTTGGTAAGTTGCTTATTAGTGGTGGTTGGGATCCACTATGAGCACCATTAACAGATTTTCACGGGAAAAAACGACAAGGAGAAAACTGTTCTACTCACTTTCCATCATTTTGAGAAAGGAAGCCAGAAAAGCTGTTTTCTATGCATACTACCTCCCCCTGACTAACCATGATTAATGATTTTTGTTAGTGGACTAATTATACCACTGACTTCACAACTGGAATAAGAAATAGGAGCCATCATTGGCTTAAATGACTCGCCGCCCCCTGTGAATAATAAAAATTTAACACCAGTGAGTATTTGCAAAGAGTAACTATAAAGCTGAATATATTATGTCTTCATCGGGACACAAAGGTTAACAACCCTTTGTGTTAAAGGCCCACCAGTTAGAACAGCTCACTACAGACCTGGGTGAAAAGAGGAAAGGGCGGCGGCAGTAGTTCTTCCCTGTGGGCGTTAATTCTTCTGTACCTTTGGCCTCTTCCTCGTCCTTATCACTAGTACCTTTCATATACTTCTGGGATTTGATAGGGGCTTTGCCAACCTTGCTGGACCTCTAACTGTAGAGCAGGGAGAGCTGTTCCAATTCAGACATATTTTGATAGGGCTTAAAAAGCCATTTAACAAATAGTAATTGCACAGTTTCTGGGCTTCCAGAGGCTTATGAATTCATTAAAGCTCAAGGTTCCAGGGGAATCAGGAATGGTGTGAAACTCTGGGAAGTTGGGAGAGGGTTGGAAGTGAGGGCTGAAGCAAGTCTCAGGGATGGAGGAAAGGCTGACTGTATCTTTGGCAAACGTCACTTGATAACAAAAGGTAAAAATTTTCATTTAGCCATTTTGATATAAAAAACCTGTATTAGGGATTTCCCTGGCGGTCCAGTGGTTAGGACTCTGTGCTTTCACTGCCGAGGGCCCCCACCACCAAAAGAAAGAAAGTTTTGTTTGGTATGTAGAAGGTACTCAATAAATATTTATTTATTGAACTTAATCTTTTTTTTTTTTTAAAGATTTTATTTATTTTTGGCTGCATTGGGTCTTCTTTTCTGCATGCGGGCTTTCTCTAGTTGCGGTGACCAGGAGCTACTCTTCGTTGCAGTGCACAGGCTTCTCCTTGCAGTGGCTTCTCTTGTTGAGGAGCGCGGGCTCTAGGCGCATGGACTTCAGTAGTTGTGGCACTCGGGCTCAGTAGTTGTGGCGCATGGGCTTAGTTGCTTCGCTTGGCATGTGGGGTCTTCCTGGGCTAGGAATTAGACCCATGTCCCCTGCATTGGCAGGCGGATTCCTATCCACTGTGCCACCCGGGAAGTCCCGAACTTAATCTTGAAACCAATGGCATGTTCTTAACCCTCCTTCTCCTCTTCCATTTTGTATCTGGGCCTCACAAATTACCCAAATTATGGTTGGCAAACTTAAGAGTAGCACTGCAGATTTTAGTAAAATGAATTGTATTTTTGAAGGAAAATGAGGTCAAATAAAGACTGGGTAAACGTAAGAAGTCCCTTTAAAACCTCCACACAACTTCTCACCATTTCAGTCTTTCTGTTTCTACCATTAAGTGAATTTGATCAAGTTGCATTAGCCTCTCCAGACCTCAGTTCCCCCTTTCTTAAAGCCAAGGGATTGGGACTTCCCTGGTGGCGCAGTGGTTAAGAATCTGCCTGCCAACTCAGGGGACACGGGTTCGAGCCCTTGTCCGGGAAGATCCCACATGCCGGGGAGCAACTAAGCCCGTGTGCCACAGCTACTGAGTCTGTGCTCTAGAGCCCACGAGCCACAGCTACTGAGCCCACATGCCACAACTACTGAAGCCCACGCGCCTAGAGCCCATGCTCTGCAACAAGAGAAGCCACTGGATTGAGAAGCCCGCGCACCACAACAAAGAGTAGCCCCCGCTCGCTGCAACTAGAGAAAGCCCGTGTGCAGCAGTGAAGACCCAATGCAGCCAAAAATGAATAAATAAATAAATAGATTTATTAAAAAAAAAAAAGCCAAGGGATTGGACTAGTTGAGGTCCATTTTAGACATGTTTTAGACATTTTTGTTTTACTACCTCATTCATTAATTACTTTCTTAAGCACAAAAATGAAAAATGAATAAAAATTTCCTCATTTAAAAAAGCGAATTTTCCAAAATAGTCTTGCCTATGTTTTCACTGTGGTATACATATCATGACCTCACTTTTGGGAACACAACCTTCGATGTCAGCATTGTAAATGGCAAGTAACATAGGAGTGTAAACCGCTACGAAGTTGGTGAGACCTGAGCTTGAATCCTGGCTCTGACAAGTACTATCTTTGTGACCTTAGACAAATTGCTTACTCTCATTAAGTCTCAATTTTCTTATTGGTAATATGGAGATGATAATGTATTTATAAAGCTATTGTGAGGATTAAATATGATAATGGATATAAATTGCTTAACACAGAGCTTGGCCTATAGGAAACAGTTCATATCGCCTAATGTTAATGATATAACTGCTTACATCATAAATTGAGGACTATTTCACTCAAGTATTTATTAAATAAACTAATGATCAGAATGTTTTCCGGTAGAAACTGACCTAAAGTATTTCTTTCTCTTTGCAGATCTTATATTGCACTTTAAATACACCTAAAGTTGACATGGGAAAACTCTTAGGAGCACAGATAGGTCTTGAAGATTTCATATTTGCCCATGTGAAAGGGATCAAAAAAGAAGTGAATGTGTATAAATCTGAGGATTCACTTGGTCTCACCATTACAGATAATGGTGCTGGCTATGCTTTTATAAAGGTAAGTCTTAAAAAATAACTGTGTGACTTAACTAAGGGTAACATATAATCTATATTATATGAAAATCTACCAGGTCAAAGAAAGTTTGAAATGATCTTTGGAGTGAGAGCTGACTCGACAGGGATGGATATATTGGTAATGTTTCCTTTAAAAAATGTTTCAAAGACACTATTCTTTTTTTTAAAAATTAATTTATTTTATTTAATTTATTTTTGCTGGGTTGGGTCTTCGTTGCTGCACGCAGGCTTTCTCTAGTTGCGGTGAGCGGGGGCTACTCTTCGTTGCGGTGCACGGACTTCTCATTGCGGTGGCTTTTCTGTTGCGGCGAGCGGGGGCTTCAGGAGTTGCCGTGTGCGGGCTTAGTTGCTCTGCGGCATGTGGGATCTCCCCACACCAGTGCTCGAACCGCGTCCCCTGCGTTGGCAGGCGGATTCTTAACCACTGAGTCACCAGGGAAGTTCCAACACCATTCTTTGGTTTACTCTTTCCTTGAATTTTTTTTTTTTTTTTGATTTTTTTTCCCTTCAGATTAAACTTCCTCTAGAATTTAGCATTTACTGAAAAGGAAAGCCTGGCTCTGGTGCCTACTTATCCTCATGGGCTCTTGTAGGTCTGTTGCTCCTCAACATGTGGTGACTTCCATGCTGATTTCCATTGATTTTGTGTTATTTCCAAGTGCACATATTTTTGACCACCTTATTTACTTTAAAAAAATGCTCTTCAAAAATATCTGAACTATATACAGTTGACTGTTTAACCACACAGGTTTGAACTGTGTGGGTCCACTCAGGTTTTTTTCAGTAGTAAATATTACAGTGTAATGCAGTTCAGGGTTGGTTGAATCTGTGGATGCAGAACTGTGAATATGGGGAACTGTTCACACGGTGGGATTTTTTACCAGGACTTTCCATTGCATAGAAGGTCAGCTCCCTTAACCCCTGCATTGTTCAAGGGTCAACTGTAATTACTTTATCTAAATACAAAGAGCAATATAGAGCTGCAAAGGCAAAAGAAGGAAGTTTGAAATGGTATGAAAAACTGTTAAGAACTGAGAATGGTGAAAAGATTCATCTCTTAAATAACAATTCTATTATTGTAATAAGTAGTTGTGTTTTTTTGTTTTTTTGGGTGTTTTTTGGCCGTGCATTACAGCCTGTGGGATCTTAGTTCCTTGAAATCCCCGGCCCTCGGCAGTGAAAGAGCCGAGTCCTAACCATTGGACCACCAGGGAATTCCCTGTAATAAGTAGCTGTAATAACACTGACTTATATTGAATGCTTGTCAGGTACTAGACACTTTGCATACGTTTTCTCATTTTAATGCTCACAACAATTCCATTTGGTATCATGTTTTCTTTTTAATTACTTTTTTGTTGAGATGTAACAGATGTACACCTTTAACGAATGTTTACAGATCTGTGTAAACACCACCCAGAGTAAGGGAAATTTCATTTCCATAACCCAGAAGGCTCCCCTGTGCTCCTTCTCGGTCAATACCCTTCCCCCACAAAGGTAGCCACTATTTTGACCTCTATCACCATAGTTTTGCTTGTTCTTGTACTTCATGAAAGTGGAATCACATATTATGTACTCTGCTGTTTCTGGCTTTTGCTCACATGTCTGTGAGGTTCATCTCTGGGTAGGCACTATTATCAACTGTTATAGATGTAGAAACAGGTTTGGGAAGGTTAAGCAGCTTGCCCAATGTTATGCAGCTGGACAAATTCAGGATTTGAATCCAAGCGATCTGACTCCAGAGCTGGCAGTCCTACCCACTGAGCTTAGAATTAGTGATAAAGTTTCATGCCTTTTTTTGGTCCAAATCCTTGATTTGCTGATGCATTGTCATCATTGAAAAAAATAGCCTTAGGGAAGTTATCTTCTTAACTGTAAATAGTACTTTATTTAACTTCCCACTTGATAGAACGGCTATTTTTAGCTCTGCAAAAGATATGACTCTGCTGAAGGTTGAGTGGGTGACCAAATGGAAAATCCGTGAGTTGGGAAAGTCATGTGGGATTATCTGGGGGAAGCTCAGGACATGAGGTACATGGAGCAATGCCATTCTAATGTCAGCAGGGAAGGGCTTGGAAGTTTTGCAAACACGCATGAATGTTTTAGACCTTAGCCTCTGATGTCCAGGGCTTGTGTTTCTATTTTTTTATGCCCCTTCAAACATGTGCCTGCCTCAGATTACTAGTCACTAGGCCTGTGGGGACAGAGAACATGGTGTCAAAGAGAAAGTGGAGCCTAAGCCAAACCTCCAATTTACAGTTCAACTTAGAAGAGAAATGAATATCATACTGTGTACAAGGTTGATATGATTTTTTTTAAATTGTGGAGGGCATGATTTCAGACTTATTGAAAGAGTGTAATAACACAAAGAACTCACATGATACCCTTTACTCAAAAAACTTTTACCATTTGCCACATTTGCTTTATTCTCTTAAACACAACACGTATGTGTGTGTATATGTACACACACATATACATATATGTAATTTTTCCTGAGCCATTGGAAAAAGTGGAGTGCGTATATTATGTCTCTTTATACAGTAATACTTCAGAATGTAGTTTCTAAGAACAAAAATATTCTCTTTAATATACCTACAGTACAGTTATGAAATTCAGAAAACCTAACAGCGATACAATACTGTCAATCTAGTGTCCATATTGCAATTTTATCAGTTGTCCTAGCAATGCATTTTTTTCCTGGTATAAGTCCAGTACAGGATCATGTATTTCATTTAGTTATCATGTCTTTTTAGTCATCTTTACTCTAGAATAGTTCCTCAGCCTTTTACAGGATATCCCTCAATTTGGACTTTTCTGATGTCTCTTCATGTTGTGAAACAGGTTATTATGCATTTTTGGCAGGAAAATTAGATAAGTGATGTTGTGTCCTTCTCAGTGTATTACCTCAGAAGGTGCATTTTATTGGTTTGTCTCATTATTCATGATGTTAATTTTTTCCCTTGTGTAAGGTAGTATCTGCCAGTCTTATTCACTGCAAAGTTATATTTTCCTTCGTAATTAATAATTTGTGGGGAGATACTTTGAGATTATGTATATATCTTGTTCTCTTACTTGCACCCCACAAATTTAGCATCTATTGATGAGTCTTGCCTGACTTGGTCTTTAATGGTTGCCAAATGGCGGTCTTTCTAATTCCATCATTTCCTATATATTTAAAAAAAATATTCTATTGTAATAAAGCACTCCACTTATTTATTATCTATTAGCAATGGACACATGATTTTTAAATTAATTTTTATTGGAGTATAGTTGATTATACAATGTTGTGTTAGTTTCTGCTGTACAGCAAAGTGAATCAGTTATACATATACATAAATCCACTCTTTTTTAGATTCTTTTCCCATGTAGGTCATTACAGAGTATTGAGTAGAGTTCCCTGTGCTATACAGTAGGTCCTTATTTGTTGTCAGTTTCTTATTCAGCGGGTCCATTACCATCATTTATTTTGATGCTCCAATTTCCTGAGATTTGTCTTGCAGGAGTCCTTTTCAGCTGGATCCTGTATCCTTTTGACCTGCCTCCCATTATTTTATTGAGGAATTCCTTCCTTCTGGTACAACAAGATGTTCTACGATCATCTTTTATCTTCTTTTCCCCAGGCTTGGAATCAACCATTCTTCAAGGAGCTCTCTTTCTTAGTGAGGATGGGTATTTCAAAATCAAGATCTGAAGCTGGTTGCATGCATTCATTGCTACCTGAGTGTCAGTGTTTCTAGGTCCTTTCAGTTACCACAGAAAGGGTTAGAAAACATGTATTTTAGGAATTATGATTTCATAATTATGCCTCCAATTCCAGTCCTGCCCCACAAGGTTCTACCTTGGCTTCCCCACTAAAATATTTGCTCTCAAAATTATTGAAATATTTACTTATTTCCTTAGTTCTACAATATACATAAAAGTTTCAGAATTGCTGTATTCGTACTCTGAAAAATCTATTAAGAGTTCAAGATTTATATGCATTTTTTGTCTTTAAATGTATGTACACAAAGTATTCTCTTCAGGAGTTAACTTGGAATAGTTTCTCACTTGCCCCTCCTTCCCCCACCCCATGATTTTTATTCATTTGAAATACTGTTGAATCCATTTGCTTCTCTTCAAATTGAGTTTGAGTTTTTCCTCTCATGTTGATTTAATTTTCTGAGTATGTAAAATGGTTTCAAAAGTTAAAACTATAATAAAAGATGTATTCAGAGATGTCGCTCCTTCTGTGATCCCCATTACTCATTTTCCCCACTCCTTAAAGTAATCAATTTTGTTAATTTCTGGCTCACTCTTCCAGTGTTTTTTGCCAAGATAAGCAGAAAAAGTGTAATGTTCCAAGAGTTCGCATGTCATCCTTGTTTGGGGACTATGCTAATCTTCTCTGTATGGTTCCAATTTTAGTGTATGTGCTGCTGAAATGAGTACTTGATATGCTTTTAGCAGTGGCTGGAAGTCAGTGAAGGTTGATGTAAGAGGACAGTGTAGTGGGGATTCAGACAAGGGTGAGGAGGAAGGAGTCCATGATTAGGAAGGCAGTGCAGTGTGGTGCATAGGACCACGGGCTTTAGAATCAGGCCTGCTTTTGGTCTTGCTTCAACCATTTATTTACTTGCTGTGTAACCTTGAGCAAGTCATTAAAGTCATTTCTGTGCCTTCTCTCAAATGGAATATTAGCACTTACTTTATAGGATTATTTGGGTATAAACTGATGACACCTCTGAAATGTTTGATAGTACTTATAATTGATAGCTAATACCTTAATAATAGCAACAACAACAGATCATCACATAATTAGGAGATGGGATCGACGGCAGAGAAATGTATTTACTAGTACCGCATGGTTCTCACCGATAAGCCTCTTCAGGTGGAAAGACAGCAGACTTAAACATTTATAACTTTTGTACCCAAGTCTTAACATTTCCCAGGAAAATGTATATAAATAACTTAATCAGAAAAATCAGAGTATACTTACAACAAACTCTACAAATTCCTAAAATAGTTCAAGACCAGAGTTGGCGTACATTTTCTATAAAGGGCCAGATAGTGAATATTTTAGGCTTCATTAAATTTTAGGGTCATACAGTCTTTGTTGCAACTACTCAACTCAACGTTGTAGCACAGAATTTATATACAATACTTAAACTATGAGCATAGGTGTCTTTTAGTAAAATCTTATTTATGGACACTGTAATTTGAATTTTGTATAATTTTCACATGTCACAGATATTCTTTTATTTTTTCCCAACCATTAAAAAAGGTAAAACCATTCATAACTCATGGGTCGTATAAAAACAAGTGGTAGGCCAGATTTGACCTATGAACCGTTGTTTGCTGATCCCTAGTTTAACAGAAGAGAATACTTTTAGATTCAAAATAAAATAAGGGCTTATAGTATGCAATTAAGAAACGAAAACCTAAGTTGATTTAGAATTGAAGTAACTTATAAATAACCACAGAACTGTCATTTTCAGAATATCTTCTTATAGAAATCTGTATGATTTGGGATACTTTTACTTTACTAGAACTAAATCACATTTTAGCATGATCCTTTGAGAAATACGGTACTCGTATATTTCTAATATTTTGATTATTTAATTATCCAGAACTAATAATTGTACAAGGTCAAGGGACTCGGGGAGCGGGTGAGGGGGCAGTTCTGGGACGGAAGGTAGGATCTCTGAGAAGAGGCATGTAAAGCAAGAATAGAAGTGGTGATCTGAGAAAAGAGGTAATATTTGAGATCTGGAGGCCATGATATAGATGAAGAACAGCTTTAGTAGAGGTAAGAAAAAGTAAAGTAGGAGGGTGGGGTTTGTAAAAAAAAAAAAAAAATAGTTCAAAGGTGATAGGTCACCTTTTTACCTTTTTCCAGTTTTATTGAGGTATAGTTGACATATAACATGGTGTAAATTTAAGGTGTACAATGTATTGATTTGATACACTTACATATCGTAAAATGATTATCAAGGTGATAGATCATCTTGGAAAACTACAACCCCAAACTCTGGTCTTGAGTCAGAAGATCTTGAATTCTTCATGTGACTTTCTTTCTTTCTTAACCAGACATTTGGGTTAGTTAGATCTGTTTGATTGGGAGTGTTTTGAGGAAAGAGCATGATGTCTCATAATTATACCACCTCTGTTTGAAAAGCAGTTCTCTTATTTATTAGCTGTGTTATTTTGGTTAAGCCATGTCATCACTGTGCTTTGATTTCCTCATTCACTAAAGGAATATTAAATATTTCCCCTCCCAAGCTTGTTAGGACTAAATGAAATAGCTATTTACAGTTGTTAATCTGAATGTTTATTATTATGAACAAGGTTTGAGGACAGTGTTTGGAGGGTCAGCAGCAGAGACTCAGAGTTGCTGACCATGTGGGCAGGGTCGGCTCAAACAACCTCGAGTCAGTGCTTAAGACTTTGAGGATGGTGGGATGCCACCCTAGAGTTCTGCTGATCTGTGATGAGAAGATAGAATTTTGTAACTATATGGGATGAATTAATAGAAGTTAATATAATAACGGTCTGAAATGTTTGGGAACCTCTAAGTTTAATAATATTGTAAATCCTACCTTCCAAAAATATTTAATGTTGTCTTCACATTTTGCAGCATCAAGCTCCAAAGCCAGATGAGAGAAAGTTCTAAGTATTGAAGAGAATGATATTAAGTAACTCAGTAAATATAAATATAGAATTAATGCCTCTTTTTTCTTCCTGGTCCTTTGTGCCTGAGTAGCACTTTTAGCAATATTATTAATCTCTGTCAAGTTATGGTATGATTATTAAAGTATATTAAATTGCAGAAACTTGTCTCAGTTGCTACCTCATTCTTTATTCTATCTATTTAGGAAGCTAAGGCTCAGGTCACCCACAAAATATATCATCAGTGTCTCCCACTTTGCCTCTATATCTGGTTCACCTTATGGTGCCCTTCTCCAAGTTTCTTATGTTGATTTTCCTCTCTCTTCATCCCAGATTCTTATCCACTGGCCCTGATGATTACATATGCTTTGACTTTCCTCTTGCCCACCTGGATTCTCACCTTGCTACCTGCTGACTTCTGGTAACCGCCTTTCCTCCCTCTCTCTGGGCACCTTTCTTGTGACCTGTGGCTACTCATAGGCCCTGGTGACCCTAGATTTCTGTTACTCTGCCCTTTAATTTACTGGTAAGATTCATACATGTCTTTAAAGTCTTTCATTTAGTTTTATATAGTGCTTATTTTTAATAAAATTACAACAGTAAGTCTTAAACTAAAAATATGTGGAACTGAAATTTGTATGGTATAGTTGATCAAAGGAAAAAATAGGTTCAGAATGTATCAAGAAACAAATTAGAATAAAAATTAAGAAAGTCAGAGTTATAGATTTTCACATTCTCTAGTGACTTAAGAAAGGTTAGATGACAGAATATTAGATTTTTTTGCTTTGTTTCTTTAAACTCTAGTCTTTTGTTTAATCTTACTTATGTTTCTATGACAGTTTAGAAACTCCAGTTGTACTGAGTGGTTTGTTGTGGTTACCCTTGTTTGTTTCTCTAGTTTATGTGTCAAATATGGACTTACTAAAAAAAATTGTCACTTAGATTATGAAATTTCTGGGTTTTTTCCTTTAAAATTAACTACCTGTAATGACAATAATCTCCGTGTGAATAAGCATTATTGTGTCATTTGCATAAAGCCTATTAACAGTTATTACAGTGAACATAGCAGTGTTCTTAAAATTGGGGGGTAAAACAGAAACCCACTGTAAGTTTTGGTATATTGTAATACAATTTAAAAATTAAAAATGCCCAACCTTTCTAGATTAGTCTTCTACAACTTGTTTTTTCTTATGACAGTATTATGGAGATGTTGGGGTACTTGAGATCGGTTTGTCTCTCAACTCGTGGATGCAATGATCAATCCCCTGCTGACTCAGAAGATGCTGTTACTCCACCTGGCAAGAGTGGGGAATACACACACTTCAGTTACACAATAGCAGCAGCCCCTAATATTTCCAGCCTGTCATTCTCACAAAGGATTTGTGATGCCCGAGGCAGACGGTGGCCTGCATTTTGCCCTGTTCCTCACCACTGTTGAAGAATTTGTACATCCTCTGTGGGGCTGTTACCTGTGCAGAGTTTTCTGGAGCTTCTGTCCCTAAAATCCTTTCAGAAAATCTTAGGATTATGTTAGGGAGTCTTACACCTCATCTTGAAACTCTGCACTACTGATGTATTGTACATACGTATGATAGGAAAGACCAATTTGATGTTTCTCCTTGGGTCCTAAGTTCTCCTCACCTAAAATACATGAATGAACAGTGATGGTATAACATCCTCATTGGCTCCCCAACTGGTAACCACACCTGTCTCTTAAGTATCAATATTCTTAACTAAGGTTGTACCAATTCTTGTCTTGCATTTGTAACTAAGGTTTAAAAAACTGTAGCTAAGGGCTTCCCTGGTGGCGCAGTGGTTGAGAATCTGCCTGCCAATGCAGGGAACACGGGTTCGAGCCCTGGTCTGGGAAGATCCCACGTGCCGCAGAGCAACTGGGCCCGTGAGCCACAACTACTGAGCCTGCGTGTCTGGAGCTTGTGCTCCGCAACAAGAGAGGCCGCCATAGTGAGAGGCCCGTGCACCGCAATGAAGAGTGGCCCCCACTTGCTGCAACTAGAGAAAGCCCTCGCACAGAAACGAAGACCCAACACAGCTCAAAAAAAATAAATAAATAAATAAATAAATTTATTAAAAAAAAAAAACCAAAACAAAAAACTGTAGCTGGGGCTTCCCTGGTGGTGCAGTGGTTGAGAGTCTGCCTGCCAATGCAGCGGACACGGGTTCGAGCCCTGGTCTGGGAAGATCCCACATGCCGTGGAGCAACTGGGCCCGTGAGCCACAACTACTGAGCCTGCGCATCTGGAGGCTGTGCTCCGCAGCAAGAGAGGCCCTGATAGTGAGAGGCCCGTGCACCGCAATGAAGAGTGGCCCCCGCTCGCCACAACTAGAGAAAGCCCTCGCACAGAAACGAAGACCAAACACAACTAAAAATAAATAAATAAATAAATTAAAAAAAAAAAAAAAACTGTAGCTGCTAGAAAAAGCTCAAGCTTTATTCTGATGTAATGGGCCTCATGTTGAAATGATTCAACAATCATTTATGGAGGGACTTTTCTGTGCAGACGTTGTGCTAGGCACAGGGCAGTGGTGAAGAAGACCATCTCTGTCCCCAAGGATATTACAGTTCAGTAGTGGAGACTGAGAGATAAATGAGCAATTGCAGTATGGTTTGTTGAACTTGGCAAATTCCTTGATCTTCTGATCAAGACATGAGGCTCTCATAAAGATTGTTAAAATTAATTGAGATGGCAAATGTAAAGTACCTAGCTTAGAGCTCAACTTATGTAGCAGAAAGTACTACAGAGACATGAGAGTGGCACCTTACCTAGTCTTGGAGTGGGCTGGGAGGTGTCAGGAAAAGCTGCTCAGAGGAGCTGGTGACTGTGATGGAAGCTGAATTCTGAATGATAAAGAAGAATGGTTGGGAGTAGGATGGTTGTCTTTGTTGTTTGGGCTTCTGTCTTTAACTGAACATTAAACTGCCTTGTTGATATGTCAGTATATTGTATGTAATGTCTCAACAGCATGATAAGTAATGTTACACAGTGCTATTTTATATTAAGTATTACCCTTCATTTTCTTTCAGAGAATTAAAGATGGCAGCATAGTTGACTCAGTTAAAACAATCTGTGTGGGGGATCACATTGAAGCCATCAATGGAGAAACTATCGTTGGGTGGCGTCACTTTGATGTTGCTAAGAAGTTAAAGGAATTAAAAAAAGAGGAACTCTTTACCTTGAAGTTAATAGAACCTAAGAGGGCCTTTGGTAAGTCGGTTTGGCTTATCTTTCTCAGGGAAATGAGTACTGCGATATGGTGCCATGTGCTTTTGTATACCAGTTAAGAACATAGGAAGTGATAGATAAGCTCTACTTATAAGGAAAACAACCATTGAAGGAGAAAAAAATTACCTAGAAGGACATTTTCTTAAAAAGACATTTTGGAGTTATAAAGTGTCATGTATAGTGACTCAATTTGTTCCAAGCTCGAAGAACAGCACCTTGTATTGCGTTCATCTTGTCGAGCAGGGAGATTTTTGACTGAGCTCTCTAAACAGTGGTAACTGTCACTCATGGACCGCAACAGCAAAAATTTTAGTTACACACAGAATTGATATTTAAAGTAGTTATTTGGTCTATTTTAAAGACTTCCTTCAATACTTTTCCTCCATTGGCATTTTGAACTTGGCAGTGTGGAATGGTATGAAATTGCTTCTACTTTGGTGTGACATCTGTACTTGCTTGGTTTTAGCCATGGCAGCTGTGTTGCAACTGCTGTTCAAACCCCCAGGGCTATCTCATCTACAGGAAAATGTGCCAGCTTCTCTCTCACTACCCTGAACTATTTTAATAAGCCAAATGATGGCCTAGTGTTCATCAGTGTTAAAATATCTTCAGCAGAATCATTCTCAGCCTGCCCTTGCTCATCTGTGACTCCACCCACCTTATGTTCTTTCCCTTGCTCACAAAGTATAAATATTCCTTATAGTTTGTCTCTAATGGCTTTTCTCAGGGCAGTTAATGACAATGATGGGTGAATGCAGTGGGTCGGGGCAATTACATTTCCCCACCCTAAGCAAGTAAGGGGCAGATCCTAGCCATACGAAATTGAAACATTTTCTCTGCTTCCAAGCGATTCTGTGCCATTTAATAGAAATGCAGTGTAGGTGGTATTGCTTGTGGGTGACAGAGTTCCAAGAAGATGTAAGAAAAGGATGCCTTATGCCAGTAGTGTTCCTGGAGGGACCATTCTAGGAACCACTGACGCAGATACTGTGGTCCTGCCTGGTACATTACAGCATCGGAGCTCACTTCCCACAGAGGAAGGTGGGCCAGCACGCAGAGTTCTATCCAGCAGCCCCTTTTGAAATGGCTTTGTTTGGTAACCAGCTTCCCAGGTATCACAGCATATAAACTGATAGGATGTAGGCAGTTTGAGATAAACAGTATCTGATTTAGGCTCTTTGTAAATCAAAGTTATTCTCTTAGTACAGCTCAAGAAATATAATTGCTTTCTACATTTATTTCTACCGTAGAATCTGTTTTCCAGAGTCGATCTCTTCCTGTTTTTCCTTGTCTGCATATAAATTGTGTGGTCCCTGTGTTTTTTGTAGAAAGTTGCTGGTACACCTTAACTTGGATGTTAGGTTGGTAATAGTCTTGAATGTTATAGAGGTCATTGTATTTAGCTATTATTGCTCCATGATTAGATTTTTTCCTTCAATATTTGAGATACATGTGTGGACGGTTGGTGTACTTCACTGCCTTATGTGTCTGCGGTGGCTGAACTTGCTGTTTTGCTTCATATGAATTCCATGGACAAATTTGAAAAGGATTTTCCTAATGGGGGTATATTATTTCAGGCAGGTCACATTCTGGTGGTATGAGTTAGGATACTTGGAGATTGATTTTGGGGCAGTGACAAGTTTTTATTTTCCATGGTTTCAATGGCAGCTTAACTCAATGTAACCCCTGCTGGTCTATATGCATTTTTCACTCTGTGGATCAATGTTTGCCTCTGGGCCCTAGCCTGGGGATTTCTCTTAGAAGTAGACCTTGCTTCTCTGCCCACCCTTCAGCCCTTAATTTTGGTGCCTATCTTTTTGACTCTAGGATAAAGGCAATGCTAGCTTGTTCCTTACCCTGTGGCCTTATTCCAGCACTTAGCTCTTTGCCAGGGAGGGAATATATATCAGGAGGTACTTGGGGGACCAGGCTTGGCCCCATTCTGTCCATCCCAATCTTATCTTTTGCTATGTTTCCTTCCTTCCTGTGTTTTTCTAGCATTTTCATTGATGCATTGATTCAAATTTAAAGTCCTTCATGATCTGACTCTGTCATCGTGGATTCCTACCAGGAGAAAGAACCAGTCTACATGAGGCAGAATTCTCTTCTTTGCATTCAGATAGCTTCAGCCAAGATGGCCTAAGTCATTTTTGGGACTTTACCAAAAGCTGTCAGAAATAGCCACACACTCCAGTATCTTGAGATTTTCCTATCAACTTCCCAAAGATTTAGGCTGGGGAGGCATGTGGACTGTATCCCAAAATATAGGAGGGAATAATGTAGTTGGCTGCTTTGTGCTGGCATAGCAGGTATGATGAGCACAACTTCTTAACCACTGATGAGGGAATCCTTACTGCCTGTTTTATTTCCATATTTTACATCCACCACTACCCTCACCCCACTTCTAGGGGCCACTATATGTGTCAAGATTCTTTGAGAGCTACAGAATAAGCACTATCTAATTTAAGGAAAAGATATTTTTGGGAAAGACTATCAAGTAGGTCTCAGAAACAAAGACAGTTCAATCAAGTCTTGGAAAGGTAGGAACTGAGGCTGTTTCAGGGATGTGTGAACCAGGAACCCTTCATGGTACTGGCTTAATTGACTCCCTGAAGTTATTTCCTGTCTTCATGTTACCCCACTTAGGATTCAAATTCCTGGGAAGGGGGTACTTATTAGGTCGTGTGTCTGTCTTGATAGTGGGGAAGGCAGGCTACATAATTGACAGGCCCACCAAAATCACACAGAACAGTGAAGGGGAGGAAGTTTCCTTTTGGGTAGGAAAAGGCAGATGTCCATTTAACCATTTCTCTAAGCTTTTACATCTTGTTCTTTAGGTGGAGAAGTGTTTGTTTTCTCTTGACTTTGAATCTGACTCTATCCATGCATGATGCTGTCAGTCTGGTGTATCAGAATGAGTCTGGAGGGAGGAGGGTATTGTCAACTGGCTTTGGGTGTCTAGTCTTAAGGATTTTATTATTTTGCTAAGTTTTGGGTGCTATATAGATGGCTGTTCGGCAGTGGGCTATCTGGAGACCATGACAGTATCGTAACTTTCTTTCAGGGGAAGGCTAAAGCCATATTCTTCTTGGTGCTGGCCACCAAATTTGGAAGGGACCTCACTCCATAGATTTGGACTACACTCCTGGAAGGTCCTTCATTTATGTATCCCACAAATAATTTGAGAATCTGCTGTGTTCTAGGTACTCTGCTATGCCTAGCAGATACTAAGAAAAAAAGCCTAAGTTATAGCTCCTGCCTTTTGAGAAGCTCACAGTGTAGTAGGAAGCTGTTATGAACTGAATTGTGTCCCCCTAAAATTTGTATGTTGAAGTCCTAATCTCCAGTACCTCAGAATGTGACAATATTTGGAGATAGGATCTTTAAAGAGGTAACTAAGTTAAAATGAGGTCATTAGGGTGGCCCCCTGGTCCAATATGACTGGTGTATTTACAAGAAGAGAAAAATTGGACATGGAGACATGTAGGGGGCGAATGCCTTGTGAACATGAAGACAGCCAACTGCAAGCCAAGGAGAGAGGCCTCAGAAGAAAGTAACCCTGGTAACAGACTTCTAGCCCCCATAACTGTAGGAAAATAAGTTTTTGTTGTTTAAGCCATGTGGTCCTTTGTTATGGCAGCCCCAGGAAACTAATACAGAGGCCAATAAGCAAAAAAAGAAAATATAGTGCAAGTTCTTTGACTATGGCAGTAGATCTTGGACTTTCTGACAATATAGAAGGTATAGGTTGGGTGTCTTAGCAGTCCTTTGGCCTTGGGCAGATGGCAAGAACATACCAATATGTTTTCATTCAATAAATATTTGAGTAATTAGTATATACTGGTCTTAGGGTGCTAGTTGCTGGGATAATAGTCACTGTTTATCGAGAACCTACTGTGCTCCATCACCGTACTACATACTTGGTATTCTATAAATAAGATCCAGTTCTTGCCTTCAAGAAATGCATGTCTAGGGACTTCCGTGGTGGCACAGTGGTTAAGAGTCCGCCTGCCAGTGCAGGGGACACGGGTTCAATCCCTGGTCCGGGAAGATCCCACATGCCGCGGAGCAACTAAGCCCGTGTGCCACAACTACTGAGCTTGCCCTCTAGAGCCTGCAAGCCACAACTACTGAAGCCTGCATGCCACAACTACTGAAGCCCATGCTCTGCAACAAGAGAAGCCACCACAATGAGAAGCCCACGCACCGCAACGAAGAGTAGCCCCTGCTCGCTGCAACTAGAGAAAGCCCGTGCAGCAACGAAGACCCAACACAACCAAAAAAAAAAAAAAAAAAAAAAAGGAGAAAAGAAAAGAAAAAAAAAAGAAACTCATGTCTAGTGAGAAGAGATGGATATGAAAAAATTTCAATAGAGGGTGTTAGAGGTGATAGAATGTACTGGAGGTCTAAAAGTGGGATACATCAAACCAACCAAGGAGCTTAGGAAAAGCTTCCTGGAGAAGGAATTTGAGGTGAATCTTAAGAGGCTTACTCAATGAACAAATCAGGGAAGGTTGTCCTAGGGAGTAGGAATAGAATAAACAAAGGTGCAGAAGCGTGAAGCAGTATCATATATCTTAGAATATGATGTATGTGGGTGTGATTGGAATAGAGGTTATAGGTGGTGGTGTGGCAAGAGACAAAGCCCAAGAGTCAGTGGGCACCAAATTATCAAGGACCTTATGTATATAGATAAAGAGTGGACAGCGGAGAACCACTGAAGGGGTTTAGGCAGGGGAGAAGCATAATGAGACCTGGATTTTAGAGAGGTATTTTGGAGACTATGTCAGAGAGGTAGGGTATGAGTAAAAGGTCAGGAAGTCAATAAAGACTCTATTGTGTTGAGGAGAAGCAAGATGAAATCCGGAGGCAGTGCCAGTAGGCATGGAGGTAAGAAATGGTTCTGAGGATTAGATGGTGGTGCGCTGGAGCCATTAGTGCTCATCTCTTTTCAATTCCATGTTCAGTGGCATCAAGTCGGTTGCTTGAAATTGGCTCTGGTGAGGTATTTGCGTCACAGAAATAGACAAGTGCTGCAAGTCAGGGCTTTTTTTTTTTTTTTTTTTTAACCTGGAAAGGTGACTGTTAAACATTTACCTGCATACCACTGAATTTAAGAAGGTAAAATTGGTAACGCATTGGATGTTGAGGTATAGGAAAAGAAGTTGCAAATGATGACCCACGGATTTGTGGATTGTATGTGGTGCTATTCCTTAAGAGGAGGAAAACTAGAAAAGAAAAATTTGGGTGAGGAGACAGGGAAGAGAGATTGCACGTACAGTACAATTTTGGGCCTTAAGAGTTTGAAATCTGTGGGACAGTTCAGTTGGAAATGTGTTAGATGTAGATGGGCATTTAGAATTGGGGCCTAGGGAATGGGATTTCTGAGTAACTTGAAACCATGGAAGTAGATCCAGTTACTCAGAGTAATAAGAGAAAAAGGCCAAAAACAGAGCCCTGGGGGAACCCCAGCTTTCAAGGGATAGAAAGAGAAGGAGTTGGCACAGTGAGGAATGGCTGGACTTGGAAGAGCCAGCTTCTGGGTGGCCTTTACCCAAGCGCTCAAGGAACAAGTCACTTGTCCCAAGAGCAGATGCGCCATTGCAGCTTTCCTAAGTTGCCTGTGGGACTCTGAGGGAGGAATAGACTAGTATAAAACATACCCTCAGAATCTCCTCTGCTGGTTTAAATAACTGTTTTTCAGCCAGTAGGTCTCAACCGGTGTGTTTAGAGCACAAAGTAGAATAGAACTGAAAATTCCATAGTGCTTTGTGCCTAGTAAGGGTAAGCATTGTTTCAGTTTCAATGTTTCCGTGTATGCATATGGGTGTTTCAGATATATAATTTATGTCATGATATAATGTATTATATATATTTCTCACTGTGTGTCACAGCAAAAAAACCACAGAAAACAAAAAACAAAAACATTTGAAAGCGACTGGTTTAAATGATCCCCTTGTTGAAAACTTGTAATTTAATGGGAAAGCTTATTCATACCTAACATGGTTTCTCCTGGTCAGCTGCGTTCCGATCCAAATTTTCCATCTTCTAGCCATGAATTGATGGCAGCCTTCCCAATCCTTATCAAGTATCGGCTGGAATGTCTCTAGTGGTAATTTTTTTAGGGCATGGCTCACTTCCTTTTCTCTTTTGCCAGTGAAAAGGAACATGTCTCCACAATGAGCTCAACCCTTCAGAGTTTGCCCTGTAAACCTAGATTTTCCCAAGGCTGTGAAAATTAATTCTTCCATTTCACTGGCTGAAGGATCAGACTAGTTTAACTGATTTGTTTTCTTATGAGGCCTTTTAATTATTAAATGTTATGAGGCTTTGATTCAGTTTTATTTAGATAAGTCTCCACTTAACTTATCCTGGAGAATTTCTTTAATTTGTAATTGTTCCACTTTATGGAAAGAGGTTTGTGGAAGGAGGTATGAAATGTATCTGTAAAGTGTTTTGAAAACAGAAAGGGAGTTGAAAGAATGTTGGCCTCCTAAAGCATCGATAGTCTTTGTTTTGGGGTTAGATTTTGTTACAGATCTCTGGGCTATGTCTTCTTTTAGAGACCTCATTTCTGTGCTATGTGCCCATCAGAATAGGATGTTCAGTATGTGAAGTACGTCCGATTCCCTTGAGTCATTCACAGCTGGAAAACTTGTACCTCATCTTCGTGATTCAGCTTAACTGATGTGCTCATTTTCAAAGACTAAGTCTATTTGCTATTAAGAGAAACTTTGGCTTTTAAGTTTTATGACTTTTTAGATAGACACATCAAACATTTAAAAAATACTCTCTACTATTCATGCTATTTCGAGTGAACATTTTTCAAGCAACAGTGCTTTTGGTACTTTTTTTTTCTTTTTAAATTAATTAATTAATTAATTATTTTTGGCTGCGTTGGGTCTTCATGGCTGCGCGGGCTTTCTCTAGTTGCGGTGAGCGGGGGCTACTGTTCGTTGCGGTGTGCGAGCTTCTCATTGCGGTGGCTTCTCTTGTTGCGGAGCATGGGCTCTAGGCACACGGGCTTCAGTAGTTGTGGCGCGTGGGCTCTAGAGCACAGGCTCAGTAGCTGTGGTGCACAGGCTTAGTTGCTCTGCGGCATGTGGGATCTTCGCGGACCAGGGTTCGAACCTGTGTCCCCTGCGTTGGCAGGCGGATTCTTAACCACTGTGCCACCAGGGAAGTTCGGTACTTTTATATATACTGAATTCTACTAAATATCCTGTGGAATACGAAAAAAGTTACAAAAGGGACAACAAAGTGTAAGTAGTTAAGTTTGTAGACTCTGCCACATATGGGCTGTGTGTTAATGTGACATTGGGTGGATTAACCTTTCTGTGCTTTGGTTTCCTCACACAAAAAGTAAAGATAATAGTATCGACCACATTGGGCCGTTGTGAGGATTAAATGATTAAACACGCAAAAACAATCATAGAACAGTCCCTGGTGCATATAAGTCTTTGGTAGAAGTTAGCTGCTACTATTACTATTGATACTATCTTGAAGGTGTAGCCCTTTCTTTAAGGAGTAATTTTAGAAACAAGATGAACCCCACATGAAGCAAGACAGACAATGTGGGTGAGTTGGTGATTAGCAAATATTTGTTGAGAACCCTGGCACTCTTCCGGATCCTGGAAAGACAGATGGTAAATCACATCTCATATCAAATAATGAAATATATCAGTATGTCATTGTCATAGCCGCCGTTCACTTTTCTAAGTACTTTCTAAGTCGGAAATAATTTAATCCTTACAACCATTCTAAAAAGTTAAGCAATCTGTCCAAGATTTTAGAGTTAGCTCGTGAACGAGGGAGGTAGGCTTCTAACCCCTGCAGTGAGTGTCCAGAGCCAGCTCCCTAACAGCTGTTATGGATGAGTCAGCATGTTTACTGTCCTCAAGGAGCTTGCAATTTACATAAGGAGGCAGATACATTAAGAATCAGGTAGTTTATCAATAGCCGGAATAGCTACCATTTGAAGCAATTGCTTATTAGAAGCAATATGGTATAACGGTTAAAAGCATAGATTCTGAGCCAAAGTGCTTGGGTTGAATTCCTACCTCTGCTGCTTACTTCCTATGTGATCTTGGACTACTTACTGACTGCCTTCTATGCCTGTTTACTTATCCATAAAGTGTTGTGGGGATTGAATGTGTTAATATACGTAAAGCACTTAGAATAGTGCGTGGCACACAGTGCTACATAAATGTAAGTCGTTGCTACTAGGACTTCTATTCTGGCCTGATTCAATCCTTGTGTCATTCCTATGAAGGTTTTCTAGATAAGTAAACTGAGCCTTTGGGCAGTTAAATACCTCCCTGAGGTCATTCAGTGCTAGTATAGTACTCCATTCCTGTTTGCTCCTGAGGCTTCTGCACTTAACAGTATGTGTTACTACCTCTTAGACTATAATGCAGACCATATGATATGTGCTGTAATGCAGATTTAAACAAAGGTCAGTTCAGCTGAGAGCTGATTTGTCCTTGAAGGGAAAGGGTCCTGAAGCTGAGAATGAGGGAGGCTGGGAGCAGTGGTAATATTGCGAAGGAATTTTCTCAAAGCGATAAGCCATGGGACAGATGGCTTATCTAGCATGTCCCACCAGTATCAAGGACCAGTGTCCCATTCCCATGTAACTCCCCATGAGAAGTGATAGGACTCCTGATAGAGTTGCAAAGGGATATCAGGGCTGTGAGAGCTGTGACCTTGCCATCTGAGGTGAAAGAGGCCCTGTGCCCTGGGCTTGGACACACTGACTTGGAGGTCGAGCTTCAGGGTAGGATCCGCGTTGGACTGAGCAC